>NC_141540.1:92841250-93535000 GCF_021556685.1 Rattus norvegicus
TTTTTGACTTCAAGCTGTTACAACTTTAAACAAGCTTCTTAAAGTACACATTCACTAGCTAATTATTTCAAACTCATAAGAGGTTACCCTCCAGTGACTGATTTCTGAAATTAATAAAACACTACACACCATAATTATATTAAATATCATTTCTTTACATTCTAAAGTGTTTTTCTTAAAAAATAACCAACCAACAAAACCAGGTAGTGGCACTGCATGCTCTGAGACGGTTTGTACTCTTACGGGCCACACCGCGTCACTAAAACTCCAGAGCTCAGCTGTGAGAGAAAACAACTGTACCAACAACCTTGTCCTTTAGTTCTGAAATATTAAATTCTAATTATTATAGTGAATATTAAATTCTAATTATTTCCAGATATGCAGAATAGAGAAACTGATCTCTCTGGTAATGCTATTAACAAACTACACACAAATCCCAACAGTAATCCTATCAAAGGTGTTTAAGTTTACAGTCATCCAGATAAAAACTGGCCTGTTCAAAACAGGAAAAAGTGCATTTTATACAGAAGTTTTAAAATGACACACAAGCAGTTGTGTATCTGAAACAAAAGCAGATATGTGATTTTTCTGGAGATACTAACTTAATAAAAACTGATTTATTGATGAATGATGGAATGTGCCTCTGCAGAAGTATATTTAAATTTATAATATGTTCAAGTTGCTTCTCTAAGAGCCTAATACATAAAATAGTGAGTTATTAAGTTAAAAGCAACTGTTCTTTAAAAAGGAACCAGTTAAAAGTTCTATAACAAGAGCATGAGAGATAAAGTGGTTCGTCACGCAAGCCTGACAGCCTGAGACGGCTCTCTGGAGTCCACGGAGGTAAAAATGGAAAACTGACCTCTACCTGAAACACTCATTTTATGGCATGTGTGCCCCCCAACACTAATAATTGATTTAAAGTTTCAGTTTACAAAGTTCTTAAGAAAACTATCCACTTCACCTCATCATAAATATATTTACAAATAAACTTAACCAAGGAGACAAAAGACTTGCCAGCACCACTCAATGACCTACGTGTTCAATGTAATCGATATCAAAATCCTAGTGTTTGGACAGTGGTGGTGACACACGCCTATAGTCCCAACACTCAGGAGGCAGGCAGGCCACTTTCTGTCAGTTCAAGGTCAGCCTGGACTACAGAGAGTTCCAGGACAACCAAGTCTACACAGAGAAACCTTGTCTCAAAAACTAATCAAAATAGAAGGGAAAAAAAAGCCATCCCAAAACTAAGAAACCTAAGATATGTTCTTGTATTGCTGGACCAGCCTAACTCCATTTTAAGATAAAAGCTATCCTATTACAAGGTCAAAATAAATTCTTTCTGATTTCTGTAAAACTAGGATTTGACTAGAATCCTAAAAAAAAACTGCAAGACTAGGATTTTCTGGACGTGCTCCACACACTGTACCCTGACCTCCACCTCTACCTCCACCCTGATTAAGACGCTGTGCCAAACAATTCCAAGTCGTCAGCTAAATTCCTATGAAACCAAGTCTTGGAAATCCCACAACCCCTGAAAAGCCCCTCTCTAGCCTTGCAGTTTTTGGGGGGGCTATGTAAGTCTATGTTCAGTGCTATCTTTTCAAACTCCACTTTAGGGAGATAACTTTACCTGACAGAAAATAAAGCTTGCATAATTTGACTAAATAGTTCAAATGATAAATAATCTTCACTTGTGTTCAGTGGGATGAGCAGTATGAGAACAGACATCTAAAACAGGACAAGAGAGAAGAAAGTCTGTAAGTCACACCCTAGGCTTACATATGGTCACATGATCGACAATGATTCCAGGACCATTCAATAGAACAGGATGAGTCTCTTCTCCAACACCAGCAAATCTGGACCTCTCCTTTACAGACAGACAAAAGTTAACACTAAATCATATAAATAGGTTAACTTAGTTTTTAAAACCATAAAATTTCCAGAAAAAAACAGGAAAAGTTTCGTAATAAATCTGTCAATAGTTTCTTCAATGAAACTAAATGAACAGTCAACAAAAGTGAAAAAAGACAAACTTACATCAAACTTTACAAGCACAGAAGCAAAGGGGGAAATGATCAACAGAGAGAAAAGGCACCCCTGGGAACAGAAGATACATGTAATGATTATCTCTCTAAAAGCTACAGAGTTGCAAACTGATTTTTAAAATTTAATTTTAGAATGGGAAGAGAGGTTAAGCCATCAAGTAGAATAAGCGTCCGTATCCACAGGCCCCACAACCTATCTCAGTGTGTCTGCACATTCAGACTTTTCCTGTTCATTATTCTTTCAGGGACAGACTACTCACACATTAGGCAGCCGTGAAAAGCGATGATTTCAAGTATAAAAGGATGTTCAGATGTGGCATGTAAATATTATACTGCTTGACATAAAAGGACTTGGGCACGCAAGAAATTTTATATTTAAGGGGGTGTCCTAGACCCAATCCTTAATAGAAAGCAAGGAATTGCTAGATACAAAAAGTGGTTCAACATCAATGTTCAAAAGGTGTGATGCAGGCCACTGAGAGGAAATGCATCGTTCCCCAGGGAGGGACCACAGAATCTACAATACCACCTTTCCAGGCAGGATGTGCCTGCTGCTGCAATAGAGGCATGGGAGAGACAACAACTTTGTGACAGAAGGGAACTCAGGGCTTGTTCTGGAAACCTGGTCAAAAGTCCAAAGCTCTGGAGGCTATAGAGCCAGAGGGAGCCTACAACTGTTGCTAAATGAACAACTGTCACACTGCCTCCTAGATACGTGTGTCCATAGCCATAGTGCGGTTTTTGTTCTCAGCCTCAGACAGACAACCCTCCTTCTGCAGTGGGCAGCGATGCTGGGGTTCATAACTGGGAAGGAACTAAGAACAGGTAACCTGGTGCTCAGACCTACACAGGGCATCTGCTTAATGGGACACTGATTTCAATCCCCCCAACGCGCGCACACACACAGGATGACAAAGCATCGTGGACAAGGAATCAAGAACAATATAGGAGCTGGAGGGGAAGTAGTGCTGTAAAGATGCTATCTTCCTGTCATAATGCCACAGCACTTGCGACCTCACTGCAGCTATGGCGACCTGAAAAGGTGAAGGGCACAACACAACAACAGCAGGTAGCACCAATGGGACTCAGTGGGTCACAAAGACAAGTCAACAAATAAAATAATGTGACAGCCATGAAGGTGAGGGCGGGACGGTGATATGCTACGAATTATCAGGAAGGAGTGGGAAGTGGGAGTAGATATGATCAAGGCACACTGTATACATGGTTAGATACTGAGAAAGCATTTGACAAAAGTCAACACCCCTTCATGATAAAAGTCCTGGAAAGACCAGGAATTCAAGGCCCATACCTAAACATAGTAAAAGCCATATACAGCAAACCAGTAGCTAACATCAAACTAAATGGAGAGAAACTTAAAGCAATCCCACTAAAATCAGGGACTAGACAAGGCTGCCCACTCTCTCCCTACTTATTCAATATAGTACTCAAAATCCTAGCCAGAGCAATCACACAACAAAAGGAGGTCAAAGTGATACAGATTGGAAAAGAAGAAGTCAAAATATCACTATTTGCAGATGATATGATAGTACATTTAAGTGATCCCAAAAGTTCCACCAGAGAACTAAGCCTGATAAACAACTTCAGCAAAGTGGCTGGGTATAAAATTAACTCAAATCAGTAGCCTTCCTCTACTCAAAGGATAAACAGTCTGAGAAAGAAATAGGGAAATGATACCTTTTACGATATTCACAAATAATATAAAATACTTCGGTGTGATTCTAACCAAGCAAGTGCAAGTTCTATATGACAAGAACTTCAAGTCTCTGAAGAAAGAAATTGAAGAAGATCTCAGAAGATGGAAAAATCTCCCATACTCATGGATTGGCAGGATTAATATTGTAAAATGGCCATCTTGCCCAATGCAATCCCCATCAAAATTCCAACTCAATTCTTCACAGAATTAGAAAGAGCAATCTGCAAATTCATTTGGAATAACAAAAAAACCTGGATAGTGAAAACTACCCTCAACAAAAAAAAAGGGGGGAAATAACCATCCCCGACCTCAAGCTACAGAGCAATGGTGATAAAAACTGTATGGTACTGGTAGAGAGACAGTCAGGTAGATCAGTGGAATAAAACTGAAGACCTAGAAATGAACCCACACACCTATGGTCACTTGATATTAGACAAAGGAGCTAAAACCATCTAGTGGAAAAAAGATAGCATTTTCAACAAATGGTGCTGATTCAACTGGAGGTCAGCATGTAAAATGCAGATTGATCCATTCTTATCACCATGTACAAAGCTTAAGTCCAAGTGGATCAAGGACCTCCACATAAAACCTGATCCACTCAAACTAATAGAAGAAACGGTGGGGAAGAGACTCGAACAAATGGGACTGGGGAAAATTCCTTCAACAGAAAACCAATGGCTTATACTCTAAAATCAACAATGGACAAATGGGACCTCATAAAATTGCAAAGCTTTTGTAAGGCAAAAGACACTTTCAATAGGTCAAAACAGCAACCAACAGATTGGGAAAAGATCTTTACCAATCCTATATCCGATAAAGGGCTAATATCAAATATATTCAAAGAACAAGAAGTTCAAATAAGTAAGTCAAATAATACTATCAAAAACTGCAGTACAGAGCTAAACAAAGAAATCTCAACTGAGGAATACTGAATGGCTGAGAAGTATCTAAAGAAATGTTCAACATACTTAGTCATCAGGGAAATGCAAATCAAAACAACCCTGAGATTTCACCTCACACCAGTGAGAATGGCTAAAATCAAAAACTCATGTGACAAGAGATACTGGCAAGGAGGTGAAAAAAGAGGAACACTCCTCCATTGTTGGTGGGATTGCAGACTGGTACAACCATTCTGGAAATCAGTCTGAAGGTTCCTCAGAAAACTGGACTCAGTACTATCTGAGGACCCAGCTATACCTCTCTTGGGCATATCCCCAAAAGATGCCCCAACGTATAACAAAGACACATGCTCCACTATGTTCATCGCAACCTTATTTATAATAGCCAGAAGCTGGAAAGAACCCAGATGCCCTTCAACAGAGGAATGGATACAGAAAATGTGGTACATCTACACAATGGAGTACTACTCAGCTATTAAAAACAATGACTTCATAAAATTCATAGGCAAATGGATGGATCTAGAAAATACCATCCTGAGTGAGGTAATTCAATCACATGGTATGCACTCACTGGTAAGTGGATATCAAAAACAGAAACCTCAGATTGCCCAAGATACAATCCACAGACCACATGAAGCTCAAGAAGAAGGACTACCAAAGTGTGGATGCTAGGGGGAACAAAATATTCATAGGAGGAGATATGGAGACAAAGTTTGGAGCAGAGACTAAAGGAATGTCAATTCAGATCCAGACCATATTCATACAGCCACCAAACCCAGACAATATTGCTGATGTGAAAAAGTGCATGCTGACTGGAGCCTGATATAACTGTGTCCTGAGAGATTCTGCCAGAGCATGACAAATACAGAGGCTCACAGCCGAACATTGAACTGAGAATGGGGTCCCCATTGGAGAAGTTAGAGAAACAACTAAAGGAGCTGAAGGAGTCTGCAACCCTGTAATAATAGCAATACCAGCCAACCAGAGCTCACAGGGACTAAACCACCATCCAAAGAGTACACATGGACAGACCCATGGCTCATATGTAGCAGGGGAAGGCCTTGTTGGGTACCAATGGGAGGAGAAGCCCTTGGTCCTGCCAAGGTTGGACCCCCCCATTGTAGGGGAATGTCAGGGCAGGGAGGTGAGAAGGGGTGGGTGTTTGGGTGGGGGAAACACCCTTATAGACGGGAGAGGTGGGGTGGGATAGGGGATTTATGGATGGGAAACCGGGAAAGGGGATAACATTTGAAATGTAAATAAAAAATTTTCAATTAAAAACAAATGTATTAAACATAAAAGTTTTATTGTGCTTTAAGCAAATTTTTTAATTTAAAGAAATTACATATAAATTGTGTCCTAAGAGTTCGAAAAATTATTTTCAACCTGGTTTTGGTTTGGTTTGGTTGTTTGTTTGTTTTTTGTCTGTTAGTTAGTTTGAGACACGGTTTCTTTGTATAACAGAGCCCTGGCTCTCACTTTATAGACCAGTCTCAAACTCACAAAGATCTACCTGCCTCTCCCTCCTAACTGTTCGTGGCTGGTGTAATCTTTAAGCTATAAGAATGATCTTCCTGAAAGAGCTGGTAATACTTACCTCTTCTTAAAACAGATGACAATGGATGCCAAACGGGACAAAGTAAAAACCTTTGTTATACAAATTCTCATTGCACAGACATGCCATTTTCCCCAGAAACTCAAAACCCATGATTTAAGTTAACCCAGTAAGAGAGGAGAGTTACATTGGGAAATGAGCTAACGCCATCTGTGTACGCTGCAAAGACGCAGCTGACAGGCCCACAGCCTTACCTTCATCAAAGTCAGCATCGTCCTCTGTGTGCTGGGGGAATGGGAAACAGTTGGTAATCTCCAGTCGGTCTTCTACAACCAGGCCCAGGAGCACTCCCTGAACGACCTCAGTTCCTTGTCCTTCTTCTTGATAATGTTTGATTATCTTTAATACTACCTAAAAGAAAATACAAAAGAGAACTTAAAAACCACACAATTTTATGTTTTACTTATTTCTAAGGGAAAAATAAAAACCACCAGTGAGTTTACACAACCACAAAAATACCTATTTGTCTTGTAAACCATTTCCTTTCGTCTTACTTAAAGATCACACAAGGTTCTTGGACACTTAACCCTATAAATGAGATCACTAGACCTTTGTTAAAACAAAGTAAGCAGGTATCGGGAGACATGGAAAATTAATGTAGGTTTTTAGAAGAAAACTACAACAGATTCCTTAAAAGCCAGGACCTACATATGCAAAAGGTGTGTGTTCATGCCCAGAATCCAGTATATTTTCATCAAAAAGCCAGGTCAGAATAACCTTACTTCCTTTCATAGAACAAATAAGGCTAAAGAAAGCTATTAAAGTATTTAAACAAGCAGCTGCAGGTGAAGCATCTAAACACTACCTCATACTCTCCAGTGGTCCTGAACCGCCCCAACTTGTTTCTTTATAAAGACCAAGGACACACATTAAACATACCCAAGCAAGATGGGAAATGCATAGAGATCTGATTATCTGCTAAATAAATAAAGCAGATAGAGAAATGCATAAGCGAGGGCTAAATTATAGGAGTGAAAGCTTAAAACTCTGTGATGAGTACTAATTGGGTTCAATAAATTCGTGTGTCTGGAAAAGTATTCACAAAGAGTATCTATCAAGTAGCAAAGGATTACCAGGGGTAGGACATTAGTCTTCTGTGAAAAGATAAACCTGAGAATCACCAGGGTTCATTTCAATAAATAATATTTCAAATTTAAGAATATATTATCTACAGCACTCAAAAACTGCCAAAACAAAAAAGACTATCACCAAAGTAAGAAGTGCAGGATCTTGCTATTTCAATCTCATGAAAGAGATTCAAAAACAAATCAAAACCAATCTTTGTCAAACCTGAGCAGTTTCATTCATCATTTGAAATTGTATAGTCCTCCTGCTTCCCTCCTACTGTGGTATGAATATGAATGCCCCCAGACTCCTGGGTTTAATGCTGTGCTGTAGCCTGTGATAGGAATTTCCAGAGGTTCTGGAGGTTGGACTTAATTGGAAGATATAGGTTCCTGGGAGAATGGCTTTGGAATTTATACCTGGTCCCCAGTCCCTTCCTTACAGGATTTCATGAGGTGAACATGCCAGTATGATGATGCTCTACTCAAACACTTGGGGCCTTGCAACCACAAACTCAACCTCTGAAGCCAAGAACTGTCTCCTGTAAGTTGTTTTTCTCCGGTGCGTGTCAGAGCAATGCAACATAACACCTGCACACAATCAATGCAATCAATGTACGTTGTGTTGCTATGGCAAACTGCCTGATGCACAACTTGGAAGGATAGCGTATTTCAGCTCACAGTTTCAGGGGTCCCAACACTGGTTCCAGAGAGTGAGGCAAAGCATCATCTGGTCAGCACAGTGGAGTTGCCTGAGCAACTCTGTGGCAGTAAATAGGAAAAGAAAAGATCAGAGACAACTACAGTCCCTCAAAGTCGGCCCTTGGATATTTATTTCCTCCAGCCAAGCCCCACCACGTAAGTTTCAACTTCTCAACAACACCATCAATGAATCCAACAGAGGATTAACTGATAAGCCAGAACCCTTGTGACCCAATCATGTCCCAAAGTCCCATCAGAGGGCAATTCAGCTTTGAACACGAAAGAACATGAAAACTTCCTATCTAAACCATACGAGTACAATCAATCAAATGTGTTATTCAAGTAATACTGTAGAAATCCTTCACAAACTTGAAATTAGAACAGCAAACACACACACACACACACACACACACACACACACACACACACACACACACACACAAAAGGGGGGGAGAGGGGGGATTGAAAAGTGTCTTTCTTGAGAAGCCTACACTTACTACGATTCGTCCCAATTTCTTAAAGCTGTCTTGTCTATGTATGTGTCTCTAAGTATGTGTGTCTCTAAGTATGTGTGTCTATGTATGTGTGTCTCTAAGTATGTGTGTCTATGTATGTGTGTCTATGCATGTGTGCCTTTGAGACTTTACGGGCATCATATGTGTGCAGGAGCCCACAGGGACGGTAAGTGAGGAGAGCATTAGGTCCCCACCATCTGTAGTTAGGGGTAGCTGTTACCCCCTTGTAGGTGTTGGAAACCAAACACAGGTTCTTTGCAGGAGCGGTAAGCCCCTTTTAACTGCTGAGTCATCTCTACAGCCCCTCTAAATTATTTGAAAAAACTGGGAAAACACACACACACACACACACACACACACACACACACGCGCGCGCGCGCGCAATTGAATGAATAAAAGAAAGAAGAAAGCATAAATTCCTGACTAGAACAAATTGGCACACATATTTTCTAATTCTACAAAACCAAGAATGTATCATATACATGGGTTTAAAACTTCTACAGACGTGTGGGATGATCTGGAAGTATCAACATGCTGCTTCTGCACTCCCTCTTAAAGACTCGTACAAATGAAAGGCTGTTTTACTCACCATTATACCTTCAACACTAACACAGACACTGGCACATGAAAGCTACTCCAAGTATAGTTTGCTAAAGAAATAACTAATGAACATTATCAGCAATTCCTGATGCACCAGCCCTCTGCTCAGTGCCTTACACGCAAGGAATGACTTAATTTAATCCTACAGCTACCTTTTTATAAAGCCAATTATACTCTTCTCCTATCTTCTCTAAGAAACAGGTAATCTGACATAAACTGATTTAGGTAAGCCTTGACACTTTAAGGTATTTCCCAGTAACTGAGAAAGTGTAGGTATGCTAAACGCGTATGCTAAACAAAGGCTACACGGTTATGATGCAATGTCAGCATCTCCAGGAGGTGTCCCTGTAACTATGGCTCAGGGGTTGATGCATGAAGGACAAGCTGACAAAGTCAGGCAGCAGAAATCTGTGAGTAAATAGTGATGATGAACAAGTTGTGCCCTGGTCCCTGACCACGTGTCCAGTTGTCCTAGGAATTCCAGGCAGTTTTTAATCTTTAGGCAGCAGTCTCACGAGTTGAGTTGGGAATGTCCACCCACAATAATCCTAGTTTCAGCCGTGTTCAAATGCTCACTTTCTTTGCCTCGAATTACGTCTCTTTCCATAAAACAGTGCTGATATATGTAATTAATCCTATTTATGGATGTCAAGGCTCCCTGTTCATACTTTCAAAGCTGATGCAGGGAAGTCTCCAAAACAAAAAACACACTCCCATATCTTGTTTTTAATGTGTCACAAATGACCCCACAAACGCCGGAGCCCTACGTCACTTGCAGCTTAACAAATAATGTAACAAACTTTTTCAGAATAAATAAATGCTCTCATACTGAGTACTTATTAAGAGCTATCTAAGGAGCCTAAAATATCCTTGTGTCCAATCCTAATCTCTGAGTTCCGATTAACTGGTCTGAGCTAGATGTGTACACCTTTGGGAGAGTTTTGAGTTTAGAGTCTCCATGTGTCTACAACACCTTGCTTTACTCTAACATTTTAATTATAATTTAACTTGTATGTAGGTATGTGTGCCTACGTGCAGGTATCTGCCCTTGAGTGTAAAAGCCAGAAGTCACTGGATCCCCTAGAGCTGGACTTACATGTGGTTGTCAGCCACCTGATGTGGGTGCTGGGAACAAAACTTGGGTCCTCTGCGAGAGCAGTGAGTGCTCTTAGAGACCAATAGTCTCTCTAGTCCTAGTGTAACTTTTAATGACCATGATCCTGCTTTCCTTTCTCTTTATTTTGGTTTAACTCTTCAAAAGCTTGTAATGCCATAAGCTAGCTTTCTTCTAAGACTTTTCACTGTTTCTAAAAAGTGCAGTGAGAAATACCAATCAAATGTGAATATTTTATTTATAAAAGCAAAAGTATCACCCCTAATAAGGAAGCCCGGGTCTACTTGGAATATCATTACAGAAGAGGGACAAGAACAGCAGAGACATTACACAGCAGAGCAGCACACACGTTTTCTCTAGTCTAGTAAGTCTCAGGGCTGTGAGCTGACCAAGACAAGAACCAGCGCTGACTAGAGTCCTTTAAATGGGTACAATGGTCATTCTGCTGTAAACTCTGCCAGGATAGTAAACCTTAGAAACTATGCACAACAGTCTTCTAATACTTTGAAATGTCATCACACTCTGGGTCTGAATGTTTAACCCATTCAATTTGCCCTGCCCGCCAAGTGTCCAACTACTGTCTTCTGAATAGTGACTTGTGTCTAGCACCATCTTGAAGACTTCTGAGGTTTTCACGATATAAAGTAAGGCAAGAATCCTACCAGCAAGATACTGCCCGTGTCTGCTCGGACAACCCTAAAGGGAGTGCTTATGTCTAGATCACTAACGCACACTGTGATGGGACAAAACAGGGAGGCTTTTACCTATCTATCTTCAAGGACTTAAGAGGAGTGTTTACCAAGCTGCCTGCCTTTAAAAAGGAAACAAAGCACAATCTCCCTTTGATTCAAAATCTACAAATTACAAATGATTTCATTTAAGATAGCAGTATTCTCAAAAGTATGGGGTGCCCTCAAAGCTCAGGGATCTGTGTATGCAGAAGAGGAAGTGGAAATATTGTGACCAAGAAGTGATGGATGACTCCAAGGAAACCGTCTTCTAGACACACTGGATTGACCCCCATTTGAACGCAAAGTCTTGTACATTAACCACACTTCAGTGCAGGCTCTGCTTTCAGGACTGAAAACCAACTCAACAGCATTGCTAGTTTTCTGTATCGTTTTGCTGTTCTATCTTATTGGTCTTTTGATTTCCATTTTTGTGTTTTGTAGTTTGTTTCTTATTTTTGTTTTCTTTAAAAGAGATCGAGAAAGAGTTGGGTGGGTAGGGAAGGATCAAAGACCTGGGGACTAGGGGAAGGGAAACATGATCAAAATAAATTGTACAAATTTTTTTTTCAATAAGATGTCAAAAACAAGCTAGGCAGTGGTGGAGCACACCTTTAATCCCAGCACTTAGGAGGCAGAGGCAGGCAGATCTTTGTAAATTCTAGGCCAGGCTGGTCTACATAGCAAGCTCCAAGATAGTCAGAACTACCTAGCCAGAACTACCTAGAAAGACCCTGTAAAAAACAAATAAACACAACAAAACAAAACAAAAACAAAATGTTTAAAACATATGGGGGAATATATATATATATCAATGCAAATAGCTAAGTAAGTTATTATACTAGCAATCAGTAATGCTTAAATTTAATGTTAATAAGGATGAGTAAAACTTCCCATGATTCCCTAAGACCTCCCTGCAAATATATTGGAAGCTTTCCTAGGAGTGTGTTATACTAGGAATTTCAGGTCCTCTACCTAAAGTCATTAACCTACACTATAAAAGACCTTATCTGAAAAGGGGGTAGGATTTTTTTTTAATGCTCTACGAGGAAAGACTTTAAATTTTACCAAAATGCAGATAATGCTTTTAGACAACTGTTTTCTATCAAATCCAGGTCTCTGAAGAACACTACCTTGAGAAGGCTTGCATCTGCACAGACTTACCAGCCTTCTGTATCACTCCCTCATTAATTGATTTGCTCAGATATTTACTGACTTAATTCTAGAGCCATGACAACTCTCTCATCTCACCTCATCTCATATGAGATGTTCCACAGGAAGCACGTCTCCAGTTCTCTCACCATCGCCTTAGTGAGCTTCATCCCACACCACCATCTGAGATCATTTCAGGCCTCAGGCACTTCTGACCATTGACTATAAATCAGGGATTCCCACAATATCCCTCTCAGGTTAAACCACCTGTTTTAAAAGGCTTATAGAATCCAGAAATTAATATTTGCTGGGTCCACTTTAAAAAAAAAAAGTCAAAGAAATGGACAGAGCAAGGGACAGAAGCAGGAGTGGTGACTCTGAGCCTACCACTCTCCCAGGACTCTGGAGATTGCTACACCCAGCAAGGCTTGCATCTTTGGTCATGCAGGGAGGAGGTGGGGGTTATTTTGTCTTGTTTTTACCGATATTTAGTAGATTAAATTCATCTCCAGCTATCCCAACTCCTTACCAGAAATCAGGAGCCAAGTCCAACCACTCCAATCTCTTTATGGAGACCAGCCTCATCCTAAATCACCTCACTAACACAAACTCCTATGTGATCAGAGGGCTGAGTATGAACAAAAGCCATTCCTGTCACTCAAAGCCCTAAATGTTGTAGGAGCTCTGGGACAGAAACTGGGAACAAAAGCCAAAGTCACTGAGGTCCCGAAGCACTCAAGACTCTTCTAGACCTCTAAACTCTTAAAATTGAGGGCCCTGAAAACTTCAGTACAGCTAATTTCATGTCAGAAAATGAAACTGAGAAATCCTGGCATTTCTCTTTAAAAACAATAATGAATATGCTATGTATTAGCATAAGCTACATTCTTATAAAAAATAGCTTTTCCAAAACAAAACTATTTACTCACAGGTCAAAAATGGCAGTTTTAGACTTCTGGAAAAAAGTTAATTTTAAAAAATATTTCATTCAGGACAGAAAAATCACAGTTTTACATTTCATAAATCTTTTTAATGTCTTATTTTGTAGAAAGCAGTTGGATTATGCCTGCCTTTGTATTCAATCTCTTTTTTTTTTTTTTTTGGTTCTTTTTTTTCGGAGCTGGGGACCGAACCCAGGGCCTTGCGCTTCCTAGGCAAGCGCTCTACCACTGAGCTAAATCCCCAACCCCTCAATCTCTTTTATATTGCTTATCACTGAGCATCTGGAACCTCTCCTGAACACACATGAAGGATACAGAACAAGCTGGCAAAGGACATTTATGTACTATGAAAAGTCTGACCCTGGAGACTTTTAAAACAAGATGTTAATGACAATAAGGAAAACTGATCGTGATTAGTTTGTGAAAAATAATTATAAAGTGGGTGGTGCAATGAGGGACAAGAAGGTGGGCTTCAGTAGGGGGTGCAGCGAAGATCATATGCAGCAAGAGTGGAGGAAGCAATCACCCAGAGAAGACACAAAACACAGCGACCGCAGCCTTGGGACACTGCTTAAATTGCCAACATCTGCTTTTTATAAAATATGTAAGTTGGATTTTTATTTTTATTTTTTAAAATGTACATGTACCACAAGTATTAGCCTGCAGCTATGCCTGTATACTGTATACAACATGAGGCTTGAGGCCTGTGGAGGTCAGAAGGGGCTGTTGGAGCCCCTGGAAATGGAGCTACAGATGGTTGTAAACTGCCATGTGGGTGCTAGAAACCAAATCTGGGTCTTCTGCAAGAGCAACCAATGTTCTTAACTACCAAGTCATCTATCTATCCAGTCCCAGTAAATTGTATTTTAAAGACATCAAAAAACACCTAGAGATGATGGAGTTTAATGCCTTCAACCCCAGATAGTAAGGAACCTGAGACACAAGGATAACAAATTAGAGGCCAGCCTAAGTAACTTATTGATGCTGTATCAAATTAAGCAAAAGGCTAGAAATACACCTCAGTGGTAGAAAGCTTCCCCATGTTCAATTCCTAGCACAAATAAAGGAAGGAAGGAAGGAAGGAAGGAAGGAAGGAAGGAAGGAAGGGAGGGAGGGAGGGAGGGAGGGAGGGAGGGAGGGAGGAAGGAAGGAAGGAGGGAAGGATAGGGTTGGGAATGCCAACTTCAGTTCCTAGCATAAATAGGTAAATAGATAAAAAGTTAAAAAAAAAAAAAGATGGGCGTGTTGGCCAGGGTGGATGGGCTTGCCTGGCATGCATGAAACTCTGCTTTGAATCTCTGTATTACAAAACAAAATAAACAAAAAATGCACCACCAAAATATTTCAGACATTTCATGAATACTCAAAAGAATGCCCATGACATCTAAAACAGAAAGTTTAAAAAAATAAAACACCTATTATGTGAATGTAGTTATATGCTTTAATGATATCTGTATCATTAATTATAATAAGCATGTATTTGTTTTCTAGTCAAAGGATATCAAATTGAAGTGAAGAGGAAGACTTTTTTTAAAAATATTTATTTATTTAATGTATGTGAGTACACTGTCACTGTCTTCAGACACACCAGAAGGCATCAGATCCCATTACAGGTGGTTGTCAGCCACCATGTGGTTGTTGGAATTTGAACTCAGGACCTCTGGAAGAGCAGTCAGAGCTCTTAACCCGAGCTATCTCTCCAACCCCGAGGAAGACTTTTAAATATAGCAGTTACTGTAACTTGTTCCTTAGAGCTTCACAACACAGAACAAATTCAATTTTCTTTCTTGACAGTACTGGCTTACAGAGTAAGATGCCAACATCCTTAACACTTTGAGGGTGTCATAGTTATAGGTTTTTAGTACTACTTTAAGGCAAGTTGGGGAAGATAGGGTTTATTTTGCCTTACAGCTTATAGTCCATTATCCAGGGACATCACAACATAAGCTCAAGGCAGAAGCCTTGAGTCCGAGGCTGATGCAGAGGCCATGGAAGAGTGTTCCTTACTGGCTTGCTCAGCCTGTCTTATCCTTGCCATGACTACTAGCCCAGGAGATACACCATCCACAGTGAGCTTGGTCCCCCCACACCAATCATCAAGAAAATGACCTATAGATTTGTCTATAGACCAATGTAGTAAGTCACTTTCTCAACAGGGGTTCCTTCTAACCTAAGTCAAGTTGACATCAAATTAGCCAGTTCTGTTGTTAGTAAAATACCAGCTAAATTAAAGTTTGTTAGTACCTGGACAATAGGTGTGCACACGTTTAGTCCCACCACTGGGAGGCAATCGGATCTCTGTGAGTTGGAGGCCAGCCTGGCCTACAGAACAAGTCCCAGGAAAACCAAGGCTACACTGAGCTCAAAATAAAAACGTTTTTGTCTTAAGAGTTTTATTACTGTGAAGAGACACCCAACCACGGCAACTCTTATGAAGGAAAACATTTAATTAAGGCTGGCTTACAGGTTCAGAGGTTCAGTCCATTACTGTCATGGAGGGAAACATGATGGCATACAGGCAGACTTGTGCTGTAGAAGGAGCATCGTGATCCACGGGCCACAGAAGAGACTGAGACCTAGGCCTTGCTTGAGGTAGAGTCTTCAAAGCCTACCTCCTAGTGACTTCCTCCAAGAAAGCCACAGCTATTCCAACAATGCCACACCGCCTAATAATGCACTCTCTATGGGATAATGTGGGGGGGGGGGGGCACATTTTTATTCAAAGCACCATAGTTTGCTAGTAAAATATCAACTAAATAAAAGTACAATTAAATAGTCCTAATCCTAAAAGGACGGGAAAAAAATCCACAATATGAAAGCCAAAATAACTATTGACTAAATTCTACCTTCTTAAAATTTCTTTTTTTGAGATTATTATATAAACCATTTCCTCCTTCCCTTTCCTCCCTTCAAACCCTCCCATACACCCCTCTATCCCAACCCACTCAGAGATAGATTTGTAGGTAGGTAGATACATTGGTGGGTAGACAGACAGACAGACAGACAGACAGACACCCCTGCTCAGTATGTATACTACAAATATGTACGTCTTCAGTGCTGACCATTTGGTATGGATGGCCATTTGGTATGTTTTTGCCCAAGGAGAACTATTTCTCCCATTCTCAGCATTCCTTACTTCTTTGTGTAGGACACCTCTTTTTCATGTGGTTATTCTACAATTCTATTCTAATAGCATACACAGGCACCTGTGAAATATCAGATAACATGCACATAGACACATGATTACTAGAAAAGCTATACATGGAATACAGAGTCTGGCTTCCAAGAGCAGAATGACTTATTCAAGAGAAACCTAATGTGAGTCTAGTATAACTCTACAAACTCGACTCAACTCTGTACTATAATTTATATTCAAGGGGAATAGGGCGCTAGACAGTGGGGCACACTTGCTTAGCACACACATAACCCAAGGGTCAATCTCTGCTAGCAGCAAAGAACTAGACTGACTAGCAAATGAGCTAAAAAAAAAATAAGTAGTAACATCAGGACAAACAGGTTTCCGACTGTCCCTAAAAAGAACCAGCTGATGCCTAAGCAGTTAGTAGTTAGCCTACAGCATCTGTGATGGTTTGTATATGCTTGGCCCAGGAAGTGGCACTATTGCCCTGTTGGAGTAGGTGTGGCTTGTGGGTATGGACTCTAATACCCTTGTCCTAGCTGCCTGGGAGCCAGCATTCTGCTAGCAGCCTTCAGATGAAGATGTAGAACTCCTGTACCATGCCTGCCTGCATGCTGCCATGTTCCCACCTTGATACTGGACTGAACCTCTGAACCTGTAAGCCATCCCCAATTAAATGGTGTCCTTTTAAGAGTTGCCTTGGTCACGGTGTCTGTTTACAGCAGAAAAACCCCTAAGACAGCAACCCTTGTGCTCTATCCTTCACAGGGCAGAGTTCACTCGGAGTGCTGGGTAACCTGCCCTTTATAGCTAGAGTAAGCAAACACTGAAGTACTCATTCAGCTAACATTAAAAAAAAAATACTTTAACCACCAAAATTAACTTAAAAAGTAAATCTGGTGGTATTAAATGATCACATGCTCTAATGTCATACTTGTATTAAATATTACTACACTGGTGAGAAAAAGAAGCTACATCCTGAACTGGATATGAAAATAGTTTCTTACAGAACATCTGGAGCAATCTGTGAAGAACACATTCCCACTGTTTACCACGGCCTAGGAAAAGGGAGGTGCAGGAGAGAGGGGGGAAAGCACAAGCCCAGGGATGACGCACTCCAACTGCACAGCAGGGCCAAACTGCTACCAAAGTTCCTTAACACTCGCTCAGCTCACACAGACCACACCCCACAGCTAAGTAGAACTTTATCAACTTTCCATGATATTCTGGTTGGAGCTTTTGGGATAGTCTCCACATAACAACTCTGGCTGCCTCCTTCCCTGCCTGTCTCCAAAGTGCTAGGACTACAAGGTCACACACCAGTTTAAGAGAGAGAAGAGAACATGCAGGTGTCAGAGACCAGAGGTGCTGGGTCCCCTGGAGACAGAGTTGCACGCAGCTGTGAACTACCCAACGTGTGTGCTGGGGACTGAACTACAGTCTTCTGCAGCATCAACGGCAGCTCTGAACCATTCAGCTGTTACTCCAGACCTACACTTGGCTATTCAGACTTCAGAGTCAAACACTTTATGTCACAAAAATAAAGATTCTCAAAATATAGCAATAGGTGTGAACTTCAAACCATGTGACTACCAAGCTCCTGGCTTTCTCTATCAGCCCCACGGCTGCTTCGAAGTACATTCTCTTCCACTGAGGTCATTCCCATTTTCCCCTTAGCTATTCTGCACAGTTTATTTGTATAAGGAGGGAAAATAAATCTCCCTCCACAGCACAGGCCCTCCTTGAGTTCCAAGTTCTCTACAACAGAGGTAAGACAGTGCCATATTCACCCAGTAAATAAACCCAGCCAGAAGCTCAGCCCTCTTCCAGCCGCTGCCTAGTAATGAGGGCCTGAGACACACTGACCACACAATTAAGTCCTCAATAAGCACCAGCACCATTACAATGGCCACACCACAATACACAGCCCACCTATCCTTATCTGTCTGTACCCAGCAAAACATTCAGTCACTGAGTGAAGTTTGCCAAGATCTGCCATCCCTCTAGAATGCTTACATTCCTCTGAGCTTTTTTTTCAAGCACGACACATTGTAAATTGTGGCTATTAAAAATCGTCTGCCTAAGCCAGAAGGTGGTGTTGCACGCATTTAATCCCAGAAGAGGCAGGTGGATCTCTGTGGGTTCGTGGCCAGCCTGGTCTACAGACTGAGTTCCAGGACAACCAGAGCTGTTATCCAGAGAAATCTCATCTCAAAAAATTTAGAGGGCAACTAAAGCCGGGGGGAAGGTGCAGGTCAGTAATTGCAGCAGGAAGTGCAAGAAGTGGAGGCAGAAGGATCAGGAGCACAAGGCCAGCCTTGGTCACACGGAATGATTGGCTGGAATCAGCCTGGTCTCCATTACACCCTGTTAAGCCACTTCACTCAAAAGAGTTCACTTGTCATAGCTACAAACCATGGTGATGTCCACTTTATGAGTTCTTTAAAAGTTCAAAGCAAAGCAGTAGGCCCAAGCCACCCCAGCCACCGGCCAGCTGAAGAGCTCAAGTGAGATATACAATTCCTAGCTGGCTCTCCTGGGTTCTGCAGCTACTGGGAGGTAAGGCCCACAGCCTGAACTCTCACATCAATCTCTGTCAAAGAACAGCTATTACTGTAGAAGAACTTTATTCTCAAAGAAAGTGTAATGTCACAAAATCTCCCTTTAGCATACTCTGTAAAGTCAATATCTAGACTTTCATTTAATCTGGCTTCTTTCACTGCCAGAACTGTGAACTTGGCAGTTTTCTTATTTGGTTAAGCCTAGACCATTTTTTCTAACACTGAACAAAGAAGGCAGTTATTGCCAAAATGTAAACTCAAAAAGCAGAAAGCTGCATTAGTCTTAAATTTAACACATTTTACGGCTCAAGTGGGATAGGAGTTCCATTTCACAACTGGCTGAGTCAAAGAAGAAATGGGATTTAAATCATTGCTGCTAAGTTTTGATGTGAGTAAACTTTAGGGACTTCAATGGTGAGAATAGTTATTTTGCCCCTGACACGTGAGACTGGTTACAATGCTCCATGATAGCTCATCAATATCGCCTCTAGAATATCTCATTTTAAAAGAGCGCGTGAGTTTCATGATTATTCTCTTGGAGCTAACGCTTACTGACGATTCGCATTGTTAAAGTTTAATCAACTAACGACTGTCAAAACAGACCAGAAGCACAACTTCACGAAGTTCTTCAAAGTAACAGTTCTTCTTCTGCCTTAGTCCTACAGGATCACAATGGTGCAGCCAAAGGCTCTAAAGTAGACAAGCAAAGGCTAACTAGCGAGCGTGCTTAGTGCATAAGCTTTACACCATCAGAAGGAACACTAACCTGGAATTTTTCCCATATACAGCTAGAAGGTTTATTCAAAAGTAAAATTAGTGACAGAAAGGCTTATCTGGAACAAAATATATTTCTCTTCTCATGCAAAGCAATAAATTAATAAATAAAAACTAAATCAATAAATAACAAAATGTCTATTCCTTAAAATACTACAGCATATTCAGATGCACTGACTACTACTTAAAAAGTCATTCTGGAATTTGGGGGCACTGGGATTATCAAGTGCTTTAGTACTTGCTAAACGAGGCCAGGAAACACGGTAGGCAACCCTGACTGTTAAAGAGCCATTAATTACGGCTGTCTGGGAAAGACGCATGGAACACAGGTGCTTTGGTTTCTTTACTTGCTCATTTTTTCCTCACGGTCTGTGTTCTATGTGCACATATTAATCACCCAGTGCAGTGGGTGTGCAGATTAACAGACCTTCTGCTTTCAGCATTATAAAACATACTATAAACCAGGCATGGTGGTACAGAACTTTAATCCCAGCACTCAGTAGGCAGAGGAAGGGGGATCGGATCTAAGTTTGGGGCTAGTCTGGTATACAGAGAGTTCCAGGACTGCACAAAGAGTCCCTGTCCTGGGGAGCTGGGGGAGGAGGGGCATTACTACAGTAAGCTCAGAAGTTCCTCTTCCTGCTCAGGGCTTACCTCTGAATGAGCTGATGACTATGTATGCCCGCATGGAATGTGAGTGAGTGTCCCTCCAAAGCGGAAAGAGGAATTTAAATATCATACAGTGAAGTGCGTTTACGTTGGATATGACAGTGCTTTTCCCACAAGGCTTTTGAGTTTTAATGCTACAGGTGTTCTATAAGCAAGTTTACTCAACAGCACTGTCCAGGACAGCCAAGTACAAAACGGCCTGTAAGACAACATACATGAGGTTCTTAGAACAGCCAGGAAACTCAGAGAGAGCTAACACGTGATCGTCAGAGGTCCCAAGGAAAGCATTAGAAACCATCAAAGATGTCCCCCCAGCTTGAGTGACTTAGACAGAGTGGATTCACTAATAACAGAAATCAATTGAATCCATGCAACACACATACTAACAATAACACCTCATTTTAAAAGTACAGAAAAAAAATTTAAGATAGTAATGTCAGTTGGCAATGGAGCCAAACATTAGACTGGAATTCTCTGCAGGTGGGAAAGTCAGCGGCACTCCCTACAGGGCTACTGAGGAAGGTAATGGGCCAGGGTGCTCAGCACAATCACAAACACACAAGCCTCTAACTCTACTGCCGTCAACTCTACACATTCCAAAAAACAGGAAAAACGCTAGGACAATAATCCCCAACTTTCAATTTAAAAGCCCCAATCCAAATTAATTTTCTTCTTTGCAGTTTTTCCAAACCTCCCTTACAATAACTGTTCAGAGCTTTTCTTCTTAAAAACTATTTTACAGAGTGTGTCAGAGGGAGCATCTGTCACTTACATAATGAAGCTAGTTGTAGATAGGGTTAAGAGAAGGCACAGGGAGTCCAAAACAAAACCTCACACAATCATCAGGATCCAGTGAGTACAAGTAATATTTAGAAACTTTACCTGGGAAGAACATAAAACTTTACAGTAAATATGTAGCTGATGTTCCAACTCAAGTGGTAAAAGCTTCATATTTCACTATGTTCAGCTGAATTACCACTATGATTCTGAGTATAAATTTTTATATGCCTGGTCTTGGTACTATACAGAAAACTACTCTGGCATATGGAAGGATCCCTTTCCCACCTCTTAGTTTTAGACATAACCCTGGCATTAGTTAAGCTGCTGCACTCTGCGCTTTCATGGCCACTGGATGCAGCCCCTTTGAGAGGGACCGTCCAATAGCAGCTTACAGGTACACGTCTGTAAACACACTACCACACCCCTTGCCAAATGAGATACATCCAAGTACCATGGACTAAAAAAGCATACAAAAAATAACTGTGAAATACTTTTGAAGAAAAGACAAACACAATCAGATATCACATAACTGCTAAACTCAGACATTCACTGAACTATAAGATACATGAAAAAGAAGTCAGAAAAATCTCACACATGTTAAGAGCACATTTTTGGAAACTTTTCTAACAACGAAACAAGGAATACATTATTTTGTACATAATTTCTAAATCAGTGGTTCTCAACCTTCCTAATGCTGCAAACTTTTAACAGTTCCTTGTGTTGTGGCGATCCCCAACTATATAAAATTATTTCATTGCTACTTCATAACTGTAATTTTGCTACTGTTTTGAATCATAATATAAATACATGTGTTTTCCTATGGTCTTACACCACCCTGTGAAATGGCTGAACTCCAAAGGGGTCATGACCCACAGGTTGAGAACCACTGTTCTAAACAGACATTATTTCCCAACCTTAGCATATATCAAGATCCATAATCTGTGTTTTAGTTCCCTTGTTTATATGAGGATAGTTATCATTTCTACCTGAGAGCTACTGAATCTATTCCCTTTGTGTCTGCCCTCTATCCTTGCAAGCTCCCTGCCAAAAGAAAAAAAAAAAAAAAGAAAAAGAAAAAGAAAAAGAAAAATTTCATTGTGGAAGCTATAGTGTATCATGATGAATCCCAGAGTACACCCTTTTGTCCATATCTCTTTAATTGCAAATGTTCACTGTAATGAGTCATGGGTCTGATTCAAGTCCTCTGGTTTCTCCTATCAATATTGGATCCTCTCTGGAACTCCTGGATGCCTTGTGTCATGGAGATTCTGCAGCTTTGGATCTGTAAGACTGGCCCCTTCACACACTCCAGCAGTTCATAGATGGGGTAGATGTTGGGGTAGGCCAATTCAAAGCCCTAGATCTGGGCCTAGGTGGTAGCTGATCCGGATAGCCTGCCAAGTCTCCTGCATGCACACACCAAGGCCAGCACAGCACTGCCCTGCCTGGCTCAGGAAATGCTATAGCTGCCAAGGGACAGGGTCAGCTCTCCCACCCTAATGCCCTTGGGCTGGCTCACCCCCAACTCCCTCAACCAGGGTCAGCTCTACTATGCCCAAGCAAGGTGCAGGGCCAACTCCTTCATTCTCATGACCTTGGAGTCAGCTCTTCTGCTCAAATGCCTTCAGGGTCAGCTATCCCAAGATGCCCAGGCGAACCGTGCAGCTCCGCACAGCCCTCAGATAGTAACATGGCCCCAGGTAGCAGCTGAGCCCAAAGACATCTGCCTGCCTTGTGGTAAAAGACCCCTAGTGCTACAGGTCCTGACCCAGACATGAACCTCGGTGGTAGCCCTAGCCTTAGGTCACTGGTTACTCACGTCAGACTGTTCTTCACTACCCTCCATCTCCATTCCCACCTCTCTTCACGTGCACACATCACTCTGCTCTCATCCTCTTCCACCTCTCCACTGCTTACTGTTCTTCTTAGAGGCAGCCTGGGGCCTCTGGGTGTCTGGGTCGTGTAGGGCATAGCCTGTCCACCTAGGGGATCTCAGTGGCCTGCCTGCCTGGGCCCCAGAGCTGGCCCCAAGCATGGCACCAGCTAATCCCCAGTACTGACCTCTCTCCTGCTCCCCCATCTTTGTTTTTTGCAATGATATCTGTAACCATGTTCTTTAGCAAACTGCAGAATCAGGGATCACTGTTTTCTAGAACTGTTGGTGGCATGAAAAACCACAATATAACCTTCCCCGGGGCTGAGATATCCTTTAGGGCTGCTTCCCGCTTAGTCGGCCGTCCATGGTGTCTGGGGAAAGAATTCATAGTTCCTGTACCTCACTGCCTCTCATCAACTCTGGCCTAAATTAAACAGTTTAATTGCTTTGCCTCTCCAGTCAAGAGAGCGTGTTAGCTTTGCAGAGATGTAGGCCTTGCCTCTACTGGTAAGAATATCATGACCGCCATTGTGGAGTGATTGGTGAGCTGTGGCACTGGATGCTCTTCCTTCAGCTTTTCCTCACGTCACTAATTATGCAATGGCTCTCCTGCATTTACAGACCCCAATGCAGGTCCACTGGGCGGCATCAAACAGGAAACCCGGACACTTCTGTTGGTTCCTGGGAAGGCTGAGGAAGCGCCCTTGTTAAGGGGTGTGCAGTATTGAAATATTAGCTACTGTAGTTGCCAAAGAAGTGCCTGAGCCACTCACAGCTTCATCTCTTCATTCTAACCATATGTTCTCACCTTGCCTCAAAGGGCAGCACCAATATTAACAAGGCCCTGACTAGAAAGGGTTTATATCTTGGCTCTACCACTTCTGGGAGACCATGACAAATTTACTCAACTTCTACTTAGCCCCAGTGCTGCTTCCTGATTTATCCCTGCCTCAGCTTCCTGAGTACTGGGGTTACAAGCTTGTATGACCAAGCACCACTTTCCTACAGCTTCCACCTTAGCTCTGTCTCCCACCTAGGAGTGAATCTACTCAACACTACAACCATAAAGGTGGACATACAATGTTCTTATTACCACTTTTTGTGATCTTACCACAGTGGGAAAGCAGTCAAAAATCAAACCTGTAATTCTGAATTTTGGACTTCTCAGGGGTGATGGCTTGCAGTAAGGTACTTCCTAATACTAGCCAGCAGCAGGTACGCCAACTCCCACGTGCTAGCAAGCCAGCTAGCGAGGTGCAATCTCACACAGCCCATCTGATTTTAAATTGCTATATAACTAAAAGTGACTTTGAACTCCTGATCCTTCGACCTGCACCCCAAATGCTGGAATTAGAGGTATGCTCCCATTCTCAGCTGAAATGTAATTCTGTTTACAATATTCTCAGTTTACTATAGGTTTATGGGGAGGTAACACCGTCGTTAGGGAGCATGTGTATACTACTCTTAACAGGAGCTGGGGAGGCTAACTCACTTGCTACAGTGCTTGGCCCCTCAAGCTGAGAAGGACCTGAATTCAAGCTTCAGTATCCACCCTAAAAGGCCAGGCTTGGTGCTTGTATCTGACATTCTAGTCCTAGGAAGAAAAGAGCGCCGAAGTCCTGTAACTCTGGCCCATCAGTCAGCCTAACTTAATCAGCAAGTCCCAGTTCCAAGTGGACAGGCTTATCCAGGACTACACTCTACATGCTGCAATGCTAACCTAAAAAAACAAGATGTGCCTACTGGTAAGACAGTAGCATACCTTCTCTGGGGTAGCTAACAGTCTTCCAACTGGACTAGAGGCCTGCTCCACAGGCACAAACTTAACGACTGATACGAGAATCCTGATCAAAAGGCTAAAATAGAAATGGCTCTTGCCACTTTGCTGAATGGACATGGTCAATTTGACTTCCAAAATTTATGTTTGCCAAGGAATGATGATACACATCTTTAATCTTTAATCCCAAAATTAGGATGCAGAAGCAGGCAGATCATACAGAGTGAGTCCCCGAACAACCAAAGTCTATATAATAAGACCCCGTCACAGAGAAAATAGTAAAATAAAAGTAAAATTATATGCATACCCACAGACTCGAGCTGCTCTCAAGCTTGGTAACTGAAGGCTTTTGGTAGTAAACTGGTCTATAGAAAAAATGAATAACTGGTCAAAGTATGAGACTCCAAGACTGAATGGTCAGCTCTAAATGGGACAACCACACCAACCCCTCTACCACTGATGCTCAGGGAACATCACAGAGAAGGAAGAAGGAAAGAATTGAAATGGCAAACAATAGAAGTGCTGCAAATTACTGTCTTCTGGGCACGTCAGCTATCCCAGTCGTGAGCACACAGAAGCTGGACTTACTCACACAAGTTCAAGGCAGCCAAAATTCTGCCACAGAAGGGACACATAGCCCCATCCCTTACTAAGGAGCTGTTGGCAGTGAATGGACTGTTGCTAGGGAAGAGAAAGTCATTCCTTTTTGAGGGTGGCCACTCATGAGATTCCAGTAATGAACCCGTACTGATGGCCGCATAGACAGCACTAACTAGATTAGTAAATTAAACACACACACACACACACACACACACACACACACACACACACACACACACACACCAAGTTGGGCATCCCAGGAGTCCATGAAGAGGATGCTGAAGAGGAAAAAGAGAGTATATAGGATCATATTCATTGTATGCATATATAAGATTTCCAAAAATAAAGAAAAATAAAAAGGTGGAGAATGATTGCGAAAGATACCCAGTGGTGACCTCTAGCCTAGCCACATGCCCGATACACAAATACAGCACTTATAACGGTACCTGCCACCAATGAAGTCTTAAAACATAAGAAGCTGTAGTAACAGAAGACAGAATGAATGGTGGCAAAGATTTGAGTTCAAGCTCTAAGATAATTTACTTTATGTCTCTGAAACTCTACTAACTTCATGTGCATATCATGGGAGAAGGATAGATGTATGTATGTATGTATGTATGTATGTATGTATGTATGTTATGTGTATATACAACATCCTAGATAATAATCGTATCAGCTCCAGAAGTTACGGGGCATGATGTTGTATGCCAAATGCTTTTTTTCTGACTACAAAATGTTAATATAACCAATAATGTCTTGGTGGAAGAAAAAAAAAAATCTAAGCAATCTATCAGACTACATTCTTAATCTTCATTCAGATACACTAACTCTAAAAGGTTAGAAATAATTCTAATAAGACTCTTTAAATGGTCTTACATTCACAAAATGAAGTTAGAAATCCACGAGGTAAGAGGCAGATAAACCCAACAGCAAAAACAAAAACAACAACAAAAAAACTGGATGGATGAACTGCTCAAGGCACCTAAATTCCATGAATTTATTGATTATACTAATTATAAACGTAAATACATTGATTATAAAATAAATACCTCACGGCATTCTTGAAATCTATCCTCCAATATGAACCAGGAGTTTATATTCCCAAGGATAATACTAACTGGTTGTAGCCACTAGTAACATGCCAGAAGCAAACATAATCAGTATGAAATTAATATCTGGGTCCATCCATACCTATGCATGGCTATGTATAGTCATGGTGGTGGGAATGGAACGTGTTTACATTACTTACCAAGAAAGCCAGCATCTGGGAGAGGTAGATGTAACTAAAGATAAGTTATTCATAGCTGGATTGGGCATGATAGGGGAGGCAGAGGCAGGCAGATCTGTCAGAGTTCAAGTTCAGCCTGATCTACATACATAGTTCTAAGACAGCCAAAACTACACAGAGAGGCCCAGTCACAAAAAGGAAGGAAGGAAGGAAGGAAGGAAGGAAGGAAGGAAGGAAGGAAGGAAGGAAGAAAGGAAGGAAGGAAGATCAATCCATGGATTCTAAATGAATCAAGAACAGAATATATCTGAAGTATACAAATTAAAATTAAACTACAGATTAAAACCATAGTTCTATTAAGCCACATGTGGTAATATTGTGCATGACAAGGAGGGAAAGAAGAAAGCCATAGATCAAAAAAAGACAAACCGCAGGACCTAGTCAGGGAATGGCTAATGGTCACAGGTAACTAAACATCCTTCTGGACAAAGTAAGGAAAGAACAGGGGAAAACCTGAAGACAAACCAAGAACACAAGAAGCAAAAACTATACCTCGGTGGACCTTGAAGTCACTGAAAACATCCAATGAAGGGAGTTAGGATCTGAACTTTTAAATTAAATGAGAAAAAAAATAAGATATCATTAAAGGACATAACAAGACTTGAACTAAGGACCAGCGTCATGGCTCAATAGGTAAAGGTACATAACAATCTGAGGGCCCCCTTCTAACTCATGGGTCCCTTGGAAGCTTCTGAGTCACAGTATGGTTTGCCAGGACACCAGTGGAGGCCCTTCTGACTGAAGACATGAGTACTTTGTCACTGAAAAGTATATCTTCAAAGCAAATTATCAATACAACCTCTTATAAAGAGCAGTAATCACTCCCCAGATAAAAGGAAACAGTGATACATGAATCCAGAAATTGAGAATAAGCATCTTGACTTTCCTATGTCCACTGCCTTGCTTGTTGAACTCAAATGACCCTGTCTGTTCCCACCTGCAGCAATCTCATTGTTTCAAGTATCTTAAGGCGCCCTGACACTGTAACTATTGAGATTATAGCACTCCTCCGCAGTTCCAAGACTGCCCTAAACTGCCCTAAAAGTATGTGTCTATTTGACAGTCTCACTATGTGGCCCAGGCTGACAGACAACTCCCCAGAATCCTGCTGTACTTTCCCAAGTGCTGGGATTACAGGTGTGTACCACCATGTCCGAACCCTGTCCTAAAATACTTCCTTGAAATGACATCTACCAAGAAGGTTTATAACACCTACCTGTTGACTTTTACACTCTAGCAAACAAGAAATTCAAAGAGTGGTTTCAAATTATACAAAAATGCAGAGACTTAAAATGCTTTTACAAGTCCACCCACCAACTAATTTGCAATCTTTAAACACGTATTATTTACTTATTTATTCCTAAAGGCACCTGCCTCAAAGAGCCATTGAAAGCTGAAACTGTCAGCTAAGTAAACAAGATAGCATTGCCTCTCAAAGTACTATGCCAATGATATTTAAGTGGGGGATAAAACTTTGCAAACTTATGCTCTTACAGACATCTTTCAAACTCTGACATCCACAGATATTACAGTCAATAATAAGACAACTTACAGTCTCACATGCTCACCATGGGGTTACCACATATAGGTTTTTTACATAATCCAAAAACATACACCAATGCGTAACTACTTCTCACTCCCACTTGAACACATGAGGGAACTAAAGCTGGTGAAGACAAACTTTCTAAGAGCCACAGAGTTAGCAGGTGGCAGAACTGAGAGGACTCAGTCTATAAACATCGGGCTATATTTAAAAACAAAAAAACCCTCATGTCAACGTAACAAATTCAATTATATTCCAAAGTGAAATTACTCGTAATTTCCACTTAAACAATGCCTGAGGAAATCACAATTTTCACATGAATTTTAAAATCCCTGCAAGGGTCTTTACTAAAGGAAAATGCCTAAAAACTGGTTTGAGAGAAAGGGGTGCTTTTGAAAAACAACATGAGGATGCCCTTTTCTTTTCTGTGCTTTTCTTTTTGAGACAGGATATCAATCCCTAGTGGCCTCAAACTTGTGTAGATCTGACTGCCTGTGCCTCACCAGTGCTGGCAGTAAAGACACGTGCCACCCCAACCTTTAGGAGTAATGTCCCTAAAGCTTAGAATCTCACACATCATTTTAGATTCGCATCTTTTCCCCTCCATCCATTTCCTTACCCCGAACTTCCAGATACTCTAGAACATGGACCTTACCCAGAAATATACTTACGGCTATTTTTCTACGGCTTCTTGTGGTTCACACTTAACTCTGCCTAAGAGTTTCCCCCAGTTCTGCAATCCCAGGTACAGTGGTGCTCTAGAGTACAGTAACACAGTAAATCACCTGAGAACGCACTTGGCAAAAGCCTCTCCAGGAAGCCAAAGTGTTTCCTTTGCCCTCTCCCCACTTCCTAGAGCTCTAATCAGACCCCTAAACCCTTCTCATCACAACTGTCATCTGGTTGTAAGCAGTCCTCTCCTGAGCATCTAAAAACAAGACCATGCGAATCTATCTCATAGCCCTTTTCCAGTCCCTTTGCTCAGCCCCCAGCCCTCTCATCAGACAACAGAAAAGGTTGTGATGCCTCTGGAGGAAAAGTGAAGATGAAGGAGAAGCGCGCTGAGGGGAGAGCGCGGTCAGCCTGCTCATGGGAAAAGCGGCAAGAAGCGCGCCGGGCAGGGATCAGCGCCACGCGTGGGCCTGTGGCCGCGACCCGCACTCACCAGGCCGTCAATCTGCACCTGCTTCACGGCCGAATCTCCAGAGCCGCCTTTCCCTTTTCCCTTCCCCACCGCGCCGCCAGTAGAGCTGGAAGAGGTGGCGGTGGAACCGGTGCCTTCCTTGCGCGACGCCATGTTTCCAGCCAGACAGGAAGAAAGAGAAGCGTGAGGAGCCGGAAGCGGAACTACGAAGTTCCTTACGCTGTCGTAAGGGTGAGGGGCGGGGTCTGGAAGCACCGCCCGGGTAGGGCCACGCCTCCCCAGTTGGTGTTTCCCCCTACTCTCTTCCTGCGTTTGCTGGAATCTTCTCGCACGCGCGTGATTTGCCTGGCTAATACCTTTCCGCCCGTAGTGTGTGGTTTAGGGTCAGTCACTCATTACTTAAATCCCTAGTACGCCTTTTAAATGTAGACCTGCTCTCCAGTAGGCAGACGGCTATCGTATTTCTGTAGCGTCTCCCACGTAAAAATGTCTTCACTTGGGTAGGACCTAAATAGCTCAATTGGGAGAGAATTTAGAATGAAAAATGCCTTCGCTGCTAATTTAATTTCAACTCTTCTCACCAACTGTCAAGGAGCCTGAGGCAACGGTGACCTCGTTAAAAAGTGACAAGCTGCTTTGAGTTGCTTTCCTTAAGTTTTAGATTATCAGCCTCAATTGCCTCATGTGTTCAGATAGGAGTGAAAAGGAGTTAACGCGTTGGTGTATCTTTTTGGATTATGTAAAAAACCTGTATGTGGTGACCCCATAGTGAGCATGTGAGACTGTAAGTTGTCTTATTATTGACTCTAATATCTGTGGATGTCAGAGTTTGAAAGATGTCTGTAAGAGCTTAAGTTTGCAAAGTTTTATCCCCCACTTAAATATCATTTGCATAGTACTTTGAGAAGCAATGCTATCTTGTTTACTTAGCTGACAGTTTCAGCTTCCAATGACTCTTTGAGGCAGGTGCCTTTGGGAATAAATAAATAAATAAATAGATAAATAAATAAATAAATAAATAAATAAATAAATAAATCAAACGAGTTTAAAGATTACAAATTAGTTGGTGAATGGACTTGTAGAAGTAACATTTCAACACTCAAGAAAATAATTTAAGTCTTAATTCCAGCACTCACGAGGCAGAGGCAGGTGGATCTCTGAGTTTGAGCCCATCCTGCTCTACAGAGTCAGTTCCAAGAATAACTAGGGCTACACAGAAAATCCCTGTCTCAAAAAACAAACAAAAAATAACCCTAACCCTAACCCTAACCCCTAACCCTAACCCTAACCCTAACCCTAATTCATTAGGATCACCCTAACTACACAGAAAGAACTTAGAAGCAAGAACCTTTATTCTTCAACCACTCAGAATATAAAGAAAATGCCTAAAACATGATTAACTTTGATCACCCTCCAGAATGTAAGATTTACCTGAGTAATATGCCAAAAAAAGTTCTTTAGTGTAGTGTTGAAGTTGATGTCGTGGTAAGTATTCAGAATGCAGTCTCTACAAATAATGCTGACCTATGCCGTGAGCTCTGAAATACATATTATCATGTCTGCAAAACATTGCATCTGTTGTAGGAAGCCATTGTAATAATTCTTTGCTTTAGAGTGACTTTTCCCCCCTATTCCTTATTTGTACAATAAGCATTTCTTTGCTCAGTATTCCAAAGTAATAAAGTGGTCCCACTATGACAGAAAATATTGTGTGCTGTTTTAATTTTTGTTGTTGCTATTATGTTGTTGACCTATTATTATAGATCAATCTGACAGCACAGATAACAATGTTACTAATGATTCGATGCCCACTTCTTCAAGTCTGTAAGGAACTCACAGAGAAAACCTCACACTAGAAACCAGCAACAGGATGTTAAAAAGCAGAAATAAAACTCTCAAAAGAATTAAATGGGAGTTAAAACTGTGTGGTAGTTATAAAGAAAAAAATATTAACTAGCTAATTCTACAACATACATGGTTTGACATGACACTGCCTCTGGATATGGAGTAGACAAATGAGACCCATAGCAGTTTATAAAGGTAAAGGGGGAAAACCCATATTAGGATGAAGTGCTTAATTTTAATTGGGCATGTTAATTGGGTGAGGGGCGGGGATTGAGTGCTGGAACTCAACTCTTTGATAGCTGGACTTGGTAGTCTCATGAGGAGGAACTAGCCAAATAAGGAATGGACCTTGTTGGCTAGCTTTAGGAATGCAATCCAATGGTTTGGTTTGGTTTGGTTTGGTTTGGTTTGGTTTGGTTTGGTTTGGTTTGGTTTGGTTTGGTTTAGCAAGGCAGAGGGAATGGGGGAAGAGGGGTAAGGTCTGCCAGATCCATGCCTACAGTTCTGGGGCTGGCTAGAGTCCCTTCAGAGAAGTCCCTACCTAACTCCCCTTCCATCACCACATCTGTATTAGATGAAGCCAGCCAACGTAAAGAACCAGAGTTCAGCACCAAAGTCGTCAAATATATAAATGTTTAAATTATTTTAAAAATCATGCCAAGATGCAGTGGCACTTGCTTTTAATTCCAGCATTAGGGAGACAAAGGCAGGCAAATACCTATGAGTTCAAAGTCAGCCTGGTCCAGAGCAAGTTCTAGGACAGACAGACCTACACAGAGAAACGCTGTCTTGAAAAAAAAAATCAAAAATCAAATCAAACTAAACAAAAACAAAAAACCTAAACTGGAAACTGTAATATATACATGAAGGACCTGGTGCAGACTCTATATAGGCCCTGTGATTGCTGCTTCAGTCCCTGTGAGTTCATATGAGCTTTACTCAGATTTAGAGGGACTTGTTCTCCTGGTGTGCCCCATCCCCTCCAGCTCTTAGTCTTTCTCTGCTTCCTGTTCCATGGGAATCCCTTAGCTTGTACAGAAAGGATTTAATAAAGACATTTCTTTTAAAGCTATGTATTTCAGGATCTATCTCTGTCTGTTTCTGTCCCAGTCTCTCTCTCTGTCTGTCTCTGCCTCTGTCTCTTCCTCCCCCTTGCATGTCTGTGTGTGTGTGTGTGTGTGTGTGTGTGTCTGTGTCTGTGTCTGTGTCTGTGTCTGTGTCTGTGTCTGTGTCTGTGCCTGAGTGTCTGGATAATGTCTGGCTGTAAATTCCTGAATTTGTTCCCATTCTTGTGCAGGAGGAAGCTTCTCTGAGGATGACTGAGTAAGGCACTGATCTATGAATATAACTGAATATCATTAGGAGTCATTTTATTAATTTGTTTCTTTTCTTTTTTTTAGTCTTGTCTTTCAAGAGAAGGTTTCTCTGTGTAGCCCTGACCATCCTAGAACTCTCTCTGTAGACCAGCTGGCCTTGAACTCACAGAGATTTGCCTGCCTTTACCTCCCAAGGGCAAGGATTAAAGGCATGTGACACCAACTCCCAACTCTCCTTTTATTTTTGTTTGTTTGTTTTGTTTTGTGTTTGTCTCTAAGACCAGTAATATTTGGTTTTACCCTAGAACTCTAGCTATCTGTTCATTGGTTCTTAGTAACCCAAGAAGTGTTGGTTATGAATTCCATCTGGTAGAGTAGGCCTTAATCAGACACTGGTTGGTTACTCCCACAAGCTCTGTGCCACCATTGCCCTCGAATATCTTACAGGCAGGACAGCATTGTAGACCAAGGGCTGGTGTTTCTGTTTCTTTTTCAGGAGCTTCTAGAGTACCTACCTTCCTGTACCAAAGACACAGGAATGTTGGGATGCAGGCTCTATATAGACACCAGCTCAACTTCTCCATGGTCAATGAGTTATGTGGTTATTGTCCTCGGCAATGGGGTCTTGGTGTCAGTTTGTGGAGAGCAACCTACTGTCTTGGCCAAAGCCTGGGTCACTTGGGAATTTCCATGAACAACTGAAGGGGATGTGACTCAGTCCCAGAACTCCAATGTTCATCTGGTAACAAGAGATGGCCAATTGTAACTGCATCTTCCTCATTATTTGGAGATTTCACGAGGATTGTCTTCATATATTTAAGGAGTTTTCCACTGCACTGGGTTTCCATACCACCCCTCAAATGTCCCTCAATTTGAGCTGTCTCTCCCAGCATTTCCTCCCTCACCCTTGCCCATGACCAATTTGAAAAGAATTATTAAAGAAGTTCCCTCTTAAGAAAATGAAAAGAAGAAAAAAATAATTTCAGACCTTGATGAAAGAAGAAATAGCATGATCATTAAAAACATAGAAAATAAAAGCAGGCTTTCCTTATCTTTGGAAATTTCTAAAATAGTTTAAGAAAGCAAATTTTTAAAAAATTGATGACTCTAGTTTAAATGCATATTACAAATATTTAAGCTAGTTACCTTAATTTAGCCATAATAATTTATAACATCTAGAGGAGGGACTATTCAGCTTTACAAAAAAAGTATACTAAAACGCTATCGCAATGAATACAGTATACTAACAGAATCAGGTATGCTTGTACAAACCTGAAATCTAGAACTTGGGAAACTAAAGTAAAATGGGAAGTTCTGGGCAGGTCAGGATGGCCTACACAATGGGAGAATCTCAAAAATGCTTCAAAGATATTTAAATAGTCTTCAAGAACACAGAAGGGAAGAAAGAAATAAAACAATAAACTGGAAATAAATAAATGGCAGGCCTAAGCCTAAATGCATAAGTAGCTACAATAATATAAGTGTTCTTGATAAATCAATTACAAAACCAAAAGAGAGAGATATCAACATAAACCTAAGTGTAAATGACCAGAAGAAACTCACTTCAGACACAGTGATTTAGAGATGTTGGTAGTAAAATGAGAGACAGCTCAGCTCATAGACTTCTTGCCATGGAAACAGTGAGGCATGTATTTGATCCCCAAAACCCACATTTAAAGGTGGGGTACAACAGATCATCTGTGTAATCCTAGCACTAGGGAGGCAGAGACAGATGGATTCTTGAGGCCTGCTGGACAAGCCAGACCAGCCTAGCCTTCTTGCCCAGTTCCAGGCCAGTGAATAATGATGTTTTAGAAAAAAGGGGGTAAAGGCACCTGCTGCCAATCCCGACACCCTCAGTTCAGTCCCCCAAATCCACGTGGTACAGGCATAAAACTTACTGCAGGTTGTCCTCTGTCCACCATAATGCTCACAGACAGACACACTGCCACAATAAATAAATGGGTGTCATTTTAATTTTTTTAAAAAGGCATATGGTGCCTGAGGAAGAATTCCTGAGGTTTCCCTCTGGCATAAACACACACACACACACACACACACACACACACACACACACACTCCTGTACACTCTTGTTGGTATACCTGCACACTGGCACACATACACACCTGGACTCATGCACACATAACTGGGCACTCTTGTACACACACAAGCACGCAACAATATTCACATGATGTGATACACACGAGTGCACACTCATATACTATACTAGATAAATACAGGATATATAAAATATTGGCATTTGTGGAATATATTGTCGCTGAGAGGGAAGTTGTAGCTAAATGCCTGGGCTAGAAAATCAGATGTCTCAAATCAATAATCTAAAAATCCCTTTCAAAACCTAAAGAGAGGGAAAGAGAGAACCCTAAAACATGCTGATGAATAAAAACATTAAACAGGAAAAATTAAACAGGAGTACTGAGCATCACACAAACACGGTTGTCCACAATAGTTCCATTATATTTTCCATGTCCCTACAAGACAGTTTACTATTGCAGACACTGATTGCATTGCCAGTGCTCAATTATAGAAATTCAAGCTTTTTTTAAAAGTTCTCTATTTGCTGGAAATATTCCAGATTTAATTACAGGTATGGGGAAGGGAAGAGAGAAAGGAGAAGTGGGGGATGGGGTGAGCACGGAGAGACTTCAGACCCCCTTCAGGGACCCTGCAGATGTGTGATTCCTGACTGGGGACAGGAATCACCAAAAGGCTGAGTGGAAAGTGAAACAAAAAACAACAACAAAAAGCAGCCTGGTCTTGCAGAACAATTCTCCCCAGTAGAGAAGGCACAATCCAGTGAATGCCAGCCTTAAGATCTTACTTGCTTTCCCTTCCTTGTCTAAGACTCACTGAGACACCTTTCAAACCAATAAAATCCAAGAATAGAAAACCCTGAAGATGGACCAAACTTTGTTTTTTAAACATCACTGCATGTTATTTCACTATAGGAACTTTCTTTTAACATGTTTCTGTTTGTTGTGGCTGCTTTCCTTGAGAGCAAGGTGAGGCCATCCTGCCCTTGCTCCTGGAATCCTCCCAGCTTGGTTCTAAGCAACACCTTTGGTGATGGGGCAGAAAAAGAGAGATAAGGAATGTTTCTGCCTGGGGCTCCAGGCCAATCTTTATGGCACCTTTGTAGCTTGTAGTCCTGCCTTGGTGAGATAGAATCCGGTAGGTTGTGATCAGACACTGTGTCCTATTCCTCCTATTCCCAAAGACACTGCCATCGTTCTGAGATGGACTGTGTTCTATACTACCATTTATGAGCTAAGGTGAAGGAGCACTGTTACTTAACAATGAAATGTCTAATAATGATATTATCTCCGTGTTTCATATTATTTTTGTGTCTGTGCAGATCATGCTGTAGGGAAAAAGACATAAATATCCTTTTTCTGGCTTTTTATATTTTTATTTCAGTTTGTGAGATGAAGAAAAAAACAACAGTTTATAGTCTTCATCTGTTTCCTTGCAAAGGATGTGTTTTTATGCTATGGTTATGTATCTATCAAAGAATTAGCTGAGCCAGTCCTTCTGGGAGCCACAGTAACAGAATAGAAGGAGGATTTAGCAACTCCACTCTCCAACGCTACCCATGAGAAGTACCAGAAACCCTCTCTTGTAAATAGGAGAAACAGTTAGTAAGTAACTTCTAACCCCTCCTCAAGAGAATAGTTCAGAGCATCACAGTTCATGAGCTAAACCTAAGATATGAAAAACAGAGAACAAAGTCAGAAGATACTGTATAGTCCAAAATTTGGACAAATTACAAAATAGCTCAAGTAGTCAGTTTAAGAGGAAAAAAAGGACTGGTTAATTCCATCACTCAAGAGGCAAAGACAGGCAGATCTCAGTAAGTTCAGGCTAGCCTGATCTACAAAGTGAGTTGTGAAAGTTAGCCAAGACTACATGGTAAGACCCTGTCAAAGAAAGGAAGGAGGGAAGGAAGGAAGGAAGGAAGGAGGGAGGGAGGGAGGGAGGGAGGGAGGGAGGGAGGAGACAGCAAAAAGAACCCCAAAATACACACACACACACACAGAGAGAGAGAGAGAGAGAGAGAGAGAGAGAGAGAGAGAGAGAGAGAGAGAGAGAGAATGAGAATCACAGGTCCTTAAAATATTTTAGAAATGTAAGAACATAAAACATCTCCCCAAAAAGCTTCTGTCTTGTAAAAAAGAAAGGCAATAGAAGGGCAAAGAGCTTGGCTTACAGTTCAGCAGAATACAGCTCATCTGTATTTAACAGAAGGCCTGGTGGCAGGCAGTTCCATGATGGCAAGAGTCTGATCTGTGATTCCTTAGTTCCTTACATCCCAGTGGGGCAGGAAGTTGACAAGCAATGAGCCAAATTAAAACAAAACAAAACAAAAAACCCTCAGAGTCCTGCAGTGGTGACCCATTTCCTTCAGTTCTACCATCTAATGGTTCCAGAACCTTCCAAAACAGCACCACAGGCTGGAGACTAAGTATTCAAACACCAGGAGCTTATGGGGACATTTCATATTCAAACCACAACTACAGCCACAGGAAAGGGCTTTCGCTGCACTCTGCTTGGTATCAACTTAACCCATGTTCCTCCTTTTTTGTCCCCTGTGCACCACCATGGGAGATTATGCTTTGAAGAGGTAGGTGATCTTTTTCAGTGTTATAAAAGGAGCAACTCGGAGGGTAAAGAAAGAACCATTAAAAAGAAAGTGATATTCACTTCCATGAGACTCAGCATGTGGCCATTTTCTATAAGTTTCTTAGAATAATAATTTTTAAAATGACCTTTGGCCTTTCTATCCCAATATGTTGATTTATGACTTACTGACTAGTATTAAAACAAATTGAGCTCGCGTTGAGAAAATATCAAAGATTCCAAGACTGAACTTACTTTGTATAATATTCTGTAATTAATACCTCATATTGGTGTAACTCAATTATAATTACTAGACTTTGTAATAATATTCTACTGGATTAATAAAGCACATTTATTTTTCTTGCCTCCAGGAGTTCAAGTTTTCCTGCTGCTTAAAAATATACACAGAACCCTGAGAGAAAAAGTTGTCTTCAACATTCTGCTCTATATAAATAAATAAGGGTGTTAGAAAATCCTTTTAAAGCTGTAATCTGAGATAATTTTCAGTCTTGAAGGTCATTTAAGTAACAGGACTAATATTTGCTTACCTAGAGTAATTTCTAAAGGTTTCATTAATCTCTAAAATGCTTTGATGGTTTAAAATGATGGCTCACATACAATGTGAAATTTTTGATCCATTTTAGTTATCATGTAATTAAATTCCAAACGGCAATGCGTTTTCATCAAGGCAAACATTTTTCTTATTGCAGCTGCTTCATTTCTAACAGGAAAAACCAAAAATGGCTGCTACTTCTGAACCTTTCACTCTTCTCTAAGTGTTCCCCACCCCCTACCATTATAGAGTAAAATTAAAGGTTCTGTAGCGAGATTCCGGTGGGGAGTACTATCTAAACTATAGTGGAAAACTGACTTTCCTTCAATTTAGTCAAGTGGGCAGTAATCTTGTATGACTTTGTTCAAATAAACTTTCTGATCGAATTTTATAGCCAGGAGAAAAGAGTTTGAGCACTAATCCTGGAAGTCTAGGCTTGGAACTTATTTCCATTACTGAAGCTTCGTAAGCTTTCTCTTCTTGCTCTGCCAGCATAGTTCATGGCTTCTCTCTTGATCGTGACCCCACAGCTTAATTTAGGCTGCTGGAGTGGCATGCATCACATGTAAATTCCACAGAAAGAAAGGAGGGGAAACACGGGCGTTTATTGCCAAGCCATGTCAACTTCTTTTATCAGCCTTCTCAACAGTCCTGGCAACACTTAACACATATGTATCTTTAGTGAAATCCATCTCTTTTTCTGGTACATTACTGTCTAAAGTAAAACTAGAATTCTAAAACTATACAAGAGCGGGACTGGAGAGGTGGCTCAGCGTTTGAGAGCACTAACTGCTCTTCCCGAGGACCCAGGGGTCAGTTACCAGCACCCACATGGCAGCTCACAACACCTTAGCACTTGTACAGTTTGTAACTCCATATTGGACACCCTCACACAGACATACATGCAAGCAAAACATCAATTCACATAAAATAAAAATTAATAATTTTTAAAACCTATAGAGAAGCGGTGTTAGATGGAAAGTGCTATATCTACTATAGTATCCTTGGTTTTGTGGGAGACGGCATTCAATCGCTAAATGTAATGAATGAGAACTCTGGGTACCTCCCTCAAGTCATGGTCATTTCTACAAGATTGTTAAACAAGAGAAGCAAAGGTAGCCCTGTGTGGCGATGCCCATGTTCAGGTCCAGCATTCAGAAGGCAGAAGCATGCAGATCTCTGTGAGCTCATGGTCAGCCTGGTCTACATACCAAGTTTCAGGCCAACTATGGTGAGAGCGACGACGTCCTGTTTCAAAAAAAGAAAGGAAAGAAAACAACATTTATAGAAGTGGTAAAATGTGATTTTGGTTTTGTGGAGACTACTTTACATATGCATTAAATAGGAATGCAAGTGATATATGAATATATGTATGTTCTGCCTCTCCTCTGGGGTGTCTGGGTGCTATGGATACTGTTACATGGGCTTGGAGAGGACAGGTATCCAGGGTATCAGTCACCACTGCCTAGTGAAGGCCTTCTCTAATGATCTTTAATGAAGCAGCTCTCTGAGCCAATCTTAGCTTGTTTGCATTTCTTTATTGGAGGTGGGTTTGAAGGCATCCACTTTATTGCAGTGAACCAAGGGTTATGTAGTTTTTGGGGTAAGAATATGCAGAGTGGGAGAAGGTCACTGATACTAAGGTACTGAGATGCCTCATTAGCATGGAGAGGTGGTCATGTGCCCCATATATGTATATGGAAACATTACAGAATTCACACTAGTTTGTTGGTGTGCTATCTAGATAAGAGGAAAGGTGTTGTTGTGTAACGGTCTCCGCCTGGATTAAAATGTCCCATCCTGCAGGGTAGCTCCTTAAGGTAAACAGCTGAATAATAATCACGATCGTGATGATGATCACAGCATCCAGGAGAAGTGGAAATTTCTGGTTTCTTCAGAGACTCGGTTGTGTCACATTATGTTTCTTATGAGAGGATGTTTTGCTGAGAACAGACAAGTGGTGTGTTTTTCCCAGAAGCTGCCTGGGAAAAGACCATATGATGTTTTGCTGGAGCAGACACTTAAGAGGATTCATGATATTTGGAAAGGATATAAGTAGAACCCAACACGCAGCGGACAACGCCGTGGCATTGGTTCACTCTGTCACTCTTTGCTGGTCTTCGTTGGGAATTGCTGATGCTGGTCTTCACTGACGATGCTGTGGTATTGGTGCCCCTGGCCGCCTTTGCTGATCATTGTCATGATTTCATAGAGAGAAACGAACTAAAGAACTTCTGGTAGTGTTCTAGCGGCTTCTTGTTGATTCTACATGGATGTGGGCCATTTGGCAGTGTCTCGAGGTTTCTTCTGGATCAAACCGCAGCTGCTGATTCGTGAATGGTGTTTGTCAGTGGATAGAGCTACTGCTGCTGATCCATGTGAACTGAGTGGACAATATCCTGACAAAGAAGACTGAGATCACCCCCATAGAACTATTTCTTTTTGTTTTTTTTTTGGTTTTTTTTTTTTTTTTGTTTCTTTTTTTCGGAGCTGGGGACCGAACCCAGGGCCTTGCGCTTCTTAGGCAAGCGCTCTACCGCTGAGCTAAATCCCCAACCCCATAGAACTATTTCTAAACGGGTCGCCATCCCCTTTTTGTTCTATTAATTTATCCTTTCTACTACCTCTGCTGGGTGGTGGGCTAGAAGGGAAATTAAAGCATTTAAGAACCCTTATTAAAATAGTTTGTGAAAAGCCTCAGCCTACATCCAAGGGTTCCTGGTCAGGATCACTGAGTTCCTCCATGCCACAATAAGCAGAGCCCCGCTGCAAAGAAGACTCAGAGCAGAGCTGCCCAGAAGAGACTTAAACCAACTGGGGCCCTTGGAAAGGACACTTTCAAATCGGTTGAGCTGCCTGCAGGCTGTGAAGTGTGCTCCAGAGTCCCAGCTTTTGTGATCTGTCACCAAGGCTGGGGTGAACTTTGGTGATGCACCTGTCTTTGAGTCATTTCTCCTCCTGTAAGTGAACCCTCACCCATATTCCTGTAAGTAACTGCAATGGAACTGATCGGTTCATCAAGCTGGACTTTGGTGGGAGCCATATTTTGTTCTAACCTGTGTCCCTCTCTGGAGTGAGTAGATGTGTGCTGTGTCTCCCTAAGAAAAGTTTTGCCACACAATGGGAGTTAACATCCTATATTTATTCTACTTGTTACAGCTGATATGGGTAATGTAATTTAAAATTAAAAAATATTTTAAAATGTATCTCCTTTATATGTTATCTTAATAACACCTTCAGACAGGTAGGAAATTCCACAGTCAAGTAGCCCACATGGATTCTATACTATGGAATGAAATATATCTGCATATTTCTTTCTCTCTATACAGTGAAGAGCTTAATAGGACCTCACTATGTTGCAGTTTACATAACTTGTTTTAAAATGCAATTTATTTAGCTAAATTGTTTATTTTGATAGAATGCCAGGCATAATTTAGGAGAAAAGTAATATTCTTTTCAAGTTAATGCCATGTTAACAAAAGTTTATAAAAATTTAAATATGAATACAAGGATGACAATATTACAGTAGATATGTTACATGTACCCCTTGTTGTCCATGAAATTAAATAAAATTATACCAACATTCATGAGTGAAACAAAATAACCTTTATGAACTGAACTTAATGTTTACCTATTTAATTCCATTTAGACCATGAATTTTTCATGAAACAGTCCTATTCGGGTATTAGTCACACCTTCCAAGAATAAATCATTCTCATGTCACCTTGGCTTCATCAAACTTTCATGAAGAAAAAAACCTTCCAAAACCATGTACAATAACGTCACATTATAAATTATATTTGATCCAGACACAATAATGAATATTAAGTGTTTTAAAAATAAAGAAAACTAAACCAATTTTCCACCCACCTCAGCAGAATGTAAATGTCTGGCATAGAAAGTGCCCAGTGCAGCAATCCAAGTCAAGCCAATGGACAGCAATGACAAGGCAAAATTGTTTTTGCCACCCTAAGATCGTGTTTTTCAAAGACTATTGTAGTTTTAAAATGACGTCACAATATTTCTTCAAAAGAATTAAGCAATTTTTTTTTATTTTTAACATTATCAAATGTATATCCTAATACTTTATATTGAATAATGGCAATATTGAGCTTCTGTCTTGGCTGTAACCAGATATTGACTTGCCATTAATGCTAAGTCATTTGGCATCTGTGTAAAAATATTTTTGGTAGACCGCTTAATGAAAATATTATATTGGGTAAGCAGTAGTGTTTGCCTGCAGTAGGTCAGTCAGGAACACTAAGAGCATAGCAATGACTTGGAGGAATTTTCATAATAAGTGTGCCTTTCTGTCTGAATACTACCTGCCTGTTAGTCACTTAGGAGGTAGCTGGAAGTTGAAACCAAAGTCTGATCTCACACAGCGGCATGGACAAGAGACCTCCACATAGGTCTTATTCCAGCATTAGCCGCTTTGTTCTATCGGCTTTGTCAGTTTTGTGCTGTGCTTAACTTATGAGTTAAAATTTCTCACAGGCCCCTGTCTCTCAGGAAAAACACAGTCTATATAGAGTTCACTACCGTGCATAGCCCAGGTGCTGCCTGGGAGAGTCTAAGAACTTAGAGCTGCTGTAGAATGTCTCCAGCAAAACTTGTTCTAGCCAGAAATGGCTATCTTAAGCAAGCAAGGCACCCTAAGGCTTTTTCTCCATACCCAGGGACAATGTTTTATTTTAAAAAATCAATAGAAAATTATTTCAAGCTTGATGATCACTGTTAGAAGGCTCTTTTGTACTTTATAGAAGAGTAAGTGTGTAAATTGGCAGTCAGACATAGACCTTGAGAAAGATTCAGCAAATTAAAATAAATAAAATAACAACGACAAAACACCCTAGAATATGATTCAAATTCTTAGCGGCATCCCACATCTTTTGGAACTAAAGGGTGACTAGAAGTTAGATCTAGGTGGAAAGAGGCACGGAGTCTATTTTTTTTAAATTGTTCAAGGTGGGGATGATATTTCTTTGTCATGAGAGCACATTCTGGACAGGGAGTGTGCATACAGGGGTAAAGGAAGGATTAAAGTAGAAAATAGTGAGCAGTTATGCTCAAAGACTATCAAACCAGCCCTACTGAGCTTCTCAGGATTTCAGCCTCCTAATTTTATTTTCTGTTAAGTGAAAGCAGCCGTCTCACAGCAGTACTGGGTCTCTGGTCAAGACTAACTCTACAGAATATCTTAGCTCAATTCCATAAGCCTATAAATTGAAATAAAATGCCAAATGCAAGCAATACATTTCAATTACATTATAAGTCATTAAAAAATATGGTTCCTTCAATATTTGGCCAAATTGGCCAAAACTAGATCGGGGACAGATTCCAGACAGAGACAAAAATGCAAACTCCATACTCTCCATTCTTTGATTCTCTTATCTTAAAATGGATACCCTACACAATTAATCAAATTTGAAAACTCCTGGTTCATTCTCTTCATTTAACTAAATTGATTAAGTAATTCCCAAAGTATTTAAATTAGGTGTGTGTGTGTGTGTGTGTGTGTGTGTGTGTGTGTTCCTATTTTCAATCAGTATGCATATTTCCTATGTCAGACACTATAGACAGAAAAATTCCATATGAAATTGAGATCAGGCCTCCAACTCAACAGACTTTGGGAAAATGAAACTTTTGGGACTTCTTCTAAAACACTGAGTCACTCAGGCTTGGCTTTATGATGAGGAGATACAAATAATGACTCTGTAACTGGCCTGGCAAAGACTGAAGATACTTTCCTGTCCTTCAGTTGAAACAACTGACCCTAAGAAATGGGAATTTCATGCTGGAAGAAGGAAAAGGCTCAGAGCTTGACACCAAGGGGGAACTTAATTTGTCTTCTGGGAAAGAGATTTCACAGTCTTAATGCCTTGTTAGAACACATTCCAGGATAGGACCGAAGTCCAAAAAATGATGGGTCAGTGGAACAATACCACATATTAACCAAAATTGGTTAGAATTCAGGATTCCTCAACCTGTGGGTCCTGAACCCTTGAGGTTCAAAAGACCCATTCACAGGGGTCGCCTAATGCCATCAGAAAACGCAGATATTTACATTATGATTCATAACAGTAGCGATGCTACAGCTTTGAAGCAGCAATGAAATTGATTTTATGATTGGCGCTCACTACACATGAGGAACTATATTAAAGGGTTAAAGTATCAGGAAGGTTGTGAAACACTGAGTTAGGTATTCAGATCCCTGGCTACCTATGTGCACTTCAATTTCACTTTAGGACTTCGGAGATTGACAGCCATAATGACTTAGTACTTCCATTTGGCCACACTTAGCAAATTCTTTTTTACTATCAATTTGGCTGTTTGCTTTTTTTTAGTTTATTTATTTTCCAAGACATGATCTCAATATGTAGCTCTGGCTGTCTTGGAACTCACTAAGTAGACTAGGCTGTCCTTGAACTCGCAGAAATCTTCCTGCCCCTGCCTCCTGGGATTAAAGACGTGTGCACCACAACTAGCAAATTTGGCTATTTCAATTGGGTTCTCCAGGATGGGTTTATGGGTTAGAGACTGTGCTGTCAAGTTGGGTAACAGACCTTTTACTACAGGGTCAATTCGAAAAGTGTTGTAAAATACTTGTGAACACTAGGCAGTCTGAAAGTCCCAGACGCTTAAGATGAGCAACCAGTAAAGCTTCCCAAGTTATGATCGTCCAACATTAGCTCATTTTCCTCCCTTGGAAATTAAAAACATTCCTGGGAATGATACATAGTAAATGGCAAATTACAGAGGGCCTGGGTCAATGGTGTCATCATTAGTTATTTTCATATTACTAGTCTGTTAGAGACTTGGTGTCAGGCAACAAGCTACTCAAGGAAAGAACATCTTTATTCCTGCTCACCAGTGCGCATGTGCCAGCTTGAGCTAATTTGTTTACTCAGCAGCTCCTGCGCAGACGGAAGCTCCGCCCCTAAAACTTGAGCTTGGAAGTGGAAGTGGGCGTTCCTCTGAGAACGACTGACTCCAGAGAGGTGGGCCGTGGACGTAGGGGCGTATACTTCCGGGCCGAAGGCGTTTCGTTCCGGGGAGTAGACTTGGAGTGCGGAAGTGAAGGTCGCGCCTGTTGTCCTGTTGCTTAAGCAGGCATGAAGATCACCAGGCAGAAACACGCCAAGAAGCATCTTGGCTTTTTCCGCAACAATTTCGGAGTCCGCGAGCCCTACCAGATCCTTCTAGATGGCACATTCTGCCAGGCGGCGCTGCGGGGTCGCATCCAGCTGCGGGACCAGCTGCCCCGCTACCTTATGGGAGAGACCCAGCTGTGCACCACGAGGTGGGCCTGCGGGGCGGGGTCGCGGGTGTGGCCCAGAATTCTCCGAGGCAAATTGAAAGTCGTGAGCTACTATGGGCGGTAGTGAACGAGGAGTCAGGCAGACTGTGCTATGCCCATTATTCCTTTATTTCTGCGAAAAATCAGAATAGGTAGACTTTGACTCCTGGTTCCAGTCAAACCAGCTGTGTGGTCTCAGGCAAGAAATGGCGTAGTTGTGAAGTAGAGATCATAACTTCATCAAAGTTGATAGAAGCTCAGATGAAGTATAGTGTACATAGGACACTTTTCAACACCCAAAAGCTAACTCCTTTCCTATGGTGGTTGTTACTTGTAAGTTTAGCCCAAAGTTTTTCAATCCTTCCAACTGCCAATGAGGTTTTCAATTCCTAGGAAAAGAAGTAAAGGCTGGAGATTGAAAACTTTGCCCAAGGCCATTTTTAAGTACCAACCAAATGGCAAGCACTACTCCAGACACTGAGGATACCTTAGTGGGCAAGACGAAGGCCTAGAATTCATGGGCTGTAAAGTCAACTTCTGATGACTGTTTTCACTCACATCTGTGCCTCCTCACTTAATGTAAGTGAGCACATCCAGGGTAGAAGAACACCGGGAGCAGGAGTGTGTGGGGATGGCTGGAGGTGGTTATTTTAAGAGGTTTCATAGGATCGCTATTTGAGCTTCCTGAGGCTTGATTAGAACTGAGGGGGGATGTCAGTTTTTAATGATAGAAATAGTAATGTTACTATTTGAGTGAACTCTTGAACAAATAGAGTTGGTTGACGCTTAACAAAGAGGTTATATCTCATATTATGGGATGCGAAAGTAAGGAAAAGGGGAAGTGAAGCTACAACATGAACAAGAATTTTAGTAGTTTTTGCACTGTAGAATATTTGCTTAAGAAAATGAGTTAAGCTACGACAGCTCGCAAATAGCCAGTTAGAATGTTCTTTATACATTCGGACAGATCAAGCCGTGCTGTGTGCTGTTGATATTCTACCTTGCATTTAGAATTTAATTAATGCTCTTTCTGAGTTACAGATAACCTCAAATTTTTAATCTCAGGCTGGAAAGATGGCTCAGTGGTTAAGCATGCTTCCTGCCCTTCCAGAGGACCTAAGTGGGTTCCTAGCATCAGTGTCAGGGGCCTTACAACTGCTTGTAACTCCAGCTCAGGGGATCCAACACTCTCTTCTGGCATCTGCAGTTAACCACCCACATATACATACAAAAATTTTTTTTGGAGGCAGGGTAGCCTCAAGACAGGGTTTCTCTGTGTAGCCCTGGCTGTCCTTGAACTCATTCTGTAGACCAGGTTGGCCTTGAAGTCAGAGATTCACCTGTCTTTCTTTTTTTAAAGATTTATTTATTTATTTATTTATTTATTTATTTAATATACACCATTCTGTCTGCATGTATGCGTGCAGGCCAGAAGAGGGCACCAGATCTCATAGATAACCATATGGTTTCTGGGAATTGAACTCAGAACATCTGAAAGAGCAGACAGTGCTCTTAACCACTGAGCCATCTCTCCAGCCCTCACCTGTCTTTTCTTGAAATCTGGGATTAAAGGTGTGTGGCACCACCATTACCCAGCCCAACACATACAAACTTTTAAATGTTTTATGGATACCATAGTCTGAAATTTTTGATCCCTTTAGCCTTAAGAGCTGCCTGTACAGCTTCTAATAGCCTATGCCCAGAGCGAGTTGCTTCCGAATGTAAGTGGTTTGTTTACTGCCTCGTGCCATACACATACTAATAATACAGCGCTGTGATGCCAGTCAGTGCTCTTAGCGGCTGAGCCAGCTCTCCAGCCCCTTTTGTTTGTTTTTGAACAGGGTTTCTCCATGTAACCCTGGGTGTTCTCTGTGTAAGAGCTGTTCTGAAACATGCTCTTTATTAGACCAGGCTGATCTCAAACTCAGAGATTAACCTGCCTTTGCCTCTGCTTCCTAAGTTTAAAGGGATTAAAGGTGTGCACGACCACCACCCAGCTACTTCGGAAATTTTTTCTTAAATAACACAGAATTTGAGACTAATACCCAGCCTTTGCAGGCCCCCGAGTGCTCGTTCTTGTTGACCCCATGTCTTCCCCGCCCCCTGGCAGCACAGTTAGAGCATCTGCTCATCATTCTTTGCCATTTATCATGAAAAAAACCTTTTTTAATTCTTCTCTCATACAGTACATCCCAACTACAGTCCCCTCATCCCCTTATCCTACAAGGTCCGTTCTTCCTCTGTTTCTCTTCAGAAAAGAGCAGGCCTCCCAGGGATAGCAACTGAACATGCTGTAACAAGATGAAATAAAGTCTAGGTACCAACCCTTATCAAGACAGGATGGTGAAAGAGTCACAGCGTGGGTGAAAGAGACAAAAGCACCCCCACTTCCACTGGTAGGAGCCCCACAAGAACACCAGACTACACAGCCATAACGTACTTGCAGAGGACCTAGCACAGGCCCATGCAGGCTCTGTACTTGCTACCTTAGTGTCTGTGACTCCCATGGAGCCTGCTTAACCGATTCTGTGGGCCATTTTCTCCTGGTGTCCTCAACCATTCTGGCTCCTACAGTTATGAAAAAAATTTTTTTTAAAATCAGGATTCAGACAGGATATATAAGTTCCTTTTGATTTTTGTGTTAGTGATTTTTGAACTTATAATAGTAGCCTGGAGTCCCTGTCACCATCTGGAAGGCTCATTGTATCTGGTACTTCTGTAAGAGGTCTAGATTTGAGGGTAAGTTAGAAATTTATTCAGTTGATCACGTCGTCGGAAGTTGAGCAACAATATTTGTGAAAGGCAGCTTGCACGCTTCCTGTACACACGCATGCTTAGTGTGTTCTGACACTGGTATTCTTTCTACCTGGAGTATGCATTTTTCAAGTCTTCATTTAAGAAGAAAATGGCAACCATACTATAAATTCAAATTTTTATGGTATACTTTTTTCACTTTAAAAACTTGAGTATTCATTAAAAAAAAAAAGAGGATGCCATTAAAAAATAATAAAAATAAAAACTTGAGTATTGTGTTCACGCTTGCTTTGTATAAAGAGAAGGAATGTATTGATTATGATTCTGGACTTTGAATGACTTTTTTCTCCCCAGATGTGTGTTAAAGGAGTTAGAAACACTGGGAAAGGAATTATATGGAGCCAAACTGATTGCACAGAAATGCCAGGTTCGAAACTGTCCTCATTTCAAGAGCGCAGTGAGTGGATCTGAATGTCTCCTGTCTATGGTAGATGACGGGAATCCTCACCATTATTTCGTGGCCACACAGGTAATGCTACCTTCAAAACTGTAAGGCAGTCCTAACTACCTCTCTATATACTTCATGTAGAGCTGTTTATAGTAAAACAAAAGGAAGTGGGAGAGATAATGTAGTGTTTGAGATTTATTTATTTACTGACTGTGGTGTATTTGACAGGATTCCATTCACTTACTAAAGTCCATGTTTCATTTCTGGGCTTTGAAAAATGCACATTTTAAAATGGAAGCAATAAAGGCAGCACTTACTTGAACATCCGAGGAGAGAACTTTACATTCAGGGGATTTTTTTTCTCTCAGAGGCTGAGGAGCTGTTGCAGTAGTGTGCTGATTGCTTCACGGTTCTTCAAGTAGGGAGGAGTAGGGCAGAATCTCTGCCTTCTGCACTCGTAACTGTTTTCATGTTCCTTTAAGATTAGCGTGGCTCAGTGGTTAAGAGCTGGCTGCTGTTGGTTCAATTCCTAACACCTACACAGCTGCTCACCACCTTGTAACCACAGTCTCAAGGAATCCTATGCCATCTTTTGACCTCCTAGGCCATTAAGCACATGTGGTACACAGATAGATGCATAGGCAAGCCTCCATACACATAAAAATAAGTAAACCAAAAACTACTGAGACTAACAACAGCATGGAGTGTTGAGGGCGTTTAAAGACTGGGAGGCAAAAGGAGAGACTGAGTTGATACTAAAACACTCACATGCAGCTTTGCTCAGCTACACTTTCAGAATGATTTTGGAGACAACTTATTACTCCACTCCAACCTTTTCCCCTGTCAATGTTTCGAGAGAACATCTTAGTGAAAGAGCTCGAGAAAGTTCCTCATGTATTTACTTTTGCACTAGTTGATAAATCGTGGGCCCAGAGTGTTGACTGATCCAGCCCAGACTGCTGCTGCCCACTTACTTCAGCTTAGTTTTTATGTTTTCTGTCCTCTATCATGAGATACACTTTGAGAAAGAAAATGTGTAGTCTTGTTTTTTCCCCATCTAGCCTTTTTTAATAGAAACTTACTTTTAGGCCCTAAATTTGACTGAGAAACTAAATCCTTTTCCTTTTTAATAGGATCAGAACTTATCTGTGAAAGTCAAGAAAAATCCTGGAATTCCTCTCATGTTCATTATTCAGAACACCATAGTGTTGGACAAGCCTTCTCCCAGAACCGTGGCCTTTGTGAAGGCGGTGGAGGCAGGCCAGCTGGTCTCTGTGCACGAGAAACAAAGCATCAAGCAACTCAAGGAGGAGCAAGGCTTGGTGCGGAACCCTGAACTGAGGAAGAGGAGAAAAAAAAAGAAGGTGGGCGGCCCCAATCCTCTCAGCTGCCTGAAGAAAAAGAAGAAAGCACAGGATACAAAGTCCCCTGCTTCGGAAAAGAAAAGGAAAAGGAAACGGATTCGGATTCGAAACAAATCCACTCCTAAAGTGTCTGCGCAGCAGGGTGCGGAAGGATGATGGGTGCTGTGGCTACTTAGATGTCAGAGTGAAAGCGAATTTCCTTCTCAAACTGTGAAAATGTTTATACCAGAGGACTAACTTATTTTTGTAAACTAATACTGGCACATACACTTTTGCCTAAAATTAAAGAATGGTTGGGTTTGTCAGTGTGCATCTTCAGTTGTTTGCTTTGGGGGATTAATTTTTATTATAAAATTTTCTCCAGTTTCTCCCCATTCTCACCATCCAGGTGGTGTGTATGCGTGTGGTATATGCGGTAATATGTGTTTGTGAGCTCGTGTGTGTGTGTCTGTGTGTGTGTGTGTGTCTGTGTGTGTATGTCTGTCTGTGTCTGTTTCTGTGCCAGAGGTCATTATGAAGTGTCTTCCTCCATCACTCTCTACCGTTATTTTTTGAGACAATTTCTCCCTAAATCAGCAACTGGCTAGTTAAGTGATACTAGATGGCTGTTAAGCCCCAGAGAGCCTCTTGTCTCCTTTCTGGTGCTGGGATTGGCAGCATTCTCTCTTGAATGTGGCTTTTTGTATGAGGCCGCAGATCTGAGCTCAGCTCCCACACTAGGGCAGCAGGTATGGTAGTGATTGAGGGACCTCCACAGCACCATATAATTTTAAAAGTCAGTCCTAAGGCCAGTGAGAAGGCTCGGTAGGTAATGATGCCTCCTGCCTACTTTGATGACTGAACCTTATCCCTGACCTAGAGAACTGACTCTCAAAATTGTCTTCTCACCTCTACACCTGCACACAAAGCAAAAAGTCAGTTTTAAGGGGAAAAAGGGGAAAGTTATCTGTTATTTTGTACAGTTAATATATGGCAATAAAATTTGTAAAAGGCTTAAGATAAAAGTAACGTCTTTGACAGTTGGAGAAACCTTCCACATGCAGCTGTTGAATACCATGCTACCTTCTGCTCTCAACAGACCGGAGAGGATGGCTATAGGCCTTCCATTTTCCTAATATATAAGTGTTGTAGTATTTATCTGTCACAAACTCTTTTTTAGCATGAGTAAAGCAACATGTGGTGTGGCTAAATTTGTTACATTGCTCTTTCTGAAACTGTTAGCATTGGGCTTGTCTTCTACATTGCCCAATACTCGTCCAATACTATCAAGTCAATTTTACCATGCAGTACTTAGCTAGGTTCTACTGATGCCCTCCAGTGTGGCTGTGCTTTTTGCTGAGCTCAGATGTCACTATGCACTGTCTCTCTCTGGAGAACTGTCATGTTGATTTTCTTAGGTTTGGGGTTTATTTTTATTTTTTGGAAAAGAATATAGCTTGTAATCCAAATTTCGAGAATCTGTATCTACTGCCTTTATTACAAACTACATTTATTGTCCTGAGGAAAACATTCCATTTTTAAGCTCCATATGTTCAAGAACATGCTGGGTTTTTTTGGTTTTGATAGCTGATCTGAATACTATCATTTAATGGCAAGAATTCTAAAATAATGTTCCACTGGGTATCCTGTTGAAGGGTCCAAATTATTCGATTCAATTAGAAATATTTTATGTCTGGATTTATGTAAAATAAGATGATTGTGATTTGACAGTTTAATAATAGTTTTTCATGTGTAGGTAGAAGGAAATGTTTAAAATATTTAAAATATGCCATTTTATTATATAAACTTACCCTTACAATTTTTAGATGTAAATGAAGAGTAAGGATTGGTTGCCCCCATCCAAAACTATCAAAATGCCCAGCCACTCAGAGAAGGAGAAGGGTGTTGAGGGACCATTCCTGGTACTGTAAGCCCTATAAACTGGGACCTGGGCAGTAAGGTCATGTGGAGAGCTTATTATTTATGGTTAAACTGTCATTGATGGTTCTCTAAATTGGCTAAGAACAATTTAAATTGATTAAATAAAAAGTCCTGGCTAACTGCAATACATCTTAGTTTGGTTTCAGAGTACCCAGCATGTAATGGTCACACAGAACTTTTAAAATACTGCCACGCATTATAGCAACATGGGGGTTTGCTGCTAGGAGGGTTGGAAATGACTACACCAGCACCCACCAACAGTTTGAATCGGAAGGTCTATGCCAAGTGACACATGTGACATTTGCCCTCCCCTATGTAAGATCGTACCTCTTTTTTCTATACAACTGGAAAAGATGCCTGTGGCCAGGATGTCTTAGATCAGTATTATCTATCAGCTTACCTTAAATCTAGACATCTCTACACTTCTTAATAATTCTTGAATAAGTACTTAGTGTAAACCATAGAATTCAGGTACTGAATTTACTCTTTAAAAGATTGTGGTTTTACTAGAATATATCAGCAAGACCAGGCCTAGGAAGATGCTTGGTGGTGGATTGCTCACTTAATATTATGAGAAAATAATTGATCTCCTGCACACACACACACACACACACACACACACACACACACACACGAAACAATTAAATTCTTGTTACTTAAATAATGTGACTAATATTTCTTAACATTAGACACCATCTTATAAAGCAGATTTTTTAAACTAGTATTGGACAAAAAGAAGTAGTAAGATTGCTTACTCTTAACTGTCATTGCTTAAGCTCCAAAAACCACTTAGTCTACATTTCAGTTTTATTATTTGGACCCAATTACTAGCCTCCCTTCCACATTGGGAGTTATTGTGATTAGGTAATAGATAAACTGAGTTACAAGTCAAGTTTCAAGTCCAGAAAGCACAGTAGACTTGGGAACTCACTGATATTTCCCCTGAGATTCAGAGTTTATAATTGTTAAACACACTTAGAGCCTGCATGTATCATCATGTTGCCTCATACGTCTAGACAAAGGGTAGAAAAAGTCAAGCGGAAGCTGTTGGGCCTTCTTCTCTTAGGAGAGTAAATCAAAAGCTAGGCCCTCACGGGCAGAGCTGTGGAAATCACTGCCATCATTTCACGCTTGAGTAAGGCAGATGTGCGGATTTCATGAGAGGGGTAGAGTTACCAATACTGAGACATTTAAAAGCCCGTCAGATGAAAGTCCCCTCTGACACTGTTGTCTTTACAAGCTGAAAAGTACTTTCTCAACCTTTTAATTCCCTTCAAAAACCCCTCTTGTTTGTGAAGGAGAAAAGGCAAGCAGTAGAATGAGAAAGAACACAGCACGTATCTTGTAAAGGCCATATGTGGAATATAGAACAGTAACTAATACTAAAAAGGCAACACAGTGCCTGGAATGGGCACAGAATATAAACAGACCCTTGTACAAAGAAATCTGCAAATGGCCAATGAGCACAAGCAAAAATACTCTGTATTATTAGCCACCAGGGAAATGGAACGTACACCATGACAAGGTGTCACCTCACCCCCAGTAGGATTCCTGTAACCAAACAGACAGAAAATAGCAAGTGAGTGCAAAGGCAAAACCAGACCATCATATATTGTTAGTGTGATTTGAAAATGGCAACTCTCGGGGCTGGGGATTTAGCTCAGTGGTAGAGCGCTTACCTAGGAAGCGCAAGGCCCTGGGTTCGGTCCCCAGCTCTGAAAAAAAGAACCCCCCCCCCAAAAAAAAAAAAAAAGAAAATGGCAACTCTCTTGGAAAACAGTCTGGCAGTCTTTCAAATTGTTAAGCATGCATTTACAACATTATCTGGCAGATTCACTCCTGGGTACATGTTTGTGAGGAATTAAACAGATGTCCAAATACAACCTATATGCAAGAATTCACAGTGGCACTGTTAACAACAATGAAAGGGGGAGCATCACGGATGTTCACCAATCAACACACACAGCACATGTGACATGGAGGGCTGCATGCAGGAAAGAAGAATAAAACATAAATTGAGAGATGATTGGGCCTTGAAGACTCGCTGACTGGAAGAAAGCAGGGGATCTGGTATTGTATACTTCCGTAAAATGTGAAGAACGAGTCAATCTGTAGTCAGATTAGTAGATTTCTAGGGCAAAGGAAACGGGGACAGATAGAAGGGAAAGAGGCCATTTCTCCAGGGGAAAATGCAAGGAGCAAAGTTAATTTTGCTATGGGTACATTACCAGGAGAATATATTAACACCATTTGATCTTGTATACGTAGTTGGCTTCATCGTGTAGTAAATGAATTATATCCTAGTGGTTTGAAACATGCACTCATAAGCATAGTATGAGAATGTATTCATGAATTAGTTGAATAATCATGAGGACTGAACAAAATATACTCTGGATGCTAAAGAAGAAAGAGAATATATGCTATTGTTCCTGGTTTCTTTCAAAGAGAAAAAACCATGTCCTGACAAGCCATTTGTATACCAATATGTCATTTCTTTCCTTCCTGTGAACTCACATCAAGTGGGTCTCTGCCAGCCTAATGCTCCCTGTCCTCTGTCTGGTGCAGTCAGAAGGCTGCCATCTGTTTCATTCAGTGGCCAGAATGTTCCAGATAACCCAGGTAGAAATTGCTAAAAAGATAAATCTCTTCCAAATGCACTTCATTTTACACAACCATTTCACGATGACAGTCTTCTCCAAGTTGACTTGAAACTGATAGCTCTTGGTGTGGTGAGGCAGTGCCGGTCTCCAGCACTGACTTAGCAGATGTAGACCTTTTCATGGTAAGCAACAGGAGCAGAAGCCAGCTTTAGTTCTGCAGCAATCGTGTCCACACTAGCCTGTTAGCTCTCCACATTCAGAAAGAGTTGTGCATGAAGGGGACCATTCGAGAACAACATCGAGATTTAGGTACCCACATTCATGTCCTGTCCCATCGGAGCCTCCTTAGAATAGCGGTAAGCCAGACCGTTGGGCAGGCCGGGAGCAGCTCTGACCACAGCAGCTCTGGGTTTTACTGTGATTTTACACACCATGTTGATACTTTTAATACTTTTAGATACTTTGAACTGCCACTAGAGTGTTCTTTGAAGTTCAATGACTTTTTAAAAAATTGATGCTTGTGTTAGTTTTTCTCATTTGAGGCAAAAACCACGAATAAAAGTGGAAATGTTGATTTTTGGCTCATTGTTTCATGGGTTTCTCCCAATGTCTATTTAGCCTAGTTGCTTAGGCCCACAGAGACACGATACATTATGGTGGAAACATGTGGCAGGGGATGTTCACCTCAAGGTAACGAGAAAATGAAATGAAAGGAAGCAGGTAGCATCCCAGTATCTTCCAGGGTGTACAGCCAAGGGCACACTCATACTAGGCTGTACCTACAAGTTCCAACACCTTCCAATATCTCCACAGATTAGGATGACACTTGTAACTTATTGTTCTTTAAATTATATCATCGTTGTTTTGTAGTAATGGCTAACACCATTTGTGGCACATTTTTAATGTTTGATGAATGTTGGAAGAATGTAACTGACTTGGATGAAGTCTACCAGCATCCGTTATTATAGGGTCTCCAGGCTTTATAACTAACTCATGTCTACCTATGTCAGTATTTGTCCTTGATGTACTATAAAAAAAAGTGGCCATCTTCACTCGGTTTGCCCATTCAGCTCACACATAGATTAACTCCTCCACCCTGCCTGCCCCCAAGACATTTGGAAATAGTCAACAGTTTTTTTTTTTAAATACAGAAAATAGACACTGTGGGTGTAAAACTAGAGACATGTGAAGAGAATAGTAAAGGACTTAGAATAATGGAATGGGGGAGGGGCATGATCAAAACATGTAGATGTATGAGATCCTTGAACAACATAAAATTTACATGTTGGTGTGAAGAAAGCATACTTAGTGAAGGGACTCTAGCCAGTCTGAGTGTGGCAGACATAGCTCTGGCAGTCCTTGCCCTTCTCCCACATTCCTTCTGCCTTGCTAAAAAACCATTGGATTATATTCCTAAAGCTGGCCATCAAGGTCCATTCCCTTATTTGGCCACTTTCTCCTCCTGAGGCTGACTACCAAGGTCCAGCTGTCAAAGCATTGAAGTCCACCAATCAAACGCCCCCTTGGCTCACTTAACATGCCCAATCAAAATTAAACACCTAATCCTATCTTGGAATTTCCCTTTTTACCTTCATAAACTGCCATTTTCCTATGGGTCACATCTGTCTCCTCTCTATCCGTAGGCAGTCCTTTGTCCCCAACAGGGGTAAATACCCCAACTCCCTCTCCATTGTTTCCTTCCCCTTCTCCCTCCTAACTGAAATATTAGTGTATAACTCTGAATGTTACCATTCTCACTACTTTGTCTTAAGAATGTCTGAGTGGAGGTAGTGTGCATCTCTCTGTGTGTATATATGTGTGTGTGCGTGCACACGCATGTGTGTGTATACTCCATATATTGTGAAACAGGACTTTCCTGGGGAGATACAGTACACACCATCTAGCCACTCCTGATAGGGAGGCCGCAATTGATCAAAGTATGGATATACTGAAGTCCAACTTGATGAACGAATAAGCTTCGACCCAGTGACTTACAGGAATGTGGGTGAGGGTTTACTTACAAAAGCAGAAATGACTCAGACAGCTGTATCATCAAAGTTCACCCAACCATGGGAGACAGCTCACACAAATCTGGAAACATGGAGCGCACTGCACAGCCTACAGGCAGCTCAACAGAGCGGAGAGTGTCTTTTTCAGGTGCTTCAGTTGGTTTAAACCTCCTCCAGGCAGCTCTACTGTTTGTTTCTTCCAGGCAATTAGTCTTGTGTCGGGGGTCTTCTTTGAGTTTTGCTTGTCTGAGGGTCCTCTTTGCAGCTTGATTTATTCAGAGTCCCTGGTGAAGATCTGGCACCATCATATGAATGAAAAGCCTCTTTCTTGATAAAATATATTGACTGGTGAATCTCTGAACCACCATAGAACTATATAATGTGGTTTGAATAGGTTTGGCCCCATAGACTCATGTGTTTGAATGCTTGGCCGACAAGGAGTAACACTATTAGGAAGTGTGTTCTTGCTGGAGTAGGTGTAGACTTTTAGAGGGGGTTGTGTCACTGTCGGGGAAAGCTTTGAATATGTATATATATATATATATATATATATATATATATATATATACATACATATATATATGTGTGTGTGTGTATCTATCTATCTATCTATATCTATATCTATATCTACATCTATATCTCTCTCTATATATATGATGTAGAACTATCAGCTCCTTCTCCAGCACTATGTCTGCCTGCATGCTGCCATGCTTCCTGCTATGAAGATAATGGACTAAACCTCTGAACCTGTAAGCCAGCCCCAATTAAATGTTTGCCTTTGTGAGAGCTGTCTTGATCATGTTGACTCTCCATAGCGATGGAAACCCTAACTAAGACACATAGCAATACCTTTACAATCAGCCACAGAAGAAGAATACTGAGAAATAAAGCAACATGCTCTGACTGTGCAAAGGAATCACTGGAAACCAAATAAATGCCCAATCAAAAGAGCTAGGTGCTTGTAATGGGGCAAGGGGATTAGGCGCTTGCCTAATTAAAATATTTTCCAGGCGCTCTTCGCAGGCAGCCTAGCTGGTATCTTTGGTGCAATACCACAGAACTGGAGCTGGAGAATTAGATCAATCTGGGTATCCGTCAGGCTTCTTTCAAGTTTCAGGTTTGGGTCAAGTGTCCAGATCCAGACTTTGAGACCTGCCTGAGACAAACCAACACTATCAGGCATGAGGAGAAGCAAACCTTCTGAGGAAAGTTTATAGACCACTTCCACAGTCATCTGCTAAGCAAACACACAGATCCTCTCTACGCACACCTGTGTTACTGGGCTAGTGGGAGGGCAGAATAAAATAGCTCGTAACATGTCATTTCAGTGTCTGTCACGTAAATATTTAGTCACCTGCATGAATTATTTTTATTAAAGTAATGCTTTGTGACTATGGACTACATACTAAATTAGCATTTGTGTAGCGAGCAAGTTAAGTGTAAATTTTGATCATTTTCCTCTTAGAGATATCCATTTCTTATGGGTCCCTTAAAAAGACTTTTCTAATTAAATTACCTTGTTTTCTATAGCTCAAATGAGTCCTCAGAGATGACCCCAGAGAAGCACAGAAATATGCTCACACAAAAACCTTGCATACAGCTACGTCATTCACAGTCAACTAAGGCCCAGGAACAGCCTTGGCTCTATACGTGGGCAAATGAGTGACCAGTTCTCTTATACCTATGCCTTGAAAGATGGTGCAGCAACAGAAAGAAATGAATTATTGGTACATGCTGAAACGTGCATGGGCCTCAGAAGAATAATTATGCTACAGGGAAGAAGCCCGCAGCAGAGGCAACAAAGGGTATGATGTCATGGATGTACCATTCTGAAAAGAACAAGACAGTAAAGACAGGGAATAGGTCAGTGGTTGCTGTAGGCTGGGAGCAAGGGAGGAAAATCACTACAAAAGGGCAAAAAGGAACATTGCCAGGTGATGGAAACATTCTTTCTTTCAATTAGAATGATGCTTGCAAAATCATAATTGCTGCCAATGCGTAGATGGCAGACCTGAGCTGAATGAATTATATTATATATAAATTATTCTCCCCCCCTCACCTGCTTCCACCTCTGGGGAAGTTACCCAGTTACACAAGTCTGATAAAAATCAGGAGGGAAGAGTGGCTGCATTTTAAATTGATGAGCGCAACTTTAAGAAAATAATGCACACAGTTACTTCCAACATCAAAGCTTTGTGTACAGCTTGCAATTAAACTTAGCTTCAAAGAATTCATTACTTTTGTATTTTAATGTCTGCAAGTGCACAATTTGAAACGGATAGCTCTATTTAGGAAAATGCCTCTCTCTTTCTCTCAGAATTATCCGATATTGACTCAGACAAGTCACAAGTCACAGTCTATTGGACACTGAAGGGCTAAAAGAAGTTGTTTCCATAATGAAGAATGCTATATCCAGGAATCAGGAAAATAATAGGAGAAAATTCCGTGCAAATACTTGTTCTGTTCTTGTAGAAGATTAACAGCCTGTCTCACAGACTCCAGACAGAGTCCTTTGCTCTCATTACCATACACACTTACTGACTGCAAGAGAACCGGTGATTTTCCTGAAAGACGGCTGGGGTACTATGGTCCCGAGAACACAGAATGCCCTGTGCAGAGGATCAGGGTCAAGAACAGACTGGTGGGGTAAAGGATGCAGGAAGAAAGTGGCTGGAATGAGACTCTTCCCTGTTTTAACCAATAGGAAACCATCATGGAAAATACACTGAACTTTTATGACTGTTGGAGTATGTTATATTTACAACTCTGAGGAGTATGGGTAGGAGATGAGGGTGGGAAGTGCAGATGTTTAGTCTAACTAGAACAGGTGAGAGGTGACCAACCACATCTTGACACATCTTGAAATAAGAAGCAGTCACTGTGCAGTGGAAGGGGACCCATTGACATGGATATGGTACTGTACCTTCTTTAGGGTGAGATCTGAGGAAGGCAATAGAATCTTGGCGAAGGTTCCCATCCATCCATATATATATATATATATATATATATATATATATATATATATATATATATATATGTGTGTGTGTGTGTGTGTGTGTGTGTGTGTGTGTGTGTGTGTGTGTGTGTGTGTGTGTACACTCTCTGTGTCTTCAGACACACCAGAGGAGGGCATTGGATCCCATTACAGATGGTTGTGAGCCACCATGTAGTTGCTGGGAATTGAACTCGGGACCTCTGGAGGAGCAGTCAGTGTTCTTAACCGCTGAGCCATCTTTGAAACCCCAAGGTTCATGTTTTTTTAAAACATTACTTATGAACTCTGTCAATAGCTGGATCCAGACTCTCGGTGTCTTCTGGTCCGCACCCCATCTTTCTGCCTTGTCATCTCGTTGGTTTGGGTCTTAGGAAGGGTTGCTCAATAAGCCAGAAAAGTAGCCTGGCATTCTCAGGCATAAAAGGCAAAGACTTAGCGATGATAAATGCTGGCCAGGCCTTGGGGCAGTTATACCGCTGAGGTTGGGATCCTAGTGTGGTGTGTGAATGCATTTTTATAAAGAAGCGTGGTAGTAAGCTGTGTCGATGAGGCAATTGGTAAGGAGCTGGCTATGCAAGCATGAGCACCAGAGTTTAATCTTTAGTACCTGTGGAAAAAGATGGGTGCTGCAGTGTTTGACTGAAGTACCACTGCTACAAGGGCATCAGAGACAGGAAGATCTCAGGAGCTTGCTAGCTCCCCTGTCTAGCTTGTCTAGCTGTCCAGGTTCAGCAAGAGATGCTGTCTCTAAAAACAAAGAGGAAATTGATGGAGGAAGACATCTGTTGCTGACCTCTGTCCTCTGTATGAATGCACACACAAATGTATGTGCATTACCCCACACATATATGAACCCTTGCTTCCCCTCCCCCCTTTTAAGGTTAAGGCATTAACTGAAGGATGAAAGTAATTAAGCACGAAAAAAATTACACAGCGACCTTCATTATGTTCAAACTTCTTGGAAAAGGTAGGGTTTGGAATTGGTATAAAATGATACAGAATATGAGGCCACATTACAGCAAAATTAAGGAACGGTTTAGAATCCCAAAGTACTCTTGCATTTGGCGCCACCTGCTGGCCTATTCTTGCTGTGTCTTGCTTGGAATCTGCATTTTTTTTTTCCTCTAAGCAAATGCTAAACTAGACCATGACAGTAAAAGGTGCAAAATGGTACGGTCACAAGACAACTGGCAACACAGTTGTTCTTACTTCGAGTCCTCCGTCTGATGTGGCTTGTGGGAATCTCCTGGTTAATTAGAACTCCCATTTTCTTGGTTGCCATTGGAACAAGGAGCCAAGGTCATGAGGATCTATCCTCTGCCTTGTCACTGTTTGACATAGGAAAAGGGTCCTGCTTCTTATATTTAAGCTGATTCTCCTCATCATCATCCCCAGGAGACCACTGGGGACATGAACACTGACCTCTTTTAAAGTGGACCCAAGGCAGGATCCAAGGACCATAAGCATTAGATTGAAGGTGTCGTGTGTAACCTCCTATTGTTGATTTTGACGTTACTTCTATAATCACAAAAGCTCACAGAGATCGAAAAAATAAATAATCTCTGTCCTTTATGCCTCTCTGTATTGAAGAATCTTCTACAGACGTTTAATTCATAGCAGGTAATGTTCCCTGTGCTGCTCTGTGTAACTAGCCTGCAGCCATGTTGAGGGTAAAGGCAGCCCTTTTCTCTCAGCATTTCTCATCACAGTGCTTGGTTCTCCTCAATTATTCACCCTATTAAGCTAAAGGATCTTTCAATGATTGAGCTATAATTTCACCAATGAGGTTTAATTGAAGAATTAATCCACAGTTATTTGTAGTTGATCACAATGCCTCGTTGGATAGTAACAACATTCGTCTCTTTTCTTCCTGGCAACAATAATCCGAAAAACACCGTCACATCAACATTGGTGAGAACACGGAACTTAGTTTCAGTAGCACTTTTAGCTTCTTATAGCAAAATTATGTTTTAAATATTAGTAAACTAAATAAGGAATTCTGACACATGTTTGGCTTCAGAGTCAACATTTAGTTTTGTAACATTTTCACAATGGTAGGTTTATCAGTCAGGGTTCTCCAGGGTTCTCAACTTGTGGGTCATGACTCCTATAGGGTCACATATCAGATAGCCTGCATATCAGATACTTTCATTACCGCTCATAAGAGTAACAGAATTATAGTCGCAAAGTAGCAACAAAATAGTTTTTGTTTGTGGGGGAGGTCACACAATATGAGAAAGTGTATTGTAGGTTCGCAGCATTATGAAGACCAGAACTGATAGAATAAATATATATTACAAAGGAACTGTGTACACAAATGGTAAATTATAACCCAAGCTGGTTGTCCCCAGACCAACTAATTCCCATGTAGACAAGTCTTTGTTGTGTAAACCTTGCCCCCCCCCAATATAAAGTTATTGGTTAAATATATGTGGCTACAGCCAATTACTGGGCAGAATGGAGGTAGGTGAAGCTTTGGGCTGGAGGTAGCAAGTAAGTGCAGTAAAACTTATTTAAAATCCCAGCCCAGGGCTTCTTCCCCACTTCAGACCATTTATGTCCCAAATAAAACACATACACAGCCTTTATGCTTTTAAATATACCTTAGGCATCATAATTGCTGGGCAGCTGCCTACCCTCTGTGCTGTTAGAATCCAGTTTCCTACTGATAACACCAAGTAAACACCAAGTTACTGTTTACTATGGTCCATCTGGCCTGCACTTACCTCCCATTGGGCAGCTCTCTGGACCACATTCTCTTGGCCCTTAGCTCAAGGAGGCTCTTCCTCTCCTTCCTGCATGTTCTTCCTTTATTGCATAGTGGCTTCCTCCTGCCTTCTCCTCCTCCTCCTCCTTCCCCCCTTCCCCTCCTCCTCCTCCTCCTCCTCCTCCTCCCCCCCATGGTCCTCTTCCTCCATGCTCGCAAAACCTCAATCCCACCTATGTCTCTTCTGCCCAGCTATATTGACTGTTAGCATCTTTATTCATCAATCAGAGTTAACTTGGGGGCAGGGTTCCAGGGACTTTGTGCAGACTCCAGGTCTTAGGGGTCATCACTTAGCATTACAATAGACAGTAAAAAACAAAAAGTCAAGAGACCATGAGGAGAGGGAGAAGGAGAAGGAAGGAGAGAGGAGAAGGAGAAGGAAGGAGAGAGGAGAAGGAGAAGGAAGGAGAGAACAGGAGGTCTCTATTCAGTGTGATGGACCAGGAGCATATGGCTGAGTGAAATACCCCTTGAGGACAGACTGATGGAACAGATATAACAGGGGAAGGGGCTGGGGAGCTCAAACAAATGGCAAGTACTTGGGGAGAGCAGCTGAGGAATTAACAGTCTAGCATATAGAAAAATAGATTAGGGGTAATTGGCCCAGCAATTATGCTAAAGTTGATTAAGAAAAAATACCCGCAGGACTCTGTCTCAATTATTGGGGTTGGCTGGGTCACATTAATAACTAATAGTTATTGCATAACATTTAAAAATGGCATTTACATTAGACAATGCAATCTGGGTCATATAGCAAAGGCGCTCTCACACAGGAAATGCTGAGACACTGAAGCTGCTCATCTCCTGAAACTGGAGGCCTCACCAATCTCCATCTGGTGCTGAAGGCCTACTGATGTGGTAATTTGTTAGATCTAAACTCCCCAGTGGGTCTGTGCTCACTCCTTGCTACCTGCCCAAACATTTTAGATTTAAGAATGAAACACACACACACACACACACACACACACACACACACACACACACACACACACATACACACACACAAACACTCAGCCTTATTTTTTTTTTTAATTAACTTGAGTATTTCTTATTTACATTTCGAGTGTTATTCCCTTTCCCGGTTTCCTGGCAAACATCCCCCTAATCCCTCCCCCTCCCCTTCTTTATGGGTGTTCCCCTCCCCATCCTCCCCCCATTGTCGCCCTCCCCCCAACAATCACGTTCACTGAGGGTTCAGTCTTAGCAGCACCAAGGGCTTCCCCTTGCACTGGTGATCTTACTAGAATATTCATTGCTACCTATGAGGTCAGAGTCCAGGGTCAGTCCATGTATTGTCTTTAGGTAGTGGCTTAGTCCCTGAAAGCTCTGGTTGCTTGGCATTGTTGTTCATAAGGGGTCTCGAGCTCCTTCAAGCTCTTCCAGTTCTTTCTCTGATTCCTTCAACGGGGGTCCCATTTTCAGTTCAGTGGTTTGCTGCTGGCATTCGCCTCTGTGTTTGCTGTATTCTGGCTGTGTCTCTCAAGAGTGATCTACATCCGGCTCCTGTCAGTCGGCACTTCTTTGCTTCATCCATCTTGTCTAATTGGGTGGCTGTATATGTATGGGCCACATGTGGGGCAGGCTCTGAATGGGTGTTCCTTCAGTCTCTGTTTTAATCTTTGCCTCTCCCTTCCCTGCCAAGGGTATTCTTTTTCCTCATTTAAAGAAGGAGTGAAGCATTCACATTTTGATCATCCGTCTTGAGTTTCGTTTGTTCTAGGGATCTAGGGTAATTCAAGCATTTGGGCTAATAGCCACTTATCAATGAGTGCATACCATGTATGTCTTTCTGTGATTGGGTTAGCTCACTCAGGATGATATTTTCCAGTTCCAACCATTTGCCTACGAATTTCATAAACTCGTTGTTTTTGATAGCTGAGTAATATTCCATTGTGTAGATGTACCACATTTTCTGTATCCATTCCTCTGTTGAAGGGCATCTGGGTTCTTTCCAGCTTCTGGCTATTATAAATAAGGCTGCGATGAACATAGTGGAGCACGTGTCTTTTTTATATGTTGGGGCATCTTTTGGGTATATGCCCAAGAGAGGTATAGCTGGATCCTCAGGCAGTTCAATGTCCAATTTTCTGAGGAACCTCCAGACTGATTTCCAGAATGGTTTTACCAGTCTGCAATCCCACCAACAATGGAGGAGTGTTCCTCTTTCTCCACATCCTCGCCAGCATCTGCTGTCACCTGAGTTTTTGATCTTAGCCATTCTCACTGGTGTGAGGTGAAATCTCAGGGTTGTTTTGATTTGCATTTCCCTTATGACTAAAGATGTTGAACATTTCTTTAGGTGTTTCTCAGCCATTCGGCATTCCTCAGCTGTGAATTCTTTGTTTAGCTCTGAACCCCATTTTTTAATAGGGTTATTTGTTTCCCTGCGGTCTAACTTCTTGAGTTCTTTGTATATTTTGGATATAAGGCCTCTATCTGTTGTAGGATTGGTAAAGATCTTTTCCCAATCTGTTGGTTGCCGTTTTGTCCTAAACACAGTGTCCTTTGCCTTACAGAAGCTTTGCAGTTTTATGAGATCCCATTTGTCGATTCTTGATCTTAGAGCATAAGCCATTGGTGTTTTGTTCAGGAAATTTTTTCCAGTGCCTATGTGTTCCAGATGCTTCCCAAGTTTCTCTTCTATTAGTTTGAGTGTGTCTGGTTTGATGTGGAGGTCCTTGATCCACTTGGACTTAAGCTTTGTACAGGGTGATAAGCATGGATCGATCTGCATTCTTCTACATGTTGCCCTCCAGTTGAACCAGCACCACTTGCTGAAAATGCTATCTTTTTTCCATTGGATGGTTTTGGCTCCTTTGTCAAAAATCAAGTGACCATAGGTGTGTGGGTTCATTTCTGGGTCTTCAATTCTATTCCATTGGTCTATCTGTTCTTTCAGGGATTTTTGCGATTCCTCTCTGTAGGCTTCTACTTGTTCTCTAAGGGAGTTCTTCACGTCTTTCTTGAAGTCCTCCAGCATCATGATCAAATATGATTTTGAAACTAGATCTTGCTTTTCTGGTGTGTTTGGATATTCCATGTTTATTTTGGTGGGAGAATTGGGCTCCGATGATTCCATGTAGTCTTGGTTTCTGTTGCTTGGGTTCCTGTGCTTGCCTCTCGCCATCAGATTATCTCTAGTGTTACTTTGTTCTGCTATTTCTGACAGTGACTAGACTGTCCTATAAGCCTGTGTGTCAGGAGTGCTGTAGACCTGTTTTCCTGTTTCCTTTCAGCCAGTTATGGGGACAGAGTGTTCTGCTGTCAGGCATGTAGTTTTTCCTATCTACAGGTCTTCAGCTGTTCCTGTGGGCCTGTGTCTTGAGTTCACCAGGCAGGTCGCTTGCAGCAGAAAAGTTGGTCTTACCTGTGGTCCTGAGGCTCAAGTTTGCTCATGGGGTGTTGCTTATGAGCTCTCCTCGGCCACAGCAACCAGCAAGATCTGCGCTGCCCTTTCCGGGAGCTTCCGTGCACCAGGGTTCCAGATGGCATTTGGTCTTTTCCTCTGGAATCAGTAATGTGTGCAGAGTGCAGTCTCTTCTGGTTTCCCAGGCGTGTCTGCTTCTCTGAAGGTTTAGCTCTCCCTCCCACGGGATTTGGGTGCAGAGAACTGTTTATCCGGTCAGTCCCTTCAGGTTCAGGCGGTGTCTCAGACGCAGCAGACCTGCTGCTCCTGGGCCCTCCTCTAAGGGAACCCAGAGGCCGTATACAGTTTCCCCTTGGACCAGGGATGTGGGCAGGGGTGGGCAGTGTTGGTGGTCTCTTCTGCTCTGCAGCCTCAGGAGTGCACCCCTGTCCAGGCGGTGAGAGCCTTATTTTTAATATGCCCTAAATAGCTCAATGGTTGCGCCACTCCCCAACTCCATCTGGCTAACACTAACACCCACATCCCTCCAATATTCCTGAGCTATTACTTACATAATCTATATTTTATCTTTGCTGACTGGACCCTGCTGGGCAGGAGCCCTCTTGGGGCCTCTTTTCCCCTGTACCTACGTGTCAGTTGTCTCTCCCTTCTGTATCTTTCTGGTGTGATCTGTCTCTTATGCGGTCTGTCTCTTATGCAGTCTGTTTCTTATGTGGTCTGTCTATTCATGGTGGAATCACATTCTTTCTCCTTCCTCAGTCCCCTTCCAGAGAATCCTAAAAGTTTCTGATTCCCTGAGCAGCCATTGGCCACAGGTAACTTTATTGACCACTCAAAAATCAACTGGGGACAGTCTTCCTTTAGTCCTATATGTGGTACATTAAAAACAGTTTTTTTGGGGATAACATAATTAACATGAGAACACAAGCTGTCATAGCATATAGTAGTAGTTCTCAACCTGTGATCATGACCTCCTTTTTTTGGGGGGGGGGTTCAAATGACTGTTTACAGGGTTTGCCTAAGCCCATCACCATCAGAAAACAAGGTCTTTACATTACAGTTTCTAATACTAGTAAATTACAGTTGCAAAGTAGCAAATAAAATAATTTTATGGTTGGGGGTCACCACAACTTGAGGAACTGTATTAGAGGGTCAGAGCATTAGGAAGGTTGAAAACCTTATTATGGAGGGCTTCTGAGAGTCACAGGTCTGAAGTCGGTATTAGAGGACCAAAGGGGCTGGGTTCTAATGCTGGCAAATAAAGCAGCAGAGGTGTTACCTGCAATGCAGTAGATGAGCTTGTGCAAACAGAGCAGAACTCACCAGCAGGACATGAAGGCAAACAGGCAGCAAGGGGACGCTTCTCCCTTCTACATCCTTATATGTGGGCCTGGGTGCAAGGTGCTGCCAACACTTAGGGTGGGTGTTTCCATTTCAAATAATCCACTCATGAAAAGTCTTCAAAACAGGTGTTTTCATGGGTGATTTTAGATCTCGTCAAGTTAACCATCAGTATTAGTTAGTCAGCCTCAGAAGTAATGGTGATGTAGGAACAAATGTAATTAGCTTTCCTGAAAGCAAACTCTGATTTGTAAGGTTTTCCCATTTCTGTGGTGTAAATATTCTCCTGGTGGGTTTTTCCACATTACCATTCGATGGTACTGAAAAGAGATGCAAATTATATTCCCTCAGCTCCTGTGAGCAGATTCTACACAGCTCACATAGGTCAGCACATATATTAGCACAGAGTAGGTCAGCACATAAGCCAGGCTTATGTGATGTTGTCTTTTGGTCTTCAGTCGTCAACAGGTTTTTGTTTTTGTTTTTGTTTTTGTTTTTGTTTTGTTTTGTTTTGAAAATGGAGCAGCTATTTCACAGGGAACACCAAAGTACAAAGACACCCAAATCATGTGGGACAAGGCCCCAGAAGATTAATATGAACATAATTAAATAAAGAACACAGTAGAAAGAGATGATGTAGAGGAACAGAAATAGGACAGAGGAAGAAAAAGGTACTTGAGAGAGTGAGAGATATTGTAATGTTAGCCATTACAGTGTGTCCAGTGTGGGCTTCTCTAAGGACTGTTAGGGTCCAAGGATCACTGATGGAAGACCCCAGACTCAAATAGTATGCAAAAGCAAAGAGCATTTTATTCTGCAGAAATTACCAGCATGCAGGGTTCTCCATCCACCAAAATGGAGCTACTGAGTGCACTTGCAGACTTATTTTTAAAGCCTATTAGGGGAATTCCAAGGAGAAGCATGTGACCTCTATCCTGGCTTATCTTGATTGGTTGGCTCTATTTCCAGTGATATGGGTATCTTTGGGATTGGTCAAGGCTTTGGGGAATTGGGGGACCTACCATTCCTGATAAACTATTCTTGGCTCAGATTTGTCTCAGGCTAGGTGATGTGGCAGCTCTTGGCAGCTCCTGATTGCCACCAGAAACGTGTGGTTTTTCCTGGAATTTGATTTGTTTTGGGCTTGTCCAGTATTAGGAAACAGAAACTTAGGGCTAGTCCTTAAGCTACCAGTATGGCGCCTGCTGTGGAGTCTGCCTGTCTTAGCTCCTGGCCTTCTCAGGATAGGGGCTTTTCAAGGATATAACTGAGCAAGACTTCTTGATAAATAGAGGCAGGATATTCTACTTAGAAGGAACAGCTAGTACAAAGGCTCTGAGGTAGAGCCCACGAGGTCTGTTTAATGGACTATAGTAGTCAGACTAGAGAAGTGGGAGGGAGGATGAAGGCTTTGGGTACAAGGGAGAACATCCATAGGGGAGGGGGGAGGGACTCTGGGCAGACAGGGAGGACATCACAAAATAGTACAAGGATGAGTTTCACTCAGAATGAAACTGAGTCACTGCAGGCTGAAATGTCAAGAGACATAGTCTAACTTGACTGTTGAAAACATCACTAGCTATTTTATGCCTAGAACAGACTATAGCTGGGATAAAAATGAATGCCTGGAGGCTGGTTAGAAAGGGATTGCTGGTTGGTGGCAGTGGACAGTGTCTAGAGGCTCTATGATTCTGGATGTTCCCTGGTGGCAGAGCCAGCAGGACCTGCTCACCAGTCAGCTGGAGAGTTGGTTAGCTTTGTGGTGTCACCGTAAGAATGTTACAGAGCTGGAGGCTTGGAACTGGGGAAGTCTGGAGTGTTGCAATTCTGGAGACTAGAAGTCTAAAATCAAGACTTGGATGGGGTCATGCTGCCCTCTTCCCAGCTTTGTGGTTAGTCCTCGGGGTTCCTTTACTTGCCGCTGCCACACTGCCATCTGGTCCTCTCCTGTTCTCCCGTCAGGAGTCTGGTTTTGTACCTTCCTCTTCTTATGAGGACACCTTCATCTTAGAGCAAGAGCACAGCTTGATCCAACATGCCCTCATCTCAACTAGTTATACACAGAATGATCTTATTTCCAAATGTGTCCTGACCCTTGTTTATAATGGTTTGACTTATCCTTTCTTTAAAAAAAAATAAACCTTCATAATGGTGTAAGAGCAATAAGCACCCAGCAGAGGCTGTACTTTGAATTTGGAGAATTTCCTTAGGCCATACATAGCCTGCCACACTCTCAGTTGTTGGGTAGCAGCAGTGTGTTTGTAGCTCCTTCCTGGACTCTAGCCGTGAGGATGAGTGGCTCACAGCCTAGACTATAGTGTGTGCTAAACTGCAGATGTCTATGAGTTAGGTATGGTAAATGCATTTTCTTTGCTTCATTTCCCCTTTCCTTTCCTTTTCTTCTTCTTCTTCTTCTTCTTCTTCTTCTTCTTCTTCTTCTTCTTCTTCTTCTTCTTCTTCTTCTTCTTCTTCTTCTTCTTCTTCTTCTTCTTCCTCCTCCTCCTCCTCCTCCTCCTCCTCCTCCTTCTCCTCCTCCTCCTTCCTCCTCCTCCTCCTCCTCTTCTTCTTCCTCCTCCTCCTCCTCTTCTCTTCTCTTCTTCTTCTTCTTCTTCTTCTTCTTCTTCTTCTTCTTCTTCTTCTTCTTCTTCTTCTTCTTCTTCTTCCTCCTCCTCCTCCTCCTCCTCCTCCTCCTCCTCCTCTTCTCTCTCTCTTCTTCTTCTTCTTCCTCCTCCTCTTCCTCCTCCTCTTCCTCCTCCTCTTCCTCCTCCTCATCTTCCTCTTCCTCCTCCTCTTCCTCTTCCTCCTCCTCTTCCTCCTCCTCTTCCTCCTCTTCCTCTTCCTCCTCCTCCTCTTCCTCTTCTCTTCTTCCTCCTCCTCCTCCTCCTCCTCCCCCTCCTCCTCCTCCCCCTTGGTTTTTGAGACAGGATTTCTCTATACAACAGTCCTTGATTGTCCTGGAACTAGCTCTGTAGACCAGGCTTCTCTTGAACTCACAGAGCTCCCCCTGCCTCTGCTTCCGGAGTCCTGGGGTTAAAGGCATGGTCTGCCACACCCAGCTTGTGTATTGATTAAGGATAGTATCAACTTGTAATGTATTTATGAGGACAAAAATCATGTCACACATCAAGGAATATCTATAATATCAAACTCTGAGGTTCATGGGGAGAGGACTTTAACAATTTTAAGAGACATGATCCTTGGCTGGATGTGGTGGTGCATGACTTTACCGCTGCCACATAGGGGGCAAGTGTTAGGCAGACCTCTGAGCTTGAGGCCTACCCAGTTTACAGAGTGAGTTCTAAGAGAGCTAGGACTACCCAAAGAAATTCCATCTTTAAAGATGGAAAGGGAGCAGATCCTAAATTATTACAAATTTATGTTAGTTACATCACAATAAGCCAGAGAAAACTCCTATTAGAAAATCTAATCTACCTCAAACCCAGTATTCTGCTTCCTGAGTGAGAACTTGAATAATTTACATTAATAGGAATCTTTAAATTTTCCTCTTCACACATGTCAGAGACATTAATGTCCTTTAAACTTACCTTTGTACTGGATAGTTTAACACTGGTGGCTAGGGAGCTGGAGAGATGGCTCACTTGTTAAGAGCATGGACTTCTCTTTTAGAGGTCCCGAGTCCAATTCCCAGTAACCACTTGGTGACTCACAACCATCTGTAATGAGATCTGATGCCCTCTTCTTGTCTGTCTGAAGATGGTGAGAGTGTACTCATATAAAATAAATAATTAAATTAATGAATCTTAAGAAAACCACTGATGGCTGGGGATGGCCAACTGGCTTTTGGGAAGTCTGTAAAAGACTTCTGAACTATAGAGAGATAGAGCTGGCTTTGTGGGCAGAAGTCTGAGTAGATGCTGATGCTTGCTCATATGTAAATTAGTGCCGCACCACAACAGTACTCCAGAAAGCTACTTAATGTTCTGAACTTTGAGTCATGTTCAAGCAATTCTGTCTTAGGGATTACTGGATAGTACAGCCGGAAACCATATAAAGTATTACAAACAAAGGGAAAGTTCCACTGGAAGACAGGGTGCTCTGATGACCAGCAGCAAAAAAGCAAGACAGCCATAGCTTCTCTTGCAAATTCAAGGACTCCCACTGTGCTCATTCTATGTATTACTTTGTTCAACCACTTCAAGCTGGCCATGGGCCTCAGCTTTACTTGCCCCTGCCAAGCCCAATGGCATCTTTAGCCTCTGAGTTTCTATCACTGAGCAAAACCAAAGACACCTGCTTTTGTAGCAGGCTGAGTGCAAGGGGCTGGGCTCCTGTCTGCAGTAAACTTTGGCTAATAAGGTGGTTGATACTCTATTAGATGATGGTGACAACGGAGGTTAACCTTTAAAGAAGTATTTTAAATTTTATTTTAGACAGAGTCTCAGTATGGATGGACTGAAGTCTCTATGTAGACCAGGCTAGCCTGGAACTCTAGCTCTGCACCCCAAGTTCTGAGATTAAAGGTATGTTCCACTCTGCCCAGAAAACAAGGCCACACCTCCTAATAGTGCCACTCCCTATGGGTTAAGCATTTAAACACAGGAGTCTATGAGGGCCATTTCTATTCAAACCACCACAAATGGTGTGGCTCCTGGTAGGTCAACCATGCTCCAGTGGATAGCCTCATACCAGGAGTATGAATTAAATAGACGGGCTTTTTTTTTTTTTTTAAAGGAAAACAGAGTTGAGGGTCATGGGGAGTTAGAGGTCAATCTAGGAGGAGCTAAGGGTAGGAGTAGGGGGTGAGTATGGTCAAAGTACATTGTATAAAAGTCGCCAAGAATTAATAAAAATGTTTTTATACAAATTGCAACCTCCATTAACATGTGTACAATAAAAATTAAACAATAAAAGCAAAAGTCTGCCCCTGCTCCTGACTATTGGAACTATTTACACGGTTTAGAAATTTTGGGAGGCAGAACTAGATGTTGTTTGAAATTCAATCGAATTATAATATCTCATAAAAATGTAATAATAGTGAACTATGTAATATTAAAATGACTCCAATTACACAGTGTATAGCAAAGACTCATTTTTAGAAACATAATTTCCATTTTGTGGTTCCATAGTAAAGGTGCTTGCTACCAAGTCTGATAATTTGAGTTCAAACTCCAGGATTTCTTGGTGGAAGCTGTCCGATAATCTCCATACCCACACCTTGCCTGCAATCCCATGTTCTCTCCAAGACCCCATAAAAGAAATAAATAGATGTTAAAGAATTTAATACATTTCAAGCCGGGTGGTGGAGGCACACACCTTTAATTCCAGCACTTGGGAAGCAGAGCCAGGCTGATCTCTGAGTTCAAAGTCAGCCTGATCTACAGAGTGAGTTCCAGGACAGTCAAGGCTACACAGAAAAACAAACCTTGTCTCAAAAAAAAAACCCCAAAATTAATAAATTTCAACTTTAATATTCAAATACCTTGTATCTTACGTCTTGATATTTAATAGACAGATTTTTGGATGGATTTGTAACCAAAGATTTATCATTAAATCTTTTATTTACTGAGGTTGTTTCAACAATGCTGCCACATAATGTCAGGTTTCATCTCCGTCAAAAATAAGAAATTTCCTATCTGAGGCAGCACAGCATTTTTACAGATACCTCATCTCTGCCCCTAGGGGGAGCTCCAGCCTCCTCTACGAATCGCCCTGTCACCATTCTCTTGAATACATTTAAGATGAATTGAGAAGAGTCTGCTAAGGACAGATTTCTGAGTATATTTCTCCGTGTATTGATCTTTTGACCCATCATCCATCGGAAGACTTGACCAAGGTTTCTTCTGTTTGGTATTATACCCACTAAGGGTGGGTATATATCTCTGGTTGGATTTTGCTGTCCATATTAAATGGATTTAACATATTACTTAAGTTCTTAGCAGGTGCCAGGTATAGTGATGAAGGCTGGAATATAGCAGCATGCAAGTGATAGAAGTTGCCTATTCCTTGACATATACAGGCTTGTGCATTTTACTAGCTCTGCCTTGGTCCATAAAAAGAAATCTTAAACACAAGTCCAACCTTAGTAGGCTTCCTAAGTTTCCAGTTTCCTAGCAGTGGAAGGTGTTCTGAGTCCTTACCATTTTGGCAAGGATGGGTACCTAAATATACATTGTCATTGTGGTTAGCATGTATCCCTTGTCTCCTGACTCTCATGTGCCCTGGACAAAGCTAATTGGCCCTGGGGGTGGGGAGGTGTATTTGTTCAAAACAGTACATCCTATTGTTGGTGATATTGTAATTTACTCTAAGAGCTTCGTTTAGCAGAGGGCCTAATCATCAACTTGGCCATATATTCACTGCCCTTAGAGTTTTAACAATGAGGGTTTGCCTTGGTTTGCTACAGCTGCTACACCAGATACAAGAGACTCTGTGGCTTAAATAATAGACGTAATTTTCTCACAGCTCCAAGTGTTAAACATTTGACATCAGGATGTAAATAACACTGGCTACTTCTAATGCCTCTTCCCTTGGCTTGCACAGGGCCTCCACCTCCCCTGGTCTCCACTGTGTCTTCCTTCCGTGTGCCTCTGCCCCAGTTTTCTTTCAGAAGGGCACCAATCACGTCAGATTTGCACTGTTTTTCCCTAAGGACCATGTGTTAACTTCATCAACTGTTAGAGACCCGGTCTCCAAATATAGCCACACTCTGAGGCACTGGGTTTAGGGCCCTCAGCATGTGAATTTGCAGAAGGCACAATTCAGGCCGTAGTAGATACAAGGAGAATGAGTCACTAGGTGATGGGAAGAAAAGTAGACACTGCCTTATGTGAAGAGAGTGCCCGAAGAAGCGAGAGCTTTTAGGAGTTGAAAGTGATCGGGAATGAATGTATAAGCTATGCTTTAAAACCATATTAAACAGCGTTCATTGAGTTAGTACACCTGAACTATTTAGTTCCCTGACTTGGGCAAGAATATTGGATATAATCATAAAGACACAAGCAACAATAGCAAGTGTAGACAGGAGGAAGGCCAAACAGAAACACTTCTACAGACCAAAGGAACAATTCAGCTTGAAGAGTGGGGAGAAATTTGGACAAATCATAATCTGACATAGTTAAAAATCTCAGCTCAACAGTAAGGAAACAAATCATTCAATTAAAAATGCAGAAAGTAGGGTGGCGGCGCCGCGCGGTGAGGAGCTCGTGTTCGTACTCGTAGCTATGCCGTCCAAGGGTCCGCTGTACTCCGTGCAAGTCTTCAGACGCAAGAAGACAGCCACAGCTGTGGCCCACAGCAAACGAGGAAATGAGCTCATCAAGGTGAATGGACATCCCCTGGAGACGATCGAGTCGCTTACGCTGCAGTACAAGTTACTGGAGCCTGTTTTGCTTCTGGGCAAGGAGAGATTTGCTGGTGTGGTATCCGGGTCTGTGTGAAGGGTAGTGGTCATGTGACCCACATTTATGCTATCCGGCAGTCCATCTCAAAAGCTCTGGTGGCTTATTACCAAAAATATGTGGATGAAGCCTCTAAGAAGGAGATCAAAGATGTCCTCATCCAGTACAATCGGACCCTGCTTGTAGCTGACCCCGTCGCTGCAAATCCAAAAAGTTTGACGGTCCTGGTACCTGTGCCCGGTACCAGTAATCCTACCGATAAGCCAGTCTCAAGGATCAGTGTTTACCTTTGTAATAAACATCCTAGGATTTTTTTAAAAATGCAGAAAGTAAGCAGGAGAGTTGGCTCAGTAGTTAAGAGCACTAGGTGCTCTTCCAGAGGATCTAGTTTCTATTCCCAACTCCCACATGGTGACTCACAACCTTAACTAATTCCAGTTACAGAGGATCTGAAGCCCTCTTCTGGCCTCATTGGGTACAAGGTATATCCATGACACATATGTATCAAGATATGCATATAAGAAACAAAAATGTATGAATGGACAAAAGTTGTCAAATGACATGTATTCAGATGGTCAACTGGTACATCACTAATCATTAGGTAAATGCAAATGAAGACAACCATAAGATGTCGCCCCACAATGGTTAGAGTGGCTTTTATTTAAAAGATGAATGCTGGGCCCACCATGTGCTAGTAAAGGTGACTGCTTCCTACCCTGAGGAACTGACTTCACTCTCCAGACCTCAAATGATGGAAGGAAATGTATGCTTGTTGTGTAACAGTTTCCTCCTAGGTTGAAACATTTCATCCTGCAGCAAAGATCCTTAAACCAGAGGGTAACGCCTCGAAAGAGTTTCAGGAAGTCCCCGAAACTGACCAGATTTCATTAGGCTCCCTCCCTCTTGGAGGAAACAATATAGTTAAGCTGCAAAGAAAATTCTAAGACAAGGTAGGCTACAAAGAAGACCCTGAAATCAGCTAAGCTGTCTGCAAGAGGTTTAGACAGACTGAGTCACTTGGAAAGGGGACTCTTCAGTCTGTTGAGCTGCCTGCAGGCTGTACAGTGTGCTCTGTTTTTTGTGAGCTGTCACTCATGCTGGTAGGCTTCAGTGACGAAACTGTCTTTGAGTCATTTCTACTGCTGTAAGTCACCTTTCACCTACATTCCTGTAAATAACTGAAAAACACTCATTGGTTTGCCAAATTGGACTTTGGTGATGGGGGGACTCTAGTTAACCCGAGCATAGCAAACATGGCTCTAGCAGACCTTGCCCTTCTTTCCTATTTCCCTCTGTCTTACAAAACCTCTTAGATCACATTTCTAAAGCTAGCCACCATGGTTCATTCCCTTATTTGGCCACTTCCTCTCCGTGAGGCTGACTACCAAGGTCTAGCAATCAAATTCCCCCTTTAACATGCCCAATTAAATTAAACACCTCATCTTAACGTGGGCCTTCCCCTTTTACCTTTATAAACTGCCATTTTTCTAGTGTCACGTCTGTCTTAATCTATTCATAGGCTGTCCTTTGTCCCCCTCCAGGACAAATAACCCTGCCCCCTCCCTCATTCCTTTCCTCTTCTCCCTTGTTCTCCGCCTCCTGTCCTTGTCTCTTATTCCCTGCCCTTTGTCCCTCTGTGGAAAATAAATCTTTGTGCTGAGTACTCGGTCTTGGAGGTCCAAAGCCAATACCAGTCATTTAAGGTGGCATCCATACTTTGGCCTGTTGTGGACTCCATGTCTGGGATGAGTAGACAGAGGTATTGTATCTCCTCAGGAAAAAAAAAGTCATACTACATCTCCTACAGATAGATAGATGGATAGATGATAGATAGCCAGATAGATAGATAGATAGACAGATAGATGATAAATGGATGATAGGTAGATGATACATCAAGGTAGATAGATAGATGATAGAGAGGTGATAGATGATTGATAGATAGGCAATAGATGATTAATAGATAGATAAATAGATGATAGATGGATGGGATGTAAAAACCATGGATTCTAAGTGTTGATTAAAATGTAGAGAAAAGGGAAGGCAGCTGTTTTGCAGTTGTGTGGATGGCTCTTTAAAAGCCACAAACAGGAATAATACATGAGCAACTATCCCCAGTTCTGGGTATAGCTAAAGGATCTAAAATCAGTATATTCTGGTGACTGTTGTTGACACTCCCATGTTTATTGTAGTGTTGTTAAAACAAAACAACAAGCCAGGCAGTAGTGGTGCACGCCTTTAATCCCAGCTCTTGGGAGGCAGAGGCAGGAGGATCTCTGTGAGTTCAAGATCATGCTAGTCTACATAGTGAGTTCGAGGCCAGTCTGCTTTACAGAGCCAGTTCCATGACAGCAATACAGAGTAACCCTGTTTCAGAAAACCAAAAATGGAAAAAAATAAACAAATGAAAAAATCTTAACAACAACAAAACAAAAACCAAGATGCAGAACAAATTCAAATGCCCAACCCCGAATGAACAGATGTATTCAAAGATGATGATATAAAATATTTGTGTGAAGTTATATATATCATATGTTAATAATATAGTAAGTATGTTATATATGTGTATGTAGTGTGTGTGTGTGTGTGTGTGTGTGTGAGTGTGTGTGTGTATGTGTGTATGTATGCCTCAGATGGTGGTCCTGCCATTTGTCTGACAACATAGATAGGTCTGGATGACATCACGCTAACTGAAATCAACCAGACATAGAATAGTAACTATCATGTAATCTTACATATGGACTCTAGACAAACTAACCTCATAATTAGATGGTTCTCAGAGACTGGAGGGGTGTGTTGAGAATGGTGGTGTTGATCAAAGGATACAGAATTTCAGCCAACAGGAAGAATAGATGTTAAGGCTTACTACACAGTAGAGTGACTACCATCAATAAAAATATATTATAATTTCAAAATGACAGAGTGAGTTTCAAATGTCGAGTATAAAATCGTATATATTAATAAATTTGGTTTAGTTATTCTGTACTATAAACACTTACAAAAATATCACCTTGTATCCTATAGACCTCTAAAATTATGATTTGTCAATCAAAAATAGCAATATAAATTTTGTTAACTAAACTGAATTTTAAAAATGTTCAGTATAGAAGGACATGGTGACCCACACTTTTAATCCCAGCATTTGGGAGGCAGACACAAGCAGATCTCTTGAGCTTGAAGCCAGCCTGATCTATGTAGTGAGTTCTAGAACAGCCAGGGCTACACTGGAAATTCCCATTTCGGAAAAGATAAACAACAACAACAAAAACTCAGTGTAGTGATTGAAAATACAATCGTTCTTAGTCTACCCTGAGTCAGTGAGAAAACCGAGGGTCAGAGACCTCAGGCACTTTGCCCACATTGAAGAATGTACAGACAGAACTGTGGTTTGAATTCAAATCTCATAATCAAAGCGGCTTGCTACAGAAGAGGCCTGAAGGGCAGAGTGGAAATCACTGTGGTTTCATAGGATTAAAATATACAGAAGCCATCCAGACAGCATTTGTACCTTCAGGGTGGCTACTTACGATCCCTGGATGGAATGTCAGTTTTGCATATAGCCATAAGAAACTTTTTAGAGAATAGACTGGTTGGAGGGAAAAGGGAAGAAGTAAATACAATAATATTTCTTGTGCTCGTGTGTGCTTTGGAAACTTGTTCTGAAGATATTTTTAAACTTGGGAGTTTTAGAGAGTTTCATCAGTACAACAAATATCCTCCTTCCCAGGGTGATTTTGAAGGCTGATGCCCACTTGGAGTCTGTTCAGATATGTGTATTTATATTCATTTTCTGAACACCTACATATATTGGGAGTCATCAATGAGTGAGATCCAGTCTCCCCTCTTGAAGTTTGTGATACACTTGGGAAAGGTAAAGCGTGAATTTTATTACACAGAGATTAGGGTTGTGATAAGACACACACAAAGCCCTTTGATTATAGAACATGCAGCATCCCTCTCACTTGGTTTGGCAAGATACTGTAGATAAGTAAATAAATATATTTCCTTACAAATATCTTTTTTTTTCTGTTTTTCGGATCTGGGGACCGAACCCAGGGCCTTGCGCTTGCTAGGCAAGTGCTCTACCACTGAGCTAAATTCCCAACCCCTTACAAATATCTTTTTAAAAATCATTCTTCTCAGGAGCTTAGAGGAAGCTGCATGGGGAGTTGACATTTGAAGCAGGTCTGAAGATAACTTAACACACAGACACACAGACACAGACACAGACACAGACACACACGCACACACACACACGCACGCACGCACGCACACACACACACACACACACACACACACACACACACGCACGCACGCACACGCACGAACCAAAGACGCACTTAGTAATCCTTCTTACAAGGACAATCAAGGAAAGCCGCACTGTTTACTGCTGTGAGAAAACAGCAAGGCAACTTGTACAAGAAAAGCTTTCTTGGAATTATAGGTTCAGAGGAGTGAGAGTTTGTCATGGTGGGGGCGGACACCGCAGCAGGAACGCAAGCTGAGATCTCAGATCTTAACCCACAAGCCAGAAACAGAGAGAGAACTGGGAATGGCGTGAGTCTTTTGTTAGCCCCCTCCCCCACCCCAGTGACACACTTCCTTCTGCAATGTCACAGCTTCTAAACCTACCCTTAAACAGTACCCCCTCTGTGAAACAAAAATTCACACATTTGAACCAACGAGGGACATCTTCATTCAAAGCACCACAGAAGAACTCATCTTTTTCTTTATTTCCCTTGAGACCTTGAGGTTTTTTTAAGTTTGTGTTCTGCCTGTCTCCAGGGAAGGTTGGAATCATGGGCGTGCATCATTGGGTTCCTTAGGAAACGTCAGAGTTAGGGTCAGTGGTAGAGCGCTTGCCTAGGAAGAGCAAGGCCCTGGGTTCGGTCCCCAGCTCCGAAAAAAAAAAAAGAAGAAGGAAAAAAAAAAAAGGCATGCGCCCCCACTGCCCAGGAAACGTCAGAGTTTTATTTCATACCCTGTGTCTTCAACGGTTTGCTTTTCTATGAGCTACCCATCTTGCTTAAATTATGTTAGCGCTGGTGGAAAAGACCTTGTGACTTCCTGGAGGAGGTTCATGGAATGAATAAATGACAGTAGCACAATCTACCGAACACAGTTAAATACATGCTTGTTGCTCAAATGGAAACTTGACGGGAGAGATCAGTGCCCAGTGGCCCTGATTTCACGGCCTGGGAGTAGTTAATTCAGCTATCCTGGAGTACCTGGTTACATTTCACCTGGGGGTGGAGGGAGAAGGGGATTAACACTTTCCCACCTTACAGACTGTATTTTCTCAGCATTTGACTGTCCCTTAATATTATCTTTCAGGCCCTTACTTACAAAGGCACAAACCCAGAAATGAAATAAGAGCTGGATTTCTCTCATTCTCACCCTGCCAGGCACAGACATCACTCTAACAGGTAAGATTCTTCCCATACTGGCCAGCGTTTTTCAATGTGGCGAGGAGAGCCAATGCATCAGCATCACAGAAGGCTTCACCTGCTTGGAGCGCACTCTCCTGGGCCCCTCAAGGCCTCCTCAGTGCACACTTTTGTAGAGAAGTCTAGAATATGCATTTTATTTAACGTTTATTTTTAAGCTAGGCTGCAAAATAATGGGTTTCATTATAGTGTTTTTATTCAATATGCCATTTTTTAAAAAAAAGATTTATCTATTTATTATATATGAGTACACTGTAGCTGTCTTCAGACACACCAGAAGAGGGTATCAGATCTCATTACAGATGGTTGTGAGCCACCATGAGGTTGCTGGGATTTGAACTCAGGACCTCTGGAAAAGCAGTCAGTGCTCTTAACCCCTGAGCCATCTCTCCAGCCCCATGTGCCATTATTATTTATGTTCATTTGCTCCCTACCATTAACCTTCCCTGCTGGCACCCCTTGCTGGTCCCCTTTTGTAACATTCAAAAAGTCTCTTCTTCTAATTGCATGTGACATATATCCCATTGTTCTTCCTTGTCTGTCTTTTTACTTTATATGGCCCCTCCCTATCTCCTATTTCCATGGTGTTGTGTGTGTGTGTGTGTGTGTGTCTGTACGTGCGTGCATGCTCGCACTTGTGTACACGCATGCATGTACATGATGATTCTCACGTACTTTGCAAGCCATTAAGAAAGACACAGGAAGTGAGACGCTTACCCCTCCCTTCCGTGGTTTCCAGTTATCTCAGGAGATGGTCCAGAGCATGCTAGCCCCTTGCCTGGGGCTGCCCTTTACTTCAGACTTCTTACGTGACAATTCAATGGTGTAATTGTTGCTAAACCTGTCTTGCAAATGACGTGACTGGTTACAGAGGTCTAGTGCTCTAAAATTCATAAATTCATAGGTAGCCCTTGGCCTTTATAACTGGGAAGACTGAATTAGTGGGTTCGGGGTGCTTGCTCTTACCGACATGCTTGCGGAAGAGAGGAATGTGGAGAGCCCCGTGGAATAGACGAATTGCAGCCATTGTACCACCCCAGGACTTTAGAAAGATAGGATTATGAACTCATTTTACCTTATTCTCTTCAGTGCTGGAATGAACCTGGGTCCTTTGGATTCCAGACAAGACATTACCGCTGAGCTATAACCAACCAGTTCAGGCTGCCAGCTCTTGAGAGACAATATTTTTGCTTCTTTAACTTTTTTTTTCTTCACAAACGTCATTACACATTTGTAGAAAAGTGAAGCATTGTAAATAGTAAACACTCTGACAGGGCCTGGAGAAATAAAGCACAGCCCAGTTCCCCTCTGGGGCAGCTCAGTTGTACAGTGCCCCCACACTCAGATAAGCACAGATAAGGGCATGAGGTCAATATCCTGCACTGAAAAATAAACCATTAGATACAAACAAACAAAACAACTAAGTCACACTTTGATATTTACCATGACAGCGATATAGATGTGTGGAAAGCCGCAATAACATTCGCCACCACTAGATGGCGCTGGCTTCCGCTGCGCCCCACGTGGAAAGCCGGGATAGCATTCACCATTACAAGATGGCGCTGGCTTCCGCTGCGCCAGCCCAACTTCCTTTCAGGAAGTTAGCTGTGTGCGCATGTGCAAGAGTGTGTTCGTGCCAAGTATTTGCCCACTCCGGGGCGTGCCTATGAGATCATGGGTAAGCGACCAATCAGGTGTGGACACGCCGTGCTAGGGTGTATATAAGCAGCGCCATTCTGGGGCTCGGGTCTCTCCTCTTCAAGATGTAATAAACGCTTTGCTGCAGAAGGATCCTGGTGTCCGTGCGTGCGTTCCTGCTGGCGAGACGTTGGGCACGCGACATATGGTGCCGAAACCCGGGAAAAAACGCCTCACCATCGCCGGCGCCGAGGAGAGCCTCCGCTCGCGGAGAGGGTTCAGAACTGCAGGTAAGCTCTGAGAGGCATGTTTGGTCTTGATACAGCATGTCAGAAACAGCGGAATGAAAGATTAAAGAGCTCAAAGAGAAAAGGTGCACATAAGAAAAAAGACCCTTCCAAGGACTTTAGATCCGAGGAAGCGAGAGATAGGGGAAAGAACGCCCCGGGAGAGAAACAGGGAAAGGAGGAGAAAGCTCCAAAAAGGAAAAGCCTTTATCCAGTAAAGGAGTTAGAGGCTTTGGGGCTTGATAGTTCAGAAACAGACGAGCTTAGCCCCTCTGAGGAAGAGGATTTAGAAGATGAGGCAGCTCGCTATGAAGAAGAAAGATATGGGCCTAGGTGGAGAGCCACTGTGAAGAAACCAAAAGTTATGGATCCTTTGTGGGCAAGGCTGGTAATTTTGTTTATTTTTTTCTTTGTGTGGGAAGCCGTTACAGCCGTTAGGACAGGTCAGAGGATCCTTGCAGAGCAACAAGAAAGCATGTCAGAGGGAGAAAAGTTCTCTAAAGAAAAAAAGAAAAGAAAAGGAGATAAAGGGACACAGTATTTTGGGAGAAAAATTGTGTCTTTGTGCTTGTAAAAGGTGTGATTAGGCTCTGGAAACTTCACAGAGTCATACTGATCAGATTTGATAGAGGGAGACCACCTGAAACATTTATTCAGGAGAATCAAACAAAAAGATCTCAATTCTAAACTTTTGTCTTCAGAGTTGTATTTTATTCAGGACCGTGTTTCACTTCCATACCATTTGTGAATGTCAGCCGTGCTGCTCAGATATCCCGTAATATATCTCAGTATCTTACAGGAATTTGGTTTCAACACGTTGATGGACTAGTCCAGGAATTGAGACAATCCATCGTCCATATCAACTCCACTCGAGTGGATGATCACCGTGGAAGTGGTGGGAAAAGGGAAATCCTACCTCTCTGCTGGCTCCTATTGGAATCTGGGTCCCTTTGGCGGGACACCATCTAGTTTTTCCCCTTTGTCTATTGTCTGTCCTTGGTGTACCAAGCTGTCCATGTATGTCAGTTTATGTCTGTGAATTTTGTTTCTTGTTGCTTAAATGTTTTATGTTTCATGTTCAAAAAAGAAAATGGTAAAAACTTTATCTGCTGGTTGTTCACAAGTTGATTTGGTTTTAACTCGTTTCAAAAAGGAACAAATGAATAAAAAGCAGTTTCAATCGGCCTTTAGAGCCCTGCACCTGTAGCTAGGAGCATAGGTCAGCTGGAGAAGCTGCCCGGGGCTGAGCGTCTGTACGAGCTGATCTTAAAGGCGCCAGCAGCTCCTCAGCTTCTTTGGTACAGGAGTTGATGGCTGTTTCTCTTAGAAAAATCCCTGACTTATTATTAGACTTAGCAGGTGACAAAGTGCTTCTCTTAAAATCATAGCTAGAAAAGTAAAAATGGTGCTTGGTGTAAATATTAAAGACATGTGTAGCCACTTCAATTTTGTTTCTGATTGGTTTTAAATGTATAAATATGCTCTACATGCCTTGGTTATGGACTATTGGCTTTTAAGTTATTGGATATGGTTAAAAGGTATAATATTGGTAACAGAAAGTTGACATAAAGCTGGTAATTTGGATAAAGTCATTCTAGACAACATGTGGCATGAGGCAACCTAGGGAAATAGGTCTAAATTGAGACAATATTTTTATGGAACTCTTATCTTAGAAACCAGGGTTCTAAAAGAATTTAGGGCAATGTCTCTTTGTTGAGGTACTGGAGAGTACACCATCGAGCGTTCATAAGTAGGAATTGGCAGTCAAACTTTGTAACATGAAGGACAGACTCGGCATTTTGGAGACTAGATTTTGGAGACTAGATCGTTTGTTGGAGGTTGAGTTTTGCTTTCCAAAGTTGTGGTTTGCCCTGAAGTTATCTGTATTTTGATGCTAACTCCACTGCCCCAAGAACAGCTGCCTAGTCACATACTCAGGACTCAGGTGACTTTCCAAAGTCGTGGTTGTGCTCTAGTGTTACAAGGAGAACTTAAGGATTGTGATTAAGGATTGCCAGTGTTGCATTGACTAACTCAAACTTATTTATAATTGAGAAAAAAATCAAACAGGTAGAGATTGTTACAGGATTTACAAAGGATTGATGAGGTTTTAGAACTTGTGAGAGCATTACAGCCAGTTTGTTTACTCCAACTGCCATTTCAAGATAGATTTAGAGGATTGATTTTGAGTTTTCATTTCGTGAACTTGCTTATAATTTTAGAGAGCCCATAAAGTGATATCATTAAAAATTTTTACAAAAGAATGGCTAATAGCCTTGTATTATGTAATTTTCTTGCTTCTTCAATGTAAGAAGTTAGAACTTAAGTCTTTTCAGTGTATATGGAAATTTTTACTACAAACCTTTGCTCTCAAAATGAACTTTAATATTTGGGGAGTAGCTGACACACTACTCCAGAAAACAATATTAAATATTAAATATTAAAACTAATTTTAAGCTTCTAAGGATATGTTAATTGGCTAAGTACCTCACCTTACCAGAGGACTTAGGTCTTTCTTTATTATCCACATTGGAGATAAAGCTTCAGTTGTGTTAATACAGAATTGTAGGCTAGAGTCGTGGAAGTATTTTAAAAAGAAACTGTATATTTGTACATACAACCCATAGGAAATGCGCTTACTGTATTTATAGGTGCTTCATCTAATGAAAAGGCTACATGTATGATTAGATCACTTGTTTATTCTCTTGAGTTTCTGTTGCTTCAGCACAGATTATTAAATTCCGTGCTTTAGCCACTGTTTTTTAAAATGTTAAAAAATCAAGCTTTCAATTCATATACTGATAGCCAATCTTTGACTTGTGGTTTACAACTGATTTCAATTACTTAATGCTTTACTAGAGGCAAGTTTTCTACATGAAATCAGTGAGTGATGATTTCAGTGTAAATTGTGACAACTCACTGTCCTTTCAGTGCTCTGGCTCAGACGACTAAACAAAACCATAGACCCAACTCTTTGAAAATGGTAATGGAGTTGATATGAAAAGAGGAAGACTCCATTTGCTTACTTTCAATTCCCAGCCTCACCCTGCCAGTTCAGGGATTTCTAGTACGACTGAATCTAGACAATATTTACAGGCTAATTAATGCTTATGTTTAGGTAAATAAAGTTTGTGAGGTGCTAGAGAGATGGCTTAGTGGTTAAGAAGACTAAATACTGTTCCTTTAGAGGCCATTTAAGAACTCAAACTAGATTGCCTGGACCCCTTAACGAGGGAGGACAATGATACCAGACAGATTATATCTTAATAAATAAAAAGGGGGAGTTATATCCCTGTATGCTATGTATGCTATACAATTATTTAATAATACTCCTTTTATTTCAATTTTAAGATTTGGATGCCAAGGTTTATGGCACCCTACAACTAGGCATACTTCTGCCTCGGTGAAATAGAAAGATCCACATATTGACATGATCCTGTCCAGATATTTTATATGGGGAAGAGGAAATGTTTGTGTTTTTTCTACAGGATGCTACAGGAGTGTGCCAGCTGCCAGAGGTGGTTGGTGGAGACTTGCTGATCCTGGTTACATGAAGATTCAGCTCTCGTGGTTCGGGTCCCTGGAGTCATTCCTCTGCCCTGAGAGGAAGATGGAAGATCCCCCCTCATTCCCCTGGTGACTCTTGCTGCCTTGACTGGTGTTGTTAGTTTGCAGTCTGTAGCTTCACAGGAATGCCATCTGCGTGAAGCTGCTGTGGACTGGGGAACTCTGCCCTGGTTGTGCAGATCTCGGGCATGGTTCCCTTGCCTGCTGGTTGTTCCAGAGAAGAATGGCTGATCCTAAACTGTCCTGGGAAAGACCTTGTTACTTTCGCTGCTATTGTAACAGCCATTACTGCTGCAGCCATTGTGTCTGCAGTGTCTGGAGTTACCCTCCCCCAATCTATTGTTAAGCAAGCACAGTGGGTGAACTTTCTGGAGTAGTTGCTAACAATTGGGAATTCTAAATTTTATTATAGGAGCGGCTTGACTACAGCCCTTGGTGGTAGCAGCTGAGGAGAACCAGATGAGGTGCCCACTACTTATCGGGAGTGGCTCTGTTTGGTGCAGCCCTATGCTGTGGATTAGTGTTCATGCTATGGTTGGTTTGCAAACTCAGATCTCAACAGAAACGTGACAAGGTCGTAGTCACTCAAGCACTTGTGGCCATTGAACAAGGGGCCTCCCCTAGAATTTGGTTATCTATGCTCAGGAATTAGTCGGCATCTGAGTTCTCTGCTCTTGCACCCCATGGATTTGTGGATCCATTGCACTGGGATGAGAGAGACTCAATGATTCTTTGATCAGCCCTTCTACATCAGCTGAGGTTTCCTTATTGCATGCGATAGGGTGATCATGATTTCCCCACTAACTCATTTTCTGGCTGGCCTCTTTTGTAGAGTTCGCCCTAGGTTGTTTAGCAGCTACTGTCACACAGCACTGCGGTATCCAGAGATGGGCAACTTTCCTCATGCATAGACCAATCTAAGACACGGGGCCCTGTGGCGATAGGGTTACCCTACGACGGATAAGGCTGTGACATTAGAGGAATGACCTAAGACAGGAGCCACAGCAGATGGACGTAACTGCAGAGGCCTAGACCAGCCTCATGCTAGTAAAACAAAAAGGGGGAGATGTGGACAGCCGCAATAACATTCGCCACCACTAGATGGTGCTGGCTTCCGCTGCGCCCCACGTGGAAAGCCGGGATAGCATTCGCCATTACAAGATGGCGCTGGCTTCCGCTGCGCCAGCCAGACTTCCTTTCAGGAAGCTAGCTGTGTGCGCATGTGCAAGAGTGTGTTCGCGCCAAGTCTTTGCCCACTCCGGGGCGTGCCTATGAGATCATGGGTAAGCGACCAATCAGGTGTGGATGCACCGCGCTAGGGTGTATATAAGCAGCGCCATTCTGGGGCTCGAGTCTCTCCTCTTCAAGATGCAATAAACGCTTTGCTGCAGAAGGATCCTGGTGTCCGCTCGTGCGTTCCTGCTGGCGAGACGTTGGGCGTGCAACATAGATGTGTATTAGGACTTGCATTGAAAGCAGTGGTTCTCAACCTTGCTAATGTAGTTGCTTTAATTCAGTTCTTCATGTTGTGGTGACCCCCCCAACCATAAAGTTATTTTCATCACTACTTCATAACTGTAATTTCACTACTTTTAAGACTCATGAAGTAAGCAGGGCAATGGTGGTGCATGCCTTTAATCCCAGAATTCTGGAGGTAGAGATGATGGATCTTTTTGAGTCTGAGGCCGGACTGGTCTACAGAGTGAGTTCTAGGACAGCTATGGCTACAAAGAGAAACCCTATCTCGAAATAACAACAACAACAACAACAACAACAACAACAAAATGAATCATAATATAAATATCTGATATGCAGGATACCTGATACGTGGCCCCCAAAAGGGTCTTGACCCACAGGTTGAAAACCGTTGATTTAGAGAATTAAGCAATGCCTCTTAATGAAAGTCATGTAATAAGCCCTGAAAAAATCCCAGGCGTTAAGAAGAGGCTAGGAAGCCAATTCTGCTTAAGTAGATAGCAGAGTGATGACTGTGATGGAAAACACTGTACTAGGCTTCCCCCAGGGCACGCAGAAGTCATCAGCTGCCTGGTAGTTCTAGGGTAGAAGCCAGAGAAGGAGAAAATAGCAACAGATTCCACTTGTTCCCTATCTTGGCCTCTTTCAAGCATGGAACAAATAAGATTGGTGACTTGGGACATACTTATAGTCTTTTGATTTTGAGTGGCACTTAAAACACCTTGAGTTGATTGTCAATATAGAAACATTGGAGAGCATACAAATAAATTTTAAATAATTCACCTTATTTTGAGGAGTGGGGGGATACTTGATGATATGTCCTTGCTGAAAGGCACAAGAATCATCCCGTTCACACCATCCATGTTCATTTCAGTGATTTATGCCATTTTTCCTGGTTCCTCTAGACTCTTGAGTTCTGATCTCTGTTCCAGTGGTTGTCTCTTTTCTTGACTCTTTGCAGAGATTGGTGGGAAGACTGAAAACACGGTAGTTGGAAGAGGAGTCAAGGAACCTCTTCCATGGTTCTCCACTGATGGTTGATACCTGATCAGCAGGAGTGGCCAACAGCCATCTTACTGTCTAGAACCAAGACAGACACACTGAGCTTGGCAGTACTTATAAAGCGATGCATGGCAATAAAAAACCCACCTCAGTGCTTGTTCTTTCTCTAAAAATTTCCTTTGCATGTTATCTGCAAATTGAAAAGTGATGTGTTAGTCAATTTCTGGGCTGTGTTGTAGTTTATCAGTGTGTTTGTCTGCCTGAACATCGATGCCATATTTCTTGATAACTACATCTTTATAATAAGTTTTTGGAAGACGGGTAGTGTGAGTTTTCCCTTTTCTCCTCTTTCAGAGTTGTTTCTAATGTCCTAAGTCTTTTGCTGTGCCTACAATGTACAGAATCTGCTCATCAGTTTCTGTAAAAGTCCTGCTAAGGTCTTCAATGAAATCATACTGAGACGAGCCGTGAGTGTGCAGATTTGACAAGATCCGAAGAAGTTTGGGTCATCTGACCCGTAAATACTATATATATCCCATTTAGGTACTTAGCTTCACAAATGGCAGGAAAACATCATTAATAATGTCTAGTGGGCTGAATGAGTTTGCCTTTTGGTCCTTTGCAACACCAGTCAGGACAGGCAGTGGCCAACAGTAAGCATCTGTCTTCCAGGGTTAAAAGGCTCATGTTCTCTGATCGGTCTGTGTTGCAATGGCCTTTGTCCTAAACTGGTACCTCACTGTAGTCAAGGGACTTTTATAGGTAACAGTTAAAAAAGGTTTTCCCCATTAGGGAGAAGGAAGAAAATACCCATCAAAACCCAGCCAATCTGGGTTTCAAAAGACCATGAGGTCCCTCCTTCTGTCCCATCTTTTTGGGTTCTCGCATATTTTTCTTTTTCTTTCAGTTCAGAAAGAAAGATATACCTTTATCATGGGTTGTAAAAGGCAAGATGAAAATGGCTATAAAAGAAGTGGCCAGGAGCAACTGGCTTATTTCTTTTACCTCCCATAGTTTATGCACTTCATTAAAACACAATAAAAGTTAAAAAAAACCACCCAAAATAACAAACTAAAACCACAAAATCCATTTCCCAAAGGTGCTGGAGGCAGGAAGGAGAGGTAGGAGGTGTGGTGGTTTGAATTAGATATGTCTCTCCAAGGCTCAGACGTTTAAGCACTTGGTCCCTAGATTTGGTGCTGTATGGAGAGGTGGTTCAGTCTTGCTGGAGGAGTTAGGCAACTGGGGACGATTTTAAGGGTCTGTAGCCATGTTTGGCTTCCAGCTTTCTCTCTTGGCCTTTTGCTTCTGATTGAAGACGTGATCTCTCAGCTCCTTGCCCTGTCTGCCTGCTGCCACCCTTAATTGCCATTACGAACTTTCTCTCTGGATTCTTAAACCCAAATAAATGCTCCCTCCTAAAAGTTTCCTTGTTCTTAGTATTTTATCATAGCAACAGAAAAATAACTAACACAGGGTAAACTGCAAATGAGAGAAACCCAAGTATTCAAGTCCTTCCGGGAACAGGCACTGCAGAGAAACCCATGGTCCCCATGGTGGAAATCTGCACACTGCTGTCAGAAAGATTCAGCCCTCCGTGACAGTTCCATCTCTCAAGGACAAAGGAGCATGTAGAAGGCCCTTGGCATCGGATCGACTGCCCCTAGTGAGGAAAGAAGAGAGACAGGAGATGCTTCAGCCTTTGCCCTAATTCACCCATCCTCCAAGGCCCACAGGCATCTTCAGTTAGAGATAGATATATGGAAGTCTCTGTGGAGATGGATTTGGTCAGGGCTGACTGCAGAGACTGTCTTGAGGAGAAGTCTGTTGCTCATGTCTGCTTCATGTATGTCATGTTGACAGAAAGTTGTTAATAAATATGATAATAGAGAGGTTCAATCCACAGAATCCACATAGCAGCTCACAACTGTCTGTAATTCTAGTTCCAGGGGATCTGACATCCTCACACCAATATACATGAAATAAAACTAAATAAATTATTGGGGAAAAGACAATAATAGAGGAAACTAGGGAGAGGTGGGAGAAACCGTCCATTTTCTAAGGTGTTGTTGATGAATAAAGGGAAGGAGATAGAGTTGGGGCAGCCACTGACCATGTAGGGGCCTCCATTGCTCCAAGAAGAACCAAGCTAGCTTCACAAAGCCAACACATTTAGTTTCAGACTTGTCAACTCAGGACAGCTAGAGATTTTAAGTTTAAGAAGTCAGTGACCTTAAATAAGGATGCAGGAGACTAAGCACTGTTAGGCTTTTTAAGGAGGTAAATTGCATGTGTTTTGAAGGAGAAAGGTCCTATGTATTGTTTGGTTATCTGGAATTAGTTTTTCTGCCTCATAATGAAGTTTTACGGGACAAAATGAAACAATCTGTTCCACTGGCCTTGTTCTAGATATGGCTATGATGGAACAAAAACTATCTGAAGAGATGTATCTTCAAAATCTGTGATAGCTCGCTATCTGGAGGGGTACCATTAGGCGGTACAATTCCTAAAGCCACTGATGTGGGGTAGTATTAATATTGATGGCAATAATATTTTATATTTACAATTATTATTATTGTTATTATTATTATTTGGAGTAACAACAACTATTACATTTCAGATACTTGATACACATAGGAAACCCACTCTTACAGGGTATAGAAGTATATAAAAATCCCAATCTAGAGATACTTTATCTTCACTTTCTAAGTTATGGAATTGTTTAGACAAACATAATAACAAATTCTCAGTGCTTCTCAGCTACTGAAAATTACAGATGAGATTTAAAACCAGATCAGTAAAATCCCAAATCCCAAATGCTTGTACAATATGGCATGCTACAGGTACTACAGCCAGCCACGTTACCTAGGAGGACCTTAACGGACCCAGAATTTAAGGTGTATGGATGTAACTCAGTGTTAGATTCTCCTAGGTGATTTGCCTAGCATGTGCAGGACCCTGGATTTTATCCCAAGATTCTGGCTTCAATCCCAAACACTGAGGACAGAAGGAAAGGTCAAGGAATGAGTTTTACCTTCACCCACACTCAGCAGAACATCCTGAAGAAGGGATTAGAGCTGTCATCAAGCAGGGCTGGCCTGACTTGACTCATTCCAGGGCAAGCGAAAGGAGGGGACTTGAATAGTGCTCTCATCATGAATTCATTTGAAGGATCAGGGCACTGCCGAATTCTGCCCTTTGAAATCTAAACTCAACTTAAACAGAGATTGACAGGTCTCCCTTAGAAGAAATATCATGTTTGCACAAAGCCTTGGGGGAGAGTTGGCCAAGATGTCATGTTGTTCTGCTTTAGCAAGCCCTTTGAAAATAGAATCGGGAAAGTTGAATTTTCATGATCTTGGGTAGGAGCTCTAAGGTTCTTTTTGCCGCTGAGGACAGGATTCAATTTAATCTAATTCAACGAACATTTATTAAATACCTTGGATATGCCAGGTGCTGTTTTAGACTAGGAAATCAAAGATGATGAGACCCAGCTCCTACCCTGCAGGAAATCAGGGTTACTACGGAGATAGATACAGTCATTACAATGGGATGGAATAAATATGACACAACAAATAGAGAAGACAGAAGCTGCGGGGGAGCAGAGACCCAGCTCGGAGCTGGGAATGTCAGGCCCGGACTCATCAGGGTTACGTGGTTGCTTCCTGTGCAGGTTTTAGTCTGAAGTCTTTTACGGAGCCTGTACAGTTCCAGACTCGTGGTAATCCCCGCCCTTCCCCCCAACCCCCGTAATGTTTTTTGTTGTTCCTGTGATTGATAGTATAATTCCAGGCCTCTGCTCTCAGATTAAATGGTGAGGAAGAAGGGAATTACAGGTGGTTTGCTGACCCTCTGGTGTGCTCTGAGACTTAAGAGGATGTCACTCAGCCTTGGGTTGCCATACGGAACTGATCCTGTAAGTAGACTTTGTTCAGTCACTTGCCAGATCTTAATAGGAGCAAAAGAGGTTTTCCTGCAGAAAGGTATGGCAGAAAGAATCTGCCCTTAAAAGATGTCATTTTTTTCTGAAACATGTGTTGAAATTATACAATATTATGACTATATTCTACAGTCTCAGGAAACCCGTGAAAATATTATTAATAATACACTGTATAGGAACCCATACTAATACTTCTTTAAATTATGTTTTTCTTTAAAAACCTGTATTCCACCAAATTGGAAAATCTAAAAGAAATGGACAATTTTCTTGATACATTCCACTCAACAAAGCTAAATCAAGATTAAGGTGAGCAATTTAAACAGACTTATAATCCCTAGTGAAATAGTAATGACTGATTAATGAAGCAATAATTAAGTCTCTCAACCAGCTGTCAGGCTAATCAGCTTAGCTACCACCCAGCCTCACATCCAGGGCCATGAATTGGCCCAGCCCAACATCTACCCCATCTATGAACTGATGGAGCATGTAAAGGGGCTGGCCTGCAGCTTTGGTTTTCTGTGACACAGGGCAACAACAGGATATCTGAGAGGAGTCCCAGTGAGGATCCAGTATTGACAGTGTAGCAGAAGCTGGAGGCCTCGAACCAGACCACTGACTCATTGCAATGAACATTTGCAAGAAAAACTGTTTGGTCAAAAGGGCAGACTGTGTAACACAAGTGACCCACTGCAACTTTCACAAAGAGATTTTTGCTTATTTATTTTCTTTTGTTCGAGAGATTGCAAGGGTTGGGAATGGATATGGAGGGACAAGGAGATGAGTGGAATTGGGGTCCATGATGTGAAATTCACAAAGAATCAGTAAAAAGTTAAAAAAAGGTTTCCCCTCCACCAACAAAGAAAAAAAAAAAAGACCAGAGCAAGCTGAGTTTAGCAAAGAATCAATAAAAAGTTTAAAAAGAGGTTTCCCCTCAACCAACAAAGAAAAACAAACAAACAAAAAAAAATAGAGCAAGAAAAGTTAAGGCTAATACTGTTCAAATCATCCCATAAAATAAAAACAGAAATATTGCCCAATTTGTCTTACAAGGCCACAGTCATCCGGATAACCACACAAACCACAGATTCAACATCAAAAGAGAATTAGAGGGTTGGGGATTTAGCTCAGTGGTAGAGCGCTTGCCTAGGAAGCGCAAAGCCCTGGGTTCGATCCCCAGCTCCAAAAAAAAAAAGAACCAAAAAAAAAAAAAAAAAGAGAATTAGAGAACAATTTCCCTTATTAACACAGGTACAAAACTTCTCAATAAGATACCTATAAACCAAATCAAAGAACACATCAAAAAAACTATCCACCATGATCAAGTAGACTTTATCACAGAGATGCAGGGATGGTTCAACATATGTAAATCAATAAATGTAATCTGCTGTAGAAACAACCTGAAAGACAAAAGACACATTATCATCTTCTCAGATGCAGAAAAGGCCTTTCACAAAACCTCACACCCCTTCTTGATAAAACGCTTAAAGAGATTGGAGTACAAGGAACATACCTAAACATAATAAAGACAGTTTACAACAAGCCCATAGCCAACATCAACTTAAGTGGAGAGAAACATCAAAAGCATTTCCACTAAAATCAGGAACTAAACAAGGTCATTGCTTAGGTTGTCATACCTATTCAATATAGTCCCTGAAGTCTTAGCTACAACAATAAGGGAACTGAACGAGATTAAGGGAATACACATAGGAAAGGAAGAAATCAATGTAGCTTTTTTGCAAATGATTTGATAGTATACATAAGTGATCTGAAAAAAATCATCAGCAAACTCCTATAGGTGATTAACAATTTAAGCAATGAGGCTGGATACAAAATGAATTCCCCTCAATCCGTAGCCCTTCTATATACAAATGACAAATGGGCTGGACGGAGAAAATAACCAGGGAAAGAACATCTTTCACAGTAGCCTCAAATGATATAAAATATCTTGGGGGTAACTCTAAACAAGCAAGTAAAGACTTCTATGATAAAAACTTCAAGACATTAAAAAAAGAAATTAAAGAAGATATCAGAAGGTCAAAAGATCTCTCTGTGTGTGTACATGGATGAATATGATTAATATAGTAAAAATGGCCATCCTACCTAAAGTAATCTAAAGATTCAGTGCAATCCCCATGCAATTCTTCACAGACCTTGAAAGGAACAAAAACAAACAAACAAAACAAAACAAAACACCCCAGGATAGCTAAAATATTCCTGAACATTAAAAGAACTGTTGGCAATCAACCATCCCCAAACTCAAATAGGTCTACAGAGCTATAGTAATAAAAACGGCATGGTATTGGCTCAAAAACAGATGTGTTAGTCAATGGAATTGAATGAAACAACCAGATAAGTATGAACACCTGATTTTTCTATTAAAAATGTCAGAAATACACACTGGGTAAAAAAAAATCTTCAACAAATGGTGCTGATCAAACTGGATGGCAGCACAGGGAAAAGTGAAGATAGATCCATATTTATCACCCTACATAAAACTCAACTCCAAGTGGATCAAAGACCTCAGCATAAAACCAGATATGTTGAACCTTGCAGAGGAGAAAGTGGGGAATAGCCTTGAACTGACTGTCACAGGAGCTTTTCTAAACAGAATACCCACAGTACAGTACACAGGTACTATGACCAAAAATTAATAAGTGGAACCCCCTGAAGCTAAAAACCTTCTGTAAGGTGAAGGACACCATCATTAGACAAAGGGACAGCCTACAAAATGGGAAAAGAGTTTTCGACAACTTCGCATCTAATAGAGGGTTAATATCAAGCCAGGCAATGGTGTCATATGACTTTAATCCCAGCTCTTAGGAAACAGAGGCAGGCAGATATCTATGAGTTCAAGGCCAACCTGGTCAACAGAGCAAGTTCCAGGTCAGCCAAAGCTATACAGAGAAACCCTGAAGCAAGCAAACAAACAAACAAAAACAAAACTTGTTATCAAGAAAACAAATAACTCAGTTTTAAAATGGGGTACAGATTTAAACAGAATTCTCAAAAGAGGAAATTCAAATGGATAAGAAAGTAATTCTCAACATCCTTAGTCATCAGGGAAATTCAAATCAAAATGACTTTTGAGATTTCATCTTACATCTGTCATAATGGCTAAAATCAACAACGTAAGTGACAGCTCATGCAGGCAAGGGTGTGGAGTAAGAGGAACACTCATCCACTGCTGGTGGGAGTGAAAACGAGTACAGCCACTATGGAAGTCAATGTCCTTGTTCCTTAGGAATATGGGTATAGACATACTCCAAAACTCAGCTATACCACTCCTGGGTATATATCCAAAGGATGCTTTATCCTACCACAGAGACACTTGTTCTGCCTTGGACACTATTGCTCTATTCATAAAAGTCAGAGACTGTAAACAACCTAGGTGTCTCTCAAAAGGTGAATAGACTAAAAAAGGGTGGTATATTCACGAAATGGAATATTACTCAGCCATTAAAAGTTGAAATTGGGAAATTCACAGGTAAATGGATGGGGCTAGAAAAAATATCCTGACTGAGGTAGCTCAGACCCAGAAAGACAAACATGGCATGTATTCACTTATGTGTGTATATTAGCAATTAATGTAGGGTGATAACCAAGTTACAATCCATATTACCACAGAGGTTAGGTATAGAGTAAGGGGCTAGGTTGGCAGATGTATCTCCCAAGGAAAGGATAGAAAAGATACTTATGGATTGGAGGGTGAAACTGAACAGGAGGATCTAATGGGGAGGAGAAGGGAAGAGGGAGAAGGAAGGGACTATGGGTGATAGACAGCCAACATTAAGGGCTATTTTGTGGAGGTAGTATAGAACACAGTAGAAGCTTTGTAAAATAATATCCATATATGAAGGAGTTCTAAATGAAATCACCAGTGTGGGAGACAGAACTCCAACTGGCCTACTTTGTCCCCAAATGAGTCTTCCAGTACAGGGATTGAGTTACATGTAATTGAGTTGTTAGTTACAGGAATCCCATGTGAATCCTCAAACAACCACTCTGTTGCCAAGACTATGTATAGATTGCTTTCTACATACTGACAAGCAAGAACCTCACACCTACACAACTCACTGAACATGGAGCTGTTGAGCTCGTCCCAAGTAGAGCCTTCACCCCTATGTTCTGATGTCTTTGGTACAAGAAGGTACTTAGCCCACTACTGAAGGAGAAATGTAAACACCAACACAGCCACATACCCTTTGATCTACAAAGGTATCTTGTCTGCAAGATACACTTGGGCAACGGTGGTATAAAACTTGTGGAAATAAACAATCAATTTCTGATTTGACCTAAGGTCCATTCCACAAGATAGAACCCACGTCTGACATGATTTAAGTGACCCAGAACCTGAGACTGGATAGCCCAGGGACCTAGGCAAAAGCCAAACAGTACTGTTCTACTAAAATGACTCCTAATGGCATTCTGCTCTAATCATAAATCAGTCTCTTGCTCAGCCATCCTCAGAGATGGATATGGGAACAAGTACAGAGACTCACAGCTAATATGCAGAGCTCAAGAGACCTTGGACCACTCAGCTCTAAGTGGAATGTCTCCATTGAATCTCTCCACTCGGGGAGGAGGGAACCCTGCTGAAGAGGAGGCAGAGTGTGGGATGGAGGACACAAGAAAACAAGGCTCTGTACATCAACACAATTGGTTCACACATGAACTCACAGAGACAGGCAGCATGCATAGAAAATGTTATAGTTGGGAAAAGCCTAGTGAAACAAACACAGAAACTGCCTGTATTATTTTGATAACTTTGGTAAGTCTAAAATTAGTTCAGCATAAAATGTATAAAATGTTTTAAAAATAAAAAGTAAAATGACATTAATTTTTCTTGTAAAAGTAACATACAGATCCAGGTAAAATACCAAGGCAGCTATTGCATTAGCTTACTATGGCCACTGTAGAGATTTGACATAAATATGGGGATTTTAAACACTGCACCTTTATTTCCTTGACATTCTGTTAAGTTAGAAATCTGAACTATTCTTCATTGGGCTGAAGTCAAGGTGTCCAAGGCCTGGTTATTTCTGTAAGCTCCAGGGGAAAGATCGGTGTGTCCTTTCACACCAGCAATCACCCTCACCCCTTGGATTGCAAGCAACTCCCATTTTTGAATATGTCATTTTGATTTTGCTTCTGTCGTTATACACCCTCTCCTCTGACTCCGCCTGTCTCCTCTTTCATAAGAAACAATGTGACTAATTGAGTTAACCCAGAAAATTCATGATTCTGTGTTTCAAGGCCTTCAATTATATCAACAACATCCCCATTGCTGTATAGTTAATGTTCACTGATTCTACAGCTAGAACATGTAAAATAACTGGAGGCCTGTTGTTAGTTTATAATGACGTCTATTGTTGTTTTGGTATGTTGGGTTAATATGCTTCAAAATGTTTATACAATTGTGACCATTCATTGGTATTATACATTTTCCATTTAACCTATGCTATTTACCTGTCCCAAAATGATCTTTGAAATGTTTTTGACATCATACTTCTCTAGGGTTATATCCTAATTTATGTAGTCACTGCATTACATCTTGTCTGTGTTAGGAATCTTTATTGGAATTATAATTAATACAAATCCTGGTAAGCAAAGGGAGTTATTTGTGCCAGCAATTTGGTAAAGTGTTAAACATGCTTAAAGGGTTCTGTGGGGCTTTGGAAGCCATTAAAGCTAGGGACTTCAGCAGAATGGCTGGTTATGCATACACACCCTTTTCATGTTCCCTGTATGAAGTGTTGCTACCTTACTCTCTATGTCATGGTTTTTCCACTGATAGAAGGGGAGTAACCACACACACATTCTCTCTTTAACTGGATACATTCATGCCATTAACAAGAAACAAAATCCCAATATCTCAGTGACCTGGACATTTTAATTTATAATTTCTTTTTATTGATTCTTTGAATATTTCACACAATGTATTTTGATCATATTCACCCCTTAAAGTGGAAGTTTCTGGTTTCTTTTGAGACTCAGGTTATAATGATGTTTCACTGGTGCAGACAGGTGAAAGATCATTTTGCTAAAGCAGACACATGAAAAAGTGTTTTGCTGAAGCAGCGATGGGTGAGATGTTTTGCTATAGCAAACACATGAAAGGATGCGTGATGTTTAGAAAGAATATAATCATGACCCCACAGACAATGGGAGCAGGAACATTGGTTGATTTGCTCTGTCTTGCTAGTTTTTGCTTATGACATACGTGTATTGGTTCGCCTTACATTGTGTTGCTAAGCTTCACTTGTGGTGACTTCATAGAGAGAAACTCACCAAAGAACATTTCATGAGGTTCCTGTGGCTTATTGCTGCTTCCATGGACTGCTTTTTTTTTTATTAAATTATTTCTGGATGGAACTGCCATCGCTAATTGGTGTGTGGTGTCTGCCAAGCAAACAGGGACTGCAGCTGCTGATTCCTGTTTGGTGTTTGACAGTGAACTAGACTGAGAACGAAGACGATAAGAATCTCCCTAAAGAACTATTTCTAAACAGGTCCACTCCCTGCTCCCCACCCATATCCCAATAACCTTTCTTTTCCAATACCTCTGGTTTGGGGTGGGCTAGAGGGGAGGTTGAACCCTTATTAAACCAGACTGTGAAAAATATATGCCTATACCCCCTCTAACTCCCACCAGATCCACCCTCAGTTTTCATGCCCATTTAACTCTGTTTGTTTTGTTTGTAATAGAATTAAAGACCCAGAAATAAACCCACACACTTATGGATACTTGATCTTTGACAATGAAGCCAAAAATATACAATGGAGAAAAGAAAGCATCTTCAATAAATGGTGTTAGTCTAACTGACAGATTGTATGTAGAAAAATGAAAATAGATCCATACTTGTCACCTTGCACAAAGCTCAAGGCCAAGTGGATCAAGGACCTCAACATAAAACCAGATTCACTGAATCTAATAGAAGAGAAAGTGGGAAAGAGCCTTGAACTCATTGGCACAGGGGGAAGTTTCCTAAACAAAATTCCAATGGCTCACACTCTAAGATCAAGAATTGATATGGGACCTCATGAAACTGGAAAGCTTCTGTAAGGCAAAGGACATAGCCAATAGCACAAATTGGCAACCTACAGATTGGGAAAAAAGTAAAACGTCTTCACTAACTCCACATCTGATAGGGGATTAATATCCAAAATATATAAAGAACTCACGAAGCTCACGACCAAACAAAACAAAACAAAACAAACAAACAAACAAAAAAAAACAATGCAAGCAAAAATGGGGTATAGAACTAAACAGAGAATTCACAGAAGAGGAATCTTGAATGGCTGAGAAGCACTTAAAGAAATGCTCAACTCTTTAGTCATCAGGGAAATGTAAATCAAAACAACTCTGAGATTCCACCTTACACCAGCCAAACGGCTAAGATCAGAAACTCAGGTGACAGCACATGTTGTCGAGGATGTGGAGAAAGAGGAACACTCTTCCATTGCTGGTGGAATTGCAAACTTGTACATCCACTGTGGAAATCAGTCTGGAGCTTTCTCAGAAAATTAGAAATAGATCTACCTAAAGATCCAGCTATACCCTTCTTGGGCACTTACCCCAAAGTTGCCCCATCATGCTACAGGGGCACATGTTCCACTATGTTCATAGTGACCTTTTTTGTGATAACCAGAAGCTGGAAATAACCCAGATGTCCCACAACAGAAGAATGGATACAGAAAATGTGGTTCATTTACACAATGGAACACTACTCAGCTATTAAGAATGATGATATCCTGAGTTTTGCAGGCAAATGGATGGAACTAGAAAATGCCATCATGAGTGTTGTAACTCAGACCCAAAAGGACATGCATGGTATGTACTCACTAATAAGTGGATATTAGCCAAAAAAGTACAGAATGCCCAGAATATAATCCACAGAACTCAGAAAGGTTAACAAGCCTAAGAGCCTGAGTGAGGACGCCTCAATCCCACTTGGGATGGAGAAGAAAGCAATCACAGGAGGGGGGAGGGAGGGACTAGGGTGGGAAAGGGAACAAGGAGGAGAAGAGGAGAAGATGATCAGATATTGGGTGGGGGAAAAGGATTGAAGCTCTGAGGGTCAGCAGAAATAATGGATCCTCAGGAGGTAGGAAGTTGGGGGAATCCTCTAGAATGTACCAGAGACCTGTGAGGTGAGAGACTCTCAGGATTCAAAGGAAGGAACCTTAGATGTAGTGCCCCACAGTAGGGAGAAGGAACTTGTAGAGCCCACCTCCAGTGGAGAGACAGGACATGAAGTGAGGGACAAGGTTGCCATCCCATAGTCAAAAACTCTGACCCATAATTTTTCCTGCCTGAAGGAACTGCAGGGACAAAAATGGAGATGAACCTGAGGAAAAGGAGGTCCAGCAACGGGCCCAATTGGGATCCAACTCAGCAAAGGTCTCAAGGCCTGTCACTATTACTGAGGCTATGGAGTCCTCACAAAAAGGTGCCTATCATTACTGTCCTTTGAAAGACACAATAAGCAGCCAAAAGAGTCAGATGCAGATATTTATACTCAACCAATGGACAGAAGCTCATGACCCCTGTGGTTAAATTAGGGAAAAGCTGGGGAGGAGGGCAACTCCATAGGAAGACCAGCAGTCTCAGTTAACATGAACCCCTGAGATCTCTAAGACACTAAGCCAACACACAACCAGGTAGCATACACCAGCTGATATGCTGCCCCTGAGACATATACAGCAGAGGACTGCTGGGTCTGGACTCATAAGGTGCACCTAACCATCAAGAGACTTAAGGCCTCAGGAAGTGGGGAAGTCTGGTAGGAGGTGGGGGTAGGAGTGGAGACATCCTTGTGGAGATGGGTTGAGGAGGAAAGGGGTATGGAACAGTCAGAGGGCAGACCAGAAGGGGGATAAAATCTGGACTGTAAAAATGATTAAATAAAAAAATGAAAAAAGATTAAATTTAAAAAATGAAAAAAAACAAATCCAATTTGTGCTGTCCATTAATTTCTGATATAGGTTTAAGTGTAGCTGTCCTACTAGGCTCCCCAGCCTTAAAGAAAATCAGCTCTCTTTCTCTCAGTATGTATCAATTGCCAGTATCTTGTCAGCTAGGAGTAGGAGTTACTTGCATTTAATCTCAGGGAATTCCATCACTGATATTAATGATTAAGGTCTTTGCCACTCAGAGTACAAAACATGTACCAACTGACAGCATGAGAAATAATCAAGGAGCATTGCTGAGAATCACCTTCACAGTGACTCTATCCAGGTGCAATGTATGCTCTCAGAAGTGCTACTTGGTTGTGGCCTTATTGGTTTCTTTTGATTTTTGTTGGGGTTGACAATGCCTGCTTTGACTGAGTAGCAATCAAGGTTGATACACTAAGCAGGAATGGCTCACCATAGTCCACTGAGAGTGGACACACACAGCCTCACCGGATTGAGAGCCACATTCCTCCTGACCATCATTATCCCCTTACCATAGCTTCTCCCACTGTGGGGTAGTGAAACCAGACACCCAATATCTGAAACAGTGCATTCCATAAGTTGTCTGAAGCACCTTGAAAAAAAATGGCTTTGCCAAGGAAATGGGTTGGGCTCTATCCCTGCTCAGCTCTCCCAGACATCATGATGTGATGTAATTATGTTGACTGACTGTGAAAATTTTTTCCGTTGTAGTTAAGTCACCTATGGGGACTTGCAGCTGGGGCTGGTCAGATGTCCATTCTATTAAGAAGCATGTGGATCTGGAGAGATTGCTCAGCCGTTAAAGGCTAAGCTCACAACCAAAAATATAAGAAGCATGTGGCCTTCATGTTGTTGCTAGACAAAGCAATGTCCAACTCTGAGTAATGCACAGGAGGAAAAGCCAAGATGATGTACAGAGGGGAAGAATGACTTTAAAAACCATCTTCTGAGCTTTTGTAAGGCAAAGGATACTGCCAATAGGACAAACAGATTGGGAAAGGATCTTTATCAATTCTACATCTGGATAGAGGGCTAATATCCAATATATACAAAGAACTCAAGAAGTTAGACTCCAGAGAATCAAATAACTTTTAAAAAATGGGATACAGAGCTAAACAAAGATTTCTCAACTGAGGAATATCGAATGGCTGAGAAGCACCTAAAGAAATGATCAACATCCTTAGTCACCAGGGAAATACAAATCAAAACAATCCTGAGATGCCACCTCACACCAGTCAGAATGGCTAAGATCAAAAATTGAGGTGACAGCACATGTTAATGAGGATGTGGAGAAAGAGGAACACTCCTCCATTGTTGATTGGATTCTGGAAATCACTCTGGAGGTTCCTCAGAAAATTGGACACAGTACTACCTGAGGACCCAGCTATACCACTCCTTGGCATAGGGCATATACCCATAAGATGCTCCAACATATAACAAAGACATGTGCTCCACTATGTTCATAGCAGCCTTATTTATAATAGCCAGAAGCTGGAAAGAACCCAGATGTCCTCAACAGAGGAATGAATACATAAAATATGGTACATTTACACAATGGAATACTATTCAGCTATTAAAAACAATGACTTCATAAAATTCATAGGCAAATGGATGGAACTAGAAATTATCATCCTGAGTGAGGTAACCCAGTCACAAAAGAACACACATGGTATCCACTCACTCATAAGTGGATATTAGCCTGAAAGCTTGGAATACCCATGATACAATTTACAGAGCACATGAAGCTCAAGAGACTGAAGGAAAGGCCATCCAGAGACTGCCACACCTGGGGATCCATCCCACATAGAGACACTAAACCTTCACGCATGCCAAAAAGTGCTTGCTGACAGGAGCCTAATATAGCTGTCTCCTGAGAGACTCTGCCAGAGCTTGATAAATACAGAGGCAGATGCTCTCAGCCAACCACTGAACTGAGAACAGAGTCCCCAATGGAGGAGTCAGAAAAATAACTGAAGTTGTTAAAGAGGTTTGTAACTCCATTGAAAGAAAAACAATATCAACCAACCAGACACCCCAGAGCTCCCAGGGACTAAACCACTAACCAAAGAGTGCACATGAAGCAACCCATGGCTCCACCTGCATATGTAGCCGAGGATGGCCTTGTCAAACATCAATGGGAGGAGAAGCCCTTGTTTTGGGAAAGGTTTGATGCCCCAGTGTAGGAGAATGCCAGGGCAGGGAGGCGGGAGGAAGCGGGTGGGTGGGTGGGTGAGCACCCTCATAGAAGCAGGGGGAGAGGAAGAGGGTTGGGAGCTTCCAGAGGAGAAACCAGGAAAGTGGATAATATTTGAAGTGTAAATAAAGAAAATATTCAATAAAAAAAAACATGTCCCAAAATGTAATGGGTAGGCTATAGAGCATTGAACATCTGGTGTACTTACAATGTAATAGACTTGAAAGAGAGGTATATCTGTGCTTGGATCCAAATCTTAGATATGATGTTGATCAGAAAAATGACTGTAGCATCAAGTAACAAACCTTATAGTTCAAGAGAAAGAATAATGAGGTCATGGGTTTTCTCAACCCGTCTGAGAGAGAGAGGCATTGAATGACTGGAATCTACACCCATCTCCTTGATTATTTTTCATTTTTCCCTTTTTATTTTTGGTGGTCTTACTATGTAGCCAAGACTGGCCTTGAACTCTTGACAATCCTTCTATCTCAGCCTCCCTAGTGTTTGCATTACAGGCATGAACTATCACACCTAGCTTCCCTGAATGTCTTTCCATTCTGTGCTTTGTCTGTTAACATTATACTTAGACTTACAGAATGGCCACAGGTAGCCTACAGATTAGATCTTATGTTTCTGTGGCTTATACTTTATACATATGCCCACATCTGCAGTAGAAGCTGGAGTATCAAACCCAGAATGGAAAAGGCAAATAAAAATGTATTCTCTGGACTTGATGATGGAACTAGTCTTCCTAGAATAGAATTACAATTCTCAGAGAACAAGGAATAAAACAAAAAGTATGCTCGTGTGAAGAAAGAGGAAAGGGCAGAGTGTAGATGGATGTGAGCTGATGACTTACAGCATCAGCCGGAAGGTAGAGCAGCATCTCCAGCTAGGGAATTCAACAGAATTTGTTCTGTGGATCAAAAGAAGAATTTAAGAAGAAACATCCATGGCTGGAGTGAATGGGTAAGAACTTGCAGTGATCCTGCAGAAGGTCTGGCCTTGGTTCCCAGCACTCACGTTAAGTTAGCAGCCTATAACTCCACTCCCTGGGATCGAGTACCTCCTTCTGGTCTCCATAGAAGCCTGCACTCATGTACATATCACACATCATCAGAGAGAGAGAGAGAGAGAGAGAGAGAGAGAGAGAGAGAGAGAGAGAGAGAGAGAGAGAGAGAGAGAGAAACTTAAAACAATATAAATCTTTTAAAAGGAAGTTCCCCACATCATGCAGAACAAAAATAAATATTACCAGAGCTGGAAATAGTATGAGATTCAACCAGGTTTTCTGGGAAGAAATCCTACCTCCTTTTCTGTCTAATTTTCCAGGGTTGGGGAAGAACCTCTAGGTACCTTTCTGTACACAGGTGGGACGAGATGGGGGATGTAGAGGTGCAATTTGATGGTAGTCATAAAATACATGGCCCATCCTTGTGGGCTTGTATCCTCATGGATGAATGTCAACAACTTTGCTGTGGTGTTGGAATATAGCTTTATAAAGAGGAAGAAACTGAGAAAATGGCAGCGAGGTTATTATTTCTTATAATTCCAAGTAAAGCTAGAAGTATTTTAATATAATACCTTTAAGCAAAAATATTACACCTAAATTACAGTGAAAATCCATTAATCGTTTTTTGCATCCACTAATCTTTTCTAAGACAAGCGTTTTTACTGCCTTCCTCTCCATTCCACATTTTGATTATTATTTTTCTTAATTATCTTGAAAAAATAAGATATCATTTACTGTGCTTTATTTTCTTCATCTGCAAAATGGGAACAACAGCACCTCTTTCTATGGGTGTGTTGGCATGAGTGAATGGGAGGAAAAGAGAGATTGTCATTGTTCTCAGGATTAAATAGAAATGCATACAAAATGATTTGCCCAGAGCTAAACAGGTAGCCAATTATAGTTAAATGTTCTTTGTATAAAACTCTATCAGAACCAAATAACCTGAATACACACATAATCACAGAAGATTGGGTAAGAAGACACTTCATTTTGTTTAATGCTATTTCCATGTAACAGCCAGTGTGGGTCCTAAAAATGCATCCAACCTTCCAAGTTGAGTTTCATAACTTTGTGGTTTCAGCAGTCTCATAGAACCTTATGCTTGGTTTAATATATTGTGGCTACCACCTTACAATCTGGATTAATTTTTCAATAGGAGGCTCTATATAAGTGTATGTGTGTGTGTCCATATATGTGTGTATGTACAAATGGCATTATACTCATGTCTGTATATACACACCTATTTTTACATTGACACAAAAATCACATAGCTGGCCCTACTCCCCAACCAAATCATCAAAGCCAGGATCTTCTTGGAGTGAGTAAGACTCGCCATGTCATTGTTCCATCCCATGGTGGAGGCTGGAGTCCCTTGTTCCAGGAGCAGAGTCTCTCTCCTGAGCATTCAATCGTGCTCTGCAAACCCACCAAAAGTACGCTTATCCACAGGCAGAGACCTCATTGGCTTTGAAAATACAGAAGAAAGTGAGGGGTACCATCCAAGTCTGTGTGGGTTCCGTACTTTTGCCTTGCCATTCATTAGATAGAAGGATATTATGGACAACATCGGCACTCTTCACAGCCACAGTAAAAATAATAATTCACGGGTCTTAAAGAAACAGAAGAGGTTCAAGAAGAAAAACAAGGAAAAATCAATAAATGATTGCTTTAGTTCTATTTCCAAATTGCCCAAACCACTATGGAGGCTGAAGTGTGAGGAGAAGCATTCCTGGGGTTTTACAGACAGCATGAGGAGGGCATTTCTCTGTGGGATGGCTGAAGATGCAGACAGGAAAATGATCCAGCAAAGAAATATTGTCCTTGGAGCCAAGAAGTGTGAGTCCTGTTTGTCCAGGTGCAGTGGTTAGGCGCAAATGTGTGCACTCAGCGGCTGTGCCAAGACAGCCAGGTGTGCCCCAGGTCACCTACTTAGCCCCTGGAAGGCTTGAAGGCTTGTGAAGCTGAGAGGACCCAGGGAGGGAGTCTGTGGTGTGCCTGGAATGACAATAGACATAAATCAAAACTGAAGTCACACAGGGCACAGGAATTCCATGAAGGCTTAGCAATGACGAACGTAAAGCAAAAACTTAGCTGAGGTTCAGACTGGTGAGGCCTGTGACAGTTCATAAGTCAGTCAGGAAAAGGCTATTCTATCCGTAAAACTAGGAAGTGACAATACTGTCAATGGTTAATGAATTGTTAGTGTATTGTTAAATGAATATTATTTTTATTATTATGAACACTCCTGGCTCTTCTCTCCAGACACCTTTTCTTCATTCATACTGAAGTTTGTTTCCACCAGGTGACAGTGGGACATATTGGCCCCTAAAATGTGTCCTGCCGCCCCTGGCTATATGAACATAGGTGTTATTTAAGATCTCTGGATCTCAGCACATCCCTGTATAAATGCATTTGACAGTAACTGTTTATTCCAGTTGTTCTTCAAATATTTTTTTAGCAATCTATAGTGAGAGAGACAATTTAATAATATCGTGCAATAAACTATATCCATATACTCCCATGCCACTGAAACAAAAGAATCTGTGAAACAATATTTCCCATGATCACATTTGATACACTCATGAATCTCTTCTTTTCTCATTTCATTTTTATATAAGAAATACTGGTTCTGATCAACAAAAGTTATTTCATAGCTGGATGATTCAAAACCATTAAAAATCATAATATAGTTAAGTGTTCAGCTCATAGTGTTCAGTGAATATGAATGCCCATCTTTCTTTCCCCTCAGACAGTTACAGTAACATTCACTACACTTTGTGCTTTGGAACTCTATGACATTTTTTTTTTCAGAGCTGGGGACTGAACCCAGGGCCTTGCGCTTGCTAGGCAAGCGCTCTACCACTGAGCTAAATCCCCAATCCCTAACTCTATGACATTTACATGTGATGTTCATGTAATTTTTCACAATTCAGTACGCGAAAACATCAAACATCTTTATAGCTCATTTGGTACAAACAGACAAGGTTAGATATTTCTGAGCATTCATGATGAAATTCATATGATCCAGGATCATGTTTAGTTTACAACAAATCAATAATCCAAGAATAAACTTTTGTGCTTGTTTGGTATTTGTTTGTTTGTTTGTTTGATGAGAAAACCTTTTTCTAAATAGCTTTAGCTGTCCTGGAACTCACTCTGAAATTGAGGGTGACTTTGAACTCCCAGAAATCCATCTACCTCTGACTCTTGAGTATTAGGATTAAAAGTATGTGCAACTACACCTGACTAGAAGTGAATATTTTACAAAGCTGTTAAGGGCCATGTTGTGGTGTCACATGCTTTTAATCCTGGTACTCTGGAGGCAGGGGCCGATGTGAGTTCAAGGCCAGCCTGCTCTACAAAGGTCTAGACCAGCATTAGGGCTGTTACAGCAAAGGACTGTCTCAAAAGAAACCCCACTAAAACAAAAATATTTAAGGATCACATTTATGTCCTCAACCCTAACTGTAGCTTACAATAATGTTGGGGAACTTTGAAAACTTTCTGACCATGGTTTAATCTATTGTGTGCCCAAGTTGTGTAAACCTGAGAAGATGATGCAAGTGGATAAATGTAAAACCATGGTGTGTACTGTCTACCATTTACTCCAGCTTCCTAATCCCCCCAACAGTACACATAGGGAATCTCTGCTGTAAAATGAGTTTGATGATATGTTTGAATTGTTGTATGTGCTTGCAAATTACAAAATGAAATGCATTAGAAAGCATTCTCAATATAGACTTTATGATTATTGGCTGTTTAGGTGGGTTTAATATGAATTGTAGGGTCTAAATGCTTATTGTTTACCTTAAATAGGCAACCTTGGGAGGGTAGAGTGTTTGTTCATCCATGCCTGTTCATGCCTGTTCCCACCAATGGCAGTTCCCGCCTTTCTGTGCCATGACATTGGGTTCTCTCTGTGTCAGACTCTTCAGACTCTGTTGACATTCATCTCTTTCAAAATGTGTTCCTCTCAAACATGCTGAGTCTTTAGAGAATGCTCCATAGTGTAATTTGACTTTAGATTCCCCTCACTAGCACAGGGCCCAAGGGTTAGAAACTCAAACAACTTTGTTGAATGAATAAATGAGCACTGCTGACATGTGGTTGTCTGGGGTTGTGAGGCAGAGCTGGGCATCAATGTAGCTGTAGCAGTATGTGATTAATGCTGCTCAAATTGCCCCAGCAGTGGCTGGGCAAGTTTCTGGAATCCTAACTGAAAAACACACTCAGCCTTATAGTCAATATGCCTCAAGCAGCTCAATGGTGGGGCTACACCCAAGCTTCCACATGGCTAACACCTCCCCTCCCATACTCCTGAGTTATTACTTACTAAAATCTATATTCCATCTTTGTTACCCTAGACCCAATGTTTGTGGGGATGGGGGTGGGGGGAGCTGGAGCCACTCTTCCCTGGCTCTTATGTGATTGGTATTTTCTCTCTACTGCAGCTCTGAAAGATGGACTTTATTCCTTTCCCAGCATGGCAATTCTAAAGTCTCCTTCCTTTCCAGGTGCCCTTGCCCTCAAATCCTAAAGTCCCAACTCTGTCTCACTACCCAGCAATTGGCTACCGGCAACTTTATTTACCAATCAAGGCCAACTGGGGGCAGAGACCATCAGCATCTTACTTGTGGAATCTCATGCAATTTTGGGAACCTAATTAACATAATACAAACACTAAACCAAATACACCACAAGATTCCCCCCAATACTACAGGGCCCGAGAGGTAGAAACTCAGCCAACTTTGTTGAACAAATTAATGAGCACTGTTGACATGTGGTTGTCTGGGGTTGTGGGGCAGAACAAAGCATTAATGTAGCTTCTGAGTCTCTTTACCGCTGTGTAAATATCACTTCTATTCCTCAGATGAAGGGATGAGATGAGAACTGTACCCAAGTTGTACCCAAGTGAATACATGGCTTAGGCTGAGCCCAGTGTTTCCTTTTCTGTTCTATACATCCCTAGGCCTAGGCCTGGAAGCTTCTAGCCTCTATGCAATCTAATCTTCTGTAAGCTGGGACCTCGAAGTCTTCAGCTTCCAGCCTCTAACCTAGGTCAAGAATATTTCAGCCTCTTACTGCTGAAGGAGCTTACCATTTCTAGCTCTTTCTGAACTCTGGCTGGCTGGTTCAACTCAGCTCAGAGCTGCTTGATTCAAACTGGCTTCTCTCGGCTTTTGATTGAATTGTTCTGCTTGGAAAGGCTGCCTCTGAACTCTACAACCTGAACTGCTCTGCTCTGAACTGAGCTCAACTGCACTGAACTATTCCAAACTGAACTGAACTGAACTGAACTCAACTTAATTCCTCTGTACTGAAATGAACTAACTCTTCCTCATTGCTCTATAAGTAGCCTCTTTTTCCTGTCTGTTTTTGTAAGAGTTGGGCATATGCTTTCTCTGACTTAGTCTGTCAAATATTTCTCTGATTTGTCACTTTATCTGCCCCTCAATTATTGGTTGGGATTAAAGGTGTGTACTAAAGGCCCATCTGTATTACAGACAGAGGGATTAAAGGTGTGTATTCCAGCCAGATCATACATTTGGATGTGATCCCTTGCCAGAGAAGCCATGCTGCTGGATTAAAATTCCTCTATGCTGCTACATCGCTTTTGCAACAAAGATGATTACTTTATTATAATGGGCAAAGTGAAATGTCTTCTGCTCACCATTAAATCACAATAGGGTGGGGTAGGGCACGTCTGTATTCCCAGAACTCTGGAGGCAAGTTGAGGAGTATCACTACAAGTTTAAGGATAGCCTGGTCTTCATAGGAGGACCTTGTCTAAACATTCAAAACAAAAACTCTAAAGAAGACAAAGTCTAAAACCTTCTGATATACAATCTCAGATTCTTCGACGGATTTCTGGAGTTTGGCATCTGTTTGTCTTTTAAGTGTGGCATAATGACATGCTCCTGTAGTCTATCACCTGAGAGGTGGAACAGGCTTATTAGGAGTTCGTGACTCTGCAGCAAGGTTAAGGCCTGCCTGGCTTGTATGAGATTCTGTCTTAAGCAAATAAAAAACAACAGCAACCAAACAACCTTTTATAACTTCTAATCTGATCATAAAGGCAAAACACTAAAAAAAAAATCTATGCAAGGCTGTAAACCCAATCACAGTCTTACTCCACAGGGAAACAGCAAAGGTATTTTTGTGTGCATATTTGAGATTTTATAATTATGTATGAGTGAAAATATTACAGACAGCTTTGTAGCCAAAATATTCACTTTAAAATATGCACCAGGGTCCTGAGAATTTATACAAAGTTAGCGGTTGATAAGGAGCAGGACAGAGACATTTCCCCCTGACGGTATAGCCCTGGCAAGGTGTCCATGCCTATAACAAGCTCAGTGAAACTAAATGGGTTTTACTCAAATGTACACACACACACACACACACACACACACACAGAGAGAGAGAGAGAGAGAGAGAGAGAGAGAGAGAGAGAGAGAGAGAGAGAGAGGGAGAGACAGAGAGAGGGAGAGAGAGAGAGAGGGAGAGAGAGAGAATCAGAGACAGAGACAGAGAGACACATGAAACAAAGAAAAGAGAGAAAGAGATACAAGAAACAAAGAAAGAGAAAGAGACAGAGACAGAGACAGAGAGAGGAGAAAGGGAGGGAAGTAGAGGAAGGATAAGGGAAGAATGGAGAGAAACTGAGTGAATATTATCAAAGTACATGTCTATGTTTATAAAAATGTCACAATGAAAATAATAATAATCAGTAAGCTGGGGAAGTACTTTTTTGATAGAGTACTTTGCCTAGCACGTGTTGGCTTTTATTTGCAGCAAGGGGAGAAGCCACAAAAATCTATAAGTATCTCACGAAAAAAAAAATAAAGGAAAAAAATACTCTTACCCTTAAATAGCCTTCAAAACCATCATCTTTATGTGGCTCAGGAATCCACTACCAGAAAATTCTCTTGAAAGCCGTCCATCTTTTTCCAAGCTAATCATGACCTTATCTAATTCAGAAGCGCAGTACCTGCTGCCCACACAATGTCTTGAGCCATACCAGTGGTCCTCCATGGTGTGAATGGGACAGAAGGACACAACTGTCTCCACAGTCAGTTTCTGTGTGTTCAGTACTTGTGCAAAGGAGGTGAAATTCCCTTGCAGACAAACTTTCTAAAAGACAGCCCTTCAATCTGGACACACTCTGCCCTAACGGGACTACCTGGTCTGCTGTAAAATCTATCTGTAGTTCAGTGTAGTCCCTTTCCTCAGCAGAGGCACTTCTAATGCCCACCTCCCAGGTTGATCACAATGCCCATCTCCAGGAAGGTGATAGGACAAGCCTGAACGTTCCTCTGAGTGACTGTGGAAATTGTTCTCCAGAGACCCTCAAGTGAGTGGAATTTTTCCTTTTTTCAGACCACACATTAAATTAACGTTTCAAATTCCCTCTGATAAAGAGGACAGAATCAGTATCCTGCAGAAGCTCCACTCACCTGAGTTTAAACCGGGATTCCATCTCGAAGTGTTTGTTTATGATCGCAGCTCATGTAATTCGGGTACCTTTTGATCCCTGGCAGTTTGGTTTGCTTCCAAATGGAATCTTTCAGCTATACTCTCGATTTGCTTTTGATGAACAATGCCCTCTAAGCACCACGGAAACAGCACGGTCAGGTTATGTACCAGGAAAGAAAATCCTGGAGGCTTGTGTGGCTTATTCATTTATTTGTCTTCACATTAATTCATTCAACACTGAACGTCTATTTACGCCTGGCATCGGGGTACGTGTTGCCCTACAGAGGTAATAGGTACTGTCTTTGCCCCCAAGGAGCTCATGTTCCTGTGGAGCTGGCAGACTCCCAAGAAACAATTATGTTGCAGCATGGTAACACTCTAACGATACTCTCAATATTTGCTAACTGCCTGCCAGACTGTCTGGAGCTGAAGGTTGAATAGCTTATTCACAAAACTAGACACTACAAAGTTTACATCCTAGTGTTAAGAGAAAGTTACCATTGGTTGCTATGGGAACAGCTACGTTGGCATTTAAAGATATTTGCCTTTTCCAGGAGGAATGATAGAATTGAGGTGGGTCCTTTCAACTGAGGAAGAGTTTTCTGAATGAAGGCTGAAGGTAGTAGAAGGTATTGGAAGGATACTCCAAAACCTATCACAATGCCAGGCATAAATAAATGTTTAGTCCAAGGAACTGTCCCCCAGTGCAAGCGGGTAAAGATGAAAAGGCGAGACCATAAAGCAAAATCCTGGACTTAGTAAGGAGTGGAGACTTCAATGTGAGGAAGATAGGACTGCGAGGGTTTAACTTGGAAACATTGTTGGTTTAGAATATTGTTGTTTATGAGACAGGGTCTCACTCACCCGACTGGCCTAAAATTTCCTATGTCAACCAGTCAAGCCTCCAATTCACTCTGTCTTTCTCCCTCTGCCTCCACCCCCTCCCACCTGCCTCTTACCCAGTGCTGGGATCACAGGCATGCGTCATTATGACTGACTTTTAGGATGATTTTCAATGGCAAATGAATGATAATCAACTGACAATCCATAAAGCCAGAGAGGTCAGGTATAGAGGAAGAGACTGGGGGGTGGGAGAGACACATGGATCCCCCAAGGAGAGGGAAATAGAATAGATTTTATTGCTGAACTGAGGGCAGAGATGAGAGTCAGGTGGGAAGGAGGGAATGAGGAGAGAAATCTTGAACTGAGGGTCATTTGAGGGCTGATATGGAAACTTAGAGCAATAGAAACTCCCCTAAATAGATGATCCTAATGAGGTCTCCTAAAAATGGAGGAGATGGAGTCCCAACTGGCTATTTCTTGTCACCAAATGAGACTTCCAGTGCTGGGAATGCCGTGTGACATTCAATTGAGTTATTAACCAAGGCTGTCCCACGAAAATCCCCAAACAACCCAGGCTGTTGGTAAGACAATGGGTTGCTCTCCACAGCTGACAGTGGGACCCAGAGCCAAGGACAAGGTCAACACAATTCTTTAAAAGGAAGAAGTCAAGTTGGTGCCCAACTAGAGCCTTTACCCTTATACTCTAGTGTCTTTGGTATGGGAAGTTACTCTGTAAAGTACAGAAAAAGAAATATAAACACCAACACACCCACAAACCCTTTGATCTGCAATCTGTCCTGCCTGCAAGAAATGGTAGGACAATGATGGTGCAAACTCATGGGAGTAACCCACTGTCTTGGTTATGGCTTCCATTGCTGTGAATAGATACCATGACCAACACAACTCTTATAAGGCCAACATTTAATTGGAGCTGGCTGACAGGTTTAGAGGTTCCATCCAGCATCATCAAGGTGGAAGCCTAGCTGTGTTCAGATAGGCATGGGGGTGGGGAGGAAGGAGCTGAGAATTAGGAGAAGACTAGTTGACTTCCAGGCAGTTAGGAGAAAGGTCTCTCCAAGCCCATCCCCAGAGCAGCACACTTCCTCCAACAAGTGCCACTCCCTGGGCCAAGCATATTCAAACCACCACACCCACCAATTTGACTTAAAGCCCACTCCATGAGTTGGAACCCATATGGGTCTTAGCTTGGGTAAACAAGAAGCAGAGATTCAATAACCCAGACAGCAATGGTAAAACTAAATGCCACTGGTTACAAAAACAAAAAGGAATGAGAATATGCTCTATTTATAGATCAGAGCCTTATTCAGTCATCATCAGAAAAGTTTCTTCCTGCATCAGAGGTGACCAGATGCAGGGGCCCACAGACAGACATTAGATGGAGAGAGCATTCTTGGAACACACAGTTCTAAGTCAGATGTCCTGTCAAATCCCTCCCCTGCAAGCTCATGGAAGCCCATGGAAGAGGAGGTGGGAAGAACGAAAGAATCAGAGGTGAATGGAGACCAGAACAAGTTCCTCAGAATCAACTGAAGAAAGCTCATATGAACTCTCAGAGAGGATGGGAATCAGAAAGAAGTCTTAGGAAGGATGAGATTCAGACTGGATTTACTTCCTGTGGTTGGCACCTTACCATGGGACTATGTGTTAGTTGGTTTTTGAGACTGTGACAAAATGCTCAAGAGAACAACTGAAAGCAGTATGGGCTTATTTTAGCTTGTGGCTCTGAAAGTTGCATTCGTGATCAGCAAGTGACCCTCGCCTTGGACCCAAGGTGAGACGGCAGCACAAGTGCCTTAGTTATTACACTGCTGTGAGAAAGTACAGGGGAGTTCAATGATGTGGTCCATCATGGGGAAGCCCTGTATCAGGAGCTCGAGGAGCTGGCCACATGGCATGTGCAGCATGTGCAGCATGTGCAGCATGTGCAGCATGTGCAGTATGTGCAGCAAGGACGCAGAGGACAGAGAGTGCTGAGCCTCTGCTTGCTTTCTCTGTTACATTGGTCCAACAGTTAAAGTGGATCTTGCCACCTCAAGTAATCCAATGTACATAGTTCCTCACAGACTGTGCAGTGTCTAGAAATTGGTCTCCAAGGTGACTCTAGATCTTGTAAACTTGACAATCAATTGAAAGTGTCACAGTGAGCAGGTGGAGGAGGAAACCTCTAACCTCATTGGCAGCCAAGAAACAGAGAGCAGACAGGAAGGGGCCAGACCAAGGCATACTCTTCAAAGGCAGGCCCCGTTGGAACTCTCCTTCCCAATTTGTCCCCACCTTCTGCAGCTCTACCACCTCCTAATAGTTTATCCCAGTGTGGAACTCAACAGTGAACTGAATTATTACTTAGGCCTGTCTCTCCACAACCTAACCATCTCTTGGCATATCCTCAAAGACACACCCAGAGCTCTCTGAAGTATTCCTCAATATAATCAAACTCACAAGTGAACTATTGCAAACTAGAACCACAGGAAATTTCCTTAGGTGGTCATTTGCTAGCTTCCAGGTTACTCTGTAAAGGAGTCATCACTGCCATGGTACAGACGAGTTTGATGACTTTCGAAAGTCCGCGTAGGCAAAAAGTACAGTGCTGACATACATGCCCTTGGCTGCATCATTATCCACTGGCTTATGGATATTGCTTCCTTTTACTCTTGATGGCATGTTAATATATCAGGGCATCACTGAGATCATTTGCCTGGGCTCTGAAGCCAGTAGAGTGCAAGCCTTAGCTTCACTCCTCATTTGAAAACTAAGTATGGATGAATAATGGAACTATTTGCTTGATTACTATTCCCAACCCCTCCCTCACACAAAACTGTCATAACAATCATACCTACCTTAGAGACATATTATGAGGGTTAAGTAAGTTCCTTGTAGCTGACTCAGACTACTCCTAAAGGTAACTCCTAAATGACCACCAAGTCTCCTTGCCAAGATTGTATTCACAGGAACAAATGCAAGGGTTTGTGATGCTTCTTGAATGGGCTGTCTGTCTGGTGCTTACCTGAAAAACTGTGGCTCCCCATCAGATCTGTGGCAATGGCTCTGATTTTGTTCTCTTCACCCATTGTCACAACATTGTTGTACAATGATCCCCATGTTAAATGGAAAGCATAGTGAGTGGTGGTACTAAGTGTACCCCCAAACCATCATACAGCAGCCTGCAGAGGAAGCATGCAAAAGAAGACTGCTTGACCCATCCCCATGGTCACATGATCTATTGTCAGGGCAGCCAGGGGTAAAGTATCCAGATGTTTCTGGGGAAGGAGGGCATTTATATCTCAGTTGGATTGGAACTATCCATTGGAGTCTAGTGGGTCAATAGTGGGCTCACAATTGGCAAGGATTTCCTTCTCTCCCTCAATCTATTAGTAGCAAATAATTTAGTGAGGAGTGGTAGATCCCCTTGGGCTCCTCATCCATTCATGCCTGACTGTTAAAGAGCCTTTTCTTGTAAAGACCCAGTGTAATCATCCACAGCTGCTTAGTTCATGATAACTGTGATTACCCACACAATATCTTCAGAAGATGGGGCTCCCCAGAAGGGTCAAAGACACCAAAAGACCACTGCCCACAGAATGAACCAAGCAGGGCCTATAGGGGCTCACAGAGACTACAGTGACAGTGACAAAGTCTACCTGGATCTGAGCTATGTCCTCTGTGTATATTCTTGGGGTTTTTGCAGGAGTGGGAATGTCTCTGAGTCGTTTGCCTGCTCTTGAGATCCTTTTTCTCCCACTGGGTTGTATCATTTGGCCTTGATATGAGGGTTTGTACCTAGACTTATTGTTATGCTGTGTTCAGTTGATATGGAGGGGGTGCTATTTTCTGAAGGGAAACAGAGGAGAACTGAATCTAGGGGAAAGGGGACGGGGCAGCATTTGGAGTTGGGGGAGGGGAAGCTATGGTCAGGATGTACGACTATATGGGAGAAGAATAAAAAAAAAGATGGGGTTTGTGATGTTTTGTAGATGCTCAGTCCAGGGGTTGGCACTGTTAGAAGGTGTGGCCCAGTTGGAGTAGGTGTGTCATTGTGGGTGTGGGCTTTAAGGTCTTTGTTTTAGCTACCTAAAAGTCAGTGTTCTGCCAGCAGCCTTCAGATGAAGATATAAAACTCTCAGCTCCTCCTGCACCATGCCTGCCTGGATGCTTTCATGTTCCCGCCTTGATGATAATGGGCTGAACCTCTGAACATGTAAGCCAGCCCCAATTAAATGTAGTCTTATAAGAGTTGCCTTGGTCATGGTATTTGTTCACAGCAGTAAAACCCTAACTAAGACAGGGCTCCTGGCATTCCATCATGACTGGAGGCTCCTAAGAGTCCATCTCTGGACTAGGAGCTATTAGGAATTAACAGTTGTTAGGGGAATGGAATCCTTTACTTTAGTGATAGAGCCCTTTACCCATGTTCATGTGATGACCTAATAATCACATCGAGTCAGGAAGCAAACAGAAGACATGAAAGTAAGGCAGGGAATTGTTAGAAGGATTCAGCAGAAGGAGACATGGGATGGAGAGGGTAATGGGGAATTGAAATGATGAAAACATATTCTGTATATATGAAATTGTCAATGAATAATAAATTAACAAGTACATAAAATATTGGATTAAGTTGGAATGAATTTTGGGCATCTATGGTTAAAAGCATTTTTGGCAAGCGGTTTCCAGGTTTTTTTCCCCACATTTTTCTCTATAACTTTTAATTTCTGCTTTTATTTTCATGACTTTCCTACACTTATCATGGATTTAATATGTTCTGATACTATTATATTAAATAAAATTTAATACATTAAGGACATTGATAGACCTCTATTCTTCAGTGCAATAAACATCTATGTGCCTGTTTAGCTGAATTTCATGTGGTTTTGGACCCCTAATTAATTTTTTATTATGCATCTGAATTGAATGTGATATGGGGCTTCATTATTAGTTTCATTCATGCATACAGTGTAGTTTGATGACATTCATCTAGTATAATCTTGTCCCTTTCTTCTCCCATCTGCCCCTTTCTTCTTTCTAACTATCTTCTCTACTTTCAGGTTTTTGTGTATGTTTCTTGGAAATATGGGTAAGGGCTTATTTAGATTAGCATGGTTATCTTAACTAGTGGCTAACTAAATAAAATGTTCTCTTCAACAACCATGAACTACTTCTTGATCCTCAGGGAAGGATGTGGCCTAGTGAGGTCCCTCCCTAGCTATTATAAACTGACATAAATCCTCAGACATGGATAGGACTTAAAGAGACCTTTCCCTCTAAATTTTGTATACTGTAATGGTTTGTATTTTCATTTTAACCAACTGAAATTGTTCTGTAACTTCCCTTTTGACTTATTTGTTGGGCCACAGCTCATTTAAAAGTCTGTTATTTGGATCTGAACTTTTCTAGTTGATTTCTAGTTTAGTTCCTTGCTGATCACAGATCATGGAGTTGATTCACTTCTGTCTTAGTCAGGGTTCTCTAGAGTCACAGAACTTATGGGTAGTCTCTATATAGTAAGAGAATTGGTTGATGACTTACAGTATGTGGTCCAACTCTCCAACAATGATCAGCTGCAGCTGTCAATGGAAGTCCAAGGATCTAGCAGTGGCTCAGTTCCACGAGGCAAGCAGGCAGGTAAAATAGAGAGATTCTTCCTTCTTCCAATGTCCTTGTGTAAGTCTCCAGCAGAAAGTGTGTCCCAGATTAAAGGTGAGTGCCACAACACCTGTGTGTGGGACTTGCTTAGATCTCATTGCTTTAAGCTCCTGGGACTTATAGGCACTTTGCCTCAAAATCTCCATACCAAGTTCCAGTTAGAAACTTGTATCTCTCAGCCTCAAGATCAGGATCAAAGGTGAGCCTTCCACTTCTGGATTGTAGTTCATTCCAGATATAGTTAAGTTGACAACCAGGAATAGCCACTACAACTTCTAACCCTTAATTTTTTTCACTCTTGCCTTTTGGTACAGGATATGGCAAATTTTTTGCTAAGTTTTCTATACATGTTTATAAAGAATGTGCATTCTGCTTTTGTTGCTGGTACAGTTCTATAAATGTCATGTAGGTCAAGTTGATTGACAGTTTTGTTTAAGCTGGTCATATCCTTAGTGATTTTCTGTCTCCCTTTTCCTCACAGTTTTTATGGAAGAGATGAGGAAAATACACAACATAATTATGGATTTGCCAATTTTGCTTTGTGATCTATTGAGTTTACTTCATGAATGATAAAATTCTGGCATTAGGGGTATAAATATTTAAGATCCTATATTGTTGTCATAAATTGACCCTTTTGTGATTATGAGAAGCAATTTCCCTTGTAATAGTTTTTTTTTTCTTGTTGTTCTCAAATCTCTGTGTGATATGAATATAGTCACTCCAGTTTTCTTTGGGTTATTATTTGCATAGTATACTCATTTCTATTCCCTTATGGTTAATCATTTGCATTCTTACAGTAAAAAATGGATTTGCAAGATATTTGACTTGCTGTGTGTCTGATGAAAATAAAACAACCATTTTCATCTTGGTTCTCTTCTGCATAGCAGTTGTTCTTTGGTTCCTCTTTACTGGTGCTTTTAAACAATTGACTACTATATAATTCATCATGTTTATTGTATTGGGAACCTTTTGTTCTTTGTGGTTTTCAGCATATTTGAGAAAGTTTTCTCCATCATTTTCACATTTTTTTCTGTCCCCCTTTCATTCAGGGATAGTCTCTCAGTGTTTAGTTTTATTTATTAAGCTACCTGAATTTTCCAGAGAGCTGGTTGTCTGTCCAACTTATGTGAGTTGCTTTCTCTGTTTCTTTTTGGAAAGTTCTAATGGCACATCCACAGCTTACTTTTTCTTTTACTACAACAACTCATAATATGTTAATGCTGCTCATTTCTTCATTTTAACCATTATATTTTTCACTTGTAACAGTTCTGTTTTGATCTTTAATGATTATACTGTCACTTTGTCTGTTCAATCCTTGCCTTGTTTAACATAAGGAAAATAGCTGTAATCACCCACTACTGCTTGTCACTAATTCTGCTATCAGTACCATCCTGACTCATCATGCTTAATTATTCTTCTTTTAAACAAGTGTGGAAGCTTTGAGTTTGCTTCTGTACTATGTTGGATGCTAAGTCATTCCATGTTTCTGTGTTCTCAAGCTTGCCTACCTGTTTTCCTTTCTTTCTTTCCTCTGTCCCTTCTTTGCTCCTCTTCCCTGCCCCCCTCTGCTCCCTAAGTGCTAAGATTGTAGGTCTGCATTACTGTTCCTTGGTGTAGGGGTTTGAATAAAAATGGCCCCCATAGGCTTATAGGGAGTGACACAATTAGGAAGTGTGGCTTTGTTGGACTAGTTGTGTCCTTGTTGCAGGAAGTATGTCACTGGGTGGACTTTGAAGTTTTGAGTACTCAAGCCAGGCCCAGAGTCATTCTCTCTTCTTTCTGCCTAAGGATTCTGATATAAAATTCTCAGGTACCTCTCCAGCACCATGACTGCTTGTATACCACCATGCTTCCCACCACGATGATAATGAACTAAACCCCCTTAGTGTAAACCAGCTGCAATGAAATGTTTTCTTTTATGAGTTGCCGTGATCATGGTGTCTCTTTACAGAAATAGAAACCCTAACCAAGACACGTGGAAATGAAAGGAAAATTATACAGATTTAAGGTTTAAAAATATGAAGTTAAAAGAGTAAGTTTCAAAATTCACAAACTCAGGGCTAAACACTGTGAAAAGCAAGTCCAGGCAGCCCCGCCCTGCCGCTAGGACTAACAGACCATAAAGATAAAGAAAAGGAATGCAGGAACCAGCCCGAGTTATCAGGACTGACCCAAACCATCTGGCAGAAAGGCACCTCCCCCAGCTTACTCAGAGTCACACCTTAACCAGATGTCCTTCAAACCCTGATACGCCCCTAGCTTCTAAAATCCTGTACGCTCCAGTCAATACGTACTCTCCTGCTGTGCTGTAATCTCACTGCCATGTTTAAATGAGCCAATCACTTATAGCCGTGCCAGAAATTAGCCAATTGTGTATAACCTCGCCAAACCCCCTAGCCTTCCCTATATAAACCCCTGACTTTTGAGCTTTGGGGTCGACACCTCTGTCTCCTGAGCAGGATACATGTCAACCCAGAGATCCCTGTAATAGATCTCAGTAATAAACCTCGCCTTTGCTTATTACATCCAAAATGGTCTCTCTGTGTCTGGGGTCCACGATTTCCCGTGACTTTAGAAAGGGTCTCTCTTCGGGGATCTTTCAGAAACACTTGGCTCCTTCCAAGTCTTGTCACTTCTTATTTAGATGCAGAATGACAATTTCTTCCTCTTGTCTTCATTACTGAGGCAATAATCTCTTGAGGTCTTTATCTAACCTCCATTCACTATTGGACTTGGCGCAGTGAGGGAGGGAACACGAACTCTTTCCATCCCTGTGCAGTCTCTTGGTGCTGAGCCACACCTTCCTCTGCGTGGGTCTTCCCCAGGCTCTCATACTTCATTTGTGTGCCAGTAAGCATTCAGGTGCGCAGTCACGGTAGACTGACCAACTTTCAAATGCTGCAGTTCTTTCTCTACAGTGTCCTCTTCTTGAAGGACACTGAATTTCAGTCACTTTGACTTTGTAGAAGTCACAGTTCCACCTAACCAAATCAATATAGCTGTCAGGAACCACGAGGGTTTCCCTGCTCTGTGCTGAAACCTGGGAACTTTCTCCAGTTGGTGAGTTGAGTTTGGATGGAGATTGCTTCCTCAGGGTCACTGCCCTAAGGAAGGGACACACCCAGATGCTTCGGTGATCAGCATCTGAAAACCACTGTCCCATTTATGTCCTCTTCTTTTGGTTTGATGTAGAGTAAATCTGGGCTATGTCCTCCACTTTGCTTTAGAAAGGAACATCTTTTAGAGATGTTTTAACTTGTTTTTTTTTAAACTGTTTGAGTGTTAACTTGTAATATATTTGAACGGTGTTTGCATTTATTAGACTTTCCTGTATGTTTTTCTCCTGTGTCTATATCAAGCAGGTAGACCATTTCTTTTCCATCTCTAAGTATTCTTTATATGTTATAAAATTGGCATCCTTTTTAATAAATCCTTTCTTGTCTCTAATTCATATATGAGTACACTGTCCTCAGACATATCAGAAGACATCAGATCTCATTACAGATGGTTGTGAGCCAACATGTGGTTTCTGGGACTTGAACTCAGGACCTCTGGAAGAGCAGTCAGTGCTATTGAAAGAATAAAAAATACAGCCAAAAAGTCAGAAGTTTAAAAATGCAACCTCACCCCTAAGAAGCCCTAAATACCTCAAATTCCAGACCCTGCCCTCTACCTGTAAGTAAGTAAAAGGTCACATTTCTTGAGCCTGCTCTCCCAGGAACTAGATAAAAAGACTTAAAATAAGGTCCTTAGATATGCGATTCCAGACCTAGTAAAGATAACAGAAAGCTTCTTCCAGGAACTAGCTGACAATAAAGTTAGATTAAAATTTTAGAGAACAACCTTGAGAAGCAGGAAGCTTCTCCTAGGAACTAAAGGGAACACAAAGTTAAGCAATCTTGAGAGACGGGAAGCTTCTTGTGATTTTTCCAATGACACGCACCACCCCTGCTCCCTTGGGTTGTGGTTTCTCCCTTTAAATACCCTTTCTCCCAGCCTCTCAGGGTCGAACTCCTGTGCCCCTGCATGGGATATGAGTCTTGACCCCAGTGCACTGGTTCCTTTCTATAAACCTCATGTTTATTACAGCAAGGATGGTCTTACGTGAGTTCTTGGGGGGTCTCGTCATCCCAAGACTTGAGTGAGGGTCTCCCCACTCCGGGGGTCTTTCACTCTTAACTGCTGAGCCATCTCTCCAGCCCTTATCTCTAATTCATATGTCTTCACTTTGCTTAGAATTAGTACTAATTTTAGAGCTGTTGGGAGGAAAACAGTAAGAATGCCCATTGGGAAATTTCTTAGTTTGTTAAATGCAGTATTGTGTTTAAACAAGACCCATTTTTTGTATAAATATCTTGACCAACTATCAACACATTTTAAGCTTCCTAAGTTGAGGGATGAGATGAGTCTCATTATTTATACCTTTATTGATGGATTAATTGGGGAGGGTCAGGGGGGTGAATCAAATGAATGTCTATCCATCTCAGGATAGAGTTTAATTTGAAGTCAGACTATCAAGGGATCTCCACATGTGAAGGCAAAGGAATGTCATCATTATCAGCTCCTAATTGAAAAACAGTCCTCTCTTTCATTATCCACACAGGCAACCAACCATCAGAGTGTCAGCAGGAGAGCCAGTGGCCTTATCACCTAGAAGAAAGCACACACGCTTCTATTTCACCCTCTCGGTACTGAAAGGAGGCAGGTATACAGTTTCTGCTGTTCGGTATTCATAATCACATTAAAAGTTATGGCTGAGATTAAAGTAGCGCCAGATCTTGCTATTTAAATTCATTAATAAAAATTATTCTTTAGAATAAATGTGTTTAAAATATTCGATTAATTAGACCTCAACACAATTAATTTTCTTTGTCATGTACCTTTTAACTTTGAATAAGCATGGTTTTGAGAATCAGTCTTTTCAATGGCTGGCGTGACAAAATAGACGCCTGGTTGGAGGCATCTTAAGAGACTTGGTAGCCATGAAGCACTTCCTAGTTTTTTTCACTTCTAGCTCCACTGCAGCTGGATGACCGAGGGCGTAACCTGACTCTCAGAGAATCTGACCTTCGGTACACATTTCAGGCCCAGAGAACTGCAGGAATCCGGCAGTTCTGACTTGATGGTTTCCCTCGGGAGTGGCGCTCAGTAGATTTGAGGGCAGATAGGTCTCTGCAAGGCTTCACTGCCTGTGGGCCAAAGTAGCTCTCCTTTCCCGAGGAGACCACGCCAAGGTGACTTTCCACACAAAGGAAACGGCTTCACATCTGACATTCTGACTCAGGGCTACTTTTATTTAATCAGCACCATCCAACCGCTGGGTTGGAACTCAGTATCTTCAAGGCACAAGGACTGTATCACCTCACTGGCTCCTGCCTCTGCCCTCCCGATCCCCCTTCTTCATCCACACTCTCTCCAGCTGGGGCAGGTGATGAAGCCAGGAGGCTGTTAGGCTCCAGCATCCTGGCCTTGCCAACTCCTGCTGAGACAAGCTATCAGTTTTCACTCTTGACAAAACAGAAGGACACAAAATCAAATCCAAAGCAAAGGTCACTTGGAGTTGAAGTCTCTGATCGTGTCATTCTTTAATGCCAATACTCTCTGACCCAGAACTCTCCTTAAGATAAAGCCAATGACAAAACTTTTTTTTTTCTGTTTGTGTTAGCTGAGAAATTTTTGCTGCACGTGGGGGCTATTTTCTGGTTTAACTTAATAAGAAGAACCAGCATTTTTTGGTTTTGGAGTGCTTTCTTGTAATTACTTAATTGTGAATGTGACAGTGGATTCCAGGTTTTCTTCTTCCCACCGGACATATAAGAATATCTGATGGCCAGGAAGACAGCTCAGTGGGTGAAGGTGCAGAGTGATGGTTAGATTTTAGTCATATGACTTAGAGTTGTCTGGGAAGAGTTTCAATGAGGAAGTGACTGTACTGCATTGGAATGTGAGCTTGTCTACAGGGAATGCCTTAATTAAGTCAATTGAAGTGAGAAGACCCAGCCCACTGTGGGTGGCACATTCCCTAGGCCCTGTCATTCTGGGATTGAATAAAAATGTATCAAAGTCCTGCTGAGCAGTAAGCAAACAAACAAGTAGGAATTCATACATTTATTTCTCTCTGCTCTTGACTGTGGGTGTGATGTGACTAGCTGTTTTAAGTTCCTATTCTGACTTTCTCCCAATGACTGACTGTAATCTGGACTTGTAGGCCAAATTGACCATTCTGTTTCTAAGATTTACATGCATGCACGTACACACACACACACACACACACACACACACACACACACACACACAATGAATAGATTTTTTTTTGAAAGCTATCTTAGCTCAGATAGTTTGAGACATGAGCTGGAAGTCTGGTATTATATATCTCCAGAGGCAATGTTAAGTTAGTTCTGCTGCCTGCAGCTACAGGGTGAGGTGAATGTATTAATTCACTGAAGACACTTCAAATTAATACTCACTTAATGTTTGTGTATTCTGCATATAAAGTCCATCCTTTCAGATAAAAATCATATGATTTAAGAATATTTGGAAATTTCAGGCTGTGGGGACAACTCAGTCAGTAAAATACTTTCAGTACTAAGAAGAGGTAGATAAACCCTGGGGCTCGCTGGCCAGCCAGTCTGGCTTCCTGGGCAAATTCCCAGACAATGACAGGCACTATCTTAAAGAAAATGAGGTGAACAGTACTCAGAGAGTAACACACACACACACACACACACACACACACACACACACACACACACTATAATATATAAACCAATATTTAGAAGGACGTTTGGTACTAAGTCAGTTTAGTAAAGTAATAAGTTTCTCTCTTGGACATTCTGACCTCCTTAGACATAGGTTCCTTATGAGACTCACAGTACTAACATGGGTCCTTCTGGGGAGCAGGTCCCAAATCCACTTAGAGAATGGCTGGTTACCCTCATAACCACTGTGCTACAACTACACAGATGAGGACCTCTTCGCTTGGTGGGTTGGTTTTATAATTTGTAGCACTCACAGATGAGTAAGACTCCTGACACCCTTTCTCTCCCAGTTGTCCACATAACAGCTTCCTGCACTTTGAAAGCTAACCACCAGGGAAGAACTTTCCAGCTCAGTTCCAGCTTGCCTTTTGTCTAGCAGCAAGATATACGGTGTTGTCACCTAGAACCAACAGACTTTGTGTTTATTTTTACCTTTATTTTCCTGGAACCCGTAAAAGACTGAGTTTATGAGTCATCATAACATCACTTATTCCCAAACCTCCATAGTAATCATTTTGGACAGTGTGAGAACCCATAGGTCTCTAAGCTTTGCTATAATTCTAGTCACTGAGACTCCTCAGAAGTGCTCATTAGTCACTGGGCGTTTGAAAACATCCCTCTTTTATTCAGATCACTAAGCCACTGATTTAATGCTTGTGGATCACCATTTGGGATATCCTCTTGGGGGCTCAATCTCTACTTCCTTCCCAGTGAGTCCCCATCAACAACCCTTTGTGAGGAAACCAAAGTAAGCCAGAAGTTGCCTGCTGCTGAGAGCCAGTCAGGTGGAAACAATCCTTTTAGAGTTTGTTGTGTGTGGAATCTCGTGAATTCACTGTGTTGGCTCTATGACGTAAGGAAAGAAAGTTCCAGGAGATAATCACAGTGCTGATTCATATTCCCTAACAAATTCATAAAATTCTATCTTGCTTCACATTGAAAGACCTCATGCAATGCTTTGTATGTGTGCTCCAGAATCCATGAGTGGGAAAGGCCTGGTGTAACAGTGTTCAGGAGTGAAATCTAAAAGGAGAAGTGATGGTTAGCATTCGTTGTCAACTGCATTTGGCTCTTGGTTTATGTTTGAGAGCATCTCCGAAGAGATTGAAGTGAGAAGAAAACAACAACAACAACAACAATAAAACAAAACACCCACCTACCCCATCTCATGGATTGGGGCTTTCAAAGGTAAAAGGTAAAAAGAAGTGGGCGGAGTATCAGCCCTCACCACTGTGCTTGCTGACTATGGATGCAATGCTATCTCAGCTGCTTCCTGTTAGCGCTGCCTTCTTGCCATGATAGAATGTTTTCCAAACGACAAATTCAAACAATCCATTCCTTCAAGCAAACAATCTCTTAATGAGGGGAAACATAACCAGTGCCGCAAGTATTGAGGTAAAGAGAAGTGTACCCCTGGATGGATCTATCTGCTCTGAAAGAGCTTACATTTCTGAGTTTATCCCTTGTGTCTTTGTCATGTAAGGACACAGACTTCTTCTCATCTAGAGGACACAGCAACAAGGCGCCATCTTGGAACTAGAGGTGGAACTTGCCAGTGTCTCCATCTTGGATTCCACAGCAACCAGAAATATGGGAAATATAAATCAGCCCTTTGTAAATTACCCAGCTTCTGGTATTTTGTTACAGCAGCCCCAAGTGGAGGAAGACAGGGACCTGGCAATCATCCGTGTGGAAACTGCCACTCCCATGCTCTGCATATAGTTTTTCCACCTGAGAGATGGACGGCGAATGTCAGGGCTTGAAAGAGGCTTATGACATCTAAGATTTTGTTTTCCCAATTCACACTTAGTTTCCCAGAGCATTCTCTTTTCTTCTGAAGATTGCATTTTCAAAAGCAAGATCCTGAGGGCCAGATCCATGTCTTACAAATGTCAGAATTTAGTTCTTGAGGTTGGGCTAGGTAGGGTGATTGTGCCATGAGTGGAGTGGGCCTCGGACAAGAAAGTCTTCTGCATACTACAGGGACATGCTAGGCCAAGTGGACAAGGGCAGAGCAAGCTATAGGCAATATCATTACATTTTTTGAGCATTTATCTCATGTGTATATATTTTTGTGTAAGGTACCTGTCAGAGGATGACTTGGAGAAGTCAGTCCTCTCCTTCCTTCACGCAGCTTCTAGGGGAAGAACCCAGGTTCACCAGGCATATACAGTACATGCCCTTTACCCACTGAGCTGTCTCATCAGTCCAAAGTTACTACTTAATACAAGATGTTGCTGTATTTCCCCAGCTGACCTGAAATTTCAGTCCTCCCAAGTTCTGGGTTTCCAGAGCTGCACCAACACACTCACTCTGGAGTTACTTTTCAAAGATATTTCACACACATCCATTACTATATGTGAAATACTCATGATTTGAATGCTGGCTCAAAGAGGACCAGAAGTATGACCAGACAGCCTCAACTTCTATCTGGTTAGGGATTGTTGTCAACCAGCAAAATTGTGCTCAAGTGTAAACCACATGGACGCCAGTAAAGTTCCTGAAAACATGGCTGAGTATAGCATTTTATTTGTCCTTTGAAGTTTAAAACAGCTTCGGGTAGGAAGGAAAATGCTGTTTGAAAACAAAACCCTGGGGTGTTCTTGGGTAGTGAATAAAGGTCAGGTGCCCGAGATACTGCAAGACATTTACAACTTTTTTTTTATATTGGAGAGAAAAACATTGCTTGAAGGTGATGTTAGAACACAAGACAGGGAGCTAAAAAGTATTTCAGTTGACAAGACCCAGGGACCAGAATGCTATAGTATAATTACTCTAGGCTTCCCTTTACAAGATGCTCCTTTGAGCAAAACTTCATATAAGGCAGCTTGGATGTGTGAGGATAAGCCTGTATTAGCTTAATGGATTTTTGATGGAATAGCAAAATTTGGGAGCAACCGGGCTGTGCTTTAATCAAGAAGTAATTCTCTCTACAATCCATTTTTCATTTTAAAGTGCAGTGCGGTGGCTTGCCCATCACACTTTTCTTTTTTCTTTTTCACGATAATCTTGTGGTTTTTTTTTTTTTTTTTCTTTTCCAAAGAGCATTTGCTGACAGCCCCCGGAGGCCTGGTGCTGAGCTCTCATTCCTGTGAATGGGTCAGGTGATATTGTCTTTGAGTTTTGCCATCTTTCTCACGATTTCATCTACTTTCTCAGCGGCCAACAGCCCCCCCCCCCCCTTATCTGTCTGCTTCCTCTTGCGCCAGGCCTTTCTGAGAGGCCATTTTTCATCTTGTCAGCTTCGATATCCCAATGGCCCATTCATTTTCCTCAGCCTTGTTCCTTTCTTCCTCACTCTCCCCTCATGACAGCCTGGCTGTAGGGAAGTTTTAAAGTGTTCGAGAGTGGACAGTGAAAGATGGCGATTGGGCTAGAATGCAGGGATAAGTTGATTCAACAGTGATGACAGGGGTTCAAATCACCCACGGCTCTTGGCTGTGAATGGTAGAAACTCAAGTTACCTTAAGGAAAGGGGATATATCGAAAGTCTTATTAGAAAACGATTGTAGAGTGTCTTAGAGTTTCTATGGTGGGGATGAACAAGGTGACCAAAAGCAGCATGGAGAGGAAAGGGTTTATTTGGCTTACACTTCCATATTATAGTTTATTACCAAAGAAAATCAGGGAGGAACTCAAACAGGGCAGGAACCTGGAGGCAGAAGCTGATGCAGAGGCCATGGAAGGGTGCTGCTTACTGGCTTGTTGCTTGTGGTTTACTTGATTTGATTTCTTACAAAATCCAAGGTCACCAGCCTGGAGATGGCAACACTTACCATGGGATGGGCCCTCCCAACCAATCACTAATTAAGAAAATACCTGATCTTATAGGGGCATTTTCTTAATAGATTCCCTCCTCTGAGATGAATCTGAGTCAAGTTGACATGGAAACTAGCTAGCTCATGGGGTAAGCAGAATAGCAGAACCTGATGTAGGGCTAGTCATAAGTCAGCATCAGCATTCAGTGCTCCCAGGTCTTGGTATATTCATTTCTTCTCTTGTTGCAACAAACCAACCAATGAAAGCAGCTTAAGAAATGAAGGGTTTATTTTGGCTTACAGTTTGAAATACTTCGTCCATCATAGCAGCATCATAGTCCTGGCAGCAGGAGAGGAAGGTGGATGGTCACACTGAATCAGGAAGTATAGTGATGCATACTGGTTCTGCTTACATTTTTCTCTTTCTTTCTTTCCTTTCTTCCTTCCTTCCTTTTTTCCTTCTTCCCTTCCTTCCTTCCTTCCTTTCTTTCTTTCTTTCTTTTTTCTTTCTTTCCCTTGCTCCCTTTCTTTTTTTCTTTCCCTCCCTTCCTTCCTTCCTTCCTTCCTTCCTTCCTTCCTTCCTTCCTTCCTTCCATATTCAGTTTAGTACACCAGCACATGGAATACTGCCTCCTGTCCCCGCCAGTGGGGACCCAGTTATTCAGGGTCCCGGAGGGGCACTACCCTTGGGCCTAAATGGGGGGCGAGAGAAGAAGGAGACCAAGCAAGATTCTATTGTCAAGGTCTCGTTTATTGGGATGAACATTACAGCTTTTAAGGCTTTCAGGTAGGGGGAGTGACCTTTGTGAAACATGAAGGAGAGGGAGATGATGGTATAGGCAGTGATAGCTGGAGGCAAAGAAGTCAGGCGATGAGGTCAGGTGGTGGAGACACTGGGTGTTGACTGAGGAGATAACTGGTATCTGCTCGAGCTGAGGCATCCCTTGAATGTTATCTTCCTGTGCTGTAAATTCATGGGAGAGGCTTTCATTCAACAATCTTAAGATCTTAGGGGTGAATATCTGTGGCCAAACAGCCCAGAGTCACCTAGTCACTTTGAACCATGCAGTCAAAAAGCGGCTAGGCCCAAATCCAATATGGCTCCGTGCATATCCCCCATTTTTCTTTTATAAAAGACCATTAGGTGGAAGTAGTGGTCTGAGAGAGATCAGACATGCCTCACAGAGTGCCCAGCTCGGCCATGGTGAGCCACTCTTGCAGTTAGGACTGCACCCCAATGGCTAGGAATGAAATTATGCTGTAACACACCGTTCTGGGCTATACGTGTGTTTATTGGGGGAGAAACTGGGCAGAGGAGCATTTGATCGGCCCGTACATTTAAACGGGGTGTAGTCACCTCTGTCTTAGGATCGACCTCTCAAACCCCAGACTTATCTGTCATAGGATCACCTTGTTGCCCCCAAGGTTCCTGTCTTAGAGTGGTCAAGGGTCAGAGGAAGTTGCCCGTCCCTGAGGATAGTTACATTAGATCATCTTCTCATTCCTCTTACTTGAGCCCAGGGGTGAAAGAGTAGGGGCCAGATGGCATTAATATAAGAGATTGTGGAAATTGAGCTTCTCCCGATAAGTAGTGGGCACCTCATCTTGTTCTCCTCAGCTGCTATGGCCATACCACCAAGGGCCTAGTCAAGCCTCTCCTGTAATAAAATTTAGAATTCCCAATTGTTAGCAACTACTCCAGAAAGTTCACCCACTGTGCTTGCCTAACAATAGATTGGGGGAGGGTAATTTCAGACACTGCAGACACAATGGCTGCAGCAGTAATGGCTGCTACAATAGCATCGAAAGTGCCAAGGTCTTTCCCAGGACAGATCAGGATCGGTCATTCTTCTCTGGAACAAGCAGCAGGCAATGGAACCATGTCTGAGATCTGCAGAACCCGGGCAGAGTTCCCCAGTCCACAGCAGCTTCACGCAGGTGGCATTCCTGTGAAGCTACAGACTGCAAAATGACAACACCAGTTAAGGCAGCAAGAGTCACCAGGGGAATGAGGGGGGCAGGGGTAACAGCTGGAGTCCAGTCTTCTCCTGCAAGCAGCAGTGCACAGAGGGTTGGAGCACAGGCCGCGGTGGGGCGGGACACACGCCATGGTAACACTGACTGCAGCAACACCAAAATCTCTGTGATGACAAAAGATGAGGGGGAATCTTCCTCCTCCTCCAAGGGCACAGGAATGACTCCAGGGACCTGAACCACGAGAGCTGAATCTTCACGCTCCCAGGATCAGCAAGTCTCACCAGCCACTCAGGCAGCTGGCACACTCCTGTAGCATCCTGTAGAAAAAACACAAAGATTCCCTCTTCCCCATATAAAATATCTGGACAGGATCATGTCAATATGTGGATCTTTCTATTTCACCTAGGCAGAAGTATGCCTAGTTGTAGGGTGCCATAAACTCAAGAGTGTTCCTTGGCATCCAAATTTTAAAATTGAAATAAAAGGAGCATATTTTAGCATACAGGGATAACTCCCCTTTTTTGTTTATTAAAATATTGTTAAAATATTATTTATTAAGATAAGTCCTTGAGGATTAAATTGAGGACACTGAGCACTTGTATTTATAAATTGACTTTTATACCAAATTATTGTCTCCAGCATTACTGTTTTGGATATATAAAGAATGAGATTTTTTGACTAGTTGTTCTGATGTAAGGTCTATAATCTGTCTGGCATCATTGCCCTCCCTTGCTAAGGGGTCCAGGCAATCCAGTTTGAGTTCTTAAATGGCCTATAAAGGAACAGTACTTAGTGCTCTTAACCACTAAGCCATCACTCCAGCCCCTCACCAGCTTTATTTACCTAAACATAAGCATCCAGATTCAGTCGTACTAGAAATCCCTGAGTTGGTAAGGTGAGGATGGGAGTTGAAAGTAAGCAAATGGAGTCTTCCTCTTTTTGTGAGGGAGTGTTATCAACTCCATTCTCATTTTCAAAGAGCTGGGTCTATGGTTTTGTTTAGTTGTTTGAGCCAGAGCACTGAAAGGTCAGTGAGTTGTCAGACATTCACACTGAAATCATCACTCACTGATTTCAAGTAGAAAACCTGCCTCTAATATAGCATTAAGTAACTGTATAATTTGAGGACTAGTAGTATCTAAAAAAGGAAACTTCTTAATCAACTGTAAACCATAAGCCACACATTGGCTATCAGTATATGAATTGAAAGCTTGATTTTTTTTAACATTTTAAAAACTGGCTACAGTTAATTAATAATCTGTGCTGAAGCAGGGGAAACTCAAGAGAATAAACAAGTGACCCAATCATACATGTAGCCTTTTCATTAGATGAACCACCTATAAATACAGTAAGCTCATTTCCTATGGGTTGCATGCACAAATTTATAGGAAGTACAAAAGCATGCAAAGAGTAAAATTATCAATTTTACCTGAAAAATTTGTATATGTGATAGGCCAAATATCAGTATTTTGTAATAACCAATTTAATTGCTGTTTGGAATAAGATATGTTTTACCAGGTTTCTTTCTTTCTTTTTTTTTTTTTAAATACTTTCAAGACTCTAGCCTACAGTTCTGTATTAACACAATTGAAGCTTTATCTCCAATGTGCATAACAAAGACCTAAGTCCTCTGGTAAGGTGAGGTACTTAGCCAATTAACATATCCTTAGAAGCTTAAAATTAGTTTTAAATGTTAAAAATGAATATTGAATCTTTTCTGGAGCAATAGCTACTCCCCAAATATTAAAGCTCATTTTGAGAGCAAAGGTTTGTAGTAAAAATTTTCATATAAACAAACTGCATCAATCCTTCGTAAATCCTGTAACATTCTCTACCTGTTTGATTTTTTCTCAATTATAAATAAGTTTGAGTTAGTCAATTTAACACTGACAATCCTTAGTCACAATCCTTAAGTTCTCCTTGTAACACCAGAGCACAGCCACAACTTTGGGAAGTCACCTGAGTTCTGAGTAGTGACTAGGCAGCTGCCCTTGGGGCAGTGGAATTATCATCAAAATACATGTAACTCCAGGGCAAACCACAACTTTGGAAAGAAAAACTCAACCTCCAACAAACTAGTCTCCAAAATCCAGTCTCCAAGACACTGAGTCTGTCCTTCATGCTACAAAGTTTGACTGCCAGTTCCTACATATGAACACACGATGGTGTGGTCTCCGATACCTCAACAAAGAGACATTGTCCTAAAATCTTTTAGAAGCCTGGTTTTTAGAATAAGAATTCCATAAAAATATTACCTCAATTTAGACCTGTTTCCCTAGGTTGGCCCATGTCACATGTTGTCTAGAATGACTTCATCCAAATTACAGTTTTAAGCCAACTTTCTGTTACCAATGTTACACCTTTTTAACCATATCTAATAACTTGAAAGCCAATAGCCCATAACCAAGGCATGTAGAGCATATTTATACATTTAAAACCAATCAGAAACAAAATTGAATTGGCTGCACATATCTTTAATATTTAGACCAAGCACCATTTTTACTTTTTCTAGCTGTAATATTAAGAGAAGCACCTTGTCACCTGCTAAGTCAAATAATAAGTCAGGGATTTTTCTAAGAGAAACACCTATCACTTTCATTACCATAGAAGCTGTGAAGCTCCTGGTGCCTTTAGGATCAGCTAGTGTAAACATTTAGCCAGCCCCCTGGGGAGCTTGCCCAGTGGACTTAGGCTCCTAGCTACAGGTAGCTCCAAAGGCTGATTGAAACTGTTTTTTATTCATTTGTTCCCTTTTTCTTTGAAACAAATTAAAACCAAATCAAGGTGTGAACGACCAGCAGATAAAGTTTTTACCATTTTTTCTTTTGAACATGAAACATAAAACATTTAAACAACGAGAAACAAAAACCACAGACATAAACTGACAGACATGGACAGCTTGGTGCACCAAGGACAGACAATAGACATAGAGGGAAAAAACTAGATGGTGTCCCACCGAAGGGACCTACATATCCTACCTATGGAACCCAGAACCAGAAATAAGCATTTCTCCAATAGGAGCCAGCAGAGAAGCAGGACGTCGCCTGCTTTCCCTCTGTTCCTAGGAGAGCTCTGAAAAGGTTTTTCTCTTCTGCGGAGAGTCCGGGAGGACTGTTTTTCCCAAACCCATTCTCTCTCATGTCTAGGGTGTAAACTATCTCTAATCAGGGTCCAAAGACTAAAATATAACTCTAAAAGAACGCATACACAAAAATACTTTACCATTACCTTGTCCCTTTTTTATTACAAGTTTTACTTACGCTAGCCCAAATCATCAAGGCCTTTTCTAGCCCATCTTACCCCAAGGACACTTTTCATCAACAAAACAAAAAAATTGATTAAATCCTTTTTCTTAACTCTTTCCTCTCTCCCTGAATGAGTGCTTGATCTCTCCTATGAATCAAGCCTCCTTAGACAATACCTTCCCCATGGCGATGGGACGACACTTATTCGATCGGTCTTACCTCCCTCTCCAGCGATGCACGAGCGATGCAGCCTGAAGAGTCCTCAATCTCTCCTCGGATCTCCTGTCTCCGTCGTCCGGTAGTTGGCCGTACTTCGGGGTCCCTGTTCAGGTGCCACTTGTCCCCGCCAGCGGGGACCCAGTTATTCAGGGTCCCGAAGGGGCACTACCCTTGGGCCTAAATGGGGGGCGAGAGAAGAAGGAGACCAAGCAAGATTCTATTGTCAAGGTCTCGTTTATTGGGATGAACATTACAGCTTTTAAGGCTTTCAGGTAGGAGGAGTGACCTTTGTGAAACATGAAGGAGGGGGAGATGAGGGTATAGGCAGTGATAGCTGGAGGCAAAGAAGTCAGGCGATGAGGTCAGGTGGTGGAGACACTGGGTGTTGACTGAGGAGATAACTGGTATCTGCTCGAGCTGAGGCATCCCTTGAATGTTATCTTCCTGTGCCGTAAATTCATGGGAGAGGCTTTCATTCAACAATCTTAAGACTTATGGCAGTCATCTTAGGGGTGAATATCTGTGGCCAAACAGCCCAGAGTCACCTAGTCACTTTGAACCATGCAGTCAAAAAGCGGCTAGACCCAAATCCAATATGGCTCTGTGCATCCTCCTGCATTTAGGATTGGACTTCTCACCTTAATTAACCTACTCTAGAAATTTTTCTCCCATATCAGCCCAGAGGTTTTTCTTTTAGATTATTTTAGATCTTATTAAGTTGTCAATCAGTATTAATCATACACAGTGAGGTGACTAAGGTTATGCCAACTTGTTCTAACTTTGTTTTGTGTCTGCCTGGTCACGTCTCAATCTTCCACTCCACTCCCACCCCTAGTAGATACATTCACCTTGGCTATGCTTCTGAGACCATCCATGACCTTGACCATGGTCCAAACATATTATGTAGTGTCTGGAAAATACCACAAAACTTTACAAAGAAAGCAGATATTATTAGGCCACCCCAAATTCCTCACTAAGGTAGCTTCCCCAGCATTGATGTGATTATATATTTATATCTAAAAATGCACCCCTGAGTGTGAGTAGCAAGAGACATTTCAGAGGCACGAGCCTGCTCTTGGTCTGACCATTAATAAAAGGACTTAGAGCTTTAATTGGTTTAATCAGCATGGTTGTCAATAACTATCTCACATGGTTCATTTCAACATGCCTTCTGGTTTTACCACCCAGTCCGGATTATTCTGTAAGCAGGGTGTTTCTGTGTCCTAGCTTTTTTGTTCCAGATTTACATCTTCCAGAAGACAGCATCTCTCAACCTTGCTTATAACCTACTGCCAGGGAAGACAGCTGATTAGTTTCAGTGGTCATGTACATCTGACTCTGGGTTATCAACTAGCTCTGAGTCATACGGTGGAGTGGAAAGGGGAAGATGCGGCCCCATGCCTCATGCTGTACTGTAACCGTGTCCTGGAGAATAGTGCATCTCCACAGGAAAGAATGATAGGAAGACAAAAATGACAAATGGCTATCACAGAATATAAATGAACTTTTAAAAAAGGTTTCTGGGGTTGGAGAGATGGCTCAGTGGTTAAGAGCACTGGCTGCTCTTCCAGAGGTCCTGAGTTTAATGCCCAGCAACCACATGGTGTCTCGCAGCCATCCGTAATGGGATCAAATGCCCTCCTCTGGTGTGTCTGAAGGCAGCTGCAGTGTACTCACACAAATAACATAAACAAATGAATATTTTTTAAAAAATCTTTAAAACAATTATTGTCTTATAAAACCATGTAGGAAGATGTCTCTTCTCCTGGTGATATCTCAAATTATGATGTAAAGAGTACTTTGAGGAGGATTATAGTTTAGAAATTTGTCAAACAGTTTTTGTTTAGAACCGCTAGATTTTTTTCTCAAACTTCTACAGTAATCCCCTCCTATGAATCCTCACTATAAAAATGTTTTCCTGCCACATCGACTATGAATTTGAGGATTATGTTTTCTTTGGCCATTCAAACAGTCACAAACATAATCAAACTCTTCGGTCCTTCCAAGCCTTAGTAAGACTGCTCAACCATAAGGTACATGTGGTGAGGTAGTCTATCATCATTGAAAATAACCATTTTGTTCAACAACCATAGATGCATGAATGACACCCTCAACCACAGGCCACCACAACCATACACGCGACAGTTTAACTGTCATCTTATAGATGTGTAGCAAATTGTTAAATTCAGGTATGCTGAATGGGTATGAATGGAGGGTCAGGGGATTCTTTTAGATTCTTTTAGGATTAAAGTCCTAAGTAGGAGTCAAAGGAATGACTATAAGGCTAGAGAACGAGCTTCACAATGTTGTGTGGGGAGCAGACTCTGGTCATGGGATTTGTATACTATTCTAGGAAACCATGGGAGAGCGGAAGAAAATCAGGTTATAGGATGCTCTACTAGTTAGAAAAACTTGTACAAACATTTGAAGGAACTGTGGATTTAAGATAATGAAAGTATTTGCCCATGACTGACTTGTTTGACTTACAGAACACTTGTAAGGCTATCCACATTGTGACAAATGACAGCATAGTACTTCATTGTGTACATGAACTTCACCCATTCTCCTGTTCTCAGATACTTAGGCTGACCACGAGAAAGGCCAATGACTACTGTAGGGGCAACTGCTCTCCGCTCACCAGCCCAGCCTAACCTGTTTGCTAGCACTTGCCATGGTGCATGTGAGCAGTCCACTGAATACTCTGAGGTCCCAGTGTCCTCTGATGTGGGCTGTCAGTGTGAGACCCTATTGTCGCCACAGATTTTAGAGTGGCAGCTTGGGTGTCTGGCAGTAAGCCTAAGGAGAGCTGGAAACTCATTTCTGGGAATATTTTGCAGTCTTCTATTCTCTGGTTTGCGAAGGTCTATGACTCCATATAACCTGAGCAAAAACTGACTGGGAAATGTGGTAGAAGCCGTATTTGTTGGTATAACGTGTTGTACTATAGGAAGGAGGAAGAAAGGAGGAGCCTGTTGCCAATGTCGCTCAGCTCATTCCGTCCTCTACATCATGTTGGCTTTGGGTCCTCACACTTAAGCGTCTACATCAACCCAGCTCCTCACGTGTGTGCCCTTCTTTGGAAGACCCTTCCCTCCCTCTTATGTTCTGTTCACAGCTTGTGAAAATGAAGCTATGCTCTTTCTTTAAGGTCCTGAAGTTCTACTCAGTCTGGAGCAATGGTATGGTCATATGCCCCCAGCACAGCAGTTCCTACTTAGCAAATGCCCCCTTTCTCCATTGATTTCATCCTTCAGGGGATATTTTGGAGCACAACTGTGCCAGAATCTCAGGGTGGCTGTAGGTAGCTGCTTCTGTTGGAATCCCTTCAAGAACATCTTTAAATAAACTGGGTAGTGGCATCTTCTCCCCACCTTCTTCCTCCCTCTCCTCAAGGTCCTCCTAAGCCTTTGAACTGAAACCCCACCAACCTTTCTCTTCATGGCTATAGGCTGTCCACATCTTTATTCAACCAAGTTTTAAACTCAGGAGGAAGGTCACTCAACATTACTGCCTGGAGGGTAGCCAGGCCCCATACTTAGCATTATAATACATAGCAACAGACCAAACCTCAAGAAAAGCTGATTCTACCAAAATTGGCTACCAAAATTGTAAAGTGGGGAGGGTGTGTTTTGTCCTGGTTGGTACTCCTGGCACCACTTCTTCAAAGTGTTCAGTATCTGTGGCCTGTGAAGCAGCTAACGTGCTCTGACTCCCAAGGGTTACACACCTGTGGTATGCTATGCTAATCCCCGAGAAACGTTAACTAAGAGAGCAAGATGTAAGAAGTTAAGGTGTTCACAGTAGTTTCTAGTTAGAGGGAGAGGCAACACTGAACACATCGGACTCCAGTCTCCCTTGAAGAGCTGAAATGTTTGTTGTACCAGTGTTACTATCCATCTATTGGCACCCTTATTCGTGTTGAAAGCACTTAGGACACTGTCAGCAGCTGGGACAATCAGAAAGGGTCATGAACATCCCTTTGACCACATGTCTTCTGGAAATAACAGAGAACCAATTGCTCATCTTGGCAAGCCACATGACATCCTTAAATCCTACTGGAATTCCCAGGCAGCAGTTGTTGGCCAAATGAAAATGCATTAGTCCTCGAGCATCCCTATGAGCTGATCAAAGGACATGCTCCCTGTTAGACCATCTGCCAGTTGGCCAGCCACTTGACATGGCAATCTCACTTAGGGATTGCCTATCTCATTTTCACGGGAGTGCTTGGTACTGCTCTGGACCAATTCTTAGGACCTCAAAAACCACTGCCTTCTACATGCTTACAAACACATGGAATCCCTGTGCTGTTTGGCTTTGGAGATTGAGTAGCGATTTTCTAAGTTTAAAATACTGCCCCTTCTTAGGTTGGGAATGTTTGTACAAAAAAATCATGGTGTGTCTGTGTTTGTTTAATATCAAAGCAAATACATGATACGCTGAATCTGAGGGTGCATCTACCTGAAGCTCTAGCACTGAGAGACGATGGCAGCAGGAGGGCCCAGAGTTTGAGTCAGTCTGGAATACATAGTTGAGACAATATCATAAACAGAACAGATACACATCACAAGGCCTAAATTTATAGGTCTGTCTGCAGTATGGCTTACATGACATTGAAAACAACTGTGATCAGAATTCATGTTTCTGTGGGAGAGATCCACTTTATTGGCCAAAAATAAACGCTGATTATGGCATGATGGTTTTTTTTTTTTTTTTTTGGTTCTTTTTTTTTTCCGGAGCTGGGGACCGAACCCAGGGCCTTGCACTTCCTAGGTAAGCGCTCTACCACTGAGCTAAATCCCCAGCCCCGTTTTTTTTTTTTTTTTTTTAATCTTTATTAATTTTGAGTATTTCTGATTTAAATTTCGATTGTTATTCCCCTTTCCGGTTTCCAGGCCAACATCTCCCTAACCCCTCTCCCTCCCCTTCTATATGGGCTTCCCCTACCCATTCTCCCCCCATTACCACCCTCCCCCCAACAATCACGTTCACTAGGTGTTCAGTCTTGGCAGGACCAAGGGCTTCCCCTTCCACTGGTGCTCTTACTAGGATATTCATTGCTACCTATGAGGTTGGAGCCCAGGATCAGTCCATGTATAGTCTTTGGGTAGTGGCTTAGTCCCTGGAAGCTCTGGTTGCTTGGCATTGTTGTTCATATGGGGTCTCGAGCTCCTTCAAGCTCTTCCAGTCCTTTCTCTGATTCCTTCAATGGGGGTCCTGTTCTCAGTTCAGTGGTTTGCTGCTGGCATTCGCCTCTGTATTTCCTGTATTCTGGCTATGTCTCTCAGGAGAGATCTACATCCGGCTCCTGTCGGCCTGCACTTTGCTTCATCCATCTTGTCTAATTGGGTGGCTGTATATGTATGGGCCACATGTGGGGCAGGCTCTGAATGGATGTTCCTTCAGCCTCTGTTCTAAACTTTGCCTCCCTATTCCCTGCCAAGGGTATTCGTGTTCCCCTTTTAAAGAAGGAGTGAAGCATTCGCATTTTGGTCATCCTTCTTGAGTTTCATGTGTTCTGTGCATCTAGGGTAATTCAAGCATTTGGGCTAATAGCCACTTATCAATGAGTGCATACCATGTGTGTTTTTCTGTTAAAAGGTTACCTCACTCAGGATAATGTTTTCCAGTTCCATCCATTTGTCTATGAATTCATAAAGTTATTGTTTTGATAGCTGAGTAATATTCCATTGTGTAGATGTACCACATTTTCTGGATCCATTCCTCTGTTGAAGGGCATCTGGGTTCTTTCCAGCTTCTGGCTATTATAAATAAGGCTGCTATGAACATAGTGGAGCATGTGTCTTTGTTATATGTTGGGGCATCTTTTGGGTATATGCCCAAGAGAGGTATAGCTGGGTCCTCAGGTAGTTAAATGTCTAGTTTTCTGAGGAACCTCCAGACTGATTTCCAGAATGGTTGTATCAGTCTGCAATCCCACCAACAATGGAGGAGTGTTCCTCTTTCTCCACATCCTCGTCAGCATTTGCTGTCACCTGAGTTTTTGATCTTAGCCATTCTCACTTGTGTGAGGTGAAGTCTGAGGGTTGTTTTGATTTGCATTTCCCTTATGACTAAAGATGTTGAACATTTCTTTAGGTGTTTCTCAGCCATTCGGCATTGCTCAGTTGTGAATTCTTTGTTTAGCTGTGAAACCCCTTTTTTTAAATAGGGTTATTTGTCTCCCTGCGGTCTAACTTATTGAGTTCTTTGTATATTTTGGATATAAGCCCTCTATTTGTTGTAGGATTGGTAGATCTTTTCCCAATCTGTTGGTTGTCGTTTTCTCCTAACAACAATGTCCTTTGCCTTACATAAGCTTTGCAGTTTTATGAGATCCCATTTGTCGATTCTTGATCTTAAGAGCATAAGCCATTGGTGTTTTGTTCAGGAAATTTTCTCCAGTGCCCATGTGTTCCAGATGCTTTCCCACTTTTTCTTCTATTAGTTTGAGTGTATCTGGTTTGATGTGGAGGTCCTTGATCCACTTGGACTTAAGCTTTGTACAGGGTAATAAGCATGGATCGATATGCATTCTTCTACATGTTGACCTCCAGTTGAACCAGCACCATTTGCTGAAAATGCTATCTTTTTTTCCATTGGATGGTTTTGGCTCCTTTGTCAAAAATCAAGTGCCCATAGGTGTGTAGGTTCATTTCTGGGTCTTCAATTAAATTCTGTCTGTCTATCTGTCTCTGTATCAATACCACGCAGTTTTTATCACTATTGCTCTGTAATACTTCTTGAGTTCAGGGACAGTGATTCCCCCAGAAGTCCTTTTATTGTTGAGGATCGTTTTAGCTATCCTGGGTTTTTTGTTATTCCAGATGAATTTGCAAATTGTTCTAACTCTTTGAAGAATTGGATTGGTATTATGATGGGGATTGCATTGAATCTGTAGATCACTTTTGGTAAAATGGCCATTTTTACTATATTAATCCATGGCATGATGTTTTAATAGACATACAACACATACTGATCAGAATAACTGACACGTCACCTCAGGTTTGTGACATTATAATCTACAACATTTAAAATCTTGTTTATTTCGAACATCCAACTAATTACTGTCAACTATAGTTAGCACACTGTTACAGAATCTTGGACAGTCCATCCCAATGTGCTCAGACAGGCAACACCTGAGGTTCTCTACCTTATCAACCTTATAGTGTCCTATACATAAGGAACATGGTTTGCTTATCTGTGTGACTCCAATTATATTTACAATTTATATATATTCCATACAACGTATTTTGATATTCCCAACTCCTCCCAGACCCAATCCTACCTCACTACCCCAACTTCATACTTTTCTTTCTTAATAGCCCATTCACTCCCAATTTGTGTGGCTCCTGGATCCAGAGCCACTCACTGGAGTATGGTCCACCTACCAGAAACCATACCCTCTTTAAAAAACAAACAAACAAACAAACAAAAAAAAAACCCAAACAATTCCCTTTCCCCTAGAAGCCACCAACTGTCCAGTTTTTTAGCTGGCGGTGTGGGTTCATGAACGCTTCTCCACTGCAGGCTTATATGCTGACTGGGTTGGTCCTATTCAGGTCTAGTGCAATGCACATTGCTCAGTTCTATCCGCACTGCCTCACATGACGAGATTTTACCTGTTTTATGATTCAGTGTTCTACCATGAACACATACATCTTTTATGCAGTGACCTGTCAATGGGCACTTGTAGGTTGTTCCCATCTTTGGCTACTATGAATAGCTGTGCTACCATAGGCATCTGCGTCTCTTATTTACCATACTGACCTCAGCCCTTTCAGTAATGGATCATACTGACCTAGTTTTAGTTTTCTGAGGAATCCATACCAGTTGCGTAGTGGCTTGGTTTTAAATTCCTACCACCCATATGAAGGTGTGTGTTTAATTCCAAGCGTCCCTCAAGGCTCCTGTGGTTTTGATGGCTGTAAGGACTGGCTGGTAGCTTACTACTTACTCCGCATTTAGCTCTGTGTGTGTCCTGGCCCAAGCTAGAGGAGACATTGCCATTTGATCCTTTTGTGTTTACATAAAGTGTGGATGGTCAACCTGCCTCTGGGCTAAGCTTTTATCACAGGTGACTATAGAAGGACCAAGCATGAGAATTCTGAGAGTTTGGTATATTTCACGTATATTTAACATTACATAGTCAAACTAAGTAGAAGACTGAAAAGATCTTACAACTGCTTAAGTATTGTCAGTTACTTATGAAATTTGTTAGTCACTTTCTGGGAGCCTAAAGAGCAGTCAATCAGAATACCTGACCTAATGTAGCCCAGGCTGGGTCAGCAGTCTCTCTTGAGGAAATTTACCCTCAGCTGGAATCTGAAAGGTATGCAGCATTTACCGTCCGCATAAGCAATTCACCCTGCAGACGACAGCAAAGGCAATATACTCGAAAGAAGGAGTCGCAGTAGACAGATACCTATAGTCCTTCCAGTCTCTGTAACACTCCATTATTATTCTTGAAAACAGCCTATTTTGGTTTCTTGTTTTATACATTTTCACAAGAGCAAGCATTTATTGAATACCTAGTTTTAAACACTTCCCTATTCTTTATGCCATGTGATTTTCAACACTTCAAGACCGACTTGTATCATTGAGGAAACCAAGACCCAAGACACACTAATGCTAAAAAGTAGAGTGGAGTTTCAAATCCTGGTCCGTTTTAACTGCAAATATTAAGTCTCTTTCTAGTTGGCACTCTCAGATTCAGGCAATGGTGGCATGGTGCCAAGGATTACTCACAATTTACTGCAAAAACACTTCAAGAAGCATCAATACCCCTGCAAGCTTGTGGCAGCAGACTCAAGCTCTGAAACCCCTTTCATCCAGTCAGTTATTACGGACTGGGAAGCAAGACGCCAGAGAACACTGCGGGGAGTAGGCTGTAGCCAGTCTGTCCTAAGGTCCACTGGGCGTGACGGAAATGACAGCAACAGGAAGCATAACCATACAAAATCTGAGTCCTAGCAGCTTTTGCTCTACCTACTAATACTTCCTTTACACTTTCAGTCATACTGATCTTTCTTTACCTGTCCCTAGGGTCCCCCTTCTGCAACACTGGGCCCATTTATTAATTACCCCCTTCCCTGGTCTAAATCTTCAAATCTTTTATTGCTCAGAAACTCACCTTCTCCGAGAGGCTTATCCTGACTAACCTACACTAATACTGCAGTCTATCCTACTATCTGGACCTATGACGTCAGCTTCTCGTGACTTGTCTCCCTGTCAGACAGAAGCTCTAAGAAAGCACAGGATTTGTTCTATGTAAGGACTCCAAGCACTCTGCCTAGGTTTAGAATTACCTTAAGACAGTGCTGTCTTTCAGCACAAGCTGTCAGACAATGGTCATCATTATTCATGTAACTACTGAACTTAAAAAATTCACTTAATTAGCATGAAATATCTCTAGGTAAAGCAAATGAAATATTGGCCACAGTACCTTTTTCAGTCAACATTTCTCTTGTGATATATCACCGAGTATATTCCAAAATATACAGCTTGAAACACAACTTTTATTAGAAAAGTTATACATAACATAGCATTGACTATTTTCAAGAACAATATTAAACCCAATAAGCGACAAAAACTGGACTAACAAAATGTGTAACAAGAAACTAATGGCCTTTCTATAATCAACATTCAATTATCTACAGTGTCTTTTTACAAAGGGGATCCATGGTTTCCAGGCACGTCTTACTGAAAAGAAACCGCAAGAGCATCTATACACTTACCATTCTCGAGAAGCTCAATCATTAAAATAGTAATTACGAGTTCACAAATTTAAAATATTTCACATAATTTTAAATTACTGGGTATACATGGAAGTCTTAGTTTTAAAACTGATTTCCCCCCCATAAAAGTGCCAACACTTAAGCTAGAACTTTCAACATAATTTTGTCCTACAAAGTGAACACGTTTTGATATTTATATAGTCACATAATTTCTGGTACTATCTGGTCTGTTAATAATAAAGCCTTTATTAGGATGTTTTTTTCCATTTAAATTATAGGAAACTGATACAGGATTACAGTTGCAAAGTTATTAAAATAGTTTCAAACACAGGAGTGTGCAGCATTGGAAGCTCAGTACTAACATTTATAATAAATATCAGAGAAGCCATTAGTTTTTACAGCACTGTTTGCTTAAAGGAAGTCAATCTGGGGTAGTTTCTCATTGGTTTGCCCTTCAGCAGGCAGGGGAATTTCTATTTTCATGATCTCATTACTCAAGCAAACATCCAGACACCTTTGAGAAAGCGATCTGCAGCCCTTGAGGAGTCCCGCCACTGCAGAAGTCTGTCATTCTGAGCTGCACTAGCGTCAGAGTTCCTAAGAGTCACGGAATGATTTCAGAACATAATAGTCGAAGAGGATCAGTCAGCACAAACTCACAAGTTCTTGCTCATTATGAACTGACTTACTTTAAAACATGATCAAGAAGACAAGCACGATGCCTCACATACTATCCCCAGGTACAGTGGTTAACCAGACTGTTGGTTTCACTGATGGGAAGACATTTTTCTCTTCCTGTCAAGGGACTCAAACCACAGTTCTTAAAGTGTCAGGCATTTTCCTAGGCAGGTTTTTCTTTTAAACAAAGTAATGGAAAACTAACATAAAAATGGGGACTTTTGACTGTTACTCCATATTCTTACATGCACCAATATTGCACACATCTGCTCTGAACTGTTAAAAGTCTTCTGGGTTCTTGGGGGTACTGTCTTCTCCAGGAATACAAACCCAACCCAAATAAGCAGTTTCCCTTAAAAGATGGTCGACAAAATTAGAAACACTGGGGGAAAAAAATGAAGAAAGAAAAGGCAAAGATTTTGTACAAACAAAAATCTAAAAACTTCCTTAAAGGGTTCTGGTGCCCTACACATGGGGCAATTTGTACGTCCTAGTGAGTTAACACTAGCTCTAAAGCGTCTAGCTCCTCAGATGATGTGGAACCTTGGTCCAGGTGTTGCAATGATGTCACTGTACGGCTCTTCCTGTGTGAGCTCGATGGCTTGCTGCTTTTTAAGAACCAAAAAGCTGTAGAACTTTGCTGCTGCCTGCTTTCGGTTTGTGTTTCGACATAGCTCAAGCAAACTGATCGACTCTGCTCCAGTTTTAGCAAGAGCTCGCTGAAATAAAACACAACAAAGTGAACTTAAGGAACTCACACAATAAACTAGTACTTGGATGATGCAATTTTGGCACTCCCAAAGCAAGCTCCCTTTGGCTGGAGCCAAGACCGGACATTCATGTAGTTATGCAAGGGGTTACCGTGCTCATCAAGAGGTAAAGGGCCACAGCACATTAGCTAAAGGCATAAAAAGTCCAGGCAGTAAGTGAAGTTGCTACACTATAGATGAGATAATAAAACCAAAACCAAACCAGCCCTGGCAACACCACAAACCCTAAGTATCAACCATTCCTTCATTTGAAGAAATGAAAGGAAATTGCCAGAATGTCATGGGTGCTCAAGCCTCATCTGTATTTGGAATCCTGAGCCGAGCTTATTGACATCTGGCACTCAATGACTTAGCACATTACCGTTGCTAATCAAACAGAAGACAGAAATGCACATACACAGGTGCGCTCTGAATCAGTGCACCACAGGTCTGCTTTTTAGGATAATCATGGCTAGCTATATGCCCTAGCTTAACATTTCATGTATGTAATTAAGATACTTCAAAGCAATGTAGTCCTGGAGAAATTCCCTCAAAGGCATGCTCCACGGTTCTACCAAGACTTGCTTTCTAGCAAAGAATTCTTTGTAGACTGCTGGCATACCTGAAGACCATGAAGCATCTGCTGAGTCCTTTTGTTCCATCTCCTTTCCTCTTGATCCTGATCACCCCCTGAAGCATCTTCATCCTGAAAAAAAAAATGGCCACTAGAATTGAAAAATCTGCCTGCTGAAATGACTACTTCCCCATATACAGAAAACCTTTAACAGTTGGACGCGTTTGGACTCGTTGACAGAAAACTGTGATCTTGCCTTTTCAAAATCATTTGCCATCGGCTATGAACTTTGATCACAAAGGATAGTTCTTGTGAGCAAACACTTGTACATAATGTCTCTGTAATGCTCTACAAGTCATAGAACATGGATTGTTGCAGGTCACCTAGTTAAGAACCTTGTGCTAGGACTCAAATCACAAAGTACGTTTCTTTCAATTATACATAGCTGTAAATAAAACACAGCCAGGACTCAAATCACATAAAGTACAATGTTTCCTTCAATTATATATATCTGTAAATAAAACACAGCAAAACACTAGGATGGGCAACCCTGGACGATGACAATCTAGTTACTGGGAAAGGTTAATTAATGTTGGATGATAACTTTGTAGTATGATATTCTGGGTCATCTCTGACCAGTACCAAAGAGCCTGCATTTTATGTGAATAACTCAGATTGTTTCTATATTAAATGATGTACACTGTTAATTATTAATGTATGCTTTATTTTACCCTAACCGTCCAAATGGCTTTTTGAATCCTAAGTGGTATGGGCCAGGAGCTGCCACGTTGCCCAGGAACACTGGGTTTTAGACAGCACGCTCTAAGAAGAGCTAGTGATCGGCAGCTTTACCTAGAACAGCAGTGTTTTAATACTGATTCACAATAAATCTGAGATAATAGCATAATCCAACCGTTTGACACTAAATTTTAGTTTAAAACACTGTACCATCACACAAAAGGAAAGGATCTACTTCTGTCACTGGTATGAAGGCAACTAGAAACAAATGGCTGTTAGTAAAACCACTGTAGGCAATATATAAACAGGTTTGGGAAAGATCTTAACAATTCATTTAGTTATCTGGAAAAAGTTTCAAAGGCAAAGGTTTAAATAGATACATACATGATAAAAATATCAGATGAAGAGTTAAGTTATACTACACCTCAAGAAGGATCCAGAAATCAGCAAGATAAAAACTTTGGAAAGGATCTTAACATAGCCCAGGGAGAAAAGGGAAGCATGTCTAAAACATTTTCCATTCTGTAAAAAGGAACAGTGCTCCAAGCTCCACTCCCACAAGCCAGGTCTCACTCTGGTTTAATTAAAACAAAGCCAAAACCCGGCACAAATGGAGTATGTCTGGCTATTTGATTTCCAGGCCACAGGCAGGTTAGACCAGAGGCTGGCTTTAATAGCAATAAGAATCGACTACCGACCACAAGATGATAAAATGCAGCTATAAGCAATTTAGAAGTCTAGCAACAATCTGTAAGGGCAGCCCTTGCCTTTCCTCTGAGGAAAACTTGGAATTATAACAGCACAAAATCTGATGTCTCACTACACTAAGAATTTATTCTAATTTTTATTCTTTTAAACCTTTTAGTTTCTTACCTCCTCCTCTTCTTCCTCCTCCTTCTCCTTCTCTTTCTCCTTCTCCTTTTCTGGTAGAAGCTCTAACTCCGGTATCAGCTGACAGATATTGGGAGGTTCTTCTGGGGGAAGTTCTACTGGTGGTATTTCCATTTGCTCTACCTGCTGAGGCTTAAACAATAAAAGAACAAAAATCAAGATGCGGGTTTTAATGGCACCTTCTCTAAAATGCAGGGTCACGCCAACTACTTTAAAGCTACAATAACTTACTATCCCATGTTCCTTCAGAAAGACCTCTGAAGCAAGCACCAAGAAACATGGAAAAGGACACTGTTTCCTGAGTCTGTATCATTTCATTTTGAATTTAAGGTAAACATTTGAGAGCATTAAAGAGACTGCCGGAAGAGCAGCGTGAAAGAACTCTCACTGACAAGTCCTTTCCAGCACAGGGCACTGAGAAACTTCTCTAGGTCAGCAATAAGCTGTCCTGTCGGTAGTTTTGATGAGGACCTAAACAGGAGCCTAGTGTCACCAGAGTCCTGCTTTCCCTTCAAAGGAATTTATTCCACAGACTTAAAACAGGAGTCCTAAACCAGATACCACGGCTAGTTTTTCTCTTCTAGCAGGACTTCATGGTATCCAAAGTCTGTCGTCGTCAGTTATGGCTTCATTGGTTTTCAGCTCTCTACATACCAATCATTTAATGACTTGCCCAGTACTTGAGAGATGTAAGAATTCTCATGTAATTCTAGTTCAGAACCACTCACTTCAGTGATTAAGGTTACTCATTCTGGACCACTCTGAAGCAAGACCATTCACAAAGAGCCAACAAGTCTCTGCTGAGTGCATTAACATCCTTTCCCACATATGACAAAGACTGTGCTCCTAATTCTGCTGTCACTCTTGTAGATCCACTTCTTGTTATCCTCTGCCTAAACCAAGAGACTCCTAAGTCAGACTCCTTAAATGCCTCTTGCAACTAACTGCATGGCCATCTCTCCTACCTGTGTTTTTCTTTATACTTACAGGAATCGCAGGCTCCGGGTCTACTTGCCCGGCTTTTCGCTTAACTCCCTGAGGGGGTGGTGGAGGCATGGCCGACTCTTCTATGTTTGTTCTGCTGGCCTCCATCACTGAGTCCTGAAGGCGGCTTGGCTCTTCTATAATGGGCTCATCTGCAGTTATCACAAGAAAACAATTTAGTTTTCAACAGTATTTTGGAACAATCTACTTTTAAAATTGGTATATTAAGATTCAGATATAGTTACTTTCCCTAATGAAGACAGGCAGTGAAGCCCAAAGATGATTCAGCTGGGGAGGAGTATTAAAAGTGGCTTACAATCCTGTGAGATACCCTTTCACCATCAATTCAGTCAGCTGAGCCCTGCAGCTTTCTGAACTCGAGTTTCCAATCCAGCAAGGTGAGGAGACTCATGCATCTCCGTGCCACCCAACCAAGCACACCCCCTCACCCTAGAGCACTGTGGCTGTGACAGCACAAAGGTGACGTTTAAGACATTTTCAACTTCATCCAGGAACCCCCCAGCAGAACTAACCAATGACGTCACGCTGCGCCTGCTGCTGCTGTGGCTGCGGCTGCTGCTCCTCTCGGGGGACCTCTGGGTTCTCGAACTCTTTGAGGAACTCATCCAGATTATCTGCCTCTCCCCCTTTCCTTCTTTTCCTAAGGTCTTCTGGTACAAGTGGAGTAAGGCAGCGTGTAAAGAGCTATAAAAACATAAGCACAGCATCAACTATAAAGCCATGGATCGGAAGACTCATTAGCATCTGTACTGTTCTCACTGAAGAACATTTTAATATAGTTTAATATAGTTCATAATCAGGAAGCAGCATACACACACTTTAGCATTTTTATTTCACATTCTCACATTTGTTTTGAAAAACAAGTATTCAAATTATAAATGTAGCCATTTCAGAAAGTGGAGAACAATGATATTAAGCTTTAAGGTTTCTAATTTATTTTCCTGCAGTTATTTTCATTGATAAAATGAACATACAACCTGTTCCAGTACTCAATGCTTGCACCTGTCTTCACACGGTTTAATGACTATCTCACACAACACCACAACCTATTCTTACTTATTATTAACAAGCATGTAAAATATGTGATTATTTCACAGACGAAGAACACCTCATAGTTTAAATTATAAACAGCTATGTTGGCAGAAGTGGTTTTTTCCTCAAATTTTAAACTTTTGCTTAGAAAAAAAAAATGAATCTACTGAAACAAAGACTAATTTTAGATTTTTATTACCCTATATTCATATGAACAGGGTATTTTATGACATTTTAATACAGGTACATGAGCTAGCCCGTCTCATTCAAGCATAGTAAGTTTAGTGGTGCATACATGAGCATGCACGAGGGGTTATCTATACAAATACAGGCATGTGACCTGTGGTTTTGCCACTCATAAAATATATCCTTCCAAAGCATAAACATTTTTACCAGCATCCTTCGAAACTGTTTGCAGGGTTTCCATTAAAGAGCAGCCACCATAACCTTGCTGCCTTGGAGTATTACAGAGAACCCCGGCTGTTCCTCTGCACATTTGAGCTCACCAATCTCACAGCACCATCCCCAGCAGCAGGCATCCTGCACAGTTAGTTTACAGTAGTCTGCAACTCCAATGTGCCCGGGGCTGTGCAGGGGCACTTGTGTAGAGCCAGGATTCCACTGCAGGAGCAGCAGAGCTAACTGCAGAGTGAAGCACGGCGTTCTGAAGCCATGTACATTAAGAGTGGATAGCTGGGTGCTACTCTCCACAGCGACAGTCGACACCAGGGAAATCACATCCTGTCAGTGTCCGTGTCCGAGCACAGCGCACTCAGCAAGCTGTGATGTAAAGTGGAAAGAAGAACCACGTATCTAAAACAAAAACTGTCCAAGCCAAGGTTTTAGATGTCACTGTTTCTAGAAGACAAAACACATAATTAACCCTGGCAGCTGCACTACCTTCAGTAGTCGGTTATTCCACAATGGCTGCGCTGGTAAGGAGAAGAGCTTCTCCACCCCTCCCGTCTCTTTCCACATCATCAGCTTCTTGGTGGGCGGGGCCAGGTCCAGAGTTGTAACAATATCAGAGTAATCACTGAGTTGGGCTCTAATTGTCTTACTATCCAATTCCTTGACACTGTCAACAATCAGCTTCCTCTTCCTCTTGGCTTTTGTTTCTTTGACTAGAATAAAAGAATATAAGATCATTTTTGTGAGAGGCCAGCCTAGAACACCCTCCTCATCTTGGGCTGGGGCTATCCTCTACCTTTCTAGACAAAAAGCATAGGAGCAAGCCCTCATAAAGACAGTATGTCTAAACCGGAAAATTTCAAGCATTTTTTACAACAGAGATGTAATTTGCTGACTGCATAAATCCACACTTTACTATAAAATAGGTAAAATAATTCAAGGGTCAATCTCTTAAAGTCCACAGAGCTTTATTCTGTAAGCAGTACACACGTCACACCTGTCACTCAATTCTGACATTCTTTGAAAGTGTGCATATTTAACTTTTAATTAAATCTTTGCTTTTTGAGAATATAATTACACCGTTTCCCCTTCACCCTTCCCATTGCATGTGGGTGTGCGAGCACGCAAGTCCTCATAAATATAACCTATTCAGTCTACATGATGTTACTTGTATGTATAACCTATTCAGTCTACATGATGTTACTTGTATGCATGCAAGTTTTCAGGCCTGACCACCTGTTAGTGATGAGCCAATTCTGACTTTCTTTTGAGAGAGGCAGGGTACTGCATATGTGGACCAGTTTAGCCACAAAGTCCGAGATCCACCTGCTTCTGCCTCCCAGGTGTCAGCATGCCTGGCTAGTTCTAACACTTTAAACTCTGACTATGAAAAAGAACTAACTTTTAGCAAAACAAACCCAAAAAAAATTATTTTGTTTGAAATAGGCCAAATATATAGGAGCCCAGTGTCTAAAGTAGTCTAAGTTGCCTAGAAAGGATTCCGCTGTATGGCATTTACTGTGGTAGTTATAACTCATAAATGATAACTACACAGAGCTGCTTGATCAAGGGGAAGAAGCCCAGAGTCAATCAGGGTCTGGAAACACATCCTGGCATACCTTAGCTGTTTGCTTCTCATTCATATCACTTTACAAAGACACCTGCATCTGCAGAGACTTCTGGGATTGATTCAATCTCACTCTCATACATTAACCCATTTCATAAAAAAGCATTCACGAGTTTTATAACATAAAAAGATGGATCTCTCTCTGTAACTGTCCTTCTGTTACAGTGCCTTCCCTTCTCCCAGTGAGCTATCATTCTTACTGACTAGAATCCTCTCACAAAAAACTGTCATGTTCTTCCTAAAAATACATTAAAAAAAAGGGGGGGGGGAGTATGTATGTGTATGTAGCACATGTGTAGGCCAGAGCACAACTTAGGGGCATTGCTTCTCCTTTGCCACCATGTGGGACACTGGGATTGAAGGAGCTCAGATCCTCAGGCCTGCTGAGAAACACCTTTACCCACTAAGTCATCTCGCTGACCCGAGACTACTGTTGTTAGTTTTATGAGGACTCCCAAAGACTAAAATACAGTTACAGAAAGCCAGTCCTGTAATTTTACACCTTGCAGCTCCCTGTATAGCTCTTCTACCAGACATCAAATTATAATGGACAGAGTGATGACTGTGATAGAGTATGAGCAAGAAGCTTATCTTCAACAGCAGAGAAAGAAAACACCTAGGACCTTATGTTCTACACACTGTGAACTCCATTTGCTCACCAGTTATATCAATGGGCTCCAATGCAAAAGCTTCTTCCTCATTTGGGACGAGTGTTGTCTGATCAGTCATGGTTGGCATTGGTTCAACAGGATCCACAGAGTCAGGACTATCAGGCCCACCCACTGTAAAAGCAACATGGTTATAACAGGCTTTAGGTATAGCACGCAGACTCTACAAATGGAAAAAGAAACTCCTTTCAGCAAGTGGAACAAACCTCATGGGTTTGAAGGAAACTACTGATGTATTTGCGAGGCAGTCCCTGAAGAGTTCAACTCCAATGTACAAGTGAGGGGAATAGCACTGAGTAACACCAAAAACCAAGAACTGGCAATCAATCCTAACCAAGCCAGTCAAGGGTGCTTACTACTACCAGGAGGTAGTTCTGTGTCACCACTTGCTTTGTGATGTGTCTCTTTCATTGCTACACCACCAACCCCAAGAATCCTAGAACATAACATGCTTACACGAGCCATTGTCATCCTCATCCATATCATCGTGTGCAGGCTGCTCTGGCAACATGACCCCCGTCTCAGACAAGGCAGGGGGGTCGTCAAAGATGCCACCGTCATTATTACTTATAAGTTTGTCGTCTGAAATAGAAATTGAAGTTAAAATTTGAAAAAGAAATGCTATAATTACATTAACTAATCTAGGGAAAAACGGCATTAGGTTTAAGGGAATTAAATTTAAATCCATATTCAATTTGTTTCTCTTAAAGTAGTTTATAAAAGCGAAAACACTTAGTATCTAAAAAAAAAATTCTACCAACACTTTTAAGTTCATACTTTCACAAAAAATATCTATGTGTGGTAACACATGCCTTTAATCCCAGCACTCAGGAAATAGAGGCAAGTGGACCTCTGTGAGTTTGAGGCCAGTTTTTTTTACAAAGTGAATCCCTGTCTTGACCCTCTACCCCCAAATCTACTTATTAGATGTTAAACAAATGCAGCAGCTTGAACATCTAGTGAAATTCAGACCTCTGATCAAAGCATGTATACAAAGGTAAACACTTTCGGTTAGTTTTCTAGAGAGCTTTCGTGAGACAGCTGATCCCCATTCGTACACTGCATGCTTAGCACTCAGACTTGGGGACTGTTCTGAAACAGGAGAACAAGCACGACTACCTACCCAATATACCACCATCATTGCCTTCTCCAAAGTTATCATCTTTGTACTGGTCCTCATACTCTAAATGGTTAATCTTTTCATTCAGGTTGCTGGTGCTCTGCTCAGGCTCTAGGAGGAGGTTGGAAGCACTGGTGCTCACTAACATGTCGTCATCCTCGAAAGCACTGCCTTCTCTCATGATTTCACGGTCATCCATTCCAAAGTCACCTAAACACATTAAGTACGTCATTAGCTGTGAAAAGTCAAAAATGCTACTGTTATAATAGTTGATGTTTTATTACAATTATGATGCCATATTGCTTCCTGAAACCTTATTTGGTGGCAAATATTCAAGTATCTGACGTAAACTTTGTACCTCTGGGGAATGCCTAACAAAAGTCAGATTGCATAAGGTAAACTAAGCATGCACAATTAACACTCTGACTACAACTGATAAAGTGGGACTGTGCAAGACTGAATGTGTACTTGACCACTTAGGTTTTGAACAGTGTTATAGTAGTACAAGCAACTGTTCTAAAACGGCTACTTCACAGTAGCATTACTATAGTGCTTGGAGTTTCCACACAACTTCAAATAACAGGTTCTCTCACTGCACAGCCAACAGCAGGAGTAAGAACCCCAACTCTGGTACAGCAACTGTAAAGATGTCTGACACATAAGCGCACAAACTAGACACAGTTTTTCTGTCCTCAGGTGGGAAAATGTTAACCCTAGTAACCTTTTTAATTCCCGGCAATGTAACAACATAATTAAAACATAACTAATGACTAGCAATTTGCTTTTACCGAAGTCATTTTCCTGTAGGATACTGATGTTCCCAACTTCTTCTCTCATGGTTATCTCTTCTACTCTGCTCTGGTTCAAGCTGAACTGCTGGGCGACGTCAATGTCACTTTAAACAAAATTGAAACACATCAAGTTTCACAAAGTATGCCAATTTCTTCTAGATACCCCTTTGAGAAGTTTAATACTTTATTAAATATTAATATTAAAAAATCAACATAGCCCAAACTTAATTTATATTTAGAAATTTAATAAATTCCATTAATGACAGGAAAGAAAATATCATACATTAAAACCACTACCTAAGGTAATTTGGTAAAGACTTACAGATTATGAATTAGATGAAACTTACAGGATCTGTATGAATTCTAACTTTCCCTAGTGTTTCTGAAACTTGTTCATCTATTAACAAATGACCTCTCTTATAATTTGAAAGTAGACAACATTAAACATTGATGAGAACACCACTGGCAAATGCATAAGCAAATGATCAATAGATGGAAAGAGATGCAGAGCTAGACTTCTAAAGACTGATAGTTACTGGACAGAGCAACTAAATGCATTCTGCAGACTTCATGTAGCCCTCAACCAAAAAGAAGAAAGCTAAAATGTAGGAGTCAACTGGGACATTTAAATACTAACTGGATATATTAAGAATCACTGGTATTTCTTGTGAAGACGGTGGTGGTGCACACCTTTACTCCCAGCACTCAGGAGGCAGAGGCAGGTTGAGTTTGAGGCCAGTCTGGTCTACATAGTGAGTTCTAGGATAGCCTGAGCTAACTAGTGAGGCTTGAAAAAACCCAATACAAAAATACCAAACCAAACAAAGCAGAGTATTATGGGTGTCTAAAAATTCCTTGTCTCTAAAGATGCAAGCTTTACAGATAAAAACATCACCCACGGTTAGTATAAAGTGGGAAGGGGAGTTTAAATAGCCGATATTAGATGACTGTAAAGGCTACAGTTATTGACAGGAAATTCGTAATGCTATTTTTTTGAGGGGTGGGGAAGCTGGTGGCTAGCACCAAGCCACAACTAACAAAATATAGAAATTGGGAAACAAACCAAAAACCCACTAGGAGTCACAGATCTTCTCAAAAAGCAAGAAAATTTGTTGTGAAATACATAGACAATTCAGTGTGGAGGTCTGGTATGGCAACACAGTCCAAGAATGAAGTAGTGTGAGACTTCTGAGAAAAAATCCAAGTAAATGAGAGCCTTGTTTTGACCTTAGTTTCTCCAAAACACAGAATTATTCTTGGAATGTGTTTCTGTGCTCCTCTCAGGTGTAGCAGATAGGAGTTTACTTCAGCTGTTGTTATTCATGTGACTCTATGGAAAAGCCTGCTCTTGTGATTGGACACCTTATTCAGGTGACTTTTTCTGTGGTGGAGACACAGTTTCTCTGTGTAACAGCCCTGGCTGTCCTTGAACTCAGAGATCTGCCTGCCTCTGCATCCCCAGTGCTGGGATTAAAGACTTACATTACCACACTCTGCCAGGTGAGTATAAATTGTTGCTCTGAATAAAGTCGGCTATTTCATGAAACTTTAGTCTGTTTCATTTTGAGATGCAACTCTCCCAGGCGCACACTGACGACTAGAGTGGTAAATAGGCTGACTGCCAACTGCGCTCCCCAACACTCAGTAGGTATAGCCACATCTACCAGCACATCATGGCAGTTAGATGTTAATGCCGGGAGAAGGAAGGAGGAACAACAGTCCTCTGCCAAAACAATCATCTCCATTTAACTTTTTTCTCTTAAATGTTTGTTTTAAACAATGACACTTTTGTATTCTTTACAGAATAATGTAAGTCATCATATATGTATTTTTAAAAATTACAGCTTTCAGTAGTTTGCTAAGACAACAGTACATAACTGTAATACCTCTGAAAAAAAATCTTGAAACAAGACCCAAGTTTAATGATAGCACCACATAAAGAATGTATCAAGACAAAGTCTTCAGCTACGTTAGCCTTGCCTAAGTCTCTCAGTATTCTCAAATTATAGCTGTGTTAGAAGTTGATAGCCACAAGATTTTCTCAGAGAGGAAAAAAAAATTTCCTAAACTGTACATCTTATAATTAACATATTCATAAATCAAGACTGGTGCCTTAGTATCAAACACTAAACAATGTACAAGATGAGGGCTTAGGAAGGAGGAAGGAAGTGATAAGAGAGGAGAGACGCAGACATACTCTAAGTCTGGCAGTGGCTGGTCAAAATCGTGAAATTCCTCAGGTAAAGTAATGGCATTATAAGCCGCTTCCCGATTTTCCTCAGGTAGATCGACAACACCTGGAACAGAGAGACGAGGCTTGAAGGCCTGAGTAGATTACATGTGGTCAGAGGTAGCCCATGCAGCGTCCAGACGGAAGCACATCTTTTGTCTGCTGTCATGTTAGCATGAGCCACAGCCCCTGTTCTACACGTCCAGGCACTGAATGTGCCGTAAGCTAAGTTTCTAAAACAGCATGCCAACAACACTGTTAGTCTTCTACTTTTTACCATGAACTTATCAGGGGTAGTATCAATGGTTACAAAAAGTACAATAAATATAATAATTGTGCTTTCTTTGTGAGCAGTGTGGAAGCCAGAGGTCTAGGTCAGGGGACTTTTCCCAACTGCTCTAGACCTTTCTTGACACAGGGTCTCATTACATTTGAAACTCAACAATTAAGCTGGTTGGGCTGTAAAAGAAGTCTAAGGGACTGTTTCTTCTTCCTTAGCACTGGAATTACAAATGCCACACCGAGCCTGGCTTTTGTTGTTGTCTTCTTATAAGGTGGGTGCAGGACTCATGCCCTTTGTGTTTATAGAAAAAAGTAATAACTAAGTTATTACTTAGGACAGGAGTTGGTTATCTTAGGAATAGTACCACAAAATTTTAGCTATGTTCAAAATTTTCCATGATTAAAGTATTTAAAAATAACATGACAAGTATTAAGGACAAAAAAAATTACTGTCTATTTAGCATAGTATAGACACAATAAATTTTTTATTAGAAAAAATAGGTAGTTTACTGTCATGTATTAAAATAGAAGTATTAGAATATAGCCTCACCACAAGCTGTTATATAAAAGCACACCTTATACATCCAAAGTTGTTATTATTGTTGTTGTTGAGACAGGATCCTCTCCCTCAACATATATCTCACAGATTCTGCAAGGCTAGCTGGTCAGAGAGCCCCTGGCATGAGCCCATCTCTTCCTCCCTTCAGTAAGGATTAGAGGCAGGGCCCACCATTTTTCCATGGGCACTGGAGACTAACCTCAGGCTCTCCTTGTTTGCCTCCAAGCACCTTGGCCACTCAGCTAACCCCACCCCATATTCTGATCACTTAAAACAGCAACATTTCATCAGTGCTAAAATTGTTGAGTGTGAGTTCAGATGAATACTCCAAATACTACTTACTTTGGTTGGTAGAATCCAAATCTAGAACCAAATCTTACCCCAAGCAAAACAATTACAATGACTTGACAATGAAATGTCTCAGGATTAAAGTACATTAAGACTGTTCAGGAAAAAAATAGCCAGAACCCCCTTCAGTCGCATTTTCTGAGCCACCTTTTATAATTCATCACAGAACCACAGTTTTCAGCATTTTTGCTCTGATGACTCAGCTGTAAGTCTGAGAATGGAAATAGTTACCTATGAAGGGCTCCTTACACTGCTATGAAAATAAAACACACCTATGTAGAACAGGCAATCAGCAGTTTCCACCGTGGTAGAAAGCAAGGCACAGTACCTGGCCGAAAAGCCATCTTTATTTTAATAAATGCTTCATTACAGTCCGCGAGGAGGTATTTGGCTTTCCTGTGATAGATGCGGACTACGCCCAGGAGGAGGTGTCCTGACGTCCGCAGCGCCATCTTCACCTGTGAGACATTAAATCCACTGTCTTTAAATGTTCGAGGCAAGTGTACTTTAAAGTGAATATCCTGTGCTATTCATAAGGACCTTTCGCTTTTTTGTATTTTCTGGGTGATTTAAAGTTGGTTAATAAATATTGCACCTTACCATTTACTGTGAGTTCCACTAACACAGACTGAACAACACTAACTCATAAATTCACTTAGACATAAAGGTAACTATGAGGCAGGAGGCAAACCTTCCTGTGGACTTTACCATCAGCACACCAAGGATTATAATTTTGTTTCAGAAGCAAACACTCCTGGCCTTAAAAAAGAGATGATTTCAGGCCTGTCTGTTAAAATTTGTCACGAACCAGGTGTACTCAACACGCTTCAGTCAACTCCGAAAGAGGGGTGGGGTTTGCCAGTGAATTTCTGAGAAAGACTTTCAAAATAAGAGAATGTCTTTGTCCTTCTCCCTTTCCTGCTGTGTGGAGACAGGGCGTGATGGTGTGTGAAAAAGGACAGAGTCACTGAGCAGAATGCTAAGGCTTTGGCCATCTCTGACTACTGAGCCAATCAGAGCTGTCTTGGAATGTCCCTTTAACACTTTTCCCTTGTTAGGCCAACGTTCATTACTTTCTACTACATCAGAAGACACAGTAATGATCTAAACAAACAAAGCATTAATGACCGAAACAGAAATATTCAAAACTTTCCTGGATACAAGAAAAAATAATGCAAAGAATAAAAAATATGAACTCAAGAGTTCCCCAGACAGCTCTTCAAATCATACCCATTAACTTAAGCTTCCCAAATTCTATGGTAAAAACATGCTTGTTAAAAGATATGTTTGAAATTATGTTCATTGTATGTGTACACTGCATTTGTGTAGGACCCCATCTGCAATCTTGTCTCTGCATTTGTGGTTATCTTATGTGATTTAAAGCAAAAATAAATTTGCTACTATAAATTTTTAGACAGTGCCTCTTCAGTGTCTACAATTAGTAAATAATTGTGTTTGTGTTAATTTGGTTTAGAGCGGGTAAAATGAAGTAAGACAAGCTTTCAAGCAGAGGGATGTAAATACAGTAGATAGGACACAGGCTGTATGCTAAAACAAAGGGTTCCTGGTCTAATGGGAGGACTTGGGAAAGTTCACAGAAGCTCCCAGTTAAGGGAGAACAATCCTAACCTCAACACGAAAGGCTCCTCAGTGTCAGGTCAGTCTCACACTGTATTGCAATACAAGCTGATAAAGACCCCCAAAGAAATGATTTCAAAATGTTAAGTGAGTACTTTGTGCTGTCCAACAGTTATCGTTAATGTCAAACTGTCTATATCTGTTACCACACTCTCACCTCTCAGACTTTCTGTAGTGTACACAGTACTCATACATACTGTAACAAGTATCCTTAAAGCCAAAGTAGTTTTGTATTTATGGATATTAAATAAAAGAATACAATCTCTCCAGTTCCTTCTTTAGTACATTTATAACTGATAAATTATACAGCAATATATGGTGACCCAAAGTCCACTTTTGGTTTTAAAGTGCCTGTAAGCACTTGAATTTAATGGACAGAGCCATATCCTCACCACCATGGTTAAGGGAGCACAACTCTACTGCCCTAAATCAAGCCTGCGGTCTCCCAGTCACACTCCTTCTAGCCCCAAGCCCTCATTTTTCACTACTTTTATAGCTGTGCCTTTCTAAGAGTGTTCTGCAGTCAGAACCCTGCAGCAGGAAGCCTTTCCAGAGCAGGGCAATGCACAGGCCAGGTTTTATCAACACATCCACTGAGGATCTCTTAAACACTTAGGATGTTGCACGGCAAATCTGAGTCAAGTTGCTATGAACATCTCTTTGTTTTTAAATATAGACGTATAAGTTTTCAACTACTTCTGGGTAAGTATCAAGAAAAAAAAAAGACTTCTTTCGGGCTTACAATGCAAAGTAAAGGAAACATTCCCACTTCGGTTTCCCTGCAGCTCCACCTTCTCCCCAACGGTTAATACCCCCAGGGTTTTAGATTTTGGTTTTTCAACAGACATGTGATGTCATTTGGTTGTTGGAATTTTTTTATTTATTTTGTCACACAATGTGGAAACACCTTTAAATATATTTACTTGTTCTCTGCATATTTTCTTAATCAACATCTGACTAAAATGTTTGGCATATTTTCTACAAATAGGGTTTGTCTGAGTCTTAATAGGTTATTTTCTAGTTTTATACTTCACATTTTAGGTCTATGACCCTGAGTTAACTTATTTTTGCAAGAAATAAGGTATGTCTCCAGATTTGTTGTCGTACATGCTGATATTATTTGTTCTAGCACTATTTATTATAAAAAAGACCACCCTTTAAGAAAAACATTAATTTTTAACTCTTAAGTCTAAATACACATGTACAATGTTTATGTATGTATATGTCTATAGGGTTAAAGAACAATACCAGGGGTCAGAATTTTCCCACCACCATGTCTTTTCCTAATTACATTTATTTAGTGGGTATATTTGTGTGTCTGCCAGGAGACAACTTGCTGGAATAGGTTATCTCCTTCTATCTCGTGGGTACAAGGGACTGAACTCACATAGTTAGGTCCCCCTTAAGCAAATACCTTAATCTATTGAACCACTGTTGGGGCTCTCCATGTTTGTCTTTCTGTCTTTTTTTTTAAAGTACACAAGGGCTTTCTCCTAGTTTGCCACCGTGCTGTGAACTCCAGTATAGCTAGCCCATGAGCCTTTGTTCAGCAGGGAGGTGGTGGTGGTGTGGTGACGGTGGTGTTGGGGTGATGGTGGTGGTGGTGGTGTGGTGATGGTGGTGGTGGTGTTGGGCAGGAGTTTCCTCCTTTTTCAAATCCCCCCATGCCACAGGTTTAGAGCCACCTCATTCTGCTTTTAAATGAGTTCTAGGGCCCTGAAGTTAGGTCGTTAGGCTTGCACATCAAACGCTTACTCATTAAGTCATCTCTCTGGCCTGAGGACTACCTTTCTAAACTGTATCATTTGCTGCTGTATCTTTCTTTAATGGCTGTATTACACAGAAAAGAGTTAAGACTTCAAAAAGTTAGAAATAAGGTAAACTATCCTAAGAGAAGGCTTAGGATAGTCACATTCAACCCAAACAGTGACTTAGAATTCCAGACTTAAAGTTCTATATGACTTTATGAACGATTTCACCTCAGCTGAAGTATGCTTCAAATCCTCTAAGTTCTGCAGACAAAGGACTCTGGTGCTATGCAACAATTAAATGAGCTATAAACACAGTTTCTGAATGCAGTCAATTACAAGGCAATATAGTTTACTCTTATGTAGACGATACAACTAATACTGTGTATATTGTGAGCACCTACAACATTCTTGCAGGAAAGCAACTACTATGAAAGGGTTCTCTAGGTGATACGGTTATTGATACTGTTTGTCTGTCAGGTCTTCATGATACTAAAAACTTTAAATGAGAATTGTCCTAGGAAGGATATGGAGAAATACCTACAATCCCAGTAAGATCCACGAGCTATTTAAGTCTAAAACCAACCAAATGTCTACAGAACAAACAAAAAACCTCAATCCCCTACCCCTCACCTAAAAAAACAGATGTTTCCTCACAACATTTAAGAACAAGCCTCTGCTCATGTCCATTATCCTCCAGATCCTCTCTTCCTACAGCAATACCAGGGGGCGTTAGCCTAATGGATCTACAGTATTTTTCAGTCTATACATTATGATCATTATTATTTTGAATGATAAAAATGAAAATAAAGGAAAATTGGCGAATCTGCCTATAGGCTTCTCTTGCTTCTGATGCACAGGTACAGTTGTTTTACAAGTTCCGTCTCACACACAAGTATATAAAAATCGCCAGCACCAAACCTACCTTAGGTGAGATGATACTTTCCACACTGCTTTCTAAGTTACACTCAAACACATGGGCTTTGGTTAGCTTCTTGTCCCAATGGGCCGCCAGCCAAATTTTGGCCAGAGGCCCTCGTTTGCTGAGGACAAAATGTGCGTAGAACATTTTTCTTATTTGCTATGAAATAAAAAGAAACCTGAGGAGAGAAAAAAAATTATTAAGTTTCGTGTGAGAACTGAAATATTTATTAAGATGTAGAAAATATGGAAACACTAGTTTTTTACATTGAGTATGAGAATATAAACAGCCTGAAAGTACAGTAAGCATCTTACAAAATAATCCTATTTTAGTATGAGGGCAAGGCCCACCGCCAACATTAACACAGATAGGGAAAAGAGAAGGGTCAAACCCTTTTATGAATTGCTATTCTAAAGACTGTCGTAAAAAATCTCTTATTCTAAACCCAACCAAGTATTAAACCCTATTTCCAATCTAATTACTGATGGCAGACAATACTTCTGCTCATTGGCTAGTATCCACATGAAAAGAAATGTGTAAGCCTAGCAAGCATGAGGCCTTGGGCTTAATCCCTGGCATCACAAAAGAAAACAAAAACACCCCTTCCAAGAAAGGCGCTCAGTACAGGCAGCAGCACACCTGCTGAGGTGAGCAGGACGGTCAATCTGAGGTCAGGCTGAGCAAGTAGGTGAGGTGCAGGGACAGGAGGAACCCAGCACCTCTAACTCTTTAATTACCTTTGAAGACTTTGTTATTTAATTTCCCCCTTCAAGAAGATGTTAAGCCCACCTTTTTTGTCAAATGAATTTGTGCCCTTTTCTGAAATAACAGAGGCCCACTTTAAGAACTAGAAAGCAGATCTTTAACAGTCTATGAATAGTTTTGGCCTTTTAACTTTGGAAGGATTATAGATTCACGACCAGTTGACTCAGTAGTGCTATCCTGTAAACTAAGACAGAGCACATCGCTTCTCTACACCATCATGCCGGATGTGTACAAGTGTACTCAACACTGTAAATGAGACATCCAACTGTTTGCTCAGACAACTGACTCGCCCACTCCTGCCCCCTATGCCTAAGCCTTGGCAAACAAAACTGTATACATTTCATTTTGATATTTTTATATAAACATGTTGACAATAAAGTCACACAGAATGGGCTTTCTTTTGATTTAGCACAGTCAATCACCTTGCTATTTATCAACAGTGCATTCTCTTTATTGCTGAGGAAACTATGAGAGGAAAGAAACTACAATCTACTTGGCCACTCACCCACTGAAGAATATTCAGTTACTTGTTAAGTTTGGGCCACTGCTGATAAAGCTAATGTACATACAGTGTATACACTTACTGTGAGCCGACTTTACAGCGAAAGTTCTAAGTGTGGCTGCTAGGCAGTACATGAGATTACATATGGTTTCAAGGGTATTTTAACACAATGCGCAAAAACAGTGTGCTTTAAGAACCACAGGTAAGATTCTTCTAAAATTAATAGGGAGCAGCAGACAGAAAAGCTAAAACATCTTCAAAAATAAAGAGTAAAACAGAGAGAACAAGCCCATTCAGTTTTAAACCTCAGAGCTGTAAGTCCACTATGGTACTAGCAGAAAGATATTCATAGGGATCGCTGCAACTAAGCAGAAAGCTCACAGACACCCATGTATCTCCAATCTGGCTTTTCGCAGAGATGCAGAAACAAGACAGAGAGAATGATAAATCCTGCAACAAACTGGACTGGAGAGATTTAAGAGTCAACAGACCAAAAGAACAGAAACAAAATGCAAAACCAACAGAGCTAAATTCAAACCTCACAGGCTACACACAAATTATTTAAAAAACAACCAAATTACATTTATCTGAACCCTGGGTTGTGGCCACTGTGCAATCAGAACGCAACTTGCCTGCTCCCTGGATGAAAGGAACACTCCATTTGTACCACATTCAACAAAAGCTAAAGAGTAGACATCTGAAAAGTTTAAGTCTTAAACCATTCCATTTGGCCATTTTACGTTAAACTCAATTAACTGCATAGGAAACAAATTAAATCTGAATAAAAATCTCTCCACAAAATTAGGCCACAGTCTTAAATGTAAACTAGAGCACTTTTAGACAAAAGGTACCAATGTATGGGCTATGTAGCTCTTAGGAACAAAACCACACTGTCCGTAATGAACTCTTTAAACTGGTTTTCATTAAATTAAAACTGTTTGCTTTATAAAAGACTGCTGAGAACTCAAACTGAAAAAGCTAAAAGCCCCATTATTTACCTAGAACTTAATCTAGGATATGTTAGGAACTGTCAAGACCAGTAAGTAAAAAAAGAGGAAAATCCAATAAGAAAACAAGCAAAAAGGAAATTTCCCAGCAAAGACATCCCCATGAGAAATGAGAACATAAAAAGGTATCTAGTATCAGTAAGCCACGAAGAAAATGTACCCTTATCACAACGGTTTAAGTAAAAAAAAAAAAAAAAAAGTAACTGTAATTTCCTTTTTCACATAAAAGGGAATAGTAAATTTTAAAGTGAAAATTTGATTATATTTTAACTAACAACATGCCTGTTCCTTCTATTGATGAAAAGAAACTTTGTTTTCAATGTATCATAGGCAGGAAAATTCATATATGCCAAAAACATTATTTGTGGTAAAGAAAAATGAAATTTTCAGGTAAATGTACAGAACTAGCAAAGATCATATTGCTAACTCAGAAAGACAAACTCTGAATGTTTTCTCTCATGTGTTTCCTAGATTTAATTGCTGAAATCAGTACAGTAACAAAGGAAAAAGGAGGCAATAGAGGGAAATAACCTGGTGTGATCTTAAGGGGAAGATGTAAAAAATGGGGAGGGGGGTTAATTAGAGAGGGAGCAGGGAAATAATAGAGAAGGATGTCTGAAAGTCTTAAAGAATCATTATCTACCTAAAATTACATATAATACATAAGTTGGTATAAAAACATACATACATACTCTACATAAAAATCTCCCATCTGGACTGATGATGCTTCTTCTAAGAGGCAAAGACTGCCTTAACCAAAACTCAACACAGGCATGAAGAGCCCTTCTCTTTTGAATAGTTGTCAGGGTTGTCCAAGAGACTCTACCAAATACTACGACTATTGCCACTGCCCGTGGCTGCCCTATATAAACAGTAAATGGTATTCCAAAAACACCATACACTTTGGAGGCCAGACCAGAGGACCCAAAGGGAAGCAACCAACAGTCCTACCTAGCTATGAGGCCTCAGAACTACAATGATGACCAGCATGGCGCAGTAACTCTAAGGGTACAGGAGTGGCATGCATATCTTGATGGCAACCACAGTTCTCTAGTTGGGCTCAAGATGTGTTCTCTCTAAGAGGGAAATCAAACCTGGAACTGGAAACCTAGCCAGTCCTTGGGGGCTAGTGAAGTCATGAATCTTGGAGGAGAACCTACAACGGTCATTTTACTAAACCAGCACAATTCTTAACTACAGTCTAAATAATTATCCTTAGACCCACAGATAAACACAGTTCTCAACCCTCATTAAAGAAACTCCTCTTTGTAACAAACCATTAACAAAAAGCCACAACTTTCAGAATCCAGATTAGTGGAATCCAGTATTAAATGACAAATCTACAACACAACTCCTACATCCAAGGCTCAGGGATCATTGAGGAAAAGTGGTGGGAAGATTTTAAGAGCCAGAGGAATATTAGGTTTACCACTAGTCTGTGTCTACTAGAAATGCCAGCGAAGCCACACCCATGAAGTCTCACCAAGCAGCCTGCCAAAACAGGATCCAAACAAGGGCAACACCAATAAACATGCAGACAGGGATGGGGATGGGGCAAGCTCATGAGTCCTCAACCCTAGACAAAGAACTAGAGGCAACTAAGGAATGCTGAGAGGAGAGTCTTCGCCAGGGAAGAGCACACCAAATGCTCAGCCCTGAAAACATACGTGTAAGTAACATACAGACTGAACAGGTTTTATTTTTATATTCAGGAACACACACACACACACAGACAAACACAGACACAGACACAGACACAGACACACACACACACTCTCAACAAAGAAAAATAGGCTATGAATTTGAAGAACATGGGGTATGAGGGAAGGTTTGGAGGGATGAAAAGAGAAAGGGAAAATGATATATTATCTTTGGAATAGGTATGATAGCAAGACAGAAACAGTCAAGTTTGCTTCAGCTCCCTCCTTTCCAACACTTAGTAACAAAGGATGCTGAAATTCTTATTTTTCTGAGCCTAATGTTCTAACTGCATCATTAATTTACAGTAGAAAGTGTTCTCAAGGGAAAACAAGAAACCAAGCTTCATCAGCTCTTTATTATACTGTAACCTTTCTCTCAAATACCAGGTTGAAACTAATGAATATTATAATAGAAAATAATAGGTTAATGCTCTGTGGTGTATGAAACAGTACTTCATAAGTTATGTTTGCCACTTAATATTTTATAGAATATTTACCATATCGTGGAGAAACTTACATTTGCAATTCAGAGATTTCGAGCATTAAAGTTTGTTACAGAAAAACCTCAACTATTTCTAGTGTATAAGCAAACCTAGCGAATTTATGGGAATTCAATATGGTAATGTGTTCTTAAAAGTCACTCCAAACACTCTGTTCTAAATAAGAGAAAAACTTGCTACAATAACGTTGGCCACAAGACAGTTACTAAATATATGCTTATTAATAAGAAAATAGGATATACTAACTGCTCTCAATTAAAAAAAGTAAAAAATTCTAGAGAGTCCAGAAATGAAAACTACTAGTATGTTTCAACAGGTGTCAGTAGTTTATGGTACTACTTCAGCTGCTGGGCAGAGAGGCCTGTGCCTAAAGCATTCCAGCTATGCAGAGGCAGATTCCTAAATAGATTTTGGCAGGTGGTGGGAGATAACAAGTAAAGCAGAGGGGCACTAAAATTAATCTGGGAAACAATTAGTAACAGGAGAGCATTCTACCAAGGGAAGTCAGACAGAGCAACTCCAGTAAGTCACTCAGTTACAGCCTGTATCTGAATAAAGAAAAAAAACATAAGCATCATTTCCCCCCTTCCCTCAATAAATCTAAACTTTAAAATATGGCTACTTAATCTGTAGAGATTTTGGAGATTCTAAATTCTGTTGATCACTTGCAAAAGACCTTTGCATTTGAAGTCAAAGCAGAGCTTGTCATGATTTTAAACCGTTTTCTAGTTTTCTAAAGCAGCAAGCAACTCAATTGATGATGCTATTTAGAACATCCTCACTGACGCAAGACTAAAGCAGTCTCTTTTTACAGCAAAGAAGGAAAGTCAAAGTGAAGCTCATGTTTCTGCTCCAAGGTCTGTTTTTACCAGCATTTCACTTACCTACTAGGAAAGTTACTGAATAAACTAGTCCACCCTCTTTCAAGAGCAATTTGGCAAGGTCTTAGGAAAATTTCACACATTCATGCTTTCTGGACAGAAACTATGCTTTCACTAATCAATATTAAAGATATACTGGAATGTGTGGAAAAAGAGACAGGGAAAATGAACTAAGTATGTATGGAATGTTTTGCCCAATTTCCTAAGGACTAAATACTAGCCCATTTTACGTAAGAATAAAGAATATACATGATAACTGTATTCCCTAAGTGCTTGATGGAAGTGTAGCTTTTGTTGCTTTGACGGTGGTGGAGTCTTTGTACTTAATGGATGTGGTCTATGAGCATACAGTTGCCCCTTCAAAGGTAAAAGGTATATATTCTTAGATTAAGCCAACAGCAGTAAGAACTAGTTTTTAAATGTGTGTCAGTAGTGAACATGTACGCCTTTCATCCTTTTCATTATTCCCTAAACAATATGGTATATCAGGAAATTTGAGCATGTCCATATATTTATTCTTTCTTGGTATGGGAGGGGGCTGTAATCCCTGGGGCAGTGTCCCCTGGAGCAAATTTCTTATAGACACCAAAGCACAATGGCCATCTCAAATTTTCCACAAACACACGTACATTTCAGAGCTATTACTGCAGGCTTGGTTCTAGACCGTTTCTACTGAGTCAAAGGAGGCTTTCGCTTGTCAGTATGTATAAAAGTTATTGTTTTAGGACAATAATTGTATAACAGCTTTGTATCTTAAGAAAACTCGGTGCACACTGTAAGTAGTATTTTACCAGCCAAATGACCCGATCCTGATCTGAATGTTGGAAAAAAATGGCATCTATCTCTAGATTGGCTGGGTCAAGGGTTGTTACAAACCTCCCACTGGTTTAACAGACAAAAATTGCCATAGTAAATATGAAAGGCAACAAAAGAGGTATGATTAACATTTTTAATCTGTGGCTGGTTTAGTTCCCCTATGGGACGCTAAGGATATGTAGGGTCATCTGTATACAGTTAGGAGAGTTTGCATAAGTACAAAGTATCTATGGCACTTAAGAATCTGGTGACAACAGTTCCATCTGGAAAGTGACTCTTCACTTTTATACTATTTTGCATTTATGTGAATACTTAAAAAACAAAAATTAGGCACACCAATCCAAAATTGGAACTACCACACTAGAAGTCAAGGCATAATCACAATTTGTAGTAGCTATCCAGTTAGCAAAATGCTCAACTATGATCTGTATGTGTTTTTATAATAGGAAACCTAAAGGTTAGGTTGCTAACTATGGAAAACATCAATACCTAAGTCAAATTAAAACAGAGCTGTCTATTAGTGGCCTGGGAGGTTACAGAGGAAGGGGTGTGTGTGTGTGAGTGTGTTCTGTGTGTCTAGTCTGTCTTGCATATGGCTGCTCAACTCTCTTTGATTCTAGTACTGACAGAGTGCGTTTTCTTTCAAATTTAACTCCTCCTTTACTTCGTTATTTGTAATAAGAAGTCATTTCATGCCTGAAGTTTAGCCTGGACTTGGTGTCTGTAATCCTAGGATTCCTGAGTCTGAGGCAGGAGGATGTTCAAAGCTAGCCTGGGGTACATAATCAGATTTCCTCACCTCTCCTAACAACAGGAACAAAACATAACCCTGATTTTCAGCTATATCAACTACAAAGCAAACAGTATTCATTAGGGATAATGACAATTAAATGAACAGCACATGTAATCCCAAGTATTTCAAACAGTAGTCTCAAAATACAACTTGCCCAGTTAGTATGATCACACCTTTAAGATAGAATGAAAAACAAAATATATTTCTCAAGAATTAGTTTCCCCAACTACCCAAGTATACGATAGTTCTAAGAATCTGCATGCTTTGCTAAGTCTGAAAAGAAATTCCAACTTACTTCTGCATAATACAAAAAGCACCAAGTCCACTCCTTAAACACCTCTGTAATTTTGGTTATACAAATTCTAAAATAATTCAAACACTGGACAAGGACACACACCCTCATCAACACCTTCTCAAAGAAAGCTGCTTTCAACCGTAAAGGTATTTACAACTCAGGAAAGCTACTTCAGTCTGTTCCAAAACTCTGCAGCCTTTCAGTTCACTGACACTTGATTTTTAAGAGGATTTTGCACCCTTGTGGGAGGAGGGAGGGGGACGACAACAATGTTTTTCCCTATACAGTTTAACGAGAGCAAATATTAACTTTCTTTTGTAAAGAGAAGCCACTTCCATAAACCCTTCAAACACCAACGCGTTTTGGAACGCTGAAGACGGCTTAACAAATCAGAGAGCACGAAGAAAACGTCCACAGTCTTTCCCTCTTAAATTTGAAGGCCGCTTGGTCTAGTTGAACACCTCGACAGTGTCACCTTACACTATCCTGGCAGAGCATTCTCAAAGCCTTCCTCTGCTACGAAAAAGGCACCCAGCCTCGGAACCTCTCTACAGCACTCGATCCTTAACCATTAAAAAAAAAAGTTTTGAAAAGTTAAGGGGAATACCAGTTACACTCATGTTCTTTCTTGGAAGCAATGTTACTCTGTAGTGTTTTAGAATAGCCTGATCAAATTCTGAGATTCCCAACATACAAAAAATATATAGAGAGAAGTTGGGTTGAGGGAGACAGCAGTACAGGCTGGCGAGTTCCCGGGTCCTGCGGCCAGCACACGCCTGGCGCGACCCGGACCCCGGACCCCACACCGGGTGCACCACGACCGCCGGCCCAGGAGCCTCCCTGCCGGCTCCCGCCCAGAGTCCCGCGTCTTTGCAGACAGCCATTTTCCCCCGAGGGGGCGGCCAGGTCCGAGAGCGGGCTCGTTCAAACCTCCCTCCTCTCCCCGTGTCCCCACTGTCCGACCTCCAAGTAGCGGAGGGGCTTTTGTGGGCCGTGGAATGCAGCGGAACCATTAGTAACTCAGCAGGCGCGGAACACGGCCCGGCCAGCGAGGACCCCAGGCGAGGGCGGACCCGGGACGCAGGGGCCCGGGCGCGCGGGGTAGCTGGGCGCTGCCCGGGAGCTGGCAGCACGCGGGGGGCGCGGTGCCGGCCGCCTCTCACCGCAAGTCCGGGCCGCGGAGCCCGCGCCCCTAAAGCAGCACGGCGGGGAAGAGCACGGGGGAGGGAGCCAGAGCCTGAGAAGGGGTCGGCCGGGTCGCTTACCTGTATCTCTGCGGGGAGCTGGGAGGGGTGGGTGGCCCGGGGAGGGGGAAAAGGGTCGGGGGAGGGGGCGGGGAAAGGGGGAGCCCTTGTGCGGTGTAGCCTCGGAGTTGCTCCCGCCACCGCCACGGCCGCCGCCTCCTTTCCGATTCACTCAAACAAACAAGATGGCTGCCGTTACGGCGCGGCTCTTCCGGCCGCCCAAATCCTTGGTTCAAATCGGCAGGATGTTTACGGTCAAAAAGGTACTTGTGCGCCTGCGCAACCCGCCGGAGCCACAGAAGGGGCGGCGCAGGCGCGCTGACCACTTCCTTGTCTTTGGACCAGCCGCCTGCTTGCAATGGAGCAGGCGCAAAGGTTCGTCGAAGAGGTTTTTCGAGCGTCAGAGTTGGCAAATAGAGCGCATGCGCAGTGCATTGTAAATACTTTGGTTAAACCTGAATTCGAGTTAAAGCAGATCATGGCCAGTTTTCTGTGCGCCTGGCAAATTTTAATGACCTTGTAGAGCGACGAAGGAAACAAAAGTCTTTAGCTGCAGGAAAAGTAAGGACTAATTGGTTCGACCAACCTGTCTTTATAAACAGCCTTAGGTTTGCCGCTGAGGCTCTGTGAAAATTTTTTGAGTGTAGATTCATTTTACATGCAGTTCTTTAACTCTGGTCTCCCATTCATGGAGTCTCATACATATTCTGGAAAGTTCCCTTTAACAATATTTGATTCTCTGGTGGTGGTAGCATATGCCTTTAATTCCAGAGGCCTTACAAGTATCTCTGTTGAGTTCAAGGTCAGCCTGGTTACAGAGAGAGTTCCAGAACAACCAACGGGACACAGAGAAACCCTATTTCAAACTCAAACCAAACCAAACCAACAACAACAAAACCCAAAAAAACAACGTTTCATTTTTTTGAACAGATGCTTGTTTATGGTTCATGTACACTCGTTTCCTTGTACTGAAATGCCAAGTAAATTTCTTACTTCGGGAGTTAGCTGCTGACAATGCCTCCTCTCACCTGCTGAAGGTGCATGTGTCAACTTAGGCAGTTTGTTTAAAAACTGTTGACAGGACAGATTTAACTGACAGATTTCACCTCTTTTCATTGAAAAATAATTTTTCTTTTCCGGTTACTCAGTAATGACTTGTATGATTTGACATAATAACTTACTGAGAAGCTGGATGTTGCCATTTTCTTGTCTTTTTATAAAGCAGCTCTGTTCTGCCTCTCTGTTTTATGATAACACACAGCACATTTGTGAGGAAAATGGTAGGAGGATGCTAAAACATATAGTAGCAGATTTTGGTTTAGAATTGCACACAGTTTTGCAGATTTGTTCCTCTGAATTCATCAACTTTTGAAAAAGGGTTATACATGCCAAAAACACTACAGTAAGCAGAAAACTTAGGTTAAGAGGATTGACAAAAAGATTTTTTTTTGGAATATCACAATGTTTGTGTTTCATCATAACTTTAAAGTTTTTAGATTAAGTGAAAAAAGATATGAAGCATTTGTTTAATAAAGAAAACTCCCCCAGTGAAATGAAATGCCCTTAAGGTTTTGGATTAAGCAGAAGGAAATGGACTTAAAGCACTGATAAAACACCAATAATGATTATGCTGTCTAGTTGGACTTTGATAAGAAAAATGTCATTTAAGAGTAAAATATGTAGTAAAATGTTATAATCAGGCATAGACATAGAGAAGCAAAGGAATTAGGGATAACACTCAATATTTGAAATACCAACTCAATACAACATGTATGAATTAAACAAGTGATTATATCCCTGTGTGTGTTTTACATTTAAGTTTAATTCATAATTACACCCACCTCATGGGAAAGAAAGGATTTGCGTCAACACCAAGAACAGAACTTCACAGACCATGTCAAGGCTGGGTGTAGGATCTGCTTAGGCATGTGGGTGAATCACCAAATCAGAATCATCTAGGTTCAGGAGTGGGCCTAGAAAGAATGAAGAGTATATATTGATCTGAGATTACAAAGGGTTGATGAGACTAGGGGAAAGCTCAGAAGCAGAGTCTTGTTAGAGTCTATGTAACTAGAGACTTTTGTCCAAAAATTTCATCATACTAACATTTCAATACCAACAACATTTCTGTTATTTCCCTGGGAATATTTGACAGTAATCATTTTGATAACAGACATTTAATAAAATAAGATTGACAGTATTTTTCCCGATGTGTCATTGTTTTACTTTGGTGTGTATCGCATCTTTCATCCAGCAAAATTGCTTAGAAAAAATATTGACAAATAGGGAAATAGAGCTGAGGTGGAACTCTTAAAATAATGTAACAAACAAAGACCTTATACTGCTAAAACTTTGCAAATTAGAAAATAAATTACTATCAGTTGAGAGAAGGATACCACCAATATAGTACTTTCACTGCAAAAGAAATGAACGTGTGTGATGAGGGCCATAAGGAAAGATAGAAGTTGCTAACGTTGGTAAAGGAGAAAAATGGAGTGTTAAGACAAACTCCTAAAAACACTTCTAAGAATGCATGGGGGTCACTGCATAGTTCATGTCCTTTGATAGGGATAAAATTAATTACTACAGCTTCTGTGTTATTTGGAAATCATTATGTTCCAAAAACCATACAAATAGCTGGTGCAAAGATTTGCCGTGTATTACAACACTTAACTTTTTCCTGAAGGAAAGGTCTGTTTATCATCTCTGTCTTGGTATACTTGTGCAGGGTACCTGACAGTCATAGTTTTCTAATTTTATTTGGTTTACTACTTGTCCTGAAATATTATTTCAACTGCATTTGACTTAGAAAGTCTAAGTAGGCCTGAGAATATGCTTTATAAACAGTTTCTATGTAATTACAAGTCTTCTGCTGTATAGACCCTATGTTTTTAAGGCAGTTTGGAATCATGTAGGCCTGAGATTTCATTACAATTTTCCATGTAGAAGCTGCTGATTTTTAAGTTGATCAAACTCTCTGGGGTTAAGTTTTATTTATAAAATCAGGCAATTTTTGTCCATCCAGTTGGCGTTGTGGTGCTTATTACATGTGATAATGTATATAAAGTACTTAGGAGAGCATTTGGCACATTAAACTCAATACATTAAATTATTACTATTATCAGGATTGCTCATAGTAGATTTGGGTATCCATTTACAGTCTTATTCTCCTCAACATTTACTGATTCTTTTCTATTTATCTTTTATCCATATTGAACTATATCGTAAATCTGAGAATTGACTTCCAACCTCTTTGCCTTTAGTTTGGAGCATGCCAAGTTAACTAATAGATTATAGTCCACAATCAATTTTCCAGGAAAATATAAATGAGTCCATATTTATGGAATTGAGCTAGGTGCATGCCTTTAATTCTGGCACTCAGGAGGCAGGGGCAGGCAGATCTCTGAGTTGGAGAGCAGCCCGGTTTACAGAGCAAGTCCCAGGACTACACAGGGAAAAATCTGTCTTGAAAAAACAAAAAGAAGAAACAAAATCTATGGTGTTGATGTTGAAGACTGAATCAAGGGTCTTGTACATGCTATGCAGTTGTTGTAACACTGAACCAAAGCCCAGATTGAATATGTTTTAGTCAAAGTTGTATGTAGACAATCTACGGTATTTTTGTTCTTGTTTTTTAGAAGGGAGCAGGCTGCTCTTTTCTTTCTTCTTTCTTGTTTCTTGGAATGCAGGTTCAATGGTTAACACTCAGACAACAGACTTTGATAATAATGATAAATGTTTAAATAAGAATAGAGAAGCTTGGAGATGGAAAACTGGATGTCTGCAAGTAAAAGAATACAAATAGATACATATCTATCACCCTAAACAAAACTCAAGTCCAAGTGGTTCAAAGACCTCAGCATAAAACCAGATAAACTAAATCTGACAGAACATAAAGTTGGGAATAGCCTTGAACTCATTGGTACAGAAGACAACTTCTTGAACAGAATATGCATATGAATATGAATGGCTCAGGCTCTAAGATCAACAATTGATAAATGGGGGACCTCATGAAACTGAAAAGCTTCTGCAAGGCAAAGGATGACATCAATAAAACTAAATGGCAACCTACAGATGGGGAAAGCATCTTCATCAACCCTACAGCCAATAGAGGGCTAATGTCCAAAAATTCATAAAGAACTCAAGAAAGTAGACACCAACAAACCAAATGACCCAATTTAAAAAATGGAGTACAGAACTGAACAGAATTCTCAACAGAGGAATCTTGAATGGCTATGAAGCAGTTAAAGAAAAATTCAATATCCTTAGTCATCAGGGAAATTCAAAATGACTCCAAGATTCCATCAGAATGGCTAAAATAAAAAACTGAAGTGATAGCACATACTGTGGAGAAAGCCTCTTGAGCTATGTTTGACTTTATTTAATCCCGTTTATAATATTCAAGCAGAAAATTCTTGGATTAAAAGTATGTACTAAGGGGGTTGGGGATTTGGTTCAGTGGTAGAGCGCTTGCCTAGCAACCGCAAGGCCCTGGGTTCAGTCCCCAGCTCCGAAAAAAAGAAAAAAAAAAGTATGTACTAAGGCTGAGCCGCACCACAACTTAAAACAGTTTTTTTTTCAGTAAATACAGTCTTAGGGTTCATGGTGTAATCAAATATCCTGCAATAGTGAGGAGATGAAGGAAGGACAGACACACAGACACAGAAGTGATGTGATTAGATTGAGTTCTCAGATGGAGAAACTGCAGCATCTAGAAGCTTAGCCTGTTTATTATCTACAGTTGAACAGACGGCAGGGATCACTGCACACAGCTGAGGCAGAGTGGTTACACGAAGTGAGCAAAGAGGCAGCTTTTGTCAGTCTTGAGGAGTAGTCTTTGTAGGAGAACAATCTTCAGGCTAAAACATCTTGGCCGTGGTTCTCAACCTTCCCAATGCTGTGACCCTTTAATTCAATTACTCATGTTGTGGTGACCCTCAACTATAAAATTATGTTTGTTGCTACTTCATTACTGTAATTTTTCTACTGTTATGAATTGTGATGTAAATATGTGTGAAGATAGAGGTTTTGCCAAAGGGATAGTGATTCACGAGCTGAGAATCACTGATCTATGGAGAGATAGTTACAGCAGACATTTTTAGTGCATACTGTCAACATTCAAACTTGGACCCAGGGGAAGGCTTTGTCCTCCCTCTGAGCTTCATTTGAGTAAGACTTTGCCACTCCTGTGGGGCTGAAGCATTGGGATCCTTGTTCATGTCAACTACAACCATGGACTTAGGACTTTATGTAGGGAGCCATGTTGGATTTGGGCCTAGCCGCTTTGTGACTGCATAGCTCAAGGTGGCTACTTGACTCTGGGCTGCATGGCCACAGAGGTTTAACCTTGAAATGACTGCCATACGGACATGAGATTGTTGAACTAAAGCCTCTCCCAGGAAGACCCTGGGAGCAATGACAGGATGTTTCAGCCTGAGCAAAACACCGGATGTCCCTGAGCAGATTCCTGAGAAGGGTTCCACCTTTTCAAAGAACATGTCCCTGGAAGACTGTTGCCTCTTTGTTATAGGAGGATATCTTGCAGTGTAGTGATTCACCTTATATCCTTGGGCACTTCCCAAACTCCCCCACCCTAAGCTTCAGTTCCCATTTCTATTCCTGCCTCAGAGCTTTAAATGCGGTACATTTCTCTCAATAAACGAGACCTTGACAACAGAACTTTGCTTGGTCTCCTTCTCTCGCCCCCCATTTAGGCCCAAGGGTAGCGCCCCTTCAGGACCCTGAATAACTGGGTCCCCGCTGGTGGGGACAACTTCATTTACTTCCTGTACTCACACATTATGTACTTCTCATTTGAAATTAACTAAATTCATTTATGTTAAGATGTTAGGTCAGGCAATGATAGAAGTTCAAGTAGTAGAATAAAAGAATTTACTCTAAATCATTTGGAACCATCCAATTCCATGAGACGCTTAGCTCTGCTGTTCGCCAACAATTCAGGATAGGATTTATCATTTACCCATCTTCCTATTAGCATATATTAATGATCTTTGTGTATTGTTTCACTATCAGAAGACAATCTGTGGTTGAATCTAATTGATGTCTGAAGAAATAATATTAGTTAAGACATGTTCTCCTGTGGTTTATAAAGTTGTCTGGTTGCCATTGTTCATTCATTTATTAGCAAGTGAGTGTTAGCAGATACTGTAGCTCAGGTCATTAGGAGCTAAAGCACTCAATGGCAGTCTTCATTTGTTCATCCTGAGGTGAACTTGGACACCTTCTATGCTTTGGTAATCATACATTTATTCATGAAACATCTTTTAATAATCATCATAAAATGACACTGTATTTGCTATTTTAAACATCTTTCCCTCTGTCCCATTTTTCCATATCTATTTATAACACAACTTCCAGATTGATGTTTACCGTGTCCAGTGTCTCTTCTATAGTCTTTTTGTGATAAATTACATGTGGTCAATTCATCACATTGGTTATATAAAATTGTATAATTAATGCCATTTAGTACACTTACAAAGTTGGATAAGTCACAACTGTCTAGTTTTAGGTTAATTTTATTATTTCCAAAGGGAGTCTGCTACCCTGCTTAGCAAATCTGGCCTCATATCCCATTTCTGTAACTTCTAGACATTAATTAGCTGTGGATTTGCCTCTTCTGTGTATTTATTTTAGGTGGTATTGTTTGGATTAAAAACAGTTTTTTAAATTAATGACTTTTTTGCATTGTGGTGTAAAAAATACATAACAGAAAACAACTTAAAAGAGAAAAACACTTACTTTTGTTCATAGTTTCAGAGATTTAAGTCCGTAGATAACTTGGTCCAGGGCTCAAGAGTAAGACATCATAATAGAGGGAGTGTCTACCCTAGGGCAGCTGTTTACATCATGAGAGAGAATCAAAGAATGCTGAAATAGCCAGAGGCCAAGTATTATTTTCAAAGCTCCTCCATCACTGACCTACATCCACCTGGCTATATCAACTAAAAATCTCATCCGTTCTCAGCATAGTACCATCAGCTAGAGAGCAAGCACATAAAATATGAACTTGTGGGATCATTCCAGACTCTGACTATAACAGGTTCTCAGAAGCTTATGTGTTGAAGGTTTGGTTCCTAAAGCAGTACTAGTCAGTGAGACCTTTGGAAGATGTTTGTGTCATGATTGTTAGCCTAATTTATGAATTAATGCACTAATGTATTCATAGCTTAAAAGACTTGGGAAGAGGGCTCTCGTAATAAAAGCAAGTCTCTCTTTCCTCTCTCCTTCCTAGTCACTGTGAGTTAGGGTTCCCCTTCTACAGGTGTCTTCTATCATGTATAGAAGGCTAAAGCCAGCCAGCCTAAGTGATCATGGATTAAACTCTCTGAAAGAATGCGCCAAAATACAACCACCACCACCACCACCACCACCACCACCACCACCTTTCCTTCTTTAACTTGATTTCTCAGGTATTCTGTCATAGAAACACATCGTATAAAAATGATCATACAACATGTTGCTTTTTGTACCCTGGTTCTTCTAATTAGCACTGTTTCCCAGTTTCATCCACATTACAGCAATGTCTGCATTAATTTCTTTTCAAGGCCAAACAGTACATTTTATCTGGAGTCATGGAGGCGTTTCACTTTCTGGTGACTATGCAGTGTTGCTATGAACACTTGTATACAAGTTTTTGGTTGATTATTTGTTTTCAGTTTTTTGGGGTATACATGCCTAGGAGTATAATGGTTGAGTCATATGATAACTTCATGGCAAGCTTACTATGAAACAGTCAAACTCTCTACCATAGCAGCTGAACATTTGCATCCCACCAGCAGTACATTAGGAGTCTGGGTTTTTACATCTCCACTAACATTTGTTATTTTTATTATATTCATTTGAGTAGATAGAAAATTATCTCACTGTGGTTTAAATGTTTATTTCCATAGTTACCAAATGACACTGGACTTTTCCTGCTTATGTTCACTTGTGTACCTTTTCTTCACACACTGTCTCCAGTTCTTTGTCTACTTTAAAGATATTATTTATTCTTTTTTTTTCTTTTCTTTTTTTAGGAGCTGGGGACTGGACTCAGGGCCTTGCGCTTGCTAGGCAAGTGCTCTACCACTGAGCCAAATCTCCAACCCTATTTATTCTTATTTTATGTGTAAATGTCTCTGTGTGTATACCACATGTGGGGGCCATGAAGAGGCGGGAAGAGGGCTTTCGATTCTCTGGAACTCTGGGAATGGAATTTACATCTCCTGGGAAAGCAGTAAGTACTTTTAACATTAATCTTTTGCTCATATTAATTGGGATGAAAAAGCTACTGAGTTGTATTAATTTTTAATATATTCTTGAAACGAATCCTCACCCCCACATTTTAAGGTTTTTGAGACAAGGTTTCTCTTGAAAGACCCCCGGAGTGGGGAGACCCTCACTCAAGTCTCGGGATGACGAGACCCCCCAAGAACTCACATAAGACTGTCCTTGCTGTAATTCACATGAGGTTTATTGATAGGAACCAGTGCACTGGGGTCGAGACTCATATCCCACGCAGAGGCAGTGGAGCTCGACCCCCAGTAGCTAAGAGAAGGGGAATTTAAAGGAAGAAACCACAGCCCAAGGGGGTAGGGAGGGCGTCATTGGAAAATGTCGAGAATACCAGTGAAAAATCACAAGGAGGAGCTTCCTGTTTCTCAAGATTGTTTAACTTTATGGTCCTCTAGTTTCTGGGAGAAGCTTCTTGCTTCTCAAGATTTTAATCTAACTTTATGGTCAGCTAGTTCCTGGAAGAGAGTTGTCGAACCAGCCGATGTTCTATGGTCCTAGGAGAAGCTTCCTGGAACATACAATCCCAGGGCCTAACTGTTTTTTTTTCTTCTGCTCTGAAAACCTTTGTCTGGGGGTGGGAGGCAACCTTAAAACTTCTACCTTTCACTCTGTGTAGCCCTTGACCAGACCAGGCTGATGTTGAGCTCACATAGAGATCCACATTCCCCTGCCTCCCGAATGCTGCGATTAAAGGTATGAGCACCACTAACCATCTTTGAAACTAATCTTTTATCAGATTTATTTTTGGATATCCTTGAGGAGCAATAATACAAAGCTTAATAATCCAAAATCTTCTGATAGTCATTAGTGTAAACTGACATTATGTTAAATGTAGTTTGTCTATGTGTTCACTGCTCATAGAACTAAAAATAATTCAAACTTTAAGTTACAGCAATCATTTAGCTTATTACTCAAACATTTTTCTAAGCATTAGACATCAAGGTTTTAGAGTATTTGTTTTATGACAAGTTTTACTATACTGCCAGACTGATCTTGATGCACAGCAATCCTCTCACCCCCAGCCTCTTGAATGTGGGGATTACAGACATGTGTCACATTCCTGACTAAAGTATTGTTTCTTTTATACTCTTACTACTGTTCATTTCTGTGGTTCTGGAGTTTTAATTTGGATGAGTGCTCTGACATTGAATTATAAATTACAAAGAAACATAGTTTTAGATGTTTAATTTAATCTTTGGGCTAACATTTGAAATTTTACCACAGAATCCCAGTTACAAAATTTTCACTCACATAAAGAAGGTCAGTATAGTAGAAATTCAATGTTCTTGAGTCTCCTGATTCTTGGATCTTCTCCATACTACATTTTGGTTAAATTGAACACACTAGGTTACCAAGCTTAGAAGATTGACCTTTCAAGTCCAACATTCCAATCAACATTTCAGAACTTAATCAGCTCCTGACATGTATACACAATAAAAATAGTATTTGCAAAATTCCTGTGAACTACCTAGGGATAATGTGCCACTCTGGGTGGGGTTAGGAGGTAGCAATCTCCGACTACTAATTAGAATGGAATATGGTTGCTTCAGGCAGGGTCTTGCTGTATATAGCCTGGCTTGGCTTCTGAAGTGCTAGGATTTCAGGAATGCACTACCACACTATGCTTAAATGAAAGCTCATATGAACTCAGGACACTGAAGCAACAACCCCAGGACCTTCACAAGACTGCACAAGGCACTCTGAATTTATCCTGTGACTTCCAGTTTAGCATTTTTTTATGGGACACGTAAGTGTGTGAATGAGATGGTCTCTGATTCTTGTGCCTTGGACTCTTTCCCTTCTGTTGGTTTGCTCCATCTGACTTCAATGGGATGGTTTTGTTTTATCTTATTATATTTTTTTTGTTTTTATTCTTAGAAGTCTGCTCTTTTCTAATGAGAGATGGAAAGGGCATGGGTCTGGTTGGGAGGGGAGGAGGGGAGGAACTGGGAGTAGAGGGGAAACTGTAATCAGGATACATTGCATGAGAAAAGAATTTTTTCAATAAAGGTAAGAAAAGAATTACGTTGAATGGATAATTAACTAAACAAAGATGACTACTTGTCCTAGTTAGAATTTATATTGTTGCAATGAAACACCCTGGCCAAAAAGCAAGTTGGGGAGGAAAGGGTGGGTTTATATGGCTTACAGTTTCACATTGCTGCTCAGGAAGTCAGGATAGGATCGAACAGGGCAGGAATGTGGAAGCAGCAGCTGATGCAGAGGCCATGGCCATGGAGAGATTCTGATTATTGGGCTTACTCCCTATGGCTTGCTGAGCCTACTTTCTTATAGAACTCAGGAACATCAGCCCAGGCATCGTACCACCCAATGAGCTAGGCTCTTCTCATCAATCACTAATTAAGAAAATGCTTTACAGGCCCAATCTTGAGGTATATGAGGTACTTGCCAATTGGGGTTCCCTCCTCTCAGATGATTATGGTTCGTGATAGGTTGAGATAAATCTAGCCAGCACACTACTGAATAATTAGTAACAATTTGGTAATAAGAAGGGATTAATCATTAAGTAAAGACACTGCCTCAGAGCACAAGAATACTAGATGTGGTGAACACATGTTTCCAATAGCTGAGTCTACGTAGCCATGGTAGAAGGAAAACTCAGTGGCCCACCTTGAGGTTTGCAACTGCAACAGTGTAGAGTATGGTTCACTTAGTGAACTACAGGTAAGAGGTGCTGCAGATAAAGCAGAGATGGGTACAAGGGGCCAGGGTACCAGTGGAGGAGCTGGGACTCTGCCCTCTGGGATATGGGTACATCTCACAGGAACATTTCCCTTTATGGTGTTCAGGAGCCTGTTAGTGAAGCTAGCAAAACTAGCAAGAACATGAATACTCCTGGAAGTTCTGCTGTTTGTAAAAGAGTTGCTTCAGTAAAACCATATAGGGAAATCGGTCTCTCCCTCTCTGTCACATCTCTCTCCCACCCTCTTCTGAGAAGGGAAATGTGTATTGGCACCTGATGACAAAGGAAATGTGTATTATTACATCAGAATCTTCCATCACCAAGCAAGATCAAAGCAGACTAGGAGACACTTACTAGCAATAAGCAGACAACTGGTTAAGATGGTCATAATATTGAAGGAATAATAATAATAATAATAATAATAATAATAATAATAATAATAATATTGTTAGGAGACATTTCAGAAGTGGTTAAATGGTTATTGGTGTAACCCAGCCTAGTATGTTGAGTTTATCTGAAGGTGTATCTCCAAATGCCCCACAAAATAGGAAACAGTTTTTTGGAGAACATCTTCAAACAATGCACATGGCAGGTACTTTATAGGCAAGTATGAATTGATACTACATGTCCAAGATGAATGTTCTATTAAGTCAAGAATTGCAGTTGTCAGCAAGCCAGGTCTCCCTACCCCAAGTGTCCCCCAGGGTGGAGGAGGGTGCCTCAGGGAAAGGCCTTTCAAATCATGTTGGGCTATTTCTGAGGGCCTTGAAAAAATAGAAACTCTTCCTTGTAGGTATATCTGACTTAAGATTCTTTTGGTTGCAAGGAATAAATGATAAGTACCGTTAGTTTCAGAAATAAGGATTAAGGTCGTTAATAATCTCATGCAACAAGCTATCTGGAGGAGGCTCATTCATAACTTTAAAGTCTCATATGCCCTCACATCTTTCAGATCTGTCATGCTTACAATACTGGCTTTTTGCTTCATGGTTGGAAGATAGGACTTCTTATTTTAGACATCATTTTACCATTTAGACAAGAAAAAGACAGAACTGTATTCCGCATCTGCATTCAGTGGCTATTAGGTGTGAAGCTATTTGACAATATCTTTGGAAACATCGGATGTACAGAATTATCAGGCTATATAATTTAATTTTCAGTGTAGAAATATATCATCTTGGCTCTCCTGCAAGCTCTATGGATCTGAATATGAGGCTCTTGAGACTCCAATTCCACCTCATGGTATGCCTCCCTCTGTGCAAACAGAACAGGGTTGGTCTTCAAGACTACACACCTACCAAAATTATTCTTCCCCAGCCTGCTTAGTATATACTCCTGGAATTATCCTATTTACTTGTAGTTACTATATAGTGTATGTGTGAGTAATATTTTATGTAGTAGTGTTTTGTGCCATAAAAATCCTTTAAAATAAATTTCTATTAGTAAAGATTTTATTCTTTTTCAGCTTGCCCCCCCCCCCCAGATCAATAAAATGTCAAATGAAATGAGGCTGCCTTTTAAAGGGATATTCTTTGTGCTGCTAGTCTGGTTTCTATTTGATATGAGCATTTAAATGTTGGCTGAATGAAAAAGAATGTTTTAGTAATGGTTAGATAGTTTCTCATTGTCTAGCGTGTGCCTTTACTGAGGTTGTTCCATACCTTCCTTGCTGTTTTGGATCAAATTTGAGAATGGAAAAATTATTTAAGTAGAAAATTTCAGTGTGCTTGCAAAAATTCAATGAAAGTGAACTAACCTAGTGTTTGAAAATTTTGTATTGCTAACTTTCTGTTATTACTAGCAAATAAATTTCTTTATTCATCTTCTAGCTCCTCTGACTTTTTAATGTTTATAAAGTAGAATTCTCTTTAACTTCTTTAGAGAGGGAAACTGTCTTTTATATATAAAGTTATTTAGATTTTTTTGCCTATAATGTTTTTCTGAGATGGTGTTTTCTTGAAGGAAAATATTTTCAGTTTCAAAGGCTGAAAACAAATCCACAAGAACTCACTAAACTCAGAAAGAGTTTAGCTTCCTAAGCAGACTGTGCAAAGATAGGAATCAGCAGCCGGATTCACAGCCTCTGATTGTCCCAAATCACACAAGTCATCAACTGAGTACTCAGAAAAGGAAAACAAGCCATTTTCAGCTAAAGGATATGAGCATAATGTGTACCATAAACTCACGGTGGATGTTTTAGAACCAAGCATGTTTGTGACTTAATTTGAATTTCTCAGTGCAACACATCTCAAAAATTCCTTAAACATCATAGATGATCTATTATGTACAAAACATGACTGTTGAGAAACACCATTTCCTTGCCTTCTGGGAGGAACCTTAGGAAACATCGGCAGCAGGTGCAAAGTATTCCAGAGAGAGGACTGGCTATAAAGAACATATTTATCCATCAGTTCCAAATCTTTCTGCTTCTGAGGGCTTAAAAAAAGAGATTTCTTGAGCTGAGGAAATTAAAAACAAAACAAACAACCATTCTAAGGTGGTGGAAGAGGACGAGGAAATGCTCTGTGATATTGTGAAATCTGGACTTGAAATTTGTTCTCATTTCCTTATGCACAGCTTCTAACATCCTTGGTTTCAGAGTAAGGAGCATTTTTTTTCATATTAATGAAGTGACTTGTAGCTGGAAGCCATTAGATAGCTTCAGGACAAGTAGTGGTTCCAAAAGAGTAAAGAATGATCAGATTTTTTAGTTCTACCTCTTAGTCCTTGAAAAGCAAAGAGAGACTGCACCAGGACTAGTAATACAGTTAACTTGCCTTTGAAATGAAGCCTCCACAGGTAAGACCCCCACCCTCCATCAGTGGTACTTACTCTGAGACACCTATGAATGAGGCACCAAGACACAGGTCGACGCAAAAGCAAGAGGTTTATTTTCTGGGCACATCAGTGTCGACCCTCAATCAGTCCCTGGAGGTGAGTGACTAGAAGGTGACCCCAAATGGCTATTACAAGCAGTTTTTATACTTTTTAGGGGCACAGATTACCTCAGCAAGGTTAGAGTTCAAACTTATTGGGTAAGCATATTAACCTTTAAATCTACCGACTAGCAAGCACCAGTCAGTACATTCTGAGAATTTTCTACCCAAGAATGTTCCTGTGGGTGGAAAATGGAACTTGGCCTAGCCTCAATCCCAGGTGGGAAGCTGGAACCTGGCCTAGTCTTGCCCTGAGGTGGGTGGGTGTAAGGCTGGTGAAAGCCCCTAGGGTCCTTCACACAAACACTCAAAATGCACAGGGATCAAAAGAATGACTGAACATGTGGAGAGTGGCAACCCAGAAACTCTGAGAGCCTACCCACTCACCTTGCCTTTATGCAACTTTTTCTTGTGGTCATTCACCCATCTTTTTTTGTAATATTTTAGAATTTGGTTTTGGGGAGTCATAGAAAATTGAGTTTGGGGGTTGGGGATTTAGCTCAGTGGTAGAGCACTTGCCTAGCAAGCGCAAGGCCCTGGGTTCGGTCCCCAGCTCCGGAAAAAAAAAAAGAAAATTGAGTTTGATATGCCATTATCATTGAACATTTTTGATGCTCAATGTGCTTGTGAATGTTCTTGTATTTGTCAAGGCTCGGTTGTAGAGACAATTGGAGACATTTGGCTGATCTAAGAAGAAGCTAGTTGCTTGTGAGACTCACTGGGGCATGTATGCTTCCTGGATAAATTCTTAGTGTATCAGTTGGGAGCCTGTCCACCAAAGGTCTGTGGACCAAGGTCTGTGCTCCTTCTGCAACCTCCAGGAAGCTGGAGTCAGGAAGGCACTGTTTCAGATTCTTGATTCCAGCACTCCACTGCCCTAAGTATGCCGTAGAGTAATAAGCCATCCCCATTGGTATAGACTCCTGTCATACTCCACTTCCTGTATCTACTCCAGCGAAACAGACGTCTTAGCACCCTGCTTTTTATTTGTTAATTACTGCTGTGCCCATCTCCCAAATACTTACTAAAACAAATAATGATGCAGTATCCTTGAAGGGGATGAGAGCAATGCAGGAATGTTGTCTAAGTAGTGGGAGTAGAGATCATAGAATGGATCAAGATGACCTTCCTGGAGAGGTAATGCCTATGTGATGACTTGTAAAAGGTAAGAAGATAAGCTTGTAGGAATTTAGGGGAGCAGCCTCCAACAGCAAGAACAGAACATGCAAAGACTCTGAGGCAGAACTTGTATTGAATGACCAAATGATGGTACAGGAATGGGTAGCACTGATGAACTCTCTGCTAGAGATTCATACTTATTCCAAAGAAGAAATGTTTAAAGTAATCCCTTGCTTGGTTTGCTATACAAAATGTATTTTGAATTATGATAGTCAACAGTTTTTGTAGCATTCAAACTAATATATGCTTCTTGAAAGACAAAGAGAAATCTCCTAATAGTGCCATATTTGAAGCTACTATGTAGTAAAATAATATTCTTGCTACTAACAATGCGACTATCTGGGTTAGTGTGTTAGCTTTTCTTTTTAAAAAGGTCAACATAAAAATTAAAAATGCATATGTCTGATTTCTGGATGGAGTAATATTTTTTAAATTAATTTTCGAGAATTTCATGCACCACATTTTGAATCCAATCACCCAAATTCCTCCCATTACCACCTTCACCTTCTTATCACATTTCTTCCCTCACTTTCTGCATGTACATTTGACACTCCATCACCCAAACTTGGGATCTATTTCTCCCCTTGCCTTCTGTCTTAGGGTTTCATTGCTGTGAAGAGACACCATGATCAAAGCAACTCCTATAAAGGCAAACATTTAATTAGGGCTGGCTTACAGTTGCAGAAGTTCAGTTCATTATCATCATGGTGGGAAGATTGGCAGTATCCAGCAGACATAGTGCTGGAGGAGGCAAGAGTTCTACATCCAAAGGCAACAGTAGAAAACTCCTGTGGGCAACTGGAAGAGGGTCTCATCCACACTCTCATCCGCACTGGGTAGTGCTTGAGTATAGGACCTCCCCAACCCCCACAGTGACCCATTTCCTCCAACAAGGCCACACCTATTCTAAGAAGGCCATACTTCCTAATGGTGCCACTGTCTGTGGACCAAGTATTCAAACACATGAGTCTATGGGGGCCATACCTATTGAAACCACTATACCTTGCATCTGAGAGAGCATAACAAGCATTTCAGAGCCCTATAAGGCCTCTAGGAGTGTGTTTAAAGAAAGACCAAGTACAATGAGATCACTATGATGTAAGGAAATGCTAGTCATCTATATAGTAAGACAATAAGAAGAAAGAGTGATGCCACTGAAGAGGCCATCTTGGACTGAAGAACTCCACTGCTGTTGTATGGGCAAGAGTCAGGAATACTGAGGCAAAGCCCCTCATTCATCTTCAACCATTTAGGAAATCTCAGATGAAGTCCCAGGTTTTGTGGTGAACTTAGAAGCATTTCCTCCAACAAAATTTCTTACATAATGAAGTAAGAGAAAAACAGATTAATTTATCAATGCAGCTATGTGGAAGAGCATCACACAACTACGTTCACAATCTATTTACATTGCAGAAATCAGGAAAAATTTAAATATTATTTTTCACTTTAACAACAGTAACAATGATGATTATAATAATGGCAATGAGAGTAGTGATTTACTGATAATCTTGGAGAGCCAGGGCTCTTCCACTGCTAAATCCACTGTTTTATGTGTTTGAATCTCATATGGTAATACAGATAAACCTGGATATTTTTCATATGGTTGTTTGAACTCATCCAACCAAAATTCATTTTCTCCCCCTGCCTTTTTCTAGTACTAACATGTTTGAAGGGCTTGCATAGAAGGTCAAGAGTAGTGGACTTTTATGATGAGAGGCCACTGATATGGTTGGAGATATGATCATTTTGTCTTCTGGGGAAGCAATACCTTATAGTGGCCTTTCTGTAATGGTCTTTCCACTACAGGGGTAAAGTTGAGATGCAATAAATAAAAAGAGTTGACCAACTCATTACAGGTGGGTCAGTATTGCAAAACTTTATTTAGCATAGTTTGGTAGATGGGGCTTTTCTCTAATTTTTGATTCATATAGTTCCAGAAAAGCATCATGGGTTGTCCCAAATTATAGGAATAATCTGGTCCATTATGTAAAATTTTATTTCCCTTACTATTATTCTAAGAGATAACTTTATTTACAATTTTATTTGGAGAAAAAAAAGTGAGGACACAATGTTTTTGCATTTACTAATTGTGGGGAAGGGATGAGGAGGGCAACCTGTCCCCAGGTTCTTGTTTGTTGGATGCTCGGCGGCAGATGTGATTATAAAGTCTTACCTTGCCACAGAAGAATAAGATAATACTGCCTTCATTCCCAGATGAAACCAGAAGGGGGAAGCCGGTCGAGGCTTCGGGTTTTTGGGAGAGAACTGTGACTATAAAGTTGGCTTGAGGTGGCTGGAGGCTCTGTTCCTTACATCACCACACTGCTCTCATCTGTTGTAATGAAAAAGGGCCAGGATTTGTAGCCTTCAGGAGATCCTTTCAAGCTACAACCTACCTCCCTAGAAAATGAAACTGTGATAGTTTCTCTTGTCTGGTTCATGGGCATGTGAATTAATTTATGTTCGATTGTGAATTTTTCTAACTGCTAAGTACATTTACACAGTGCGTGTTCTGCATGCCAGACACTTATCTAAGTACTGTCTTCAGACTAATTCATTTACTCATTAGGAAAACCATGAGTTAATTTTCTGGATTCAACTATATGAATGCAGGCACTGGTACTATGTTTTAATGCAAAATGGGGAGTTACAGCTGGTATCTACCTCCATTTTGGAAATCAAAGGTTCCCCATGATTCTTAGGAAGCAAATAATTTGGACCTTGTAAACCAAGGTGTCAGGATAATAAATACAGACAAGGAAACTGACAACATAGAAGTTTTGTAAGTTATCTAAGATCATCATCAGCCCTGAAAGGCTAAGAATGTGGCTTAGAATGAGAAAAACACTTGGATTTAAACACCAGCACATATACATTTCACACACTTGGAACACTAGTTTTTTTTTTTTTTAAACAAGGTGGATTTTTTTTCTTTTTTAAGATTTATTTATGTTTTATACATGTGAATACACTGTCACTGTCTTCAGACACAGCAGAAGAGGACATCAGATCCCATTACAGATGATTGTGAGCCACCTTGTGGCTGCTGGGAATTGAACTCAGGACTTCTGAAAGAGCAGTCAGTGCTGTTAACCACTGAGCCATCTCTCCAGCCGAGAACTTTTAATTAGTGAACTGATATTGGTAATTGTTGCCAATACTGATTTAGATAATCACTTTTATATTTAAAAATTTGCTTTATGGAAGACTTTTTTGGGCAGTAAGTGAAAGTAGACTTTGGCTTTTCTTTCTAGAAAGAAAATATTACATACAATATGTATAATAATACATTGTTTATTCTGAAGTGGATGCTATCTTATCTCAGTTTTCTGAGGGGAAAATCTGAGAATTGGGAAGGCGTGGGTACACTGGGTTAGTAAATGGAAGACTCACTCCTAGACTTGAGGTCTGTCTGCTGGTTCCTACCTAGGGGCTGAAGATTTCATTTTACTAGTTAGTGGCTTTTGTTGCATCCTAATACTAGTAAATTCTTTTGGGAATAAACACCTCTCTGCTTTAAGCCCACAAATTAGCGTTTTACAACCTGTTGGTTGTGACGTCTTTGGGGGTTGAGTGACCTCTTCAGAGGGGTTCCATCTCAGATATCCTGTAATAAGATGTTTACATTATGATTCATAACAGTAGCAAATTATAGTTATGAAGTAGCAACAGAAATAATTTTACGGTTGGGTTCACTACATCATGAGATACTTTATTAAAGGGTCACAGCTTTAGGAAGGTGGAGAAACACTGTTCTAGAGATGAATTCCAAAGAAACTGGATCGTGTCAATTGCGAAGTCCTGGCCCCTTTAGAGTGGCTTTACAACACACCCAAGGCTGCATTACTCTGATGACTTGTTCAAGTATCAGCTATTGAGATGAAGTAGTTGACCAAACCAACTCAGTCAGTCAACAGCTTCTCTAGGGAGGAAATGAGGATTAACAAGAAGAAAATGATCAGACAACACTATGGCATTACCCCAGACAGTTCAGAGGCTGAAGCAGGTTGATTTTTTTCCCAGTCTGCTTTTATACCATTTTAAGTACATGCAAAGATTAAGGTCAGTTCTAGGTTAAGAAACAAATGAGTCAATAAACACAAATAGACAAGGAACAAACAAGGCAGTTAACAAAGTCCCATGATCACTGCTTCTAGGGGCTTAAGAGGATGACCAAGATATCTGAGCCCACTTCCCTGTCCTAGCCCAAAATCAAATTCTTGCCTGAAGCCTACTTCTTTGTTTTAGGCCAAAGTCAGATTCCTGCCTGAACTTACTTTTGTGTTCTGCTCCAATGTCAAATTTTTGCCAAGTTTCTAGAAGTGGCCCCAAAAGCTCTCCACAAGTAATTCACTTCTGAAATACAGTACAGCACAAGGAACCTCTGGTTCTTAATGTAGAGGTGAAGAATGTAAGCAGTAAGTCCCCACATTTCTATCAAGATAGATTATTAGTGTCTGCATTCATGTAGCTGAATATATTACACTGCAGGGAATTTTCTCAAATTTTCTTCATCTCAAAAGTCAAAGTTTCCAAGTGGGAAACCAAATTGACTTTCATGTAATTTTCTCAGTTCATTTATTCCAAGGAAACTCGTACTATGTGAAGTTTTCTGAGTGTAGCTCACAGGCAAATGACTCCTTTACTTTAAATAGCAGGAAACATCAGGGAATTAGTTCTTATCTGATAATAGTTCACAGAACTACATTTTGTAGAGTAGTTCTAATTTCAGGGTAAGTGACAGTTCTGTTCTCCAATAGAGAAAATCCTTTGCTGCTGGTCTGAATTTGGTCTTGATGAAGGGTGCAGTGTGCTCATTGTTTTAATTGCGTGATGCTCATTCCGTTTTACTTCTGTTTGTCTTTATAGAATTCAGTAAATGCATTTTAACAGGGAGATGATTCAGACAAGGATGACTGATTGACTCCTATCACTGACTATTGGTCTAGTTATTAACCCAGCAGGCTGACAGAACCCCACTTTTCAAAAGCACAATCATCAGGTGGAAGAAATACAGACAGTGTGCCATAGATCCATTTCCCTTTAGAAACAACTTCACCTTCAGAGTGAATGGTAAGTATGAAATTCTCTATTAAGGACTTTCTATGATAAACATTTTGTTGAACATTTTCTGTGGAGAATTTATTCACTGAAGGGTTGCAAGCCCAAACATGCATCCTCAACACTCAAAGCTAGCCTCACTCATTTTAAATAGATATTTTCTAGATAGTAGTCTAACTTGCGCACAAGAAAATTCATCCAATTTTTGTTTCTCATCCTAAAACTGTAGTAGTGTCATAGCAAGAATTAAGTACTTGCTAAATACCAACTTCATTTAAAGACTGTTGAGTTCATATTTTTCTGTACTATCTTACATTGAACTTATACTAAGCTTACCTATTAAAATCCCTCTGACTAAAAGAAAATACTCTGTGCTAGTAAATCCCATCTTCCTGTGACTAATTGTCCCTTCCATTATCTTAAGCTAGCATATTATTTGTAAATATTTGGGTCATGGCTTCTTAGTTTTGATTTTGTGAATCGTGTCATCTGAACTTTTTTGGCTATATTCAAATCATTAGCAATAAATAAGGAGGCCAATGAATAATTACAATTGTCAAGGACAGAAACAAAGGCAATTAGATTGATTTTGTCTATTGTGTGTGCACACCAAAGCACACACACATGTGCACATGTGCACATGCATGTTTGACTCCAGCATTAACATGGCTTTCTAACTTTTTTCAAAGAAAAAGACTTGCACGCTCATTTTTGTCAGCATACAGAAAGTAGTATTTCTTAGCTAAAATTTTATTACATTTATCTACATTTGTGTCCACATAGTCTACATGTGCTACACATGCTATGTGTGAGGAGATCAGAAGCCATCTTGCGGGAGACAGTTCTTCCTTCCACCATGTAGGTCCTGGAGTCCAACTGAGGTCAACAGGATTGATGTCAAATACCTTAATCTGCAGAGCCATCTTACCAGTCTGAACAAAATGTTTCTTAAAAATTAGTGAGAGTCAAATGAAATTGTAGATCCCTAGAATAAGTCCTAAACTTAGCAAACCTCACCCGAAACTACTTATATATTTTATCAAGAAGTATAATTTCTTACCAGAGAAAGAGATCCTGGATAGCATTAGAAAACAGGCATCAGTTCCACACTAGCTTTTGAAAAACTTATTTTCTGTCAGAGGTAATGAAGTTTTAGGGCTATAAACAACCCAAATTTTAAAAAAAAATTCTACTTCAGTCTTGTTAAAGAACTCAAGTGTAGCTCCCTGTTTTTGACCATCACTTCTGTCTGTCTGTCCGTGTGTGTGTGTGTGTGTGTGTGTGTGTGTGTGTGTGTGTGTGTGTGTACATGCGTTCCACACTGTTAATCTGTGGATACAGGATGTGAAAAACTGCAGCCTCAAGCAATGTGATCATCAATGATAAAGTGGTGTTACAAAGGTATGAGACAGAACAAGATGCAATGCAAGTGTTAACAAGGTTCTGTTTCAGGCCAGTAAGAACAAGTCCCGGACCAAGGTGATGTAACATGGCTGCCAGTGAAATCAGATTTGCCTTAACCAGATCGTACTGCAGAAAGGTACTCTGAACGAACGAAAGAAATTAATAAGGAGAGTAACATAATACCACCATGTCTTAATTATCTGAATCTGGTTTGCTTTGGAAACAGATCTCTTTTATTTTGTTGGAATATTTATTCCATTGAAATACATCTAATGCAATTTAAATAATTTTAATACCTTATTTTATGGGAGATCTTGATTTGTGCCAAGACTTTTCAGGAATGCAGACTGGGGAGTTTGACAGGAGGTTATAATCTAAGCCAATATGAATTTTTGACAGTATTTATTATTAATATTACACCCAAAAGTAGAAGCAATGAGTGTTCCTGACAGATTTTTTTGAAGTCTTCACAAAGTATGAGGGCCGGCTGGTGCTATGTGGACCAGATATTGTTAGAACAGTTTAGTTCTCTGTCTGGATTATTTTCTTCTTAGATGACATGTTAACTGATAAGAACATTTTGATTGGCTTGATAGTTATATGTTTCTATTGCAAATTAATATGTGTCTCTTTTAGGTTATCAAAACAAGAGACAAAAGCTATGTCCCATTACACCACAGCTTTAGAGAGTGGCTCAGAGCAACTTTCCTTACTACAGCATAACTCTGTGCATTTGACATAAAAGTGGATTAATGAACTATGGTCTTTCTTCAAATACCAGTGCCATGGTAAGGCTTTATCTTAAAGTTTTAAAATCATCACTGGATTTGGAACATTTATACTTGAAAAGAAAAGCTATTAGCTAAGGATATTTTCACATGTTATTTTAGTTATTAAGTATCTCCTAACAGATATTTATGATTCTTGGAATATAAAATGAGACTTTGTCTTTGTAACAAGTGCTTGCAATTATAAATCCAGGAGCAATAATTTTTTTAAATTAAGAGACACTGTAGTGATGTACTTAATAGTAACAAGGATCAGACAGTATAATTAAGGATCAGGTGAATGCATAAAATAATGCTATCCGTGATTAAAATTTATCTTGATTCACTTCCTAAAAATTATTCTTGGTATATTTCATTTCTCTTGTAGTTTTATTATAATATTCTATGAATATCATTTAGCTACATAGGCTATTTCATTAATAACGAATAAATTCTACTAACCGAGGGCAGGAAATAATAAAGCTGCGTGTAAGTTTTAATATATCTGGGAATAAATGGTAAAATTAATCTAAAAAGATGCCAATAATAAAATTAAATTATACGGGCTAAAGAAAAATGTGAGAATCAAATTAAAAAGAGTTCCATTCTAAATCTGAGACAAGGTGGATGAGCAGGGTTGAGTTTCAAACGAAGAGAGACTTGAGTCAAAACCATAACTAAAGTTTATGGGAAGCTAGCACATCTTATTTTATATTCATCCCAGCTCTGAGCTGCAGCTACATGCCTGTATTTTATGATGAATATTCTCCAGAATGATAGTAGAAGGTATGTAATGTCTCCTTGGTGATCGAAAGAAGGCAGGTTGGGTGGACAAGACAGACCAAGTTGTTTTTAAGCAGTAGCTTATTAATAAAAGCCCATTGATAAAATGAGTGAGGTCGTAAGAGAGGAGAGCTGTAAAAAAAGAGGCAAATGGCAGGAGCAAGAAGTTTGAGGGAAAAGATTCAGGCTGGATGCCAAAGAAATGATGTGGAAGTAAGCAAGGCTCTTTGCAGCTATGGTTCCTAGCTCAAGCCCCAGCGTCAGTCTTTGCCAGTTACTCAACCACTGCAAAATTCATCTTTCCTTGCACTGAAATGAACATAATGGCTCGAACAGTGTTGAAGTCAAATGAGGTGTAACGCATGTGGAGTGCTTAGCACAGTGCTTGGCGTAAAAAAGATCAGCACATAACAGAGATCTTGTTGTAGAGTGGTTTGAGAAAGAGTGACGAGATATGAGTGGGCTCTTGAATCAAGGTGATTTGGATCTAGGATCTAGAAGAAGGCTTGCATGATTTACAGGAGATGACAAAAACAACTTACGATAACAATCTGGTGCCAGAAATGGTAAAAATACGTTCTTAAGGTTACTTGTTGAATGTCCAGCCCTGCCCTGCTAGCCCTGGGGAGACACAAAGTATTGTGTTTCTTTGGACAGCAGGGGGCTCCCAGGCATTGGAAAGCAGGAAGCACAAGGGTTTATTATTTTCTGTCTGTGCCCAGTTAATGGCTGCTGCTTGTGAGTGAGCTAACACTCATCTGGTGCCACAGTTAAAAAGAAGTTGTGTATTTCTATACTTACATTGTATGGTTGTTGCCGCTAAGTAGATGAAGTCCATTGCATGCTACAGAGTGTACCAGGGTACTTATTGTCCATCTGTCCATTCCAGAAGCACATTACAGGATGCTGGGTTAGATCCCATGGAAGAGGAAAGGCTTACATCAAAAAGTCAGATTAAAGGCAAGATGCCAATGTAGCAGAGGGGAAAGGGTGGGAGCTGCGAATGTAAGGGAAGCAGTATGTAATGGAGGGGCTGTACTCCATCTGGGAACTTATGGTACTCATTAGAAGAGGGCAAGAAAGAAGGGCCCTCAACTTATAGGGCCAGCATGAGCTGTAGATGGAGATGCAAAGCATCTGAGAAATGTTCTGGGTGAGGCAAATTTGCAGACAAATGTTGAAGCGTAACAATGGAGAAAAAGAGGACCACAAAGAGGGAGACTCAAAGCCAAGTGAGGAAAGAAATCTGTTATCTCGTACTCCTTGCTGCTCGCCTCTCTACAGGGCCACAGGTCACACACTGCAGATTCTTCAGTTGATACAGATGATGTTTCTACCAACACATTTTAAAGTTACTAAGTATTTCCCCTTTCAAAGGATCACTTCTCAGAAATCACATTTTGCTTGCCTTCTGATTTTAGTTTACTGCTGTCTGGGCCATTTCTTTAGCTTTAAAGTTGAGTGATTCGAAAGCAGATGACTTTGCTGACTTACCTGTAAGTAGACTGCACATGGAGATCACATCTTCATCCTCTCTCTTCACATCTGCTGCTTACTTGCCCTAAGGACTGTGAACGAACTTGTCGCCAAAGAAAATTAATCATCAGCCATCAAGTCAAGTCCTGTCAAAAAACGTCAGGACAGTGGTTCTCAACCTTTCCAATGCTGCGGCCCTTCAATACAGTGCCTCATGTTCTGGTGATCTCAACCGAAAGATGTTTTGTTGTTATTTCATAACTGTAATTTTGCTACTGTTTGGAATCACAATCTGTACCCCACACAAAGAGATCGCAACCCATAGGTTGAGAATCACACTGCTTTAGAATAATATTATCTGCCTTAATCATTTAGGTTCATTCCATTGTCTGAAAGTTGTCTTATCAAAGGCATGGTTTCATATGCATGTGCTAACTTCTGGGATTAGCATTTTTTAGGACTGGGAAATTTATTTATTCTTCATGGAATATAGATTTTAAAAGATTAAAGGAAATGAAAGTTAGTGGGGGAAAATCAACTGAATGCAAACAAAACAAAACAAAACCCCACACTAGCAAAACCTGGGTTTAAATCAGGAGGAAGCATTGCACTTGATAGTCCAGAGTAGGCTCCCCCCTTTTTTAAGATTTGTTTATTTATTATATATAAGTACACTGTAGCAGTCTTCAGACACACCAGAAGAGGGCATCAGATCTTGTTGCAGACAGTTGTAAGCCACCATGTGGTTACTGGGATTTGAACTCAGGACCTCTGGAAGAGCAGTCAGTGCTCTTACCTACAGAGCCATCTCTCCAGCCCCCAGAATAGTTCTTAAATGAATGAATGCTGTTCTGTTCCTAATTTCCAAGTATGTGTAACACACAGTGAATTGCAGTGTGTGATGTTAGATGTCAAGCTATTTTTATATTATGTAGAAACTTGCCCTCTTTTGGGGGCCCCTGGCATTTTCTAAAACCCAAACAAACTTGAAGTGCAGCTTGCTTCATTTTAACCACGTTCCTTTGAACACCCAGGTCCTTTTCTGTATTGAATCTATTGCCATTCTTTTGCTTTCCTATTCTCTCTCACAGGTTATCTGGATTCTTATTCTGTACAGAAAATTCTCACAACGCTGGCAGCTGGCTATGGTGGCACATGTCTGTAATGGCAGGGGACGCAGAATGAATTCAAGGGCTGGACTGCATAGAGACATCAGTCTCCAAAATACAGCACAACAAAATGAGGGACATTGATAGCTGAGACATAAAATGAGAAACACAGTTCTTCTGGAGAGTCTAAAGCTTTTTCTGATAAAGCTGATGCAGGTGAGTTAGAAATGGTGTCCAGACAGAAGAAAAAGGTCTTCAAATCTTTCCCAACAGAGACCAGGAGATAGCTCTGTGCATAAGTGCACTCAAGTACGAAGGCCTGAGTTCAAATCCCCAGTACCACATCAAAAGTCTAGTGTGGCTGTAAATGTCTGAAACCCCAGGGCTGTGGAAGTGGAGGCAGTAGGGTTTCTGGGGCTGGCCTAGGGGTGTAGGCAACCACACCTGCTCGGGATTCAGTGAGAGACGTGTCTCAACAGTTTGATGTACAGAGTCATAAAGGCATACTTGACATTGTCTTGCTGGCCTCTCATGCACTGGGATACAGGTACATATACCGCTTATATAGCCCCATACCCCACAAGTAAAAAAGCTAAATAAAACAAATCTTCCCAAACAAGCAAAGCCTATGTGTTTCTTTTTTTTATTGGATATCTTATATTTACATTTCAAATATTATTCCCTTTCCCGGTTTCCTGGCCATAAGTCCCCTATCCATTCCTTTCCCCTTCTTCTATAAGGGTGTTCCCTCTCCCCAAGCACCCCCTTCCTGCCCTACATGGGGGGTCCACCCTTGGCAGGACCAAGGGCATCTCTTTTCACTGGTGACCAACAAAGCCATCTTCTGCTACATATGCAGCTAGAGTCATGGGTCAGTCCATGTGTACTCTTTGGACAGTAGTGGTTTAGTCCCTGGGAGCTCTGGTTGCTTGGTACTGTTGTTCTTATGGGATTGCAAGCTTCCTTAGATCATCCAATCATTTCTCTAATTCCTCGACTGGGACTCCGTTCTCAGTTCAACGGTTTGCTGCTAGCATTTGCCTCTGTATTTGACATGCTCTGGATGAGCCTCTCAGGAGACAGCTATACCAGGCTCCTGTCAGCATACACTTCTTAGCTTCATCACTCTTATCTAGTTTTATATATATATATATATATATATATATATATATATATATATATATATATATATATATATATATATATATGCTGTATATCCATGTGGGGCAGGCTCTGAATGGCTGATCCTTCAGTCTCTGCTCCAAACTCTGTGTCCATCTCCCCTCCTATGAATATTTTTGTTTCCCCTTTTAAGAAGGACTGAAGCATCCGCACTTTGGTCATCCCTCTTCTTGAGCTTCATGTCATCCACAAATTGTATCTTGGGTAATTTGAACTTTTGGGCTAATAGCCACTTATCAATGAGTGCATACCATGTGTGTTTTTCTGTGATTGGGTTACCTCACTCAGGATGATATTTTCCAGTTCCATCCATTTGCCTATGAATTTCATAAAGTCATTCTTTTGATAGCGGAGTAATATTCCATTGTGTAGATGTACCACATTTTCTGTATCCATTCCTCTGTTGAAGGGCATCTGGGTTCTTTCCAGCTTCTGGTTATTATAAATAAGGCTGCGACCCGCGGATCCCGGCCCGCAGCAGCTCTCTGCTCCCAAACCCCGTGGGAGAGAGACCTCACCGCCTGAACAGGTGGGCACTCCTGAGGCTGCAGAGCAGAGGAGACCACCAACACTGCCCACCCCTGCCCACATCCCTGGCCCAAGAGGCAACTGTATAAGGCCTCTGGGTTACCGTAGGGGAGGGCCCGGGAGCGGCAGGACCCCTGCGCCTGAGACACCGCCGGAACCTGAAGGAAACAGACCGGATAAACAGTTCTCTGCACCCAAATCCTGTGGGAGGGAGAGCTGAACCTTCAGAGAGGCAGACACGCCTGGGAGACCAAAAGAGACTGCACTCTGTGTGCATCCAGACGCCAGAGGAAAACACCAAACGTCATCTGGAACCCTGGTGCACGGAGGCTCCCGGAAAGAGCGGCGCAGATCTTCCCGGTTGCTGCCGCCACGGAGAGGACTTAGGCAGTGCCCCACGAGCAAACTTGAGCCTTGGAACCACAGGTAGGACCAACTTTTCCCCTGCAAGAAACCTGCCTGGTGAACTCAAGACACAGGCCCACAGGAACAGCTGAAGACCTGTAGAGAGGAAAAACTACACGCCCGAAAGCAGAACACACTGTCCCCATAACTGGCTGAAAGAAAACAGGAAAACAGGTCTACAGCACTCCTGACACACAGGCTTATAGGACAGTCTAGCCACTGTCAGAAATAGCAGAACAACGTAACACTAGAGATAATCTGATGGCGAGAGGCAAGCGCAGGAACCCAAGCAACAGAAACCAAGACTACATGGCATCATCGGAGCCCAATTCTCCCACCAAAGCAAACACAGAATATCCAAACACACCAGAAAAGCAAGATCTAGTTTCAAAATCATATTTGATCATGATGCTGGAGGACTTCAAGAAAGACATAAAGAACTCCCTTAGAGAACAAGTAGAAGCCTACAGAGAGGAATCGCAAAAATCCCTGAAAGAATTCCAGGAAAACACAATCTAACAGGTGAAGGAATTAAAAATGGAAATAGAAGCAATCAAGAAAGAACACATGGAAACAACCTTGGACATAGAAAATCAAAAGAAAAGACAAGGAGCTGTAGATACAAGCTTCACCAACAGAATACAAGAGATGGAAGAGAGAATCTCGGGAGCAGAAGATTCCATAGAAATCATTGACTCAACTGTCAAAGATAATGTAAAGCGGAAAAAGCTACTGGTACAAAACATACAGGAAATCCAGGACTCAATGAGAAGATCAAACCTAAGGATAATAGGTATAGAAGAGAGTGAAGACTCCCAGCTCAAAGGACCAGTAAATATCTTCAACAAAATCATAGAAGAAAACTTCCCTAACCTAAAAAAAGAGATACCCATAGACATACAAGAAGCCTACAGAACTCCAAATAGATTGGACCAGAAAAGAAACACCTCCCGTCACATAATTCTCAAAACACCAAATGCACAAAATAAAGAAAGAATATTAAAAGCAGTAAGGGGAAAAGGTCAAGTAACATATAAAGGCAGACCTATCAGAATCACACCAGACTTTTCGCCAGAAACTATGAAGGCCAGAAGATCCTGGACTGATGTCATACAGACCCTAAGAGAACACAAATGCCAGCCCAGGTTACTGTATCCAGCAAAACTCTCAATTAACATAGATGGAGAAACCAAGATATTCCATGACAAAACCAAATTTACACAATATCTTTCTACAAATCCAGCACTACAAAGGATAATAAAGGGTAAAGCCCAACATCAGGAGGCAAGCTATACCCTAGAAGAAGCAAGAAACTAATCATCTTGGCAACAAAACAAAGAGAAGAAAAGCACACAAACATAACCTCACATCCAAATATGAATATAACAGGAAGCAATAATCACTATTCCTTAATATCTCTCAACATCAATGGCCTCAACTCCCCAATAAAAAGACATAGATTAACAAACTGGATACGCAATGAGGACCCTGCATTCTGCTGCCTACAGGAAACACACCTCAGAGACAAAGACAGACACTACCTCAGAGTGAAAGGCTGGAAAACAACTTTCCAAGCAAAGGGTCAGAAGAAGCAAGCTGGAGTAGCCACTCTAATATCAAATAAAATCAATTTTCAACTAAAAGTCATCAAAAAAGATAAGGAAGGACACTTCATATTCATCAAAGGAAAAATACACCAAGATGAACTCTCAATCCTCATCTTCGGTTGGTTTATATACAAGTGTGAAATTTCTAGGCTTGAAAGTAAAATGATGCTATCTGGTGCTGGATAGAGGAGCCTTATTTTTTATTATGGCAGCTTGCTATTTTTGTAACATGGTGATTTGGTTGAACACTATAAAGTACAATAGTAACTGATCTCCCCTTCTTCCTGGATGAGTGAGGAGATGATTAAATGTTGATGTCAGCATCCTTGAGCATATTTAGATGAGCTTCTGCTTCTGTTGAAAAGGATGCTGTGTTTGATTGTGGTCCGAAGCTTTGAAGCACTACTTGGCATCTCCTTCCTTGGAGGTCTCACTGTTTAAACATAACAGATTTGATAGCTTGTTGGTAAGGTGAGGTCCAGCTTGTCTCCACTAGGTCATCTTCATGTGAATCCAGTGGTTATACGGTTTTGTTCTAGGGATATTTCATTTTTTAAATAACGGTTTTAGCTGACATTCATGGAGAGAATGAATCCTTAGAACTGTGCCACTAGTGAAAGGAAATCCTGTCTAGAGTATGTTTCTTTACAAAGCTGTGTCACACCATCCTTTGGGCCCTCTGCTGGAAAAGTAGAATCAAGTCTCAAATAATGCCTTTTAAATTGTATCCTCTAGTATTATAGATGTAGGACAGTACTGTATCATACCTCTGTGGATGTAAAATAGCTTGTACCTGCTTTATGATACGTAGTAGTGACCGTGCTTTATCAGAGCTGTTTCTAATGATGTTGCTCAGAATGTTTTCTTTCCAGATGATGATTGAGAAGCTAATTTAAAAAAAATGGTGCCAGGTACCACAAGAGTAACAGAACTGTGCTGTTTTCTCGGGTTTTGTTTTTTTACTTTTTTTTTTTTTATTAACTTGAGTATTTCTTATATACATTTCAAGTGTTATTCCCTTTCCCGGTTTCCGGGCAAAATCCCCCTCCCCCCTCCCCTTCCTTATGGGTGTTCCCCTCGCAACCCTCCCCCCATTGCCGCCCTCCCCCCATAGTCTAGTTCACTGGGGGTTCAGTCTTAGCAGGACCCAGGGCTTCCCCTTCCACTGGTGCTCTTACTAGGATATTCATTGCTACCTATGGGGTCAGAGTCCAGGGTCAGTCCATGTATAGTCTTTAGGTAGTGGCTTAGTCCCTGGAAGCTCTGGTTGCTTGACATTGTTGTACTTTTGGGGTCTCGAGCCCCTTCAAGCTCTTCCAGTTCTTTCTCTGATTCCTTCAACGGGGGACCTATTCTCAGTTCAGTGGTTTGCTGCTGGCATTCGCCTCTGTATTTGCTGTATTCTGGCTGTGTCTCTCAGGAGCGATCTACATCCGGCTCCTGTCGGTCTGCACTTCTTTGCTTCATCCATCTTGTCCAATTGGGTGGCTGTATATGTATGGGCCACCTGTGGGGCAGGCTCTGAATGGGTGTTCCTTCAGTCTCTGTTTTAATCTTTGCCTCTCCCTTCCCAGCCAAGGGTATTCTTTTTCCTCATTTAAAGAAGGAGTGAAGCATTCACATTTTGATCATCCGTCTTGAGTTTCGTTTGTTCTAGGGATCTAGGGTAATTCAAGCATTTGGGCTAATAGCCACTTATCAATGAGTGCATACCATGTATGTCCTTCTGTGATTGGGTTAGCTCACTCAGGATGATATTTTCCAGTTCCAACCATTTGCCTACGAATTTCATAGACTCGTTGTTTTTGATAGCTGAGTAATATTCCATTGTGTAGATGTACCACATTTTCTGTATCCATTCCTCTGTTGAAGGGCATCTCAGTTCTTTCCATTTTCTGGCTATTATAAATAAGGCTGCGATGAACATAGTGGAGCACGTGTCTCTTTTATATGTTGAGGCATCTTTTGGGTATATGCCCAAGAGAGGTATAGCTGGATCCTCAGGCAGTTCAATGTCCAATTTTCTGAGGAACCTCCAGACTGATTTCCAGAATGGTTTTACCAGTCTGCAATCCCACCAACAATGGAGGAGTGTTCCTCTTTCTCCACATCCTCGCCAGCATCTGCTGTCACCTGAGTTTTTGATCTTAGCCATTCTCACTGGTGTGAGGTGAAATCTCAGGGTTGTTTTGATTTGCATTTCCCTTATGACTAAAGATGTTGAACATTTCTTTAGGTGTTTCTCAGCCATTCGGCATTCCTCAGCTGTGAATTCTTTGTTTAGCTCTGAACCCCATTTTTTAATAGGGTTATTTGTTTCCCTGCGGTCTAACTTCTTGAGTTCTTTGTATATTTTGGATATAAGGCCTCTATCTGTTGTAGGATTGGTAAAGATCTTTTCCCAATCTGTTGGTTGCCGTTTTGTCCTAACCACCGTGTCCTTTGCCTTACAGAAGCTTTGCAGTTTTATGAGGTCCCATTTGTCGATTCTTGATCTTAGAGCATAAGCCATTGGTGTTTTGTTCAGGAAATTTTTTCCAGTGCCCATGTGTTCCAGATGCTTCCCTAGTTTTTCTTCTATTAGTTTGAGTGTGTCTGGTTTGATGTGGAGGTCCTTGATCCACTTGGACTTAAGCTTTGTACAGGGTGATAAGCATGGATCGATCTGCATTCTTCTACATGTTGCCCTCCAGTTGAACCAGCACCATTTGCTGAAAATGCTATCTTTTTTCCATTGGATGGTTTTGGCTCCTTTGTCAAAAATCAAGTGACCATAGGTGTGTGGGTTCATTTCTGGGTCTTCAATTCTATTCCATTGGTCTATCTGTCTGTCTCTGTACCAATACCATGCAGTTTTTATCACTATTGCTCTGTAATACTGCTTGAGTTCAGGGATAGTGATTCCCCCTGAAGTCCTTTTATTGTTGAGGATAGCTTTAGCTATCCTGGGTTTTTTGTTATTCCAGATGAATTTGCAAATTGTTCTGTCTAACTCTTTGAAGAATTGGATTGGTATTTTGATGGGGATTGCATTGAATCTGTAGATTGCTTTTGGTAAAATGGCCATTTTTACTATATTAATCTTGCCAATCCATGAGCATGGGAGATCTTTCCATCTTCTGAGGTCTTCTTCAATTTCTTTCCTCAGTGTCTTGAAGTTCTTATTGTACAGATCTTTTACTTGCTTGGTTAAAGTCACACCGAGGTACTTTATATTATTTGGGTCTATTATGAAGGGTGTCGTTTCCCTAATTTCTTTCTCGGCTTGTTTCTCTTTTGTATAGAGGAAGGCAACTGATTTATTTGAGTTAATTTTATACCCAGCCACTTTGCTGAAGTTGTTTATCAGCTTTAGTAGTTCTCTGGTGGAACTTTTGGGATCACTTAAATATACTATCATGTCATCTGCAAATAGTGATATTTTGACTTCTTCTTTTCCGATCTGTATCCCCTTGATCTCCTTTTGTTGTCTGATTGCTCTGGCTAGAACTTCAAGAACTATATTGAATAAGTAGGGAGAGAGTGGGCAGCCTTGTCTAATCCCTGATTTTAGTGGGATTGCTTCAAGTTTCTCTCCATTTAGTTTAATGTTAGCAACTGGTTTGCTGTATATGGCTTTTACTATGTTTAGGTATGGGCCTTGAATTCCTATTCTTTCCAGGACTTTTATCATGAAGGGGTGTTGAATTTTGTCAAATGCTTTCTCAGCATCTAATGAAATGATCATGTGGTTTTGTTCTTTCAGTTTGTTTATATGATGGATCACGTTGATGGTTTTCCGTATATTAAACCATCCCTGCATGCCTGGGATGAAGCCTACTTGATCATGGTGGATGATTGTTTTGATGTGCTCTTGAATTCGGTTTGCCAGAATTTTATTGAGTATTTTTGCGTCGATATTCATAAGGGAAATTGGTCTGAAGTTCTCTTTCTTTGTTGTGTCTTTGTGTGGTTTAGGTATAAGAGTAATTGTGGCTTCGTAGAAGGAATTCGGTAGTGCTCCATCTGTTTCAATTTTGTGGGATAGTTTGGATAATATTGGTATGAGGTCTTCTATGAAGGTTTGATAGAATTCTGCACTAAACCCGTCTGGACCTGGGCTCTTTTTGGTTGGAAGACCTTTAATGACTGCTTCTATTTCCTTAGGAGTTATGGGGTTGTTTAACTGGTTTATCTGTTCCTGATTTAACTTCGATACCTGGTATCTGTCTAGGAAATTGTCCATTTCCTGAAGATTTTCAAATTTTGTTGAATATAGGTTTTTATAGTAAGATCTGATGATTTTTTGAATTTCCTCTGAATCTGTAGTTATGTCTCCCTTTTCATTTCTAATTTTGTTAATTTGGACGCACTCTCTGTGTCCTCTCGTTAGTCTGGCTAAGGGTTTATCTATCTTGTTGATTTTCTCAAAGAACCAACTTTTGGTTCTGTTGATTCTTTCTATGGTCCTTTTTGTTTCTACTTGGTTGATTTCAGCTCTGAGTTTGATTATTTCCTGCCTTCTACTCCTCCTGGGTGTATTTGCTTCTTTTTGTTCTAGAGCTTTTAGGTGTGCTGTCAAGCTGCTGACATATGCTCTTTCCTGTTTCTTTCTGCAGGCACTCAGCGCTATGAGTTTTCCTCTTAGCACAGCTTTCATTGTGTCCCATAAGTTTGAGTATGTTGTATCTTCATTTTCATTAAATTCTAAAAAGTTTTTAATTTCTTTCTTTATTTCTTCCTTGACCAGGTTATCATTGAGTAGAGCATTGTTCAATTTCCACGTATATGTGGGCATTCTTCCCTTATTGTTACTGAAGACCAGTTTTAGGCCGTGGTGGTCCGATAGCATGCATGGGATTATCTCTATCTTTCTGTACCTGTTGAGGCCCGTTTTTTGACCAATTATATGGTCAATTTTGGAGAAAGTACCATGAGGAGCTGAGAAGAAGGTATATCCTTTTGCTTTAGGATAGAATGTTCTATAAATATCCGTTAAGTCCATTTGGCTCATGACTTCTCTTAATCTGTCGACATCACTGTTTAATTTCTGTTTCCATGATCTGTCCATTGATGAGAGTGGGGTGTTGAAGTCTCCCACTATTATTGTGTGAGGTGCAATGTGTGTTTTGAGCTTTAGTAAGGTTTCTTTTACGTATGTAGGTGCCCTTGTATTTGGGGCATAGATATTTAGGATTGAGAGTTCATCTTGGTGGATTTTTCCTTTGATGAATATGAAGTGTCCTTCCTTATCTTTTTTGATGACTTTTAGTTGGAAATTGATTTTATTTGATATTAGAATGGCTACTCCAGCTTGCTTCTTCTGACCATTTGCTTGGAAAGTTGTTTTCCATCCTTTCACTCTGAGGTAGTGTCTGTCTTTGTCTCTGAGGTGTGTTTCCTGTAGGCAGCAGAATGCAGGGTCCTCATTGCGTATCCAGTTTGTTAATCTATGTCTTTTTATTGGGGAGTTGAGGCCATTGATATTGAGAGATATTAAGGAATAGTGATTATTGCTTCCCTTTATATTCATATTTGGATGTGAGGTTATGTTTGTCTGCTTTCATTCTCTTTGTTTTGTTGCCAAGACGATTAGTTTCTTGCTTCTTCTAGGGTATAGCTTGCCTCCTTATGTTGGGCTTTACCATTTATTATCCTTTGTAGTGCTGGATTTGTAGAAAGATATTGTGTAAATTTGGTTTTGTCATGGAATATCTTGGTTTCTCCATCAATGTTAATTGAGAGTTTTGCTGGATACAGTAACCTGGGCTGGCATTTGTGTTCTCTTAGGGTCTGTATGACATCAGTCCAGGATCTTCTGGCCTTCATAGTTTCTGGCGAGAAGTCTGGTGTGATTCTGATAGGTCTCCCTTTATATGTTACTTGACCTTTTCCCCTTACTGCTTTTAATATTCTTTCTTTATTTTGTGCGTTTTGTGTTTTGACAATTATGTGACGGGAGGTGTTTCTTTTCTGGTCCAATCTATTTGGAGTTCTGTAGGCTTCTTGTATGTCTATGGGTATCTCTTTTTTTAGGTTAGGGAAGTTTTCTTCTATGATTTTGTTGAAGATATTTACTGGTCCTTTGAGCTGGGAGTCTTCACTCTCTTCTATACCTATTATCCTTAGGTTTGATCTTCTCATTGAGTCCTGGATTTCCTGTATGTTTTGGACCAGTAGCTTTTTCCGCTTTACATTATCTTTGACAGTTGAGTCAATGATTTCTATGGAATCTTCTGCTCCTGAGATTCTCTCTTCCATCTCTTGAATTCTGTTGGTGAGGCTTGTATCTACAGCTCCTTGTCTCTTCTTTTGGTTTTCTATATCCAGGGTTGTTTCCATGTGTTCTTTCTTGATTGCTTCTATTTCCATTTTTAATTCCTTCAACTGTTTGATTGTGTTTTCCTGGAATTCTTTCAGGGATTTTTGCGATTCCTCTCTGTAGGCTTTTACTTGTTTATTAATGTTTTCCTGTGCTTCCCTAAGTGTGTTCATGTCTTTCTTGAAGTCCTCCAGCATCATGATCAAATATGATTTTGTAACTAGATCTTGCTTTTCTGGTGTGTTTGGATATTCCATGTTTGTTTTGGTGGGAGAATTGGGCTCCGATGATGGCATGTAGTCTTGGTTTCTGTTGCTTGGGTTCCTGCGCTTGCCTCTCGCCATCAGATTATCTCTAGTGTTACTTTGTTCTGCTATTTCTGACAGTAGCTATACTGTCCTATAAGCCTGTGTGACAGGAGTGCTGTAGACCTGTTTTCCTCTCTTTCAGTCAGTTATGGGGACAGAGTGTTCTGCTTTCTGGCGTGTAGTTTTTCCTCTCTACGGGTCTTCAGCTGTTCCTGTGGGCCTGTGTCTTGAGTTCACCAGGCAGCTTTCTTGCAGCAGAAAATTTGGTCTTACCTGTGGTCCCGAGGCTCAGGTTTGCTCGTGGGGTGCTGCCCAGGGGCTCTCTGCAGCAGCAGCAACCAGGAAGACCTGTGCCGCCCCTTCCGGGAACTTCAGTGCACCAGGGTTCCAGATGGTCTTTGGCTTTTTCCTCTGGCGTCCGAGATGTGTGTGCAGGGAGCAGTCACTTCTGGTTTCCAAGGCTTGTCTGCCTCTCTGAAGGTTTAGCTCTCCCTCCCATGGGATTTGGGTGCAGAGAACTGTTTATCCGGTCTGTTTCTTTCAGGTTCCGGCGGTGTCTCAGGCGCAGGGGTCCTGCTGCTCCTGGGCCCTTCCCCACGGGAGCCCAGAGGCCTTATACAGTTTCCTCTTGGGCCAGGGATGTGGGCAGGGGTGAGCAGAGTTGGTGGTCTCTTCCGCTCTGCAGCCTCAGGAGTGCCCACCTGACCAGGCGGTTGGGTCTCTCTCTCACCGGGTCTGGGAGCAGAGAGCTGCTGCGGGCCGGGATCCGCGGGTGTGGGACTTCCGGTCTACTTTTTTTTTTTTAATGGAGTGTGCTGGATGCCTCTACAGTTTTGTTCAGATGACTGCAGAACCTGGAAAAGCTGTTGCTGCTGTTGATGCATAACACACTGCTATATTGGTCTTTTTATATAAATATAAATATATATATATATACAGATATATAATTTGAATTTTTTGAAACTTTAGCTGTGCTGTCAACTTTGGAAAAAAGTATCCCCGTTTACTGTTGAGTTGGCACTGTACAGAAATTAACAGCCATATTGGTCTAGAAATGTTGAACTTAAGTTTTTTCCACTTGTACAGGGGTAACACACTGTATTAAATATGTAAGGTCTTATCTACATGGGTTTGATTACAAAAACTAATAAAGTATTCTCTAAATTAAAAAAAATAAATAAATAAAAGCAGAAAAAAAAATAAGGCTGCGATGAACATAGTGGAGCACGTGTCTTTGTTGTATGTTGGGGCATCTTTTGGGTATATGCCCAGGAGTGATTAGCTGGGTCCCTGGTAGTACGATGTCCAATTTTCTGAGGAACCTCCAGACTGATTTCCAGAATGGTTTTACCAGTCTGCAATCCCACCAACAATGGAGGAGTGTTCCTCTTTCTTCACATCCTTACCAGCATTTGCTGTCACCTGAGTTTTTGAACTTAGTCATTCTGACTGGTGTGAGGTGGAATCTCAGGGTTGTTTGATTTGCATTTCCCTTATGACTAAGGATGTTGAGTATTTCTTTAGGTGTTTCTTAGCCATTTGATATCCCCCAGCTGAGAATTCTTTGTTTAGCTCTGTACCTCACTTTTAATAGGATTATTTAGATAACCTACCAGATAGCCCTCTATCAGATGTAGGATTGGTAAAGATCTTTTCCCAATCTGTTGGTTGTTGTTTTGTCCTATTGACAGTGTTCTTTGCCTTTCAGAAGTTTTGCAGTTTTATGAGGTCCCCATTTGTCGATTCTTGATCTTAGAGCATAAGCCATTGGTGTTTTGTTCAGGAAATTTTCCCCAGTGCCCATGTGTTCGAGGCTCTTACCCACTTTTCTTCTATTAGTTTGAGTGTGTCTGGTTTGATGTGGAGGTCCTTGATCCACTTGGACTTAAGCTTTGTACAGGGTGATAAGCATGGATCGATCTGCATTCTTCTACATGTTGCCCTCCAGTTGAACCAGCACCATTTGCTGAAAATGCTATCTTTTCCCCATTGGATAGTTTTACCTCCTTTGTCAAAGATCAAGTGACCGTAGGTGTGTGGGTTCATTTCTGGGTTTTCAATTCTATTCCACTAATCTACCTGCCTGTCTCTGTACCAATGCCATCCAGTGTTTTTTAAAATCACTATTGCTCTGTAATACTGCTTGAGTTCAGGGATAGTGATTCCCCCAGAAGTTCTTTTATTGCTAAGTATAGTTTTAGCTATCCTGGGTTTTTTGTTACTCCAAATGAATCTACAAATTGCTCTTCCTAACTCTATGAAGAATTGAGTAGGAATTTTGATGGGGATTGCATTGAATCTGTAGACTTCTTTTGGCAAAATGGCCATTTTTACTATATTAATCCTGCCAATCCATGAGCATGGGAGGTCTTTCCATCTTTTTATATCTTCTTCAATTTCTTTCTTCAGAGGCTTGAAGTTCTTATACAGATCTTTCGCTTGCTTGGTTAGAGTCACAACAAGGTATTTTATGTTATTTGGGCCTATTGTGAAGGGTGTCATTTCCCTAATTTCTTTTTCAACCTGTTTATCCTTTGAGTAGAGGAGAGCTACTGATTTATTTGAGTTAATTTTATACCCAGTCACTTTGCTGAAGTTGTTAATCAGGTTTAGTAGTTCTCTGGTGGAACTTTTGGGGTCACTTAAGTAAACTATCATACCATCTGCAAATAGTGATATTTTGACTTCTCCCTTTCAAATTTGTATCCCGTTGACCTTCTTTTGTTGTGTGACTGCTCTGGCTAGGATTTTGAGTACTATATTGAATAAACAGGAAGACAGTGGGCAGCCTTGGGTAGTCCCTGATTTTAGTGGAATTGCTTCAAGTTTCTCTCCATTTAGTTTAATGTTAGCTACTGGTTTCCTGTATATTGCTTTTACTATGTTTAGTCATGGGCCTTGAATTCCTGATCTTTCCAGGACTTTTATCATGAAGGGTGTTGAATTTTGTCAAATGCTTTCTCAGCACCTAATGAAATGATCACGTGCTTTTTATCTTTGAGTTTGTTTATATAGTGGATTACGTTGTTGGATTGCCAAATATTAAGCCATCCCTGCAACCCTGGGATGAAGCCTACTTGATCATCATGGATGATCGTTTTGATGTGTTCTTGGATTCAGCTTGAGAGGATTTTATTGAGTATTTTTGTGTCAATATTCATAAGGGAAATTGGTCTGAAGTTCTCTTTCTTTGTTGGTTCTTTGTGTGGTTTAGGTATAAGAGTAATTGTGGCTTCATAGAAGGAATTGGGTAGTGTTCCGTCTATTTCTATTTTGTGGAAAAGTTTGAACAGTATTGATATGAGGTCCTCTATGAAGGTCTGATAGAATTCTGCAATAAACTCATCTGGTTCTGGGCTCTTTTTGGTTGGGAGATTTTTAATAACTGCTTCTATTTATTTAGGAGTTATGGGATTGTTTAGATGGTTTATATGATTATGATTTAATTTTGGTACTTGGTATTTGTCTAGAAAATTGTCCATTTCCTTTAGATTTTTCAGTTTTGTTGAACATAGACTTTTGATGATTTTTTAAGTTTCCTCAGATTTTGTTGTTATGTCTCCCTTTCTCCCTTTTCATTTCTGATTTTGTTAATTAGGAAACACCCTCTGTGCCCTCTGGTTAATATGGCTAAGGGTTTATCTATCTTGTTGATTTTCTCAAAGAATCAGCTCCTGGTTTTGTTGATTCTTTGTATAGTCCTTTTTGTTTCTACTTGGTTGATTTCAGCCCTGAGTTTGATTATTTCCTGTCTTCTATTCCTCTTGGGTGTATTTGCTTCTTTTTCCTCTAGTGCTTTTAAGTGTGCTGTCAAGCTGCTAATGTATGCTGTCTCCTGTTTCTTTTTGGAGGCACTCAGAGCTATGAGTTTTCCTCTTAGCACTGCTTTCATTGTGTCTCACAGGTTTGGGTATGTTGTTCCTTTATTTTCATTATATTCTAAAATGTCTTTAATTTTTTTTTCTTTATTTCTTCCTTGAACAAGTTATCATTGACTAGTGTGTTGTTCAACTTCCATTATAAGTGGGCTTTGTGTCACTTTGTTTTTATCGAAGACTAGCCTTTGTCTGTGGCAATCTAATAGGATGCATGGGATTATTTCAATCTTCTTATATCTGTTGATGCCTGTTTTGTTATTGATTATATGGTCAATTTTTGAGAAGGTACCATGAGGTGCTGAGTAGAAAGTATATTCTTTTGGTTTAGGTTGCAATGTTCTATAAATATCTGTTAAATCCATTTGGTTCATAACTTCTGTTAGTTTCTCTATGTCTCTGTTTTATTTCTGTTTCCACTATCTGTCCATTGATTAGAGTTGGGTGTTAAAATCTCCCACTATTATTGTGTGAGGTGCAATGTGTGTTTTGAGCTTTAGTAAGGTTTCTTTTATGTATGTAGGTGCCCTTGTATTTGGGGCATAAATATTTAGGATTGAGAGTTCATCTTGGTGGATTTTTCTTTTGATGAATTAGAAATGTCCTTCCTTATCCTTTTTGATGACTTTTGGTAGAAAGTAGATTTTATTTGATATTAGAATGGCTACTCCGGTTTGTTTCTTGGGACCACTTGCTTGGAAAGTTGTTTTCCAGCCTTTTACTCTAGGTTAGTGTCTGTCTTTGTCTCTGAGGTGTGTTTCCTGTAGGCAGCAGAATGCAGGGTCCTCTTTGCATATCCAGTTTGTTAATCTATGTCTTTTTATTGGGGAGTTGAGTCCACTGACGTTAAGGGAAGGAATAGTGATTATTCCTGTTGTTTTTGTTGTTAGAGGAAGAATTATGTCTCTCTCTCTCTCTCTCTCTCTCTCTCTCTCTCTCTCTCTCTCTATTAACTTGAGTATTTCTTTTTTATATTTTGATTGTTATTCCCCTTCCCGGTGTCCGGGCCAACATCCCCCTAACCCCTCTCCCTCCCCTTCTATATGGGCTTCCCCTCCCCATCTTCCTCCCATACCCCCTCGACAATCACGTTCACTGGGGGTTCAGTCTTAGCAGGACCCAGGGCTTCCCCTTCCACTGGTGCTCTTACTAGGATATTCATTGCTACCTATGAGGTCAGAGTCCAGGGTCAGTCCATGTATAGTCTTTAGGTAGTGGCTTAGTCCCTGGAAGCTCTGGTTGCTTGGCATTGTTGTACATATGGGGTCTCGAGCCCCTTCAAGCTCTTCCAGTTCTTTCTCTGATTCCTTCAACGGGGGACCTATTCTCAGTTCAGTGGTTTGCTGCTGGCATTCGCCTCTGTATTTGCTGTATTCTGGCTGTGTCTCTCAGGAGCGATCTACATCCGGTTCCTGTCGGCCTGCACTTCTTTGCTTCATCCATCTTATCTAATTGGGTGGCTGTATATGTATGGGCCACATGTGGGGCAGGCTCTGAATGGGTGTTCCTTCAGTCTCTGTTTTAATCTTTGCCTCTCTATTCCCTGCCAAGGGTATTCTTGTTCCCCTTTTAAAGAAGGAGTGAAGCATTCACGTTTTGATCATCCGTCTTGAGTTTCGTTTGTTCTGTGCATCTAGGGTAATTCAAGCATTTGGGCTAATAGCCACTTATCAATGAATGCATACCATGTGTGTTTTTCTGTGATTGGGTTAGCTCACTCAGGATGGTATTTTCCAGTTCTATCCATTTGCCTACGAATTTCATAAAGTCATTGTTTTTGATAGCTGAGTAATATTCCATTGTGTAGATGTACCACATTTTCTGTATCGATTCCTCTGTTGAAGGGCATCTGCGTTCTTTCCAGCTTCTGGCTATTATAAATAAGGCTGCTATGAACATAGTGGAGCAGGTGTCTCTATTATATGTTGGGGCATCTTTTGGGTATATGCCCAAGAGAGGTATAGCTGGGTCCTCAGGTAGTTCAATGTCCAATTTTCTGAGGAACCTCCAGACTGATTTCCAGAATGGTTTTACCAGTCTGCAATCCCACCAACAATGGAGGAATGTTCCTCTCTCTCCACATCCTCGCCAGCATCTGCTGTCACGTGAGTTTTGATCTTAGCCATTCTCACTGGTGTGAGGTGCAATCTCAGGGTTGTTTTGATATGCATTCCCCTTATGACTAAAGATGTTGTACATTTCTTTAGATGTTTCTCAGCCATTCGGCATTCCTCAGCTGTGAATTCTTTGTTTAGCTCTGAACCCCATTTTTTAATAGGGTTATTTGTTTCCCTGCAGTCTAACTTCTTGAACTTACCAATAATTTACAACTTTCAGTATATTTTCTACCTAGTTCATAGCATTTTGCATTAGTTTCCTGACCAGGTGAATTTCTTCTGTTGTTTATTTGTCCATGCTGGGAGGCATGAATGAATCAGTGCAAACCAGTCATGGAGCATTATCCAAGTTTCTGAATCATAGCTATTGAAAGGATGTGAATTTGGGATCCAGTCAAGAGACAAGAAAAAAAATTAAGGGTAACAAGTTACATAATTAAGCTACAAAAAATCAGGATAAGATTGAAACAAAATAACCTGAGCTTGTAGATTTATTTTTTAAGTAGCTGTACTGACAGGTTTAGATCTCTGTATGCCATTCTTGGAAATTGTCCTGTATGCCACTGAAGCAAAACCCTGTCTGGGTTCTGCTTGAGTCTACTCTCATTATCACTATTACTATTGTTGTCGTCCTTAGGCTCAAATTCCGTACCCTGTTCATTCAAGATCGGAATTTTACCCCAAAGCTGCATAACACTATCCTCTACTTCTATTATAAACTTTTTTCTTACTTTTTTAAAATAAAAAGTTAAATTACATTGTATTTATTTGTGTGTTTGTGCTTATGTATGCAGGCATGTATAGGCCACAGTGAAGGTCAGAGGACAACTTTGGAGAGTCAACTTTCTCCTTTCACCTTTTGAGTCCTAGAGATTGAACTAAGGTTAAGGTTTAGCAGCAATTTCCTATAATCAGTGAGTCATCTCACTGGCCTTATTTTCTCTATTTTAATAACACAAGGGGTACAACATCACTCGATGTTACCGACTGAAATAATGAAGTGGTGTATAGCTTACTGATAAACGATTGCTGCCTGCTGGTGCATTAATAGCCTGTGTGTTATGCTTGTAACCAAACACTTTCTTATTGGATTGAGTGCTACCCCACAGGAGGCATTTTGTGTCTGAGCATGTTACCTGGTCATGATGTGGAGGACCATGGATTCTAGGGGCTAGGGAACCTACTACTTTGCTAAATGGTCATTTTCTAAGACTGCTTTTCTAAATAGTTATGTACCCCTGTATTTGCACTGCTCTCAACTTTGGTCAAAGAAGCTTCTTTTTGCAGTGAGTATTAGTTTAGAGAACTGTAACTGCTCAAAATTCTGAGAATAAGCAACTGTGTGTGTTTGCAGATAGGAAAATGGATATCAATCCTCTCCCATCTAAGCCTCAGGGAACACGGAGCAGAAAGAATGTAAGAACTGAGGATTGGGAACAGTTAGGAGATGCTATCTTCTGTATATGACATACTATTGCACACATCAATTTACAGCAGCTGTGGTTGCCTGCATAAGACATGCACAAGATCAAAATCAGTCAACATTCCAGCACTGCTCTTGGAGGGGCTCCTGAAGCCCCACTCTTTTTTTCATCTTTATTAACTTGGGTATTTCTTATTTACATTTTGATTGTTATTCCCTTTCCCTATTTCTGGGCAAACATCCCCCTAGCCTCTCCCCCTCCCCTTCCCTATGGCTGTTCCCCTCCCCATCCTTCCCGCATTACCACCCTCCCCCCAACAATCACATTCACTGGGGGTTCAGTCTTGGCAGGACCAAGGGTTTCCCCTTCTACTGGTGCCCTTACTAGGCTATTCATTGCTACCTATGCAGTTGGAGCCCAGGGTCAGTCCATGTATAGTCTTTGGGTAGTGGCTTAGTCCCTGGAAGCTCTGGTTGGTTGGCACTGTTGTTCATATGGGGTCTCAAGCCCCTTCAAGCTAAAAAGAAGACTTTTTACACATTACAACTTCTTTTTTTTTTCTTTTTTTTTTCTTTTCTATTTTTCAGAGCTGGGGACCAAACCCAGGGCCTTGCGCTTGCTAGGCAAGCGCTCTACCACTGAGCTAAATCCCCAACCCCCACATTACAACTTCTATATAATGATTTCTACTCATACCTCATTAGTTGTGTATTAATACATAGGTATTCCTGTCTGAGAAATTAAGAAGAATGTATTATCTTAGCAAAGCATATGAATACAACTAATAATAATTTTGTTAACAGGAGATAAGAGAATGGAGGGTGAGTGGGTATCTGGCAATTTATGGGTATACAGTGTATTGCTTATAACCTTACTCTTACAAATAGTGTTGTAAGAATACACTTAATTTTTCCTACAATATTTGTGGGTTTTTTTTGTTGTTGTTGGTTTGTTTTTTTTCAAGACAGCCTTGCTTTGTGTAGTCCTGGCTGTCCTAGAACTCTCTCTATAGGCTAGGGTAGCCTCATGGAGATCTACTTGCCTCTGACTCTCAAATGCTGGGATTAGAGATATGTAGCAAAACTTCCTGGTCTTTGTCATTTTTCACCATAACATTTTCAATAGATTCTCTGGGAATTTCACACCATGCACTGCAATCATACTCATTTCCCATTCCTTCCATGTCTGCTCCCAAATCCCTGTGAAAAAAAGTAAGAATAAAAATTTATTTTAAAAAAGTAAAGCCAAGTCCAATTTGTGTTATCTATATACTCATTGGAACATGAGAAAGTCTTAGTGGCCAGCCTCTTACATAGAACTAACCCTTCCTTTTCACACCCCTGCCAGTAACCATCAGTTGTGAAGAGCTACATTTCAGCATTCCCTTCACAATATTTTTTTAATTTAATTTTTTTATTAATTATTTCATTTATTTATATCTCAAATGGTATCCCCCTTACTGGTTACTCCTCCACCCCCCATCCCATCCACCCTCTTCCCCCTCCCCTTGACCTCTATGAGGGTGTCCCCCTACCCACTCCCACCCCACTGCTCCAGCATCCCTCTACATTTAAAGAGTTCTCTTTGATGAGATCCAGTCTAGGCTGTTCCTATGTCTGGAGAGGTTATGGGGATAGGGGTTGTCATTGAAGCCTGCCATGTCCCTCTCACTCAACTGTGCATCTGCAGCCATCTATACATAGCAACAGTAGCCCCCTTGTTCTTCACAGTCAGCGGGAGAACAGCAGTCCCTTTTAAAAAATATTTGGTTGATTTTATTTTTCTAGCATGTTGCATCTTTTTATGACAATGTCATCCATTTTCTTCTGCTCTTGGCTCAAAAGAGTAAAGATAAGGCTCTTTCATAAATGTGGCTGTACCTTACTCCTTTGGGCTTGGTGGAAAAATATGATAAAAGGTTATGACACTGAACTTGACATGGAAAAGATAAATTGAGGATAATCCCACCAGATTATTGCATTAATGAACCAGACTTGTAATGTGAACAGGGATGGAGTGCAACTCCTGACTCCATGACTTTCAGAACTTAACATAACTTCTCTGCCTTGCTTGCTTCTTAGACAAGTGCTAATTTTGCTATTTACCTTATAGGATGGGCACGTGGATTTCAAGGAAAGGACTTGGGCAAAAGTTTGTATTTAGTAAGTGCAGAAGTGTGTTGACAGTTGTTAGCTGTTGTGTCAGTGAAGTTAAAATAAAGGTCCCTTAGAATGATGAGAATGGGGGTATGAGGGAAGGAGGAGGGTTCTGGTTAGAGTCAAGATCAACTTAGATGAGAGATTACAGGTGTCCAGTGAATAACCAGTTTAAGGATTATTGAGCAAGATTAGAAGATGACCAAGATGAAGAGAACATGTTTATGAGGAACTGTGGACCCAGGCTGGGGCCAAGACAGCTTAGCAATGGGGCTGAAGACAATGGGCACATTAGCTCTCTGTCACTGTGACCAAAATTCTTCACAAGAACAACCTGAGGGAGAAAGAATTAGTTGGTCTTCAATGGTTCAGCCCATAGTCACTTGGCGCCATAGGCTGTGGTGTCAGGAGCATGTGACTGGGAAGCTTACTTACCTTCTGACACACAGGAAGAGGAGAACAAACCAGGAAGGGACTGAGGACAAGAGAATCCCAAGGATTCTTTAGTGATCTGCTTCCTTCAGTGAGGCCTGACCTCCCCAGATTTTTACAAACTTCTCAAATAATAGCACCAGCTCAATGCACCTTTGAGAAAGGAGCTCCAGCCACTTTACTAGGGGAGCCAGGATTTCATTCCTTGTACACAGTTAGGATGGGAGCTTCATCTTCTTGTTTGTTTGCTGGTCAGGCTCTCCCTTTTGTCCTTTCTACAAGGGATGACAGCAGGTTTCCTTTCAAACTCATGAACACAGCAAGAGTGAATACAGTAAAGCTCATTGTCTTGGAAGTGACCTCCTGGCCTATCCCCTATGACATTCTCTATTGGGATGGAGTTACCATGCCCAGGCAAAAGTCATTGTGGGATCTCTTAAAAAGCACCTTTCTACAAATACTATGAATGTTCTGCTACCCACCATGTTTTAAGATTTAATTCAAGGCCAGAGAGGTGGCTCAGTGCCTAAAGGTGCTTGCTGACAAGCCTGATGGTTTGAGTTTGACCTTCAAAGTCTTTCCAAACTCATGAACACAGCAGTAGTAAATACAGTGAAGCTCATTGTAGAAGGAGAGAATTAACTCCCACAAGTTTTTTGAACTTCACACACATGCTCAGGCACACACACTCCATATATAAAACAAATAAATACATGTAATAAAAAGATTAAAATGGGGCTGGAGAGAGGGCTCAGCTGGTAAGAACACTGAATGCCCTTCCAGAGGACTGCATCCACACAGCAGCTCACAGCTACCTGTAAGTCTAAGAAAAGATCTGACAAGGTCACAGGCAAAACACCAATGTGCCAAACAAACAAACAAACAGACAAACAGACAGACAGATAAACTCATTTCAGCAAGCAAATGTTTTAAAGGGACAGATTGTTTTGGAATATACATCACAGATTGTAAATAGATTGGATTTGTCCATGTTCTTCTCTGCTTGGGTTCTTAGAACTAACTGTGCATACCGCCATGATCAGTTCTGCAAGTATACACTTATTGGTGACAGATATAGGGCAATGATATTCTCTAGCAGATATCTTTTGCCAGAATATATAGAAATTTCAGAATTGAAATCTCTGAAGAAAATAGGCAGTGGAGAATTTGAGTGTGTTAAACTAGAAATATATTCATTGGAGTGGCTATTGAAGTTGTTTAGATAAATTTGACATTTATTCTATTTTCCAAAATTCTTGGCTCCCACAGTGCATAAAAAACCTTTTTTAAAAGACTGTATGTTTTTTAATCTCCACACTTCTAGGACATCAGGTTTTGTCGAATCTCAGAGGGCTAGAACTGAAGCATCTTCATGATAAAGAGCAGAGAAATGCAATAAATAATCAAAACTGCCTTAAAGGAAGCTTGATGCAGAGAGGACACTGTGATCATCTTTTCAGACTGTAACCTGGCAGCCTAACATTAAACAGCACCATACATAGGAGATTTTATATATTCTCCCCATTCATGTTATTTACATTTTATTACACCCAACAATTCAATCTGATAAAAGAGCAAATGTGCGTGAATGTTTGGACAGCTAAAAGAATCTTTATTTTTTATATCTTTCAAAAGTAGATTTTCATTGTCTGAGGCAAATTACTTGGGCACATGTCTTCACAGTAACTTTTAGTTTAGATTTTAGTTCACAGGCTTTCTAGTCTTCTGAATGGTTACCTCTATATTTTACTACTAGGGAGAGGGTATAGATCAGAAGGAGAATCAGACACGAGTGATTTAAAATAAAAACCTTCTAGTCATTATTTTTCTTTCTAACTATATGCCCTTGATAAGCCAGCTTTTTCTCTGTTCCATGATCTTTTCATCCTAGGACCCAAGATACAGGAACTGACTGGTGTGTAGTAGGCTGATTGGCAGCACCTACTTCCCTTTTTCTTTTTTTCACTTATGATTTTTGCTGGCAAATAACACATCACCCTTTTGCCCATAGCATATTCCTGAATGCAAACTCCACCTCCTACCCTGAAATCAACCAAGTGAAAAACCTGTTTCTTTTGGAGAAACAGTTCACATTATGAAAATCAATACAACCCATCATATCTACTTAGAAGACAGGATAGAAATAGTTATATTGGTTCCATGTTGTCACTGGAAGTTTATGATGGTTGTCTAACTCATTGGAATAGTCACTAACCACCCCCCAGCACCCTTCACCCATATCCCTGTTGTCAGACCTGACTCAGTTTCTCTTGGTATCCTAAGACTGAGAGATACTAGGATTTTGGGGGGGGGTACAATTCTTTGTGATGCTGGAAAACACAATATTCAGTAACCTGTCTTTATGGTTACTCAATTCATATTTCTTGTATATAAAAATAATACTATTTTGAATTTCTTTGAATTGTGGAAAGGAGATAGCAGTATCCCTGGTGAAGAGGAAGACTCACCAGCAGTGGTTATAGAAAATCCTGTGGCCCTCACAGCAAAGGGTAATGCGTCCCTAATCCAGCCAGGTCAGGGGAGGGTTGGTCCTGCCTAGAAGGTGGGCAAAGATGCTGACTCTGTATGACTTCCACATGCACAGTCTATTTTGGCCTTCTGATTCCTACAGAGCCCACAAGATGCTCAGAAAGGATGGAAAGGTGTAGAAAAACAATTTAGAAGATGAACCACTAGATCAAACACTATTTACCATGTGCTAGACAGGTTGAGACCTCTGTGATCATTTTCCAGTGGTTTCAAGAAACAAAGAACAGTCAGGTTAATTTATTTCTTCACTGATTGAAGCAGATACCTATGAAGTTATTGGGGGAGGTTGAGAGTATAATTCTTAGAGAGGCAAAGCGATCCTGGAAATATGTGGTTTTACTAAAATACGAACAATTTACAGCAGGCACAGGAAACAAAAGAATCAAATGAAGATATAACCAGAACACTGAAGCTGAGAAAACATAAATACATACATGCATGCATACATACATACAGAGCTTCTGAACATGTCCATGAAACAAACAATAATGTTCAGAACTCCAGTACAAAATGGGTGGCCAGTGGGATAATGTTTTACCTTATCCTTTGAAGAGAAAGAACATCTAGTCTCTTAAAGTCTTTATTTGAAATTCTCATGTTTCTGGCTGTGTACGTAAGAATGATTAGACCCTGGGTTTCTTTAGCCCTGATAACTCTTGAGCATGGTTGGAGTGCTGGGGACATTCTGCTGAAGAGGGCTTGAGGAAGCTCTTTGAGGCCACAGCAGTTAACACCTCCTGCCCTAAAACACTGGAGCCACAGATGCTGGAGATCTGAGAGCTGCCCCCGGGAAGTGATGCTTTGGCAGGTGAGAGACACTCAGTTCTTTCCCATTATCAGAGGCTGGGGGTGCAGATAGTGAACAGCCAGCTATGTTAGTGAGGTAGCTCGACTCAGAACCTGAGATAGGAAATTGGAGGCTTTCTACCTTATGAAGTGGCTGCAGAAATCTTGCCTAGAATATTTTCTTCTCATAGTGAGTAACAACACTGGATATAGAATATTGTTATGGTCAGTCTTGTGCTTCATTCAAAGCTCCTCCCCCCTCCAAAGTGAAGGTTTAAAAAAACTAGACTTTTGGAGAATCATTCCCCAAACTATTCACACAGTCTGCGCTTTCTCAAACTTTCATAGTTGGCACAATCTGTCCCTGCAATGAAGGAATTAGTTACATTAAAAACAGCAGAGGAAAAGAGTTCTTTTTTTTCTCTATTGATCACTATAGAACTTGACAATGTAATAGCAGAAGAGTGAGGAATGGGAACTGAATGTGTGTGACTTTTCATTGGGCATGAAGCAGTGACACTTTTGACGTTCAGTGAGCCTCCTACAATGCCTTGCCTCATGTTCAGAGGTAACAGAGAACCACACAGGACAGACTGTATGACTGTATGGTGCAGTGTTTCCACTCTATAGCAGTCATGGATTTTGATTGAATTTACACCAATATTGTTTTTAAACCATCTTATATTTTTTTAACAATTTAAAAATGATTCCTTTTTTATTTTTAATGTGCATTGTTTTTTTTTTTTCTGGATCTACATCTGTATGAGGATGTTGGATCCCCTGGAATTGAAGGTACAGATGGTTATGAGCTGCCATATGGGTGCTGAAAGCTTTGAGCCATCTCTCCAGTCCCATAACCATGTTATCTTTACAAGGCCCTTTGGGAAGAATGTCCAGGTACAAACTGACATTTTTCCCTGCAGCCAGTACCTCAATTGCACACTGCAACCACTCTGATGGATGATTGGAAATCCAGAAGTCGGTCATGAGTTTTGGTTTAAAGAAAACACAGATTTGAAAATCAAGTTTGATATTGAAATGAAACTTCGAAATTTGACAAGACTTAGTAAGGTGATTTGGGATCTCAGCTAACCTCTGGGAGTTACTGAAATGAAGCTTTAATAATTCCATTGGTGGAGCATGCTATTAAAGAGCTTGAAGCTTTATTTTTAGATGGGCACCTTAATTCTCTGAATTGCTTATCTCTGACTCCCTCAGTCATGTTTCAAAACATCAGAGGAAGCCTGTGATACTGTCTTCAAAAATGTCCAATCCAACCCTCACATGTTCTCAGCTGGCCTTCACTGTAGGGAATCAAGTAGGAACACAGGGGTGGCGACAGACGAATCTACCTCTCTGAGAGTCAGTTTATTCCTAATGAGTACGTTTTGCTGAAAGTTGTGTGCATTCTTAAATTGAAGGTTGGGAATAAGAGCTACAAAAAAATTGGTGAAAGAGTCTCAAAACATATTCCAGGAACACTTTGATAGATCAGAGCTCAAGTGGCTTTGGTTAGCATACATTTTGACCTAAAATGGGATCTGGATTTAATGAGGGACACATTAAATTCCACACAAGCTGGACCACCCCACAGATAACTCAGAAACTATTGAAAATTAGATTAAAGAATTCTCTTGGGGTCTATAGATTGCTTGGTGTTTGAGAATACTTGTTGCCTTGCATTTGCAGATTGGCTCATAATCATAGATAACTCCAGTTCCAGGGGCCATGTTGGTCTACTCTGATCACCGTGGGCACCAGGCACACATGGTACATATGCATACATGCAGGCAAAACAGTCATAATAAATCTTAGAAAAATAAAAGGCTTATATTTGACAGTGGGAGAAAAAGTAGGGAGCAATAGGCTATTGACTCACTGAACAGCTCAGCATTTGGGCCTCTAGGATGCCTACCTCTGCTTTGAGAAGCTGGTTATTCAAATGATCATGGTTTGAACTCTCTTGCTTTAAATACCTGTCTGTTCTTCCAGAGGATGGTCTTGGTTAGGCCAAACTTCTCTGAAGCTTCCTGCTAGTGGTTCTCTGAAGTTGTTTTAGTCATTTTGTTTATTTATTCATCTATCTATCTATCTATCTATCTATCTATCTATCTATCTATCTATTATTCATCTGTTTAAGACAAGGTCCCATTATGTAGCTCTGGCTATCCTGGAACTCACTATATAGACAAGACTGGCCCCCAACTCATAGAGATCCACCTTGTCTACCTCCCAAGTGCTAGGGTTAAAGTCATGTTTTTAGACACAGTATGTGTTATCTCTGTGGTGCATGTTGAATTACCAAGGTTTTGAGAAGGTACAGAAACAAGAAATACACACACACACACACACACACACACATACACACACACACATACATATTATATACATATAATATACATATTATAGCCTGGGTTACAGGATAAAGTCAAGACCAGCCTAGACTACATAGTAAGACTTGTTTTTAAAAACCCGACATGGAATACAGCTCAGTGGTAGAATATTTACTAGTATGTGCGTGGCCTGGCACTGAAAATATCAACAAAAACAACTGTAATGGACAGCTACAGGGATTCCCAGAGATAGGTTTGTGAGCCCAGCTGAGTAGTAGCATAAGTTTTGTCATTTTTGATGAACTTAAAGGAAGGACAAGTTATAGTTAGCCCAAATGCTCGAATTACCCTAGATGCACAGAACACATGAAACTCAAGAAGGATGACCAAAATGTGGATGCTTCACTCCTTCTTTACAAGGGGAACAAGAATACCCTTGGCAGGGAATAGGGAAGCAAAGTTTAGAACAGAGGCAGAAGGAACACCCACTCAGAGCCTACCCCACATGTGGCCCATACATATACAGCCACCAAACTAGATAAAATAGATGAAGCAAAGGAGTGCAGGCCGACAGGAACCGGATGTAGATCTCTTCTGAGAGACACAGCCAGAATACAGCGAATACATAGGTGAATGCCAGCAGCAAAACACTGAACTGAGAATGAGACCCCCGTTGAAGGAATCAGAGAAAGGACTGAAAGAGCTTGAAGGGGCTTGAGACCCCATATGTACAACAATGCCAAGCAACCAGAGCTTCCAGGGACTAAGCCACTACCTAAAGACTATACATGGACTGACCCTGGGCTCCAACCTCATAGGTAGCAATGAATAGCCTAGTAAGAGCACCAGTGGAAGGGGAAGCCCTTGGTCCTGCCAAGACTGAACCCCCAGTGAACGTGATTGTTGCGGGGAGAGTGGTAATGGGGGGAGGATGGGGAGGGGAACACCCATAGAGAAGGGGAGGAGGAGGGGTTAGGGGGATGTTGGCCTGGAAACCGGGAAAGGTAATAACAACTGAAATGTAAATAAGAAATACCCAATTTAATAAAGATGGAGAAAAAAAAGAACTATAAAAAAAAAAAAGAAAAGAAATGGAAGAGCCCGACATTTCTGTTCTGTATGTGGTGTTGGCAATATGTTTTCCTTTGGCAAATCTTCTTTTTTTTCTATAAGCCTTTTAGCATGTAAATGTAAGATACCTCTGGTTCACAGTTTCCAGAGAATCTGAGACCACTCATTGGGGTAACTAGTTTGCCTATCTCCATCTGCATTTTTGCATGATTATATCTCTTGCCTTGTCTTTATTTGGAAACAAAACCTGTAGAAGTAGAGGTCTTGTGGTTTTCCATGAGTTGTTCTGAGCACTGTCCAGTGCCTTGCTGGAGGCTTCTGTTACTTTACTGTATAGCTGAGAAAGGAGACCCTTCATCTCTTGTCCCTTATCTTACTTGTAAACAAATAAAGCCAGAGTTTATACAAAGTCACATGGCCAGCAAGAGATAGGGCTGAGAAGCCTTTGCTCCCAGAGTCCTGGGAAACTAAGTAAAGAAGACAGTGAATGGCTTTTGGACATTCCACAAGCAAAGAATGTTTGCTAGCCACTAGTTAACCAGAAAATGAATAGTCCATGCTCACCACAGAGTTTTGAATGGGCCAAACTATTAGACTGTTCATGAAAATATGACAAATATTTATTTTAAGGCTTATAGGGAAAATTCTCGCATGTCAGAAGCCTGGAGAAATACTTGTTTCTTTTTGCAAGGAGGGCTCAAGGGCACTCTACTTGCAGAGGGAACACACAGAGCCTATTTCTTGAAAAAGTAATTGTGACAGAGGATGACTGAAAGCGTGACCTTAGACTGGAGCCTCCCAAGGCACAGATAGGGAACGCATGAAGGAATAGGGATGAAGATTTCCCACGGAACGGTGACCAGGTGGACATGGCCTGCTGTAGCTGTGCTATTTGAACCATGTAGGTGTGAGCTCCACTCATTATTTTAGTCATCATTTGCTAGTAGATTGTTGATGATATTGATAACTGACCGATTTCCTTGCAGGGTTTCTGAGATGGTGTTAGGGTTCAGTGTAAATAATTCTCTGCTTTGGTTTGCTGCTGAACTGCATAAAATGGAAGCCCGATGTGTGATGCAAACCCTCCCTGGTGTCCGAAAGGACACAGAGAAGTGGTCTTATAATGTAAGGGCAGAAACATGATGGCAATGGAAGATCTCCTCTTTCTGTGACAGCGCCCTACAGAACCAGCACTGTTGTAGCAAGTATATGTAGCTTGGTGTAACAAAAGGGAAATCACATGACCTTTGGTAGATGTGAAAGGAAACCCCACTCCTGCCATTTCCTTACCTGCTGACTGTATTACCCCAGGCACAACCCACTTTGAGAAAGTCAGCTGTCAGTTTGTCACACTTGAGACTGATGATGTGGCAAGACCTAGCAATGAACCGTGTGACCCTCTTTGTATGAGTGCATTGAAGAAGCACACTACAGAGACAGGAGTTGCTCCTTTCTTTATGGGATGATACTCTGTTCTTTTCAGGAAGACCTACCTTATCATTTTGGAATCATTCGGGACACTTCATTAATATTCCATGCTTGTTTCAGTGCCAGGCTGGTCTGATCGGCTCGTTTCTCTGTGTCGGTCTCTTTATTTTCCTACCTCACATATTGACAGTCCATTTGCATGGGATAGCAGGGCTGGACTGCCGTCCAGATCATCTCCAAACTCATTCATTTAGGAACTGAGGAATAATAATAAATATCTCCCCCACTGTGTGTGTGTGTGTGTGTGTGTGTGTGTGTGTGTGTCTGTGTCTGTGTCTGTGTGTGTATGTGTGGTATTTGCAAGTGGGTGTGGGTATTCCTGTATGTGGAGGCTGAGTTTGATGGTAGGAATCCTGCTCTTCTACGGTATACTTTAAGGCAGAGCCATTTTTAACTAGGCTCAAAGTTTTCCTATATACTTAGTTTCACTAGCCCACTTTCTCTGGGGATCCCACCATTTCGGCCTTTCCAGGGTGGATTCAGGTTGCAGGCCACACTCATCTGACATTTGTGTGGGTTCTTCTGATCCAAACTCCGATCTTACTGCTTCTTTGGTAAGGGCTTTAACTGAGGAACCGTTGCCCATCCATGTTATTGTGCTCTTATTCTTTTCCTTTCTCAATCTTTCCTTCTTTCTTCTTTTCTTTCCCTTACTCGCTCCCTCTCTCATTCCTGCCCCCTACCCCCCACCCCCTGTTCTGTGTGCGCATACACTCGTGAAAGCCAAGCTCTGTGTCCATGTCTCTCAGTTCTACTCTCAGTTTTTGAGAAATGGCCTCACCGAGCCTGGAGCTCACTGAGACTGGCTGGCCACCAAGCTCCACCAGTCTTTCTTTCTTTGCCTTCTCAGTGCGGAGATTACAGGCACTGCTCCTTTACCATTTGACTTTTCCCACGTGTTCTGGTAACACAAACTTAAGTCTTTATTCTTGTTTGGCAAGCATTTTTCTCAGTCGGCCAGTTCCCAGACCCTAAATTTCTCACTTTCTACTAATAGACTACACCTTAAATGCTTTTTTAAGAGTCTCTTTACACAACGATAAGAGATGACCATATTTAAGTTTCGAACTATCAGGCACTGACCTTGGCAATTATCTGCAGAGGCTGGGTAGCCTGTGTTCCTTATCCAGTGAAGACTAAGGCCATTTCAATTGAGCTGAATTTAACAAGGCGATGGACCAATCTTTCAGAGATGCACCATCAGCTCCTTGGGGTTGAGTACTATGTGTTTGTTTCTGTCACTGTTGTTTCTTCTTCCAGTGACCACAGAAGTTTTGACTGTTCGTTCTTGTAAAGGAACATTCAATCAGCTCCAAAAGATGCATTAAATATACTTTATATGACACGGATAATCATTATTAGCTCATGATTACATTGGACTGGGAATTATACAATCAAACACTTTGGAATAAGGGGGCCTGTTGATTTTTCATTTTAACCCTTTCATATGTGGACTCGCTAAGAAGTCATCAGAGTTAAAGGGGAGCACTGAGTTTCAGAACTCTGGGCTACTGGGATAACAGAAAGATAATTAGAAAGACTATTGTGGCTTGCAAACCGGACCGAACTTCTCACTGTGGACTGTGTATAATACTTGTGTATCGGATCGAAGGGTGTCTAGATTCTACCACACATGGCACGGTGTTGAAAGCATAAAAAGTCAGAAACTATTTCAAAAGTGCACAGCACTAAGAAACAGGCAACTGGGAAGCTTTGTGTGGAACAGTACTTTTTTTTTTTTTTTTTTTTTTTTTTTTTTTGCGTTGTGAATCCTCAGCTAGTTCCTCCGGTTTTTATTTGCATGGATTGACTGTTCCAATCTCCATGCATTCTCAAAGCCCCAGTTCTAAAGGCTGGGGGGAAAAATCCAGTCAGAACTTCTAATCACAAGGCCTCCCTGCCTTGTTGCTATGAGGAGGAGAAGACAGAGGAGATGGACAAGGAGCAGAGCAGCGCTCTGAGTGGCCCAGCAGTAACAGCGTCCACTTCCAGGGTCCTGCCTGTTCCGTTAACTGCCCCCGCCCCCGACCCGATCGGCCTTGAAAAGCCCCAACTTGCAATCAAATCTCCAGTCGGAGCTCTGCAGAAAAGGACCACGATGGGTTTGGGTGACTACAGCCACTGCAGACAGAGAATGTCCCGGGGACTCTACGGAGTCTCTGGAAGGGCTACGCTGTGGTCCCCAGCTTTCCACCCGGTGCACCGCATGCCTTGCGGCACTTGGCGCATCGAGGCACCAGAGCATGTCCGGGCGTCCAGCCCGGTGCTGGAGCACCTCCGGAGACAGCTGGAGCGCGCCTTCCAGCGGGCGGCGGCACGCGGGCGCGCCAGGCGCGCGCGGGAGGCTGTGGCGGCAGTGGCGGCGGCCGCGGCGGCAGCACGGGAGGAGCGGAGCCGGGCGCGCATGGAGTGCGCCCTGGCCCGGCTGCGTGCGGAGCTGGTGAGCGCGGGCTGAGCGGCGGGACTCGCGCTCAGGACTCCGTGGCTTCGAAGCTGTAGCCCATAGAGGACCACCAGGGTGGGGTTGATGCCGGGGAGGGAGATGACTCCTGGGCGCCCGATTTCCTCTGGACTCGGTGTTGAGGCCTCCTTGGGTCGCAGCTCCAGCGATCAGGGCTTGGCCTACAGTCCATTGACTGGCCCAGACTCCAGAAGCCCCTCCCCAGTCTGTTTCTGTAGTTTTCTATCTTCTAGAAGCTTCCTCATAGCAAACTCTTAGTATATCTATGTTGAGCATGCAGAGACAGAAATTTCAATGGAACGGACAACCAAGATGGATAGAATGATTGTATGAGAAACTAAGCCATGCCAATTATTTTTATTTTATTCTTTGCTAAGAATTCAGAAAGCAACTGGCTGTTCAATAGGGAGGAGTGTGCGTAGATCACTTTTTTTAATGAAAAAAAAAGTAAAATTGACAATTTAAAAAGGACAAAAGTATAAAGAACCCAGACTTTAAAATCGCGACGCATATGAATGCGGCGCAATGGTGACTTGGAAAATTCTCTGGATTGAATGTGGCAACTAACCACTTCTTCAGAATAGTTTAGAAACCTCAGCTGGTGATTGAGTTCATTTCTGGCTTTGAGAAGGGCAACATGATAGCAAATCCAATCTAACCATATTAAATGACCTGAATTTGATAAGGAATCCATAATGTTTGATCTAATGGTGTGTGTGTTCAAAATGGTGAGCCTGAGTAGCTGGATGTTAAGCCATCACATTGCCTGGTAAGACCACCCCACTGCACACCAGGAGGTCAGTGCTGTGGTTCTGGATGCCACACTGGAATGCCTAGGCTTGGTTGAACTAAACTTCTATGCTACTGAGCTGGTCTCCGTCATCCCTCCGACCTCTTGCTGACTCATATGGAGGTCAAGCTCGGAGGCACCTATACACTTAACTTTCCAACAAGTCGCTTCATCAATAGGAGGCTTAGACCAGTAAGGTTTTATGGGTGAGAGAAGGTAGGGAGTCATGGGCTCTGTGAGTCCCTGCTGACCCTCCAGCTTTGAGTTAGTAGACTTGAGTTGGTTTGTTCATCTGTAACGTAGAGATAAAACCATAAGATTATTATGATATACGAGACAATATTGCATGACATACACTCCTTATTGACTGTTGTTATTAGATTATATTATTGATCTTGGAAGCTGATTGTGCCTAGAAGGACAAATATGAATTTTGAGAACTGAGAATTGAGCCAGCAAGATGGCACTTTAGAGGAACTGTGAACAGGCCCGGAGACCTGAGTTCAATCTCCAGTTCCCACTCGGTGGCAGGAGAAAACCCATTCCTTTTCCATCCACACAGGCACACCTGTGGCACATGCATGCTTGCCTTCACACACACAAACACAGATATGCACAAGGAAAGACATGAGGAAAAAATTAAAAAGACTTTTGCTCTGGAGAGGAAGGTGAGAATTTTACATATAAGTAGATGCTGTCTTTCTAGTGTGTAGGCCCTGGTCAGCATCCTCAGAAACTCCCTAACCCGTGTGTCTGATCAGAAGAAGGAAGCCAAGGAGTGGATACTTAACCTCAGGATCATCATTAGAAGTAGGTTTTGATCTGGGTCATTAGCTTAATCTCTTTGGGAACTCGCTCCCATGTATGATATGCAGAAGCATCACCGTGAGTCAGGATGGAGTTTATCCAGGGACAACGGTGAATGAATGTTGTTATGTATACTATGCTCCGATTGTCTTACTCTTCCTAAAGGATGGCATTGATTTCTAAGCTCTTTGGATTTCTGGAGTTAGACCTAAAGTTTTCTAGGTATATAAAGTCTGTTTTCTCACCCCTCAGAGAAGTTTTGCAGCTTTCATCAGACTCTCAAAGGGATCTATGATGAAAGAAATGTAAAAGCCTCGAGTGTTTGAATTTCCCAAATAAGTGTGAATCGCACATCCTGTACTTAGATGGGTGAATCATTATCAGTAATTTTACCCCTTGGTGCTTGGCAGAGAAGGAAGAGGACAGAGATCCATCACCCCCTTGACTCATCCCTTCATTCCCTCAGTCTTTTAACAAGGACACCGAGAACCTCCCGTGGACTCGGAGGCCAGGCACTGCATACTGAGAATGCAATCATGAAAACATAGCAGATTTGCCCACTGCAGCCCGGGTGTAATGCAGTCTCTGTGTTATCAGAGGCATGTAAACGGAAGGCCATGGCTGTGTGATTAAGGGGCAACGGTGCCTGGCAGTGATTACAGAAGGCTTTCCAGCAACTCTTGACACTTAATGCTTTCCATGGAAAGAGAATTGGGAAAGAGCATCTTAGATCTGAGGGGTCAGACAGAGGCGCATCTCAGCGCAGCATTTCCTTGGAGACTGACAAGGTGTCTCTGGCTACCTGTGATAGGAGTGAGTAAGGTGACAGTGTTAGGAAATGAAGCTAGCCCAGCAGGGCAGGATTCTAGAGCCCGAGGCATGCATCAGAGGGCAGTCTTGTGGTAAATGGTAGGGGATTTTTATGGTGACAGCAGTGTGGTTTGTTTCTGTCTAGTGGGTGCCTTGGATCCCCGTCTCCTTTATCATTTCTAATTTTTGCTTCCACAAAAGTGGCTCCAACTGCAAAAGAATAAAAACATAAAAAAGTCAGAGGAAAATAAAAAGATACCTCTGCCCAATATTTTATTTTGCAAATTGAGAGAGAATCACCACTGCAGGACTAGCAGTTAACTGTGACAGTACCCCGGCGTATCCCAAGGGCTACTGTTGCCGAGGTGATTGGGATGGCACACAGAAAATGTTATTTTACAAACCACGTGAAGCATGATTCCATTGAAGAAATATGCCGGTCATTGATCTTTAGCTTCAGGTTATAATACAGCTGGAAACAAACTTTGTTGCTGGACTGCCTTCTAAGCAACCTGTCCTTGGAGATGTAATTTTTAAAATTTTATTTGAACATACAAGGGCCTCGTAAACTCCCATTGGAGGAGGCTATGAATCAGCCTTGCTATATAACAGGCTTTGTTCTAGAGTGAAAAGTGTTAGATTATATAAGGACATATAGCTGTACATGTGCCTCTGAGGTGTCATTATATGTTTTTACTCAGCAGGGAGGCCATTTAAAATCCTGAAAACTTGAAATGACAAGTAATCAAGTAAATGGGCCCAGATCCTGAGCACTCAGGTGGCCCCAGGCAGTTATCCCGTGCCTCAGAAAGCTCATAAAGATAAAGGATTTCACTGCGGTCCCACGCCATTGCTTGGAAACAGCCGTTGGTGCATAGGTATTTCTCACGCGGACAGCTTTGTGCATCAGCACTTTCTGTTTTCATTTCAAGGCCATTGCCAAAGCTATTCATTTATCTGGGTTTTTACCTTGTAGAAAAAGCTACTTTAATAGCCAGGGTAAAAGTCAGAATGGGAGAGAAAGGTGAGAAACCCATCTTCTTTCTGTCTTATTTCCCTTTCCGACCCACTCCTTATCGCTCAAGTGGGGTCGGAGAGCAGTTTCATTTGATCTCTAGCGCAAACTAATAAAATCCCTTATCATTATTATTATTATTTTCTTTTAGCTGGAACTGCGTTTCCAGAACCACCAGCTGGCCCGAACTTTACTGGATTTAAACATGAAAATGCAGCAGCTGAAGAAGAGACAGGACCAGGAGCGTGCTTCCAAACCCCAGAGCCCGCAAGACGAGGAGATGAATCCCGAGTGCGGAAACGCATAGTGGAGAGTCTGAGCCCGCAACTCCGAAGCAATCCCAAGCCCTCACCATAACATAGGCCACTCTGAAACCGTTCTAGCATTAACACTAGCGATGCTGTATGTGCGCTCTGAGGGACAGTTTGTCCAGTGAAAATGTAAGTGTAAGGAGGATGTGTGAAAAAAATTAGTTAAGAAAGGGAGTGATACATTTTTATTTTGAAGTTTTAAAAATATTCATTCATTGGTTTGACTGGTTATTGTCTTAGTAGGCAGAAGGGAAGAGGAATCAGGAAGGTAGAGGAGGAAGAAAACCAAAGCACTAAAGACTGCCTTAATGCTAGCTTACGACGCTGCATGTTACCTTCCTGTAGGATTGTGTGAACTTGCAGAATCTGTGCTTATTTTTACTTTATTTTTGGTCCATTTAGTAGCCTATCCAGTACTCTTCTGACCTGTGAAATGGAGAATTACTTATGTCTGGATTCCAGCCATATCCTTGATGTGACCAGCATGAAGGGTGTCTCACATGTATGCCAGGGCTTGCTGTTGAAATGTAAAATACTAACTATTCTCCTAACGTCTTTGCCTCAGTTGATTCAAGTTTGGCTTTCAAGATGTACACCCCTAAATTCCTAACTAATATAGTTCTTTTGTTCAATCAACTTGGGAGTTTAAATGGTTCTTATTGAATTAAAAGATCTAATTGTGCCCCAAAAGTGCTTTACCATGCAAAAATAAAATTAATAAAAATAGTTGCAGACCTAAGTGGTGTTTCTAGTGGTTATTATCTATGAAATTATGACAATATGTATAATTTTAATTAAAATTAGTTCTTGAGACAAAAGAACAGAGATAGTCTTTTTTAAAACAACAAACTTTATTATTATTAATTATTATTTGCTGTCCAGTCATTACCTCCCTCCTGGTGCATCCTACCACAGTTCCTCATCCCATTTCTCCTCCCCATCTCCAAGAGGATGGACACCCCCTTTCATCCTCCAGGCCTCCCCACTCCCTCAAGTCTCTCAAGGGTTAGGCGAGTCTTTTCTCACTGAGGCCAGATCAGGCTGTCCTCTGCTGTATATGTGTCAGGGACTCATATCAGGTAGTGTATGTTGACTGGTTGGTGGCTCACTGTCTGAGAGATCTTAGGAGTTTCAGTTAGGTGAGACAGCTGGTCTTCCTATGAGGTCGTCCTCCTCAGCTTCTTTTAGCTTTTCCCTAATTCAACCATAGAGGTCACCAGCTTCTCTCTATTGACTGGTTTTAAGTATCTGCATCTGTCTCAGTCAGCTGCTTGTTGGGCCTCTCCTAGGACAACCATGCTGGCTCCTGTCTATAAGCATACCATAGCATCAGCAATAGTGTCAGTCCTTGGAGCCTCCCCTTGAGATAGATCCCGAGTTGGACCAGTCTCTGGACTTCCTTTCCTTCAGTCTCTTCTCCATTTTTTCCCCCACAGTTCTTTTAGATAGGAACAATTCTGGGTTAGAGCTTTTGACTGTGGGATGGCAGCCCTATTCCTCCACTTGATGCCCTGTCTTTTTACTAGTGGTGAACTCTACAAGTTCCATCTCCCCACTGTTGGGCATTTCATCTAAGGTCACTCCTTTTGAGTCCTGAGAGTCTCTCACCTCCAAGGTCTCTGGTACATTCTAGAGGGTCCTCCTACCTCTTGAAGTTGTGTATTTCCACCCATTCTGCTGGCCCTCAGAGCTTCTCTCCTGCCCCCACCCCTAATACCTGTTCATCTTTTCTCCTTTTCCTCACCTCTCTCATCCACATCTCTTCCTCCCTCTGCCTTCTGTGATCGTTTTCTTCTCCCTCCCAAGTGGGATGAAAGCATCTTCACTTTGGCCCTTCTGCTTGTTAACCTTCTTGAGTTCTACGGATTATATTCTGAGTATTGTGTACTTTTTTGACTAGTTTCCACTTATTAGTGAGTACATACCATGCATGTCCTTTTGGATCTGAGTTACCTCACTCAGGATAATATTTTCTAGTTCCTGAAAAATTCATGATGACCTCATTCTTTTTTTTTATTTTTTTTATTTATTTATTTTTTATTAACTTGAGTATTTCTTATATACATTTCAAGTGTTATTCCCTTTCCCGGTTTCCGGACAAAATCCCCCTCCCCCCTCCCCTTCCTTATGGGTGTTCCCCTCCCAACCCTCCCCCCATTGCCGCCCTCCCCCCATAGTCTAGTTCACTGGGGGTTCAGTCTTAGCAGGACCCAGGGCTTCCCCTTCCACTGGTGCTCTTACTAGGATATTCATTGCTACCTATGGGGTCAGAGTCCAGGGTCAGTCCATATATAGTCTTTAGGTAGTGGCTTAGTCCCTGGAAGCTCTGGTTGCTTGACATTGTTGTACTTTTGGGGTCTCGAGCCCCTTCAAGCTCTTCCAGTTCTTTCTCTGATTCCTTCAACGGGGGACCTATTCTCAGCTCAGTGGTTTGCTGCTGGCATTCGCCTCTGTATTTGCTGTATTCTGGCTGTGTCTCTCAGGAGCGATCTACATCCGGCTCCTGTTGGTCTGCACTTCTTTGCTTCATCCATCTTGTCCAATTGGGTGGCTGTATATGTATGGGCCACCTGTGGGGCAGGCTCTGAATGGGTGTTCCTTCAGTCTCTGTTTTAATCTTTGCCTCTCCCTTCCCAGCCAAGGGTATTCTTTTTCCTCATTTAAAGAAGGAGTGAAGCATTCACATTTTGATCATCCGGATGACCTCATTCTTAATGGCTGAATAGTATTCCATTGTGTAAATGAACCACATTTTCTGTATCCATTCTTCCACTGTGGGGTATCTGGGTTGTTTCCAGCTTCTGACTATCACAGATAAGGTCACTATGAACATAGTGGAACATGTGACCCTGTGGTGTGGTGGGGTATCTTTTGGGTATATGCCCAAGAGTGGTATAGCTGGGTCTTCAGGTAGATCTATTTCCAATTTTCTGAGGAACCTTCAGATTAATTTTTAGAATGGTTGCACCAGTTTGCAATCCCACCAGCAATGAGGAATGTTCCTCTTTCTCCACATCCTTGTCAACTGTGCTGTCACATGAGTTTTTCATCTTAGCCATTCTAATTGATGTGAGGTAGAATCTTGGGCTTGTTTTGATTTGCATTTCCCTGATGACTACGAACTTTGAACATTTCTTTAAGTGATTCTCAGCCATTTGAGATTCTTCCATGGTAAAGTCTCCGTTTAGCTCTATACACCATTATTTTGATTGGGTTGTTTGGTTTTTTGGAGGTTAGCTTCTTGAGTTCTTTATATATTTTGGATATTAGCCCTTTAAGGTGATTGGATACAAAATTAACTCAAACAAATCAGTAGCCTTCCTTTATATAAATGATAAACGGGCTGAGAAAGAAAATAAGGAAACAACACCCTTAACAATAGTCAGAAATGATATAAAATCTCTTGGGGTAACTCTAACCAAACAAGTGAAAGATCTATATGACAAGAACTTCAAGTTTCTGAAGAAAGAAATTGAAAAAGACTTCAGAAAATGTAGAGATCTCCCATGCTCATGAATTGGTATGATTAACAGTATAAAAATGGCCATCCTACCAAAAGCAATCTACAGATTCAACACAATCCCCACCAAAATCCCAACACAATTCTTCAAATACATGGAAAATGCAATTCTCAAATACATCTGGAAAAATAAAAAACACAGGATAGCTAAAACAATTCTTAACAATAAAAGAACTTCTGGGGGAATCACCATCCCTGACCTCAAGCTGTAGTACAGAGTAATAGTGATAAAAACTTCATGATATTAGTACAGAGACAGACAGGTTGATCAATGGAATAGAATTGAAGACCCAGAAATAAAGCCACACACACACACTTGATCTTTCACAATGAAGCCAAAGATATACAATGGAAAAAAGAAAGCATCTTCAATAAATGGTGCTGGTCTAACTGGCTATCTGCATGTAGAAAAATGAAAATAGACCCATATTTGTCATCTTGTACAAAGCTCAAGTCCAAGTGGATCAAGGACCTCAACATAAAGTACATCTATTAGAAGAGTGGGAAAGAGCCTCGAACTCACTGGCACAGGGTGGGATGGGAGTTTCCGAAACAGAACTCCAATGGCTCAGGCTCTAAGATCAAGCATCGATAAATGGGACCTCAGGAAACTGAAAAGCTTCTTTAAGACAAAAGACATAGGTAATGAGACAAATTGGCAACCTACAGATTGGGACATTGTCTTCTTTTAAAAAAAAATAAATGCCAGGGTTCACATCGTAGTTTAGCCTGTGTGAGACCCTGGGTTCAAGCACAATAACACTTTAAAAAGAAGAAAGAAAAACAACTTGTATATAAGGATTGAAACACTTTCTGGATCAAGATTAGTTTATTTTTAACTGTTTTGCCAATAAGTAAAATATTCCAGCCCCTTGGTAATTAATCTCTTTTTCCTATGAGACTAGAATCGATTGAGTAGAAGGCAGTGCCCTGATGTCTGGCCACTGGATTCCATGAAACCCTTCAAAGTGAGCTCTTGGCTTTGTGTGTTGAGACCTGAGATGTGTGGCTATTGTTGTTCCTGTGTTTGGGTACAGGGGATAAGCTTTGGGTATTGGTTTTTCCCTTTTCACCTTGTTTGACACGGGTTCATTCTCCTGTCTCAGGCTCCCATCTTCCCAAAGAGTCATACTAAGGTAGACTCATATGCTACCATATCCAGCTCTTTGTGTGAGTGCTCAAGTGTGTGTTTAGCCACTGAACTATCTTCTAAGCCCAATTTTATACAAATTTGAGGAAAGAATTGGTGATATTACTTGTGTTCTCTTTTAATTTCTTTTTAATGCTTCAACTTAAGTGCAGGAACAGCCATCCTCAAGTATGTTAAGGCTAACCTCTGCAAATCATTTGCTCTTGTTTTTAGAACATGGTTGTTCTACAAGTGTGACACGTTACAGAGTGTAGATTACTGACACTGGTTAGTACTCCAGTATGTAATTTCGTTCCATTGGTCAGGCATATTGACGTAAAAAGAAAGAAAACCTGAGAGAGTGTTGAAAGTCTTTTGAGTTGGTACATTGTCAGACAATAAAAGGGAAAATATTCATTATTTTATTGTGAAGTCTTGTCACAATGTTTTTTCATCTATTTTCAGAGATAAACAATGGACTAATTTTTAGGGGCCACAGGTGCAGAAACAGACTAAACTCTTTGTCTCAGAGGTATCTTACATTTGAAGGCCCCAAACAGTGGATTTAGCCTTTGATTTTGGCAGTGTGGAAATCCAATGGGCGCTTGTCTCATGGGACACGCTCACCACATGGTTCTTCTCTAGTTATCACCCACCTTTGTTTTCCAATAGTAACAGAAGGCACACGGTCACCTTCCTGCCTTTGCTTTGCAATGATGCACAGCTGTCTGATGCTGTTGGCTTGCCTTACTGTCATCCCACAGTGGAGACTCATGGGAAGACATCAGGAAAACTTTTCTAAGAGGTGTGAGGATGGGCCATCTTTCTGGGGTTTAAAAATAAGCCAGGGCGAAAGTGACATTTTAAGGATCTACATGACGGAAGCAACTAAGACTCCTGCCAGTTGGAGGGGAAAATGAGAAAATAATTATAACCCAAATTATGCAGCAGGGAAGGAGCAGCTGAGAAAGCCTGAGGAAGGAAGATGTTTATAACTAGGCTGGATAGGGAGTGCCAATATAGATACTCAAAATGGGTTTGCGGGTGAAAATATGGTGCTTGGGTTTTTCCAATGGCCCAATTTTTCATAGTGTTAAATTATGGGTTAGGGGATAAAACTCTATTAGCAGGAAATGGTCTTTCTCTCTATGCTGCTTGCTTAGCACCCACCCTTGAGGAGGTGCCAAGTGAATTTAGACAATTAGGAGCTCACCGCACAGGTTGTTAAGCTTCACATTCCTTTACAGGTGGCCTGTGTGAATCACATTTTGTTTGGCTTGCCAAACTGCTTCTGCTGAAACAGGTGCTGCTGTAGGACCCAGTCTGGGGACCGATGAGTTTGCTGTGGAGAACCTCATGAGAGCTGAGCCTGCACTAGTGTAATTATAAGAATCCTCTTTTCCTTGTCCCTTTCTGGCTGGGTCCAGTGCCCAGCATAGTCATCCACTCTGTCTATTTACCAATGTAATCACAGCCAACTCCCTCTGGGCCTGGGGCCTGGCACAAGACTCTCTAGTACCAGCTGCTTTCTCTCCTGGTTTTGTGTTTGCGCTGCTGCCTATGCCTCTTTTCCCGTACTTTTAATGAAGGTGAGGGTGTAATGAGAAATGTGGCTAGGTTTAGCGTTGAAGCTGGGCTACATTGCCTACCTCTGGGTCTTTATCCAATGGAACAAATTTGGGGTGAGAACAATTCTGTAGAACTGAAAGTATGAGGAAAAACAAACAAACAAACAAACAATGAAAACACTAAACCAACCAAACAAAAAGAGGTGTAGAAGAAAGATCTTTCATCAGAGAGTCTTCAAAACCAAGACTCAGAGAAATGGCCCAGTGGAGCACACTCATAAGGACCAGAGCTCTGATCCCTAACACCCATGTGAACACAAGGCACGCCATCACACAAAGACAGATGGATCTCTGGAACTTGCTGGTTAGTCAGCCTAACCAAATAATTAAACTCGGGATTAAGTAAGAGGTCCTGTCTTGTCTTTAAAACTAAGGCAGAAGACAATAGAGGAAGCCACCCAACATTGACCTTTTGCACCCACATAAACATACACACACACACACACACACACACACACACACACACACACACAGAACAAACCAAGTCCTAGGCTGTGACGATTAATTTTTAATTGTCGATTTGCATAATCTAGAATCACCATAGGAAGCGAGTTCAGTGAGGGATTATCTAGATCAGGACCAGGTTGGGCTGTGGGGATGCCACTGGGGGGTTGTTGTGATTACATTAATTGATATGAAAAAACCCACCACAGTGATTCTCAACCTGTGGGTTGCAACCCTCACAAGAATAGCATGTCAGATCTCCTGCATGTCAAATGTTTATATTACGATTCAAAACAGAAGCAAAATTACTAGTTGTGAAATAGCTACAAAATAATTCCATGCTTCTGGGTCACCAGGGCATGAGGGAGTATATTAAAGGGTTGTGGCTTTAGGAAGGATAAGAACCACTGACCTTGTGCACTGTGGGTAGCATCATTCCCTGAATTTGAGTCCTGATGGTGTGGGAATGGAGGAGTAAACATGGTTGTATTCATGTGTCTTTGCTTGTCAGTGTGGATATGATGTGGTTAGCTGTCTAAAATCATTGCTGCCTTGACTTCCCTGTTATGATGAACAACCTGAAATTGTGAGCATAGTAATCCTGTTCTTGTTCAAATTGCTTTTTGTCAGGGTATTTTATCACAGCAACAGAAATGAAACTATGATACAGAACCTTCAATGTAGGCTCCTCAAGATTTAAGCAAAGTATCATCATTAGATGTTTTTTGATAGAGATAAATTTTTTCAACACCTAACAAAGGTATGAAACAAATGGCTGGTAATGGAAGAACTAAAACTACCCACCGAGGTCATACAGTTCTTCAAACAAGTCCTGTAAATCACTCTGAGGATTAAATAAGGTAGCACAAATGCAGTCCTTGGCACAAAGTCTAGTCCGTGAGTGGTGACTGAAATCATTGCTAGTTTCATTATTGTCTGCACATTGCACATATCCCTCTTACTCTGAGTCCAGCAGAGACAGATGGCACCACTATGGCGCCTGAAGATGGGGAGCCTCTAACCCACCACATCCATCAGCATCCGAAGAACTCGAACAATCTTCAAGAGTGTGCTCCACATACACTATTGACTGGGCTATCTCCCCGGGCCTTGGTTTTGAAGACTTTCTGATGAAAGATCTTTCTTCTACAGTAGAAGAAAGTTTCTTTTTTTTTTTTTTTTGGTTTGTATTTTTGTTTTTGTTTTCCTTTTTCTTTTCCCGTACATTCAGTTCTACAGAATTTGACCACTGTTTTGGACTGGGACCTTCTGTGTGCCCTTTTCCACTTTGCAACTTTACCTCTTAAATACTGTGTTGACGGTCTTCTCTGATAAACTATCCCCCTAAACATGGTTATAAAGAATAAGCGGGCATTAAATCCATAAACTCTGGTGCTCTCCAGCCCCTGGATCTGCCTGGCACACAGTGGTAGGTGTAGTTCAGTGGAATTGTCCTACTGACTCTGGGCAGTGGGAACAACTACTTTTCCCATTTTAGAGAGACAGCATCTGAGAAAGGCTCAAACTTGCCACACTGATCACTCAGTGAGCAAGTGGGAACTGCTGAGAAACACATCAGGATGGGATGAAGACACTTCAGTATGAATGGATAAATTCAGTATTAGGATGAAAATTCCAATAGGAACATATCATAGTGCTAACTTTGACTGTACGGAAGGCATGTCTTCAAAGAATTGTGTCCACTTGAATGAAAAGCCTTTCTTTGTGTCATATAACCGATATAAACTAGTTGGGAGATTTTGGACAGATTACTATGTCTGTCTAATTGTTTGTTATATTTTGAACATGTGATAGAGGGCAGAGATGACCCCTATAGTGTTCCTTTGATTTAGAAACATCTAAGTTTCCCTGCTGTGGCTGGACTCAACTGACACCTGTGTTAGCTACTGTCTGTGGAGCCCTGAATCTGGTCAGGAAGTAGATTTTCCCAGGCTCAGCTCTTGTTTTGGTTACAGTCCCAGCTGTTTCAGTCTTGATGATAACAGAAATAATTCTGGTCACTCTCAGATGTCTCTCTGATCCTCTCAAAATCTGTAGCTGCATCTGAGAGAAAATAATGTCTCATTTACACTTCAGAGGGAGACAAGCCATATACATGGTAGGATTTTTAGAGGCTTCTTCTTCTTCTTCTTCTTCTTCTTCTTCTTCTTCTTCTTCTTCTTCTTCTTCTTCTTCTTCTTCTTCTTCTTCGTCATCATCAAAGACTTATTTATTTATTTATTTATTTATTTATTTCATGTACACTGTCACTGTCTTCAGACACACCAGAAGAGGGCATCAGATTCCCATTACAGATGGTTGTGAGCCACTATGTGGTTCCTGGGAATTGAACTCAGGACCTCTGAAAGAGCAGTCAGTGCCCTTAACCACTGAGCCATTTCTCCAGCCTAGAGGTAGCTTCTTAAGTAGATGTTACTGGCTGACTGTAACCCAGCATGCTGTATAGCACTGCAGTTAGACCGTACAGATGGAATCCTGGTTCTTGTGTTGTCTCACTGAGGTTCTTCTTATTGTTAAATGATAGTAATCACACCCACCTATGGATTTTTGTGCAGACATCATAAATTAATGTCTGTAGAGTGGCTAGAACACTCTCAAAAAATCTTTATTGTAGCAGCCTATCTATAGGCATTTTACTTATTATGCTTGGCTAGTAGAAGTGCATCTAAGACAGAGGCTGAGAATGACAATATTGTTTTTCCATCCCCCTTTTTCAGTACATGAGGGATGAGGAATCCAGTCCTGTTTAATAAGATTTAGGGTTTACTGGAAATGGTGGTTGAGGAAGGTTCTGAAAATATCCTTTCCTTGTAAAGAAGAGATAGAATAGAAATACTCCCCCACCAGGCTTTGTATTTTCTGCCTTGCAAACATTGTTACATGACATCAAAAAGCTTTTACCCACCGAAGTCATTCTGTGACCAAGGTGGGAGCCATGTGGACCCGTTGAGAATTCTGAGAGGACAGAAGGATGCAACAACAACAACAACAAAGAAAACAACTGCCTCCAAAATCCAAAAAATAAAACAAAAGCTAAAACCCCAAACCAAGCAACCAACCAACCAAAACCAACCAACCAACCAACCAAAACCAACCAACCAAACAAAAAACAAAAAACCCAACAAATAGAACAAAACAAAACAACAACAAACCAGTGACTTGGCCCTATCAGTCACTGAGCTGTCGACTTAATCTTGAAATCGCCTACTCCTGTCTAGTCTTGCTCCATGACAATGATAACAACAAGAAAACATTATTTGTTTTGATCACATCTATTTGGGTATCAGACACCAGGGGCACTGTGCCTTTAGTGAAATCTCATCCTGTGCAGTAGAAATCAACCAGAATGTAAGAATGTTGGAGGAGAAATTCTCTGGAACCCCGTAGTGAATGTTGACTGTTGGAAGGATTTCTTGGTGCTTCCTGTTGACTGGACAAGGCACAAATATATGAGTATAGACAGTGGAATATCACTAGGAATCCTGTCATTGATATGTTACAATCACTGATTAAGGAAGGGAAGAGGGAAGAAAGATAAAATACTGAATTTAAGTTCTTTGTATTTTATAGTTTTGCCTTGGATGAACTGTACTTAACAGCATGAATTAGCAGACTAAATGCTCATTTCTGTTCCCTTTCCTCCCCTTCCCCTCCCCTTCCTGTTCCACCTCCCCCTCCCCTTCCTGTTCCCCCTCCCCTTCCCCTCCCGTTCCTGTTCCCCTTCCCCCCCTTCCCCTTCCCCTCACCTTTCCCATCCCCCTTTCCCTTCCCTTTCCCCTCCCCTTCCACTTCCCCTTCCCCTTCCCTACCTTCCATACTTTCTGTTTTGTTTTTGCATCTACTAGATGCCAGACACCATTTTAGGTGTTTGGTGTTGATGTTGAAATAATCATTGTGGCAGTAGCAGTTTGAAACATCTGTAAGTAAGATGGGGCTGTAGCTATCATGGATCTTGTATTTTAGTAGATACTTGGGGTGGAGGGTCAGATCAGGAAGAAATGATGATATAATGTGGTAAGTGCTGTGGTAGAGGACAGGCCCAAGGGTAGGAAGCATACTTAGCATGGACAAAGGGACCATGATCAGCTCTGTCAATTATAACAAGTATTGCAAGCCATGACTTCAGGCTCAGATTACACCTGAACAGCTAGTGCAGATATTTTAAAACTACATTCACATTGCCTTTTGATATAGCCAAACTTTCATATAATAAAATAATTGTACTACAATAAAATAATTCTACAACATAACATCTTCTCATCCTCTGATGGGATGTCCCAAACAAAGAAAGCACCTTCTATTTCTTGACCTTGTAAATGCATCTTCCTTGTGTTGACTTTGGAGTGTATGCACTCTACCAGCAACAGGGGAGAGTTGGGTGTTTGAGCTCTCTTATAAGCACTCTTTTAGTCACCTTCAGTCTTCTTCATATGGAAACTTCCCTCCTTGTATTTATTGTTACAGTTTTTATTATTACTCTTTGAGTCAAGTTGTAGACTATGATTGCATATTATTTCCTTGTATAAGTCTTTGTGTTCTTGGAAACTTCTAACCCTATTCCTCCTGAAGTTTGAATCAACACCAGCTATCACATGTTGTACTGAGCTGTCTGCCTTCATGCCTCCCTTACCACCTGGCCTTGAAGGTTGCAGAGATGCCCCACCCCTCCCCCATTCCTGAATCAGCTGGGAACAGACACTCAAAACATAAGTCTGTGGTGCACACTTTAGATTTGAACTATAACAGATTCTTTTAAAATGCTTATTTTAAAGTGATTACCTGTTAGTTCTAAAATCTTTGTTCTGGATTGAGTTCAATTGATTAAAATTTCTTTTCATAATGAATTACTTGTTTACATATTAGTACACATAAAACATTTAATTGGATGCTAGGTATTGCACATTTTATATTCTTATCCGCCAGACTTCCTTCCACCCTGTCTAGCTCCCTCTTTGTAAACATTGTTGAGATACAATTGCACCAACTGGGAGCCATTTGATCATTTTATATCTTTTACTTAGGTTTTGTTAGATGACACAAAAAGGCACTGATTCTAGGGAAAATTATTCCAAGCTATTGAGGACTTTTCTGAGCACTCTCTCCAATGTCTTGTAAGCAATGAAGTTTTCTGGTATGGCTATTGAGGAAGGCATTTTTCCTAGTCCTCTCTGAACCCTAGCATTTACCCTTTTCCATAGCTCTACGCTTATGAGCAATTTTGTTACTTGTGCCTACTGCTAACTCATCTGGTCAAATACTAAGAAGGGCCCTCTGAAAATATAAAGATTCTTTTCCTGTATGTTGTCCAGCTTTCTGGCCCCCTTTTCCTTGATCTCTTATGTAGATTTCATCATGCTAACAATGGTATCAACTCTATCAGGATCCTCCCAGGATTAAAAAGCTAGAAATGGCTCAGAGTGTTATTTGAATCACTTAAAGGGTTGCAATGATTATTTTCCTCATTTCAGATATCATGGACCTTTGTGACATAGTGGCTAATTTTGTATATTTTGTATGGCTTTGATTTTTGTTTTGATCTTTTTTAAAGCTGGGAGCATGAATATAGTTGTAGCTGAAATGGCCTCTCTCATCATCCTTCAGGGACACTGTTTGAATAGATCAATGAATTCATGGACCATAAAAATGCAATCATATTGGATAGAACGGAACAGCAAACTGGATCCTTACCTTTTAAAAGAGGGGCTCTTTCTTGTCATTAACAAAGAAAGAAAATCCAACACGTCTCTTAAAAAAAGTTGAGGTCAGCCATTGATCCTCCCCCCCCCCCACCATAATCACTGAGATGCTACATCAACTGTTTATAATGGCAGACAAACTGGGGATTCCTTTGTAGAAAAATCTCTAAATTGGTGTCGATGCAGAGCATTCCAGGAAGAAATAGAGAATGGTTCAAGTAGGCAGACATCCAGTTCGTTTGAGAACAACTTCATAAATTTCTTTAAATCTATGAGCTAAACATATTTGAGAAGAATATATGCGTAAGTGTGTATTCACAATGTCTGTGTATTTATTTAGGGCATGCTTGATAAATCTGGAGTAATTGCACAGGTTGAAGCAGCCACTTGTGAGAAACAGAGGAAAATATAGGTATAATACATATTTAATGTGAAGTTAGTTCTGGAAAAGTCCCCCTTTTATCTTAAAAGATGTAGGGGACATATTAATGCTTGCATGCTTTCATTTTATACTTTTACCTGAGGCTAAACAGTTTCTGAAAATCCTCCTATAGGCCAAGCAGGATGCAAAGAACACTTGGGAGCACCCAAGGAGCTGGCACTGCCGAGGCAGCAAGCACGACAAGTCGGAAAACACGTAGACGCAATATGCTATCCATGGCACTGGAGATCCATCCACAGCAGCTGAGCTGGCCTGGGGCTAGTAGCATTTAGAGTAGGCGTGGCCTAAGACCTCAGAAACTCCTCAGTCCTGGAAGGAAGACAGAATAAAAGAGTTAAGATGAGCTTTATTTATTCATCTGGAACCTCAGGTCAAATAGGGAAGCAAGACGGTGCTTAAAATTTTACCCTTAGATTTTAGGGGGCTTTGCAGTTAGACCTTCGAGAGTATCAGACAATCTGTGCCCTAACACGTGAATTGCCATTACTATTTCATACCATTGTGCAGATGTCACTATTATTTCAGAACGTTGTCACAGCCTTCAGATGAAGCCCATCGTGTGCCACACCCATCTCATCGTTCCGCCCCCTCAGATCTTGGCAACCGTCAGTCTATCTCTTTTCAGTGTCGATTCTGGGTATTTCATATAAACAGAAGCCTAGGTTGTGTTTTAGGGTTTTGTCTATTAGCATAATGTTTCTAACTTTCATTTATATTGCATCAATACTTCATTGGTCTCAGTGGCAGGACAATATGGTTTTACATTTTCTTTATCCACTCGTCCTGAGTGTGGGAAGTTTTCACTTTTTGGCTATTGCGAGTAGTATTAATATAAGCAACTGCTCACAAGTTCTTATTTAAACACCTGCTTTCATTTTTTTGGAGTAGAACCAATAATGTAATTACTGACTCATGGTAATTTTAGTTTTAGCTTGTAAGGGAACTGTCAAGCTGCTTTCTGCCACAGCTACACTGCTTTACTGAGCTCACATCTCGGGAGAAAGTATTTATTTCCAGGATACTGTGGGCTTCAGTTGTTTATTTTTTCCTACCAGCTTTCAAGGATTGCTCCGAGGATTAATTACCTTTGTGAAACTATCAAGGGTTTTCGACAAGCAGCCTTCATGTAAATTAAAGATACTGTGTGCTCAAGCAATTCTCCTGTAGTTTGCCAGGAGTTTGATAGTTCAATAAATTTGCACAAAATTTGATTTGGGCAGGAATGGACTTTTTCAGTCTTATGAGTCCTGAAGCTAAAAAGAGACAAATTGAGTTGAATTAGTTTGTCTTGATTTGATCTGTTTTTTTTTTCTTAATGAGATGTTGTAAGGAAAAAAAAGAACCTATCCTTTTTATCTTTCTGATGCATGAGCACACTGATTCTAGCTGTTAGAACAGTCAATGGATTTATTTTTTATTCTGAACTTTCTAGTGTACTAGAGACCAAGATTGCTCTTATGTTAAAGCAGAAGCAAAAGCATCCAGAAATAATGACATCTGCTGTATTTTTACAGGCTTCCATAATAGTTTCTGAGAGTCAACAAGATGAGAAACAAATTTGAACTATTTTATGGCCTAAGACCATGTCAAAAACTCTCTTGGTAAAGGACAGACAGCATTCATTACCTGTGAAGCACTTGCAGTGTTTCCAAGGTAACTTGGTAGGGATAGAGACCCCTGAGGTTCTGAATGCAAGGCTGTTTCAGAATGATCCATTAGGACTTTAATGAAGCCCTTGTTTTCAAAGTTATACCAGAAACTCATGCAGCTGGAATGAGATCTCCAGAATATCTCTCTTCCTCTTTAATTGATGATTTCAAAATTTTCTGATACGCTTGATGGCATTCCACAACACACTCAAGCTACACTTCACCAAGCTGGTACCTTGCTCACCTTGAGTACAAAATGAAATGAAATGAAACAAAACCAAAAACCTATCCATGTGCTGGGATCGGGGGTGGTGCATGCCTTTAATCTCAATACCCAGGAGACAGAGGCAGGAGTAATTCTGTGAGTTTCAGGACAGCCAAGGCTACAGAAAGAAACCTTGACTCAACAAAACAACACAACAACAACAACAACAACAACACCCATGTATGAATGACTTTTTATATAATCAAGCACCTACTATGTGTTACACACATTACATGTGTTATTTTAGATCTTTACAGCAACAGTGTGAAGTTGGTTGATATTCACCTTGAAACCAAAGAAATTGGGAATCTGATGGACAAAGATTGACAACGCTGAACTTCAGACTACAGAACACATGATTCTGTTGTCTGACATCTACCCAGGGCATGATGGCACACACTTGTGTTCCTAGCACTCAGGACAGTAACACAGGAGGGTTGACATGAATTGAGGGTCACCCTGCATTTCACAGAGAATACCAGGCCATTTAGGGCTATTAAGTGAGATAATAACTAAAAAAAACTTATAAAACTAAACAAAAAGTTTGAGGTCACATTAATATGCCAATTAACTTCCCAAATAGTATCAGAAAAAAATAAAACTAGAAAATGTAAAAAATATCCAGCATTAATTTTTAAAAATATTCTTCAAAGTCTGAATATTTTATACATCATACGTGACTTAACAACATATAACATTGTTTATCCACCATTTAGATGTCATTGGAAATCATTTTGTTCTTAAGATTCAAATACAATTCCCTGTAACCCCTGGATTCCTCTTGGTTCATTTAGTGCCATAAGCATTCTTTTTTTCTTTTCCATAGAGGTAAAATGAAGAAAATCTTACACCAGGGGTGCAGTTTAGTTGGTAGAGTACTTGCCTACCATGCAATGAGCCTTGGGTTTGATCGCCAGCATCATATAAATGAGGTTGGTGGCTTACACCTGTAATCCTAACAATTTGGAGGTGGAGAAAGGAGGATCATGAGTTCGAGATCAATGTAAATAAGTCTTGAAAATCAAAACAAACCAACAAACAAATGAGGGACGGAGGAGATAGCTCAGACGATAAATCAAGTACTTGCTTTGAAAGTTTGATTCCCATGTGAATACCTGTGAGTGGAGGCACCAACTTGTAATCACAAAGCTGGGGAGGTGGAGACAGATGGGCCTTTGAGGTTCACTGTCCAGCCTGCCTAGCCTACTTAGACAGCTCTAGATGAGTGACAGACCATGTATCAAGATAAAAAGTGGCTCACCTAAGGAGTGACATCTGAGGTGTCCTCTGTCCTCCACGTGGACACACATATGCATAAACATGCACACATGTACATGTTCTGGATTTCCCTGGTGCTTTTTGTATTCAGATGCTAATTCTGCTTCCTCAAGAGTGGCTGCCCTGGACAGGGAGTGGATCACAGACTCACGTGATTTCAGGTGAACCTTCTCCCCATTTTAACTGGTCAAATAAAGGATAGAGCCTGTGAATAGGTGGTAGAAGTGAAAGGTGGGGTTGAAAGTTTTAGAGAGGGAGAAAGAGGAAGGAGAAGAAGGAGACAAGGAGACAGAGGAAGAGGAGGTGGAAGGAAGATGAAACAAAAGCACTTGGCCTGGAGGAACTGCAAGTATCAAGGGATCTCAGAGCTGGGGAATAGAGTAGTGTAGTGGTAGGTCTGCTTAATCTAGGCATGCAGCTTATAAATAGTATAACTGAGTTGTGTGTTCTTTGCCTGGGCATACTGGGGTTGGAGATTTACCACAATCTGTATCTCCTCCCCCAACCTCCTATTGGCTGACTCAAGCCAAATAATTCTTTTTTCCCCCTTGTAATTCTTAGAATTGCACACCCACTGGACAATGCCTTCCACTGAGTTGTGTCCTCAGCTCTTATTCTTTCTTTATGTCAACCCCGTGGGAAAAAAATTCTCCAATACTTCTTGCCAGGCATTTTAATAATGTGAAATCTCCTTACAAGAACCATTCCCTGAGAATAACTTTATTTTTAATGAGATAAAGCTAATATTCCACCTTCCCTCTTCCCTGGCACCTCTCACTCTCCTCATAGGAGTTGATGTCACTCTGTGCACACAGGAGATTTGGGTTACTGTGTTGTTTAATTGGATGTTCAGGAATAGGACAACCTTGGATTCTAATGAAGAGAGAGAATTTGAGATATGGAAAAGACATGAAAGGTTTCTTCCTTTTAATGTCTTTCAAAAAGTATTTTTAACTGGTAAATGGCTGCATATATGACATGGTTATGGGTTGGAATGAGATATTTCATGTTTATATTGTGCAATTATTAAATAATATTAGCTAAAAGTCTTTTTTTTCTTATCTTTTTGTGTTGAAAACACTTAAAACCCACCATTTTATCAATTTGGAAACAAGTCTTGTGTTAGTATTTCTCTAGTTACCATTTTTGTGTAATAGATCACTAAAGATTATTTTCCCTCATACTCTATACTCAGCATCTTTCCTTTCTTCATGTCCTCTCCCCACAAAGTTTGTAATGATTACCATTTTGACTTTTTAATATTGGACATATAAATAAAATTATGTTTACCTTCATAAAGGCAAAAGGGAGGAGGGAGAGAGAGGATGGGGTGGGAAGTTGTGGAGGAGTAATTGAGAAGAGGGATATCATTGGAATTTAAATGAATAAGATAAGTAATAAAAAAGTGTAGAGAGTTCCCTGCACCCAAATTCCATGGGGGAGAGAGTTGAACTCCCAGAAGTGCAGACAACCCTGAGACCTCAGGATAGATTGCCACTTCTGCCCACTTCTGCTCACATTCCTAGCCCAAGAGGAAACCACATAGTGCCTCTGGATACAGAAATATAGATGCAGTCAGTGGCAAGAACCTGTTGGTTTCTGCCTATGCCTGGAACTGAACCAAACCTGTCCCACCACTTCCTGCACCCAAATCCTGAGGGGAAGAGAGCTGGACTGTCAGAAGTGCAGACAAACCTGAGAACTCAAAGGAGACAACTACTTTCTGCCCACATTCCTGACTCAGGAGGATATCGCCTAGTGCCATCTGTGCCCTTTGGGCAGAGGGACCTAGGAGCAGTCAGGAACAGGACCCTCTGGGTTTCTGCCTATACCTAGAACTGAAAGCCAGTCACCAGGAGCACCTACACACCTGAGAGTAGAGGTAAGACCAACTCTTCTGCACCAAGCAACCCTCCTGGAGGCTTCAGGTCACACAAACTAAGGAGCAGCTCTCTGTTCCAAGATCTGGCTGAAAGAAAACAGGTTTAGAGGAGAGCTGATACACATGCATACAGGAGGGTCAAGCCACTGTCAGATACAGCAAAACAAGCTAACACCAGAGACAACCTGATGGCAAGAGGCAAGCACAGGAACTTAAGCAACAGAAACCAAGAGTGCTTTGTCATCATCAGAGCCTAGTTCTCCCACCAAAGCAAATACTGGATATGCAAACACACCGGCAAAGCAAGATTTGGATTTAAAATCACATTTGATGATGATGATGATGGAGAACTTAAAGAAGGACATAAATAACTCCCTTAAAGAAACAGAGGACAATACAAGTAAACAAGTAGAAGCCCTTAAAGAGGAAGCACAGAAATCCCTTAAAGAATTACAGGAAAACACAACCAAACCGGTGAAGGAATTGAACAAAGCTATCCAGGATTTAAAAATGGAAATAGAAACAATAAAGAAAGTATAAAGGGAGACAACCCTGGAGATAGAAAATCTAGAGAAGAGAGCAGGAGTCATAGATGCAAGCATTACCAACAGAATACAAGAGATAGAAGAGAGAATCTCAGGGGCAGAAGATACTATAGAAAACATCATCACAACCATCAAAGATAATGTAAAACTCAAAAAGCTCCTAGCCCAAAACATACCAGAAATTCAGGACACAATGAGAAGATGAAACCTAAGGATAGTAGGTATAGAAGAGAGTGAAGACTTCCAAATTAAAGAGCTAGTAAATATCTTCAACAAAATTATAGAAGAAAACTTCTGTAACCTAATGAAAGAGATGTCTATAAACATACAAGAAGCCTACAGAACACCAAATAGATTGGACCAGAAAAGAAATTCCTCCTGTCACATAATAGCCAAAACACCAAATGCACAAAACAAAGAAAGAGTACTAAAAGCAGTAAGGGGAAAAGATCAAGTAACATATAAATGCAGACCTATCAGAATTACACCAGACTTCTCACCAGAGATTATGAAAGCCAGAAGATGCTGGGCAGATGTCATACAGATCCTAAGAGAGCACAAATGCCAGCCCAGGTTACTGTATCCAACAAAACTCTCAATTAACATAGATGGAGAAACCAAGATATTCCATGACAAATCCAAATTTTCATAATATCTTTCCACAAATCCAGCCCTACAAAGGACAATAGATGGAAAACTCCAACCCATGGAGGGAAACTACACCCTAGAAAAAGCAAGAAAGTAATTTTTCTTGCAACCAAACCAAAAGAAGAAAGATAAAAAAGTAATTCCATCTCTAACAACAAAAATAATGAGAAGCAACAAACACTATTCCTTGATATTTCTTAATATCAGTGGACTCAATTTACCAATAAAAAGACATAGACTAACAGACTGGATACGTAAAGAGGATCCAGCATTTTGCTGCATACAGGAAAGACACCTCACAGACAAAGACAGACACTACCCCAGAATAAAAGACTGGAAAACAAATTTCCAAGCAAATGGTGCCAAGAAACAAGCTGGAGTAGCCATTCTAATATTGAACAAAATCTACTTTCAACCAAAAGTCATCAAAAAGATGAGGAAGGACACTTCATATTCATCAAAGGAAAAATCTACCAAGATGAACTCTCAATCCTAAATATCTATGCTACAAATACAAGGCACCTACATTCATAAAAGAAGTCTTACTAAAGCTCAAAGCACACATTGCACTTCACACAATAATAGTAGGAGATTTCAACACCTCATTGTCAGCAATGGACAGATCTTAGAAACAGAAATGAAATAGAGACATAGAAAAACTAACAAAAGTTTTGAACCAAATGGATTTAACAGATATTTATAGAACATTTCATCCTAAAACAAAAGAATATACCTTCTTCTCAGAACCTCATTACCTTCTCCAAAATTGACCACATAATCAGTCACAAAACAGGCCTCACTAGATACAAGATGATTGAAATAATCCCAGGCATCCTATCAGATCATCATGGCCTAAGGATGGTCTTTAATAACAACAAAACCAACAAAAAGTCCACAGATAAAGAAAGTTGAACAATACCCTACTCAATGATAACTTGGTGAAGGAAGAAATAAGAAAGAAATTAAGACTTTTTAGAATTCAATGAAAATGAAGGCATAACATACCCAAACTTATGGGACACAATGAAAGCAGTGCTAAGAGGAAAATTCATAGCTCTGAGTGCCTCCAAAAAGAAACAGGAGAGAGCATTCATTAGCAGCTTGACAGCACATCTAAAATCTCTAGAACAAAAAGAAGCAAATACACTGAAGAGGAGTAAATGGCAAGAAATAATCAAACCAAGGGCTGAAATCAACTGAGTAGAAACAAAAAGGACTATACAAAGAATCAATAAAACCAGGAGCTGGTTCTTTGAAAAATTAACAAGATAGATAAACCCTTAGCCAGACTAATCAGAGGGCACAGAGAGTATATTCAAATTAACAAAATCAGAAATGAAAAGGGAGACATAACAACAGAATTTGAGGAAATTCAAAAAAAATCATCAAAAGCCTATATTCAACAAAACTGGAAAATCTGGAGGAAATGGACAATTTTCTAGACAAATACCAGGTACCAAAGTTAAATCAGGATCAGATAAACCATCTAAACAATACCGTAACTCTTAAAGAAATAGAAGCAGTTATTAAAAGTCTCCCAACCAAAAGGAGCCCAGGACCAGATGGGTTTAGTGTAGAATTCTATCAGACCTTCATAGAAGACCTAATACCAATACTGTCCAAACTATTACATAAAATAGAAACAGAAGGAGTACTACCCAATTCCTTCTATGAAGCCATCATTATGCTTATACCTAAACCACACAAAGACCCAACAAAGAAAGAGAACTTCAGACCAATTTCTCTTATGAATATACACACAAAAATACTCAATATAATTCTTGCAAACTGAATCCAAGAACATATCAAAATAATCATCCACCATGATCAAGTAGGCTTCATCTCAGGGATGCAGGGATGGTTCAATTTAAGGGAATTCATCAGTGCAATCCACTATATAAACAAACTCAGAAAAAAACCATGTGATCATTTCATTAGATGCTAAGAAAGCATTTGACAAAATTCAACACCCCTTCACGAAAAACGTGTTGGAAAGATCACAAATTCAAGGCCCATACCTAAGCATAGTAAAAACAATATACAGCAAACTGGTAGCCAACATTAAACTAAATGGAGAGAAACTTGAAGCAATCCCACTAAAATCAGGGACTAGAGAAGGCTGCCCACTCTCTCCCTACTTATTAAATTTAGTACTCGAAATCCTAGCCAGAGCAATCAGACAACAAGAGGAGGTCAAAGGGATATAAACTGGAAAGGAAGAAATCAAAGTATCACTCTTTGCAGATGATATGATAGTTTATTTAAGTGATCCCAAAAGTTCCACCAGAGAACTACTAGCCAGATAAACAACTTCAGCAGAGTAGCTGGGTATAAAATTAACTCAAACAAATCAGTAACCTTCCTCTACTCAAAGGATAAACAGGCTGAGAAAGAAAATAGAGAAATGACACCTTTCACAATAGTCCCAAATAACACAAAATACTGCGATGTGACTCTAATCAAGCAAGTGAAAGATCTGTATGAGAAGACCTTCAAGTCTCTGAAGAAAGAAATTGAAGAAGATCTCAGAAGAAGAAAAGACATCTCATGCTCATGGATGGATTGGCAGGATTAGTATAGTAAAAATGGCCATTTTGTGAAAAGCAATCTATAGATTCAAAGCACTCCCCATCAAAATTCTAACTCAATTCTTCATAGAGTTAGAAAAAGCAATTTGAAAATTCATTTGGAAAAACAAAAAACCCAGGATAGGGAAAACTATCCTCAACCATAAAAGGACTGGGGGAATCACCATCCCTGACCTCAAGCAGTATTACAGAGCAATAGTGATAAAAACTGTATGGTATTGATACAGAGCCAGGCAGATAGATCAGTGGAATGGAATTGAAGATCCAGAAATGAACCCACACCCCTATGGTCACTTGATTTTTACAAAATAGCTAAAACCATGTAGTTGAAAAAAGATAGCATTTTCAATGGTTCTGGTTCAACTGTAGGTCAGCGTGTAGACAAATGCAAATCAATCCTTTCTTATCACCCTATACAAAGCTTAAATCCAAGTGGATCAAGGACCTCCACATCAAAACAGATGCACTCAACTAATAGAAGAAAAAGTGGGTAAGAACCTAGAACACATGGACACTGGGGAAAATTTCCTGAACATAACCCCAATGGCTTATGCTCTAAGATCAACAATCGACAGATGGGACCTAATAAAGCTGCAAAGCTTCTGTAAGGCAAAGGACAGTCTCATTAGGACAAAACAGCAACCAACAGATTGGGAAAAGACCTTTATGAATCCTACATGTGATAGAGGGCTAATATCCAAAATATAAAGAACTCAAGAAAGTAGACTCTTGAGAGCCAAATATCCCTATTAAAAATGAGGTACAAAGGTAAACAAAGAATTCTCAGCTGAGGAATATCATAAGGCTGAGAAACACCTAAAGAAATGTTCAACATCTTTAGTCATAAGGGAAATGCAAATCAAAACAACCCTGAGATTCCACCTCATACTAGTCAGAATGGCTAAGATAAAAAACTCAGGTGATAACAGATGCTGGCAAAGGATGTGGAGAAAGAGGAATAGTCCTCCATTTTTGGTGGGATTGCAGACTGGTACAACCACTCTGGAAATCAGTCTGGAGGTTTCTCAGAAAATTGGACATTGAACTACCTGAGGACCCAGCTATACCTCTCTTGGGCATATACCCAAAAGATGACCCAATATATAACAAAGACACATGCTCCACTATGTTCATAGCAGCCTTATTTATAATAGCCAGAAGCTGGAAAGAACCAAGATGCCCTTCAACAGAGGAATGGATACAGAAAATGTGGTACATCTACACAATGGAGTACTACTCAGCTATCAAAAACAATGACTTCATAAAATTCATAAGCAAATGGATGGAACTAGAAAATATCATCCTGGATGAGGAAACCCAATCACAGAAAAACACACATGATATGCACTCACTGACAAGTGGATATTAGCCCAAAATCTCAAAGTAGTCAAGATAAAATCCACAGACCACGTGAAGCTGAAGAAGGACGACCAAAATGCTGACGCTTCACCCCTTCTTAAAAGAGGAAACAAAAATATTCATAGGAGGGGATATGGAGGCAAAGTTTGAAGCAGAGACTGAAAGAATGGCCATTCATAGCCTTCCCCACATGGGTATACAACCCATACATATACAGCCACCAAAACTAGATAAGATTGATGAAGCTAAGAAGTGCATGCTGACAGGAGCCTGATATAACTGTCTTCTGAGAGACACAGCCAGAGTATGTCAAATACAGAGGCGAATGCTAGCAGTAAACCGTCGAACTGAGAACAGTATCCCTGTTGGAGGAATTAGAGAAAGGATTGAAAGAGCTAAAGGAGCTTGCTACCCCATAAGAACAACAATACCAACCAACCAGAGCCCCAGGGACTAAACCACTACCCAAAGAGTACACATGGATAGCCACATGGCTCCAGCTTCATATCTAGCAGTGTATGGCCTTGTTGGGTACCAGTGGAAAGAGAAGTCCTTGGTCCTAGCAGTGTAGGGGAATGCCGGGTGGGCAGTGGAAGAGGGGTGAATGGGGAGGGGAACACTCTTATAGAAGAAGGGAAGGGGTATGGGATAGGGGGCTTATGTCCCGGAAACCAGGAAATGGAATAACATTTGAAATGTAAATAAAAACATCCAGTTAAAACAAAACAAAACAAAAAACCGAACACCATGAAAATAATTGTAGATTTAATAAAAGCTCTAAACTAATATGTTTATGCCTAAAAATAAGATTATGTTTTTCTTTCTGGGCCTGGATCATTTCACTTAGCATAATGTCCACCAGTTCTGCTCATGAAGGTATGATGTGATATCTATGTAGCAATGTTTATAATGATTCAGAATACACAAGATAAAGAAGCAATCTGGTGCCCTGGGAAATATTATCCATCTTTTGCCACAAGAGTGGGTCAGACTGAACTCTTGTCTGCCCAGTTCAGTGGTATATGGCCATTACCTTTGGTCTTTCCCTTCTGATTGCTCCCCTTCTTTGGTGTACGTGAGAATTCATAAGTTTGGTGTCTCTAGTGGAATAAGACTGAAGTAGAGAATAAAGCCCCAATCTCAGGGAAGTGTTGTTCTTTAAGGGAAATCCCAAGACCCTGTATTATCTTGGGGTAGAGGCTGCCTTCCCTTTTCCATCGTGCCTCATCTTCACGATCACAAGTGGGTTCTCAAACTGTCACATTTTAGGTTGTGTGGATGGGGAAATTATAAAGAAGGTAGACTTTACTGTGAATTGGGCCACAGATAACCCATGTTGGAGAATAGGAACGAGAAGGCCAATATTCTTAGGGTGACATCTGGTTCTTGTAAAATACTTACTCAATTACAGAAGAACGTTACCGGGGAAGCACAGGAGGAGGGCGCAGTTACTTAGGTACAAAGCAACAGCAATGAAAAGGCTGCCGGTGGCACAAAGGCAATGGAGCTGAGCCCCAGACAACAGTGTATTGCTACCTTGCCAGCCTGCAAATGTGCATCTAGATACAAGGACCACAGACTGGAACAGAAATAGGTCTCTGAATCACTCAGCAAAGGGAGGTTCAGGGCAATTAGCAGTCGGCTGTTCTCATTCCCTAAAGTTTTTTACTGTTAGCCACTTCTTTTAAACTTCAGAAAGTGATCAGCAGCTATATCTTATTGTCAGAAGATTAAGGGGTGGAGCATTCTAAATATATCGTGACTCAAATGCCCGTCCTGAAGATGAAGAGATGCAGAGCCCAGTGCTCTGTTAAGAGCTGCTCATCTGAGGTACTGCCTCAAATTTAGACATACAACATTCACAAATCCCAGTCTAGCTGATATGAAAAAATACATAGTGGAGGGAAGAAAATGGAAGCACAAAACATTGAAGAACAACCAAATATCATTTCCATATGCATTTGAATTCATCTGGGGGAATTAATCTCATCCAAGCTAGTATATATCTACCCTTTGATGCAAATTGCCCGAACACATATTTCATCCCAGGCTGCCATGGAGACTGTCCACTCTGGAGAAGGTTAGCAAGCAAGACTGCAACACGTTCTCATTTCTGGTTTGGTCAGTCTGATTTTCACCTCTGTAACGACCTTCTGCCTGAACCACATTTCCCAAATCTAAACTGTCATACTCGTTTAGAATTTGGAGTTACCAAGCCTGTACCTAAATAAATGAAGCCCACAAATGAAAGTGAAGGGGAACCAGTGACACCGGCACATGTTTGTTTCAGGGGTCTAGGTCTGTAAAGCACAGCCGCTCAAGCTTCAGGTAAGAGCTGCCTCTCTGAATGACACAGCTGCCGGATGAGTGAAGGCAGTAGTAAGTGACGTTCCAGGCATCTAGGGCACTGCTAACTCTGGCTGGTTGGAAGCTGGTGACAATGAGTTTCAGGTCTGGTGTCACCGATTCTTTATAGGTCATTTATACCTCCAGGGATTTCTCTAATTTTGAGGAAGACAAAATGCTCTCTCATGAGAAAGTCTTGGATCCAAAGCACAGAGAGAAGGTTAATACTGCTCTTGCAAGTACACATTGTCTCGACCAACTCCCTCGATGTGTTTTCTCCCTTATAAAGTAAAATGAATCATATTTTTCCTCACAAAGAATTTGAGGATTGGTGCTTTACACACACACACACACACACACACACACACACACACACACACACACACACTTGTGTTAGTGCACGAATGCATGCACACATACAGATACACATGCACTTGTACACGCAGGCAGGCAAGCAGGCAGGCAGGCAGGCAGGAGGAAGGCAGGCTTCTCTTTTTCTTCCTGCCTCTTTCATTGTGAATAGTGAAGGGCAAGTACTAGACTTTCAGGTTTCAAACATTTCTTTCCATTCATATTGCCATGCAGGTGATCAGGAGAAATTACAACAATCAGCAATATTAACTACTAGCATCCAGTTCTTAGCAGATAAGGCTGGATATATTTGTTGCTCCTGTTAGATTCAGACAGATTTGAACCAGGTGAAGTTGCATCTACGTGGGAAAAACTTTATATGTGGAAGTGGTGGGGAGAGGGGAGAGAGGAAGAAGGAGAGAGGGAGAAGAGACTGTAGGAAGCAGGAAAGCCTCTAGATACCTTCAGAGGCATGGTGGACTAGTATTTCATTGGTTAACTCATATAGCCAACCATGTCAATAACACAGACATGTTATGGGAGGCAATGTGTCCCCGCCAGTGGCCATCCAGTTATTCAGGGTCCCGAAGAGGCTTTCTACCTGTGGGCCAAATGGGGGTGAAGAGAAGAAGGAGACCAAGCAAAAGTTCTGTTGTCAAGGTCTCGTTTATTGGGATGAACGTTACAGCTTTTAAGGCTTTCAGGTAGAGGGAGTGACCTTTGTGAAACACGAAGGATGGAGGGGCAAGGGTATAGGCAGTGATAGCAGGAGGCAGAGGTCAGGCGGTGGAGACACCGGGTGTTGACTCAGGAGATAACTGGTATCTGCTCGAGCTGAGGCATCCCTAGAATGTTATCTTCCTGTGCCGTAAATTCATGGGAGTGGCTTTTGTCCAACAATCTTAAGACTTATGGCAGTCATCTTAGGGGTGAATATCTGTGGCCAAACAGCCCAGAGTCACCTAGTCACTTTGAGCCATGCAGTCAAAAAGCGGCTAGGCTCAAATCCAATATGGCTCCCTACAGCAATGGAAGTCTCATGTGTGAAGGGTGAAGTCCGAAATGACAGAAGAAATGAACATTCTTCTTCCCTTCTACCCTATACGTGCTTTACACAGGAGCACCGTATTTTCCTACTATTTTAATGCTCGGTTTTGGGAAGCAGTTTCTCAAATGACAATCCAGTTGTGATAATACAAACTGGCCTTAGGGACACAGTGAAGATTTCTCATAAAAGAGTTGTGCATATTTTATTTCCTCTGAATCACAGATTCTGTTTCAAAGTTTAGTGTTAATTTCCTTTGAGTTGCATCTTTGCAATTTACTGGGTGAGAAAAAAGAACTACAAACTACAAACCAAGCCATGCATCTAAATAACTGTAAATTTTTCTATCATAAGGAAGCAACCTAGTGAAAAATCAGCTCAGTTTCTGTTCATTTCAAATACTACAGAGGCATGGCCAGTGATCAAAGAACTTGTTCTAGAATACCTGTGCTCAAATATGCCTGCTTCCCCACAAATCATGTCTGGCTCTGGATTTCCATCTCATTTCTACGCATCAGATATATTATACAACACTATTATTATTATTATGGTCATACATTTCTCAGGTGTTTGGAGAACAATTTATAAAGTTCTTGGGAAGATCGTCTGTGTATCAGGGTTGAGCCAGATATCTGGTACTTCATTCTCGTGGGTGTTTGCTAAAATAAATGAGGGTAGAACTGTATTTTCATGTTACATTTACAGTGTGGAGGTGGGACACTGGACATGTGATTCAGCTGCAGAGGAAAGAAGTGATTTCTGTTGGACAGTTGGGTGGAGATGGGCCAGGCCAGAAAAGAAATGGAAGAGAGACAAACTGCTTATTTCTCAACCAGATTTTCAGTTAGCAGACCGATTTCACAAGAAACGGAAGCTGTATCTGCTCATTGATGGTTGAGTTTAAAATTATTTTACTGGAGTGGAAATATGTTTTGGTGAAGTGACACTATTTTTGAGGGATTGAAATAAGCAGCAGACTTTTCACTATTTGAGACACCAAAATCCTTGAGTCTAGTATTAGATTTTACCCTGGGATGAGATAGGAACTCTTTCCAGGGCTGGTATACGGGGCTGGACTGATGGTCCATGATGTTTTACTTTCAGTTTTGCTTGTGGACGCTCTACCAGTTCCTCTCAACTCTCATTGAGCTGGCTTTCCTTATTAGTAACAATCTCTTCAGTGTCGAGCAGAGCATGTGAGTCTCCAGTATTGAGTACATCCCATTGACACCCCTTATTCCAAATGTTTCTGTATTCCCCAGATCCACATGTTGAAACCCAATTCCCAATGTGATAATACAAAGTAGGTCTTTGGAGAGGTGACTATATCAGGATGGTGACACTCTTACGGATGAATGGTGTCCTTACAAAAGAAGCTCTGGAGAGCTACCTTGCCTCCTGACATAGGGAGAAGGCACCATCTACGAACCAGAAAGTTGACTATCAGCATATGCCAGATTTTCTGGCCCCTTGGTTTTGAAATTCCCGGATTTAAGAACTGAGAAATAAACTTGTTTTCTTTCTGGCCACTTGGATTAGGGGGTCCTATTATAGTGGCTCAAATGAATTGGTGGAATGTTTCCGTAGAATGAAGGTAGGTATAGCGATAAGAGATGGAGGTATTTCAATATATAATTTTTTTAAATTTATTTAATACTTAATAATAATTCTTTGGTTTCCGGGCAAACATCCCCCTCCCCCCTCCCCTTCCTTATGGGTGTTCCCCTCCCAACCCTCCCCCCATTGCCGCCCTTCCCCCAACAGTCTAGTTCACTGGGGGTTCAGTCTTAGTAGGACCAAGGACTTCCCCTTCCACTGGTGCTCTTTTTTTTTTTTTTCGGAGCTGGGGACCGAACCCAGGGCCTTGCGCTTCCTAGGCAAGCACTCTACCGCTGAGCTAAATCCCCAGCCCCTCCACTGGTGCTCTTACTAGGATATTCATTGCTACCTATGAGGTCAGAGTCCAGGGTCAGTCCATGTATAGTCTTTAGGTAGTGGCTTAGTCCCTGGAAGCTCTGGTTGCTTGGCATTGTTGTACATATGGGGTCTTGAGCCCCTTCAAGCTCTTCCAGTTCTTTCTCTGATTCCTTCAACGGGGGTCCTATTCTCAGTTCAGTGGTTTGCTGCTGGCATTCGCCTCTGTATTTGCTGTATTCTGGCCATGTCTCTCAGGAGCGATCTACATCCGGCTCCTGTCCGTCTGCACTTCTTTGCTTCATCCATCTTGTCTAATTGGGTGGCTGTATATGTATGGGCCACATGTGGGGCAGGCTCTGAATGGGAGTTCCTTCAGTCTCTGTTTTAATCTTTGCCTCTCTCTTACCCTGCCAAGGGTATTCTTGTTCCCCTTTTAGAGAAGGAGTGAAGCATTCACATTTTGATCATCTGTCTTGAGTTTCATTTGTTCTAGGCATCTAGGTTAATTCAAGCATTTGGGCTAATAGCCACTTATCAGTGAGTGCATACCATGTATGTCTTTCTGTGATTGAGTTAGCTCACTCAGGATGATATTTTCCAGTTCCAACCATTTGCCTACGAATTTCATAAAGTCATTGTTTTTGATAGCTGAGTAATATTCCATTGTGTAGATGTACCACATTTTCTGTATCCATTCCTCTGTTGAAGGGCATCTGGGTTCTTTCCAGCTTCTTGCTATTATAAATAAGGCTGCGATGAACATAGTGGAGCACGTGTCTTTTTTATATGTTGGGGCATCTTTTGGGTATATGCCCAAGAGAGGTATAGCTGGATCCTCAGGCAGTTCAATGTCCAATTTTCTGAGGAACCTCCAGACTGATTTCCAGAATGGTTTTACCAGTCTGCAATCCCACCAACAATGGAGGAGTGTTCCTCTTTCTCCACATCCTCGCCAGCATCTGCTGTCACCTGAGTTTTTGATCTTAGCCATTCTCACTGGTGTGAGGTGAAATCTCAGGGTTGTTTTGATTTGCATTTCTCTTATGACTAAAGATGCTGAACATTTCTTTAGGTGTTTCTCAGCCATTCGGCATTCCTCAGCTGTGAATTCTTTGTTTAGCTCTGAACCCCATTTTTAATAGGGTTATTTGTCTCCCTGCAGTCTAACATCGTGAGATCTTTGTATATTTTGGATATAAGGCCTCTATCTGTTGTAGGATTGGTAAAGATCTTTTCTCAATCTGTTGGTTGCCGTTTTGTCCTAACCACAGTGTCCTTTGCCTTACAGGAGCTTTGCAGTTTTATGAGATCCCATTTGTCGATTCTTGATCTTAGAGCATAAGCCATTGGTGTTTTGTTCAGGAAATTTTTTCCAGTGCCCATGTGTTCCAGATGCTTCCCTAGTTTTTCTTCTATTAGTTTGAGTGTGTCTGGTTTGATGTGGAGGTCCTTGATCCACTTGGACTTAAGCTTTGTACAGGGTGATAAGCATGGATCGATCTGCATTCTTCTACATGTTGACCTCCAGTTGAACCAGCACCATTTGCTGAAAATGCTATCCTTTTTCCATTTGATGGTTTTGGCTCCTTTGTCAAAAATCAAGTAACCATAGGTATGTGGGTTCATTTCTGGGTCTTCAATTCTATTCCATTGGTCTATCTGTCTGTCTCTGTACCAATACCATGCAGTTTTTATCACTATTGCTCTGTAATACTGCTTGAGTTCAGGGATAGTGATTCCCCCTGAAGTCCTTTTATTGTTGAGGATAGCTTTAGCTATCCTGGGTTTTTTGTTATTCCAGATGAATTTGCAAATTGTTCTGTCTAACTCTTTGAAGAATTGGATTGGTATTTTGATGGGGATTGCATTGAATCTGTAGATCGCTTTTGGTAAAATGGCCATTTTTACTATATTAATCCTGCCAGTCCATGAGCATGGGAGATCTTTCCATCTTCTGAGGTCTTCTTCAATTTCTTTCTTCAGTGTCTTGAAGTTCTTATTGTACAGATCTTTTACTTGCTTGGTTAAAGTCACACTGAGGTACTTTATATTATTTGGGTCTATTATGAAGGGTGTCGTTTCCCTAATTTCTTTCTCGGCTTGTTTCTCTTTTGTGTAGAGGAAGGCTACTGATTTATTTGAGTTAATTTTATACCCAGCCACTTTGCTGAAGTTGTTTATCAGCTTTAGTAGTTCTCTGGTGGAACTTTTGGGATCACTTAAATAAACTATCATATCATCTGCAAATAGTGATATTTTGACTTCTTGTTTTCCGATCTGTATCCCCTTGACCTCCTTTTGTTGTCTGATTGCTCTGGCTAGAACATCAAGAACTATATTGAATAAGTAGGGAGAGAGTGGGCAGCCTTGTCTAGTCCCTGATTTTAGTGGGATTGCTTCAAGTTTCTCTCCATTTAGTTTAATGTTAGCAACTGGTTTGCTGTATATGGCTTTTACTATGTTTAGGTATGGGCATTGAATTCCTATTCTTTCCAGGACTTTTATCATGAAGGGGTGTTGAATTTTGTCAAATGCTTTCTCAGCATCTAATGAAATGATCATGTGGTTTTGTTCTTTCAGTTTGTTTATATGATGGATCACGTTGATGGTTTTCCGTATATTAAACCATCCCTGCATGCCTGGGATGAAGCCTACTTGATCATGGTGGATGATTGTTTTGATGTGCTCTTGAATTTGGTTTGCCAGAATTTTATTGAGTATTTTTGCGTCGATATTCATAAGGGAAATTGGTCTGAAGTTCTCTTTCTTTGTTGTGTCTTTGTGTGGTTTAGGTATAAGAGTAATTGTGGCTTCGTAGAAGGAATTCGGTAGGGCTCCATCTGTTTCAATTTTGTGGAATAGTTTGGATAATATTGGTATGAGGTCTTCTATGAAGGTTTGATAGAATTCTGCACTAAACCCGTCTGGACCTGGGCTCTTTTTGGTTGGGAGACCTTTAATGACTGCTTCTATTTCCTTAGGAGTTATGGGGTTGTTTAACTGGTTTATCTGTTCCTGATTTAACTTCGATACCTGGTATCTGTCTAGGAAATTGTTCATTTCCTGAAGATTTTCAAGTTTTGTTGAATATAGGTTTTTATAGTAAGATCTGATGATTTTTTGAATTTCCTCTGAATCTGTAGTTATGTCTCCCTTTTCATTTCTGATTTTGTTAATTTGGACGCACTCTCTGTGTCCTCTCGTTAGTCTGGCTAAGGGTTTATCTATCTTGTTGATTTTCTCAAAGAACCAACTTTTGGTTCTGTTGATTTTTCTATGGTCCTTTTTGTTTCTACTTGGTTGATTTCAGCTCTGAGTTTGATTATTTCCTGCCTTCTACTCCTCCTGGGTGTATTTGCTTCTTTTTGTTCTAGAGCTTTTAGGTGTGCTGTCAAGCTGCTGACATATGCTCTTTCCTGTTTCTTTCTGCAGGCAAACAGCGCTATGAGTTTTCCTCTTAGCACAGCTTTCATTGTGTCCCATAAGTTTGGGTATGTTGTACCTTCATTTTCATTAAATTCTAAAAAGTTTTTAATTTCTTTCTTTATTTCTTCCTTGACCAGGTTATCATTGAGTAGACCACTGTTCAATTTCCACGTATATGTGGGCATTCTTCCCTTATTGTTATTGAAGACCAGTTTTAGTCCGTGGTGGTCTGATAGCACGCATGGGATTATTTCTATCTTTCTGTACCTGTTGAGGCCCGTTTTTTGACCAACTATATGGTCAATTTTGGAGAAAGTACCATGAGGAGCTGAGAAGAAGGTATATCCTTTTGCTTTAGGATAGAATGTTCTATAAATATCTGTTAAGTCCATTTGGCTCATGACTTCTCTTAGTCTGTCTACGTCTCTGTTTAATTTCTGTTTCCATGATCTGTCCATTGATGAGAGTGGGGTGTTGAAATCTCCTACTATTATTGTGTGAGGTGCAATGTGTGTTTTGAGCTTTAGTAAGGTTTTTTTTACGTATGTAGGTGCCCTTGTATTTGGGGCATAGATATTTAGGATTGAGAGTTCATCTTGGTGGATTTTTCCTTTGATGAATATGAAGTGTCCTTCCTTATCTTTTTTGATGACTTTTAATTGAAAATTGATTTTATTTGATATTAGAATGGCTACTCCAGCTTGCTTCTTCTGACCATTTGCTTGGAAAGTTGTTTTCCAGCCTTTCACTCTGAGGTAGTGTCTGTCTTTGTCTCTGAGGTGTGTTTCCTGTAGGCAGCAGAATGCAGGGTCCTCGTTGCGTATCCAGTTTGTTAATCTATGTCTTTTTATTGGGGAGTAGAGGCCATTGATGTTGAGAGATATTAAGGAATAGTGATTATTGCTTCCTGTTATATTCATATTTGGATGTGAGGTTATGTTTGTGTGCTTTTCTTCTCTTTGTTTTGTTGCCAAGACAATTAGTTTCTTGCTTCTTCTAGGGTATAGCTTGCCTCCTTATGTTGGGCTTAACCTTTTACTATCCTTTGTAGTGCTGGATTTGTAGAAAGACATTGTGTAAATTTGGTTTTGTCATGGAATATCTTGGTTTCTCCATGTATGTTAATTAGGAGTTTTGCAGGATACAGTAACCTGGGCTGGCATTTGTGTTCTCTTAGGGTCTGTAGGACATCTGTCCAGGATCTTCTGGCCTTCATAGTTTCTGGCGAAAAGTCTGGTGTGATTCTGATACGTCTGCCTTTATATGTTACTTGACCTTTTTCCCTTACTGCTTTTAATATTCTTTCTTTATTTTGTGCATTTGGTGTTTTGACTATTACGTGACGGGTCCAATCTATTTGGAGTTCTGTAGGCTTCTTGTATGCCTATGGGTATCTCTTTTTTTAGGTTAGGGAAGTTTTCTTCTATGATTTTGTTGAAGATATTTACTGGTCCTTTGAGCTGGGAGTCTTCACTCTCTTCTATACCTATTATCCTTAGGTTTGATCTTCTCATTGAGTCCTGGATTTCCTGTATGTTTTGGACCAGTAGCTTTTTCTGTTTTACATTATCTTTGACAGTTGAGTCAATGATTTCTATGGAATTTTCTGCTCCCGAGATTCTCTCTTCCATCTCTTGTATTCTGTTGGTGAAGCTTGTATCTACAGCTCCTTGTCTCTTCTTTTGGTTTTCTATATCCAGCGTTGTTTCCATGTGTTCTTTCTTGATTGCTTCTATTTCCATTTTTAATTCCTTCAACTGTTTGATTGTGTTTTCCTGGAATTCTTTCAGGGAATTTTGTGTCTCCTCTCTATGGGTTTCTACTCGTTTATTTATGTTTTCCTGGAATTCTTTCAGGCATTTTTGCGATTCCTCTCTGTAGGGTTCTACTTGTTCTCTAAGGGAGTTCTTCACGTCTTTCTTGAAGTCCTCCAGCATCATGATCAAATATGATTTTGAAACTAGATCTTGCTTTTCTGTTGTGTTTGGATATTCCATGTTTATTTTGGTGGGAGAATTGGGCTCCAATGATGCCATGTAGTCTTGGTTTCTGTTGCTTGGGTTCCTGGGCTTGCCTCTCGCCATCAGATTATCTCTAGTGTTACTTTGTTCTGCTATTTCTGACAGTGGCTAGACTGTCCTATAAGCCTGTGTGTCAGAAGTGCTGTAGACCTGTTTTCCTGTTTTCTTTCAGCCAGTTATGGGGACAGAGTGTTCTGCTTTCGGGCATGTAGTTTTTCCTCTCTACAGGTCTTCAGCTGTTCTTGTGGGCCTGTGTCTGGAGTTCACCAGGCAGGTCTCTTGCAGGGGAAAAGTTGGTCCTACCTGTGGTTCCAAGACTCAAGTTTGCTCGTGGGGTACTGCCTAAGTCCTCTCCGCGACGGCAGCAACCAGGAAGATCTGTGCCGCTCTTTCCGGGAGCCTCCGTGCACCAGGGTTCCAGATGGCGTTTGGTGTTTTCCTCTGGAATCAGCAATGTGTGCAGAGTGCAGTCTCTTCTGGTTTCCCAGGCGTGTCTGCCTCTCTGAAGGTTTAGCTCTCCCTCCCACGGGATTTGGGTGCAGAGAACTGTTTATGCGGTCTGTTTCCTTCAGGTTCCGGCGGTGTCTCAGGCGCAGGGGTCCTGCCGCTCCTGGGCCCTCCCCTACGGGAACCCAGAGGCCTTATACAGTTTCCTCTTGGGCCAGGGATGTGGGCAGGGGTGGGCAGTGTTGGTGGTCTCCTCTGCTCTGCAGCCTCAGGAGTGCCCATCTGATCAGGCGGTGAGGTCTCTCTCCCACGGGGTTTGGGAGCAGAGAGCTGCTGTGGGCCGGGATCCGCGGGTGTGGGACTTCCGGTAAACACAGGAAGTCTCAATATATAATTTTTAGTTGTTCTTTTTCAAAAAAAGAAGCTGCCTAATGGAGCAGGGCTAGAAGATGAGATTATCAAGGCTACACCACTAGTTTTAGAGTGTTTAGCTCTGAAACAGTTTTAATTTTAAGTTATGGATTCCTAGACAGCATTAAAGCTATGTATAATTTAAAGTTTATATATAATTTCTTGTTTTAATTGGATATTTTTATTTACATTTCAAATGTTATTGCCTTTCCTGGTTTCCTGACCATAAGCCCACTATCCCTTCCCTCTCCCCTTTTTTCTATAAGAGTGTTGCCCCTCCCCAACCACCCCCCTTTCCCGCCTCCCCACCCTGACATTCCCCTACACTGGGGGGTCCAGCCTTGGCAGGACTAAGGGCTTCTTGTTCCATTGGAGTCCAACAAGACCATACTCTGCTACATATGCAATTGGAGCTATGGGTCTGTCCATGTTTACTCTTTGGGCAGTGGCTTAGTCCTTGAGAGCTCTGGTTGGTTGGCATTGTTGTTCTTATGGGGTTGCAAGCCCCTTCAGCATCTTCAATCCTCTCTAACTCCTCCAATGGGGACCCCATTCTCAGTTCAAAGGTTTGCTGCTAGCATTCGCCTCTGTATTTGTCATCCTCTCAGGAGACAGTGCTCTCCATGGTTGGTGTGCACACACACAGAGAAATAAAGATCAATGCCTATGAAGTATAATCAAGCTGATTAAGAGTGCTATTTTCTATGATAATTAATACTAAAATGAAATGTTCTTATATATGCTATACAAGAATTTATGAAGATCAATTCTTGGACACAAATTATTAAATTATAGGGTATTAGCTTTTACAATTTTTTACAAAATTGTCTTTAAAATGAAACATCAAAATATACTCTCACTAATATTTTATAATATTCAAATTTCTGATATGCTCATGCACTGAAAATTACCCATATTTTTACTCTTTACTATCTGAGAAGTGGAACATCATATTATTAATTTTCTCATCACTGTGGCCATATACAGAATAAACAATTTAAACGAAAAATATTTATTTTGATTCACAGTCTAAGAGAATTGAGTCCTTTTCCCTGTCTCTAGGTGTCAGGATTTGTTGAGAAATAGAATTTGTCATCACAGAAGTGTGTGATGGGGTAACTTCTACACAGTGGACAAAAAAAGAGAAGGCAGTATTTCAGGAAGAGGCCAAGGTAAGCTGCTCTCCAAGTAATTCCAACCTCTGTCTACTGCACTGTTACCCAATAATACCATCACACTTTGACCACCAAGGGATTAATCTGTTCACTAACACAGACAAGACCATATGATCTGATTGTCTCTGGACATATACCCCCACAGGAACCTCAGATGTGTGACTCACTAGTCTTCTGGGTAGCTCTTAATCTAGTCAGCCAACAATGATGATCAATCGCTACACAAAAGATCTCTTGGTTTTGTTTCTGTTTCTTTCTTTCTTTTTTTTTTTACTTGTTTTTTTTCTTCTAAATTCCATGTGCTTGAATACATGTATGTTAAAACAACATTGTTAACGTATGTAACTTTACATTACATTTGATAAAACTGATGTTCTTTTTGTTATAGGTTCAGTAAGAAATTATGCCATGGGTAAGGAGATACTCTAGATACCAACTGAGAGAAATTTTAATGCTATGGAGAGACAGATACTTTTTCCTTCTAGTCATGGAGGGCAGAATCATTGGAGGGAGGAGTTGTCAGCAGAAAATATCACCTACAACATAACTCTGTTAGTCTGATTCAGCATCTAGCAGTGGTTGATCTTAGTGCAAGCTAAGAACTGCATGAGAGATTTTTTCTTTTTCTATAGTTGGTCATCTATTCTTCATATACCCACTGGTTTGTGTAAAAAAATATTTCTTATCATAGCAGTAGTGACCTGGCCACTAAAGATATAGGATGGCTCTTCAGTTCAGGGTGGTGGAGAGATGGCGTGAGAGCAGAGTCAGCATGCCCACACTGTGACACATTTATGAGCTTCTGCCTGGGTGTCAGGTGAAGTGAGGAGGCTTAAGTCCCAGGCCTGACTGAAGGCAGGGAGACAAAAGGAGAGTATCTGCCTACTGGGCATGTTGGCAACTGGATGAAAAGTTAATTAGAATTCAATTAAGTGTTAGATTCAGATACTTGCTTTCCGTTGATGATCTCCAGTTGAACATCAATCACAAAGACAGAAGATAGATTTGAGAACAAACAAAATCAGCAGTTCCTTTGGACAGTGCTCTGAGAGAATTAGTGGGTTCTACACTAGTCAAGAAGTCAGGTAACATATCCTGTAACACCCATCTCAGTCTTTAGTAGCTACAGTGCTGATGGTTGAGGGCAGAGCAGGTACCAGAAAGCTTATAAAAGAGACAGATGGCTTGATAGATTTTGATGCAATTGCTTAGGATGATCCTCTTGAAAAAATGTTAACAATTTTTAAGAGTAAGTTTCTTTTTTTTCATTTTTATTGGATATTTTCTTTATCTACATTTCAAATACCATCCTTCCCAGTTTCTGCTCCAGAACCCCCTGTCCCATCCCCTCACCCTCTGCCTCCATGAGGGTGTTAACCCACCCACCCACCCACCCACTCCCACCCATCTTCCTGCCCTGGCTGCCCCTACACTGGGGCACTGAGCCTTCACAAGACCAAGAGCCTCTCCTTCCACTGATGCCCAACAAGGCCATCCTCTGCTACATTGCTACTGGAGCTATAGGTCGCTCCATGTGTATTCTTTGGTTAGTGGTTTAGTCCCTGGGAGCTCTAGGATGTCTGGTTGGTTATATTGTTGTTCTTCCTATGGGGTTGCAACCCCCCTCAACTACCTCAGTTCTTTTTTTGGGACTAACTCCTTTTTTGGGACTCCATTCTCAGTTCAAAGGTTAGCTGCAAGCATCCACCTCTGTATTTGATAGGCTCTGTCAGAGCCTCTCAGGAGACAGCTATAACAGGCTCTTGCCAGCATACAATTCTTGGCATCCCCAGTACTGACTGGATTTGGTGACTACATGTGGAATGGATCCCCATGTGTGGCAATCTCTTGATGGCCTTTCCTTCAGTCTCTGCTCTACACTTTGTCTCCATATTTCCTCCTGTGAGTATTTTGTTCCCCTTTCTAAGAAGTACTAAAGCAACCACACTTTGGTCTTTCTTCTTCTTGAGCTTCAGGCGATCTGTAAATTATATCTTGGGTATTCCAAACATTTGGGCTAATATGCACTTATCAGTGAGTTTATATCATGTGTGATTCTTTGTGATTGGGTAACTTCAATCAGAAAGGTATTTTGCCTCTATCTATTTGCCTAAGAATGAAGTCCTTGTTTTTAAGAGCTGAGTGGTACTTCATTGTGTAGATGTACCACATTTTCTATATCCATTTCTCTGTTGAAGGACATCTGTTTTTTCCAGCTTCTGGTTATTATAAATAAGGCTGCTATGAATATAGTGGAGCACGTGTCCTTGTCATATGTTGGAGCATCTTTTGGGTATATGCCCAGGAGAGATATAGCTGGGTCGTCAGGTAGTTCAATGTCCAATTTTCTGAGGAAACTCCAGACTGATTTCCAGAGTGGTTGTACCAGCTTGCAATCCTACCAACAGTGGAGGAGTGTTCCTCTTTTTCCACATCCTCACCAGCATCTGCTGTCACCTGAGTTTTCGCTAATCTTACTGGTGTGAGTTGGAATCTCAGGGTTGTTTTGATTAGCATTTCCCTGATGACTATGTTGAACTTTTTTTAGGTGCTTCTTGGCCATATGATATTCCTAAGTGGAGAATTGTTTAGCTCTGTACCCTATGTTTTAATCAACTATTTGGTCCTTCTCTGGAGAACTTTAACTTCTTGAGTTCTTTGTATATATTGGGTATTATCCCTCTATCAGATGTAGGGTTGGTAAAGATCTTTTCTCAACCTGTTGGTTACCATTTTGTCATACTGACAGGGTTCTTTGCCTTACAGAAGCTTTGCAATTTTATGAGATCCTATTGGTTAATTCTTGATCTTAGAGCATAAGTCATTGGTGTTCTGTTCAGGAAATTTTTCTCTGTGTCCATGTGTTTGAGGCTCTTCCCCACTTTCTCTTCTATTAGTTTCTGTGTATCTGGTTTTATGTCGAGGTCCTTGATTCACTTGGACTTGAGCATTGCACACGGAGAAAAGAATGGATCAATTTGCATCCTTCTACTTGCTGACCTCAAGTTGAACCAGCACCATTTGTTGAAAATGCTGTCTTTTTTTCCACTGGATGGTTTTAGCTCTTTTGTCAAAGATCAAGTGACCATAGATGTGTGGGTTCATTTCTTGGTCTTCAATTCTATTCCATTGATCTACCTGCCTGTCTCTGTACCAATACTATGCAGTTTTTTTAAATCAGGATTCCGCTGTAATACAGCTTGAGGTCAGGGATGGTAATTCACCCCAAAATACTTTAATTGTTGAGAATAGTTTTCACAATCCTGAGTATTTTGTTATTCTAAATGAATTTAAAAATTTCTCTTTTTAACTCTATGAAGAATTGAGTTGGAATTTTGATGGGGATTGCATCTGTAGATGCTTTTGGCAAGATGGCCATTTTTTTACAATATTAATCCTGCCAATTTATGAGCATGGGAGTTCTTTCCATCTTCTGAGATCTTCTTCGAATGGGCATTGTTTCCCTAATTTCTTTCTCAGCCTGTTTATTCTTTGAGTGTAGGAGGGCTACTAATTTGTTTTAGTTAATTTTATATCAAGTCAGTTTGCTGAATTTGTTTATCAGGTTTAGGAGTTCTCTGGTGGAATTTTTGGGGTCATTTAAATATTCTATTATATCTTCTGCAAATAGTGATATTTTGATTTCTTCCTTTCCAATTTGTATCCCTTTGACCTCCTTTCATTGTTTAATTGCTCTGGCTAGGACTTTGAGTACTATATTAAATAGGTAGGCAGAAAGTGGGCAACCTTATCTAGTTCCACTAGATTTTAGTGGGATTGCTTCAAGTTTCTCTCCATTTAGTTTGATGTTGTCAACTGCTTTACTATATATTGCTTTTACTATGTTTAGATAGGAGCCTTGAATTCCTGATCTTCTCAAGACTTTTATCATGAAGGGGTATTGAATTTTGTCAAATGCTTTTTCAGCATCTAATGAAATGGTCATGTAGTTTTTTTTCTTTGAGTTTCTTTATATAGTGGATTACGTTGATGGATTTCCATATATTGAATCATCCTGGGATGAAACCTCCTTGATCATGATGGATGATCGTTTTGATGTATTCTTGGATTTGGTTTGCAAGAATTTGAGTGCGTAATTTTGCCCGGATATTCACAATGGAAATTGGTCTGAAGTTGTCTTTCTCTTTTGGGTCTTTGTATGGTTTAGGTATAAGCATAATTGTGGCTACATAGAATGAACTGGGTAGTGTTCCCTCTGTTTCTGTTTTGTGGAATAGTTTGAAGAGTATTGATATTAGGTCTTCTTTAAAGGCATGATAAAATTCTGCACCAATCTGGTCCTGGACTTTTTTTGGTTGGGAGACTTTTGATGACTGCTTTTATTTCTTCAGGGGATATGGGACACTTTAGATGGTTTTTCTCATCTTGATTTAACTCTGGTACCTGGTATATGTCTAGAAAATTGTTCATTTCCTACAGATTTTCCAGTTTTCTTGAGTATAGACTTTTGTTGTAGGATAATTTTTTTAATTTCCTCAGTTTCTGTTGTTATGTCTCCCTTTCCATTTCTGATTTTATTAGTCTGGATTCTGTTTCTGTGTTGTCTGGTTACTCTGCCTAAGGGTTTATCTATCTTGTTGGTTTTTCTCAAAGAACCAGCGTCTGGTTTTGTTGATTCTTTGTATAGTTCTTTTTTTTTTCCTACTTGGTTGATTTTAGCCCTGAGTTTGACTATTTCCTGCTGTCTACTTCTCTTGGGTGTGTTTGCTTTTTTTTTTTTTTTTTGTTCTAGAGCTTTCAGGTGTGCTGTCAAGCTACTAGTCTATTCTCTCTTCAGGTTATTTTTGGAGGCACCCAGAGCTATGAGTTTTCCTCTTAGCATTGCTTCCATTGTGTCCCATAAGTTTGGGTATGTTGTGCCTTCATTTTTGTTAAATTTTAAAAAGTCTTTAATTTCTTTCTTTATTTCTTCCTTGAGCAAATTATCATTGGGTAGAGCGTTGTTCCGCTCCATGTATATGTGGGTTTTCTGTTGTTTTTGTTGTTTTTGAAGACCAGCCTTAGTCTGTGGTGATCTGATAGGATGCATGTGATTATTTCAATCTTCTTGTATCTGTAGAAGCATGTTTTGTGAACAATTATGTGGTCAATTTTGGAGAAGGTACCACAACCATCTGACCCTGGGCTCACTCACTCCTTTCTTTCTTTCTTTCTTTCTTTCTTTCTTTCTTTCTTTCTTTCTTTCTTTCTTTCTTTCTTTCTTTCCTTCCTTCCTTCCTTCCTTCCTTCCTTCCTTCCTTCCTTTCTCCACAAATAGGACTTTTTATTTGTCACTATTAAAAATCTGGATTTTAAACTGATTCTTGGACTGGTGGTTCATAGCCATCAGCTCGTTCAACTTTAGCACCTGTCTCGTCACCAGTTGTTTTGACAGAACTACTGCCTTCACCATGGAGCTCCATGAGTGTTCCCAATTCAAACTTGGGTTTCTTTAGCATTTTGACTTTCCTAACAAAAGAACATCGTGAAGAGGATAGATGGACTGGAAAGCCTTCTCTATGTCTTTCCCAATGCTGTCTGGAATCAGTTTATTAACTACTTCGTTCAAGTCATTTGTCTGCTCTTCTTGGGTCATGATCTCCATCATCTTCTTGCAGATCTGGCAGACCTGCTGGTGCTGCGCATAGGATGTCTTTCTAATCTGGTTGTTGCGTTTTTAAGTGAAACCAACACAGAAAAGTCAAAGCAAATACCCATCGGTAGTCTTTACATCAACAGGAGCTTCAATCATGGTCTGCCACTTTTTGACCATGGAGCACATATTGTCCCGGGTAAGATCCATGCTATGGAAGTTAGTCAGACAGTGTTTGCCCTGAACATCCTCAGTAATTAGCTTGAATTTTCTAAATGCAACTTCATCATTCTGTAGATCTGCAAGGCTCACTTCAAACACACTACCCTTGAGGCCATCAGATGCCATTTTGGTTTCTTGAGTCCTTGTAACTAGTGTTTTCCCAATGTTCCTAATATTGAACATTGCTGGAGCTTTCACATCATACCAGTCTTTCTTAGGAAATGGATCAACCACTTTCTTCTTAGCTCCCTTCTTGCCACCTTTCGTCAGGCACTTGTTCTTCCCAACTGCCATGGTGCTGCTCTCTTTTCTTTTTTTTCTTTTCTCTTCTTTTCTTTCCTCTTCCCTTTCTTCCTTCCTTTCTTTCTTCCTTCCTTCCTTCCTTTCTTTCTTTCTTTCTTTCTTTCTTTCTTTCTTTCTTTCTTTCTTCCTTCCTTCCTTCCTTCCTTCCTTTCTTTCTTTCTTTCTTTCTTTCAGGGGTGGGTGGGTTTGGAGACTTTTTTTTCCTTTTTCTTTTTTCTTTTTTTTTCGGAGCTGGGGACTGAACTCAGGGCCTTGCGCTTGCTAGGCAAGCGCTCTACCACTGAGCTAAATCCCTAACCCCGGGTTTGGAGACTTTTAATGACTGTTTCTATTTCCTTAGGGGTTATAGGGCTGTTTCAATCATTTACCTGATCTTGATTTAACTTTGGTAAGTGGTATCTGCCTAGAAAGTTATCCATTTCATTTATATTTCCAATTGTGTGGAGTACAGGCTTTTGAAGTAAGACCTAATGATTCTTTGAATTTCATCAGTGTCTGTTGTTATGTCTCCCTCTTCATTTATGATTTTATTTATTTGGATACTCTTTCTCTGTTTTTTAATAAATTTGGCTAAGGGTTTGTCCATCTTGAGTTTTTCAAAGAACCAGCTCTTGCCTTTGATGATTCTTTGTATTGTTCTTTACCCCTAACTGATTGATTTCAGCCCTTATTGTGATTATTTCTGGCCTTCTACTTCTGTTTGGTGTGTTTGCTTATTTTTTCCCTAGCGTTTTCAGACGTACTTTTCAATTGATGGTGTGAGGACTCTCTAATTTCTTTACAGAGACACTTGCTGCACTCTCCTCATAGCTCTGCTTTCATTGTTTCTTATAAGCAATTCATGACTCTATCCCAGGATCCTTTTTACCAGATGTCCCACCTTCTATTCTACCCTTTCCTATATGCCTATAGGCCATAGGTTTTTGGTTTTTGTTTTGTTTGTTTGTTTGTTTTTGGACATGCATTGTATCCCTATAGTACACAAGGTATTTCTTCTATGTGAAGATTCAAGGCAAAATCCACAGATAAAGAAAAGGTGTGACATTTGTCTTTATCGGTCTGGGTTACTTCGCTCAGAATGATTGTTTCCAGCTCCATCTATTTACATGTGAATTCCATTTTTCTTAATAGCTGAATAACATTCCACTGTATAAATAAGCCATCTTTTTCTTATCCATTTTTCAGTTGATGGACATTTAGACTGTTTCCATTTCTGACTGTTGTTAGTAGGACAGTGATGAATATGGAGAAGTCGGCATGTCTAGTGTGGGATATGGGGCACGTATTCAAGATAAGTATGTTGTGATCATATGGTGAATCTATTGTTAGCTTTTGAAAGACTTCCACCGTGGTTGCACCAGTTTGCTTTCCTACCAGCAGTGAATAAAAGTTCTCTTTTCTCTATATCCACACCAGCAACTGCTGAGATTCATATTTTGACCTTAGCTATTCTGACTTGGGCACAATAAAATGTCAAAATAGATTTAATTTGCATTTTCCCAATGACTAAGAATGTTAAATATTTTTTTATTAGCTTGAGTATTTCTTATATACATTTTGAGTGTTATTCCCTTTCCCGGTTTCCGGGCAAACATTCCCCTCCCACCTCCCCTTCCTTATGGGTGTTCCCCTCCCCACCCTCCCACCCATTGCCGCCCTCCCCCCACCAGTCTAGTTCACTGGGGGTTCAGTCTTAGCAGGACCCATGGCTTCCCCTTCCACTGGTGCTCTTACTAGGATATTCATTGCTACCTATGAGGTCAGAGTCCAAGGTCAGTCCATGTATAGTCTTTAGGTAGTGGCTTAGTCCCTGGAAGCTCTGGTTGCTTGGTATTGTTGTACATATGGGGTCTCGAGCCCCTTCAAGCTCTTCCAGTTCTTTCTCTGATTCCTTCAACGGGGGTCCTATTCTCAGTTCAGTGGTTTGCTGCTGGCATTCGCCTCTGTATTTGCTGTATTCTGGCTGTGTCTCTCAGGAGCGATCTACATCCGGCTCCTGTCCGTCTGCACTTCTTTGCTTCATCCATCTTGTCTAATTGGGTGGCTGTATATGTATGGGCCACATGTGGGGCAGGCTCTGAATGGGTGTTCCTTCTGTGTCTGTTTTAATCTTTGCCTCTCTATTCCCTGCCAAGGGTATTCTTGTTCCCCTTTTAAAGAAGGAGTGAAGCATTCACATTTTGATCATCCGTCTTGAGTTTCATTTGTTCTAGGCATCTAGGGTAATTCAAGCATTTGGGCTAATAGCCACTAATCAATGAGTGCATACCATGTGTGTCTTTCTGTGATTGGGTTAGCTGACCTAGGATGATATTTTCCAGTTCCAACCATTTGCCTACGAATTTCATAAAGTCATTGTTTTTGATAGCTGAGTTATATTCCATTGTGTAGATGTACCACATTTTCTGTATCCATTCCTCTGTTGAAGGGCATCTGGGTTCTTTCCAGCTTCTGGCTATTATAAATAAGGCTGCGATGAACATAGTGGAGCACGTGTCTTTTTTATATGTTGGGGCATCTTTTGGGTATATGCCCAAGAGAGGTATAGCTGGATCCTCAGGCAGTTCAATGTCCAATTTTCTGAGGAACCTCCAGACTGATTTCCAGAATGGTTGTATCAGTCTGCAACCCCACCAACAATGGAGGAGTGTTCCTCTTTCTCCACATCCTCTCAAGCATCTGCTGTCACCTGAGTTTTTGATCTTAGCCATTCTTACTGGTGTGAGGTGAAATCTCAGGGTTGTTTTGATTTGCATTTCCCTTATGACTAAAGATGCTGAACATTTCTTTAGGTGTTTCTCAGCCATTCGGCATTCCTCAGCTGTGAATTCTTTGTTTAGCTCTGAACCCCATTTTTTAATAGGGTTATTTGTCTCCCTGCGGTCTAACTTCTTGAGTTCTTTGTATATTTTGGATATAAGGCCTCTATCTGTTGTAGGATTGGTAAAGATCTTTTCCCAATCTGTTGGTTGCCCATTTGTCCTAACCACAGTGTCCTTTGCCTTACAGAAGCTTTGCAGTTTTATGAGATCCCATTTGTCGATTCTTGATCTTAGAGCATAAGCCATTGGTGTTTTGTTCAGGAAATTTTTTCCAGTGCCCATGTGTTCCAGATGCTTCCCTAGTTTTTCTTCTATTAGTTTGAGTGTGTCTGGTTTGATGTGGAGGTCCTTGATCCACTTGGACTTAAGCTTTGTACAGGGTGATAAGCATGGATCGATTTGCATTCTTCTACATGTTGACCTCCAGTTGAACCAGCACCATTTGCTGAAAATGCTATCTTTTTTCCATTGGGTGGTTTTGGCTCCTTTGTCAAAAATCAAGTGACCATAGGTGTGTGGGTTCATTTCTGGGTCTTCAATTCTGTTCCATTGGTCTATCTTTCTGTCTCTGTACCAATACCATGCAGTTTTTATCACTATTGCTCTGTAATACTGCTTGAGTTCAGGGATAGTGATTCCCCCTGAAGTCCTTTTATTGTTGAGGATAGTTTTAGCTATCCTGGGTTTTTTGTTATTCCAGATGAATTTGCAAATTGTTCTGTCTAGCTCTTTGAAGAATTGGATTGGTATTTTGATGGGGATTGCATTGAATCTGTAGATCGCTTTTGGTAAAATGGCCATTTTTACTATATTAATCCTGCCAGTCCATGAGCATGGGAGATCTTTCCATCTTCTGAGGTCTTCTTCAATTTCTTTCTTCAGTGTCTTGAAGTTCTTATTGTACAAATCTTTTACTTGCTTGGTTAAAGTCACACCGAGGTACTTTATATTATTTGGGTCTATTATGAAGGGTGTCGTTTCCCTAATTTCTTTCTCGGCTTGTTTCTCTTTTGTGTAGAGGAAGGCTACTGATTTATTTGAGTTAATTTTATACCCAGCCACTTTGCTGAAGTTGTTTATCAGCTTTAGTAGTTCTCTGGTGGAACTTTTGGGATCACTTAAATAAACTATCATATCATCTGCAAATAGTGATATTTTGACTTCTTCTTTTCCGATCTGTATCCCCTTGACCTCCTTTTGTTGTCTGATTGCTCTGGCTAGAACATCAAGACCTATATTGAATAAGTAGGGAGAGAGTGGGCAGCCTTGTCTAGTCCCTGATTTTAGTGGGATTGCTTCAAGTTTCTCTCCATTTAGTTTAATGTTAGCAACTGGTTTGCTGTATATGACTTTTACTATGTTTAGGTATGGGCCTTGAATTCCTATTCTTTCCAGGACTTTTATCATGAAGGGGTGTTGAATTTTGTCAAATGCTTTCTCAGCATCTAATGAAATGATCATGTGGTTTTGTTCTTTCAGTTTGTTTATATAATGGATCACGTTGATGGTTTTCCGTATATTAAACCATCCCTGCATGCCTGGGATGAAGCCTACTTGATCATGGTGGATGATTGTTTTGATGTGCTCTTGGATTTGGTTTGCCAGAATTTTATTGGGTATTTTTGCGTCGATATTCATAAGGGAAATTGGTCTGAAGTTCTCTTTCTTTGTTGTGTCTTTGTGTGGTTTAGGTATAGGAGTAATTGTGGCTTCATAGAAGGAATTCGGTAGTGCTCCATCTGTTTCAATTTTGTGGGATAGTTTGCATAATATTGGTATGATGTCTTCTATGAAGGTCTGATAGAATTCTGCACTAAACCCATCTGGACCTGGGCTCTTTTTGGTTGGGAGACCTTTAATGACTGCTTCTATTTCCTTAGGAGTTATAGGGTTGTTTAACTGGTTTATCTGTTCCTGATTTAACTTCGGTACCTGGTATTTGTCTAGGAAATTGTCCATTTCCTGTAGATTTTCAAGTTTTATTGAATATAGGCTTTTATAGTAAGATCTGATGATTTTTTGAATTTCCTCTGAATCTGTAGTTATGTCTCCCTTTTCATTTCTGATTTTGTTAATTTGGACACACTCTCTGTGTCCTCTCATTAGTCTGGCTAAGGGTTTATCTATCTTGTTGATTTTCTCAAAGAACCAACTTTTGGTTCTGATGATTCTTTCTATGGTCCTTTTTGTTTCTACTTGGTTGATTTCAGCTCTGAGTTTGACTATTTCCTGCCTTCTACTCCTCCTGGGTGTATTTGCTTCTTTTTGTTCTAGAGATTTAGTGTGCTGTCAAGATGCTGACATATCCTCTTTCCTGTTTCTTTCTGCAGGCAAACAGCGCTATGAGTTTTCCTCTTAGCACAGCTTTCATTGTATCCCATAAGTTTCGGTATGTTGTACCTTCATTTTCATTAAATTCTAAAAAGTCTGTAATTTCTTTCCTTATTTCGTCCTTGATCAGGTTATCATTGAGTAGACCATTGTTCAATTTCCACGTATATGTGGGCATTCTTCCCTTATTGTTATTGAAGACCAGTTTTAGGCCGTGGTGGTCTGATAGCACGCATGGGATTATTTCTATCTTTCTGTACCTGTTGAGGCCTGTTTTTTGACCATTTATATGGTCATTTTTGGAGAAAGTACCATGAGGAGCTGAGAAGAAGGCATATCCTTTTGCTTTAGGATAGAATGTTCTATAAATATCTGTTAAGTCCATTTGGCTCATGACTTCTCTTAGTCTGTCTACGTCTCTGTTTAATTTCTGTTTCCATGATCTGTCCATTGATGAAAGTGGGGTGTTAAAATCTCCTACTATTATTGTGTGAGGTGCAATGTGTGTTTTGAACTTTAGTAAGGTTTCTTTTACGTATGTAGGTGCCCTTGTATTTGGGGCATAGATATTTAGGATTGAGAGTTCATCTTGGTGGATTTTTCCTTTGATGAATATGAAGTGTCCTTCCTTATCTTTTTTGATGACTTTTAATTGAAAATTGATTTTATTTGATATTAGAATGGCTACTCCAGCTTGCTTCTTCCGACCATTTGCTTGGAAAGTTGTTTTCCAGCCTTTCACTCTGAGGTAGTGTCTGTCTTTGTCTCTGAGGTGTGTTTCCTGTAGGCAGCAGAATGCAGGGTCCTCATTGCATATCCAGTTTGTTAATCTATGTCTTTTTATTGGGGAGTTGAGGCCATTGATGTTGAGAGATATTAAGGAATAGTGATTATTGCTTCATGTTGTATTCATATTTGGATGTGAGGTTATGTTTGTGTGCTTTTCTTCTCTTTGTTTTGTTGCCAAGATGATTAGTTTCTTGCTTCTTCTAGGGTATAGCTTGCCTCCTTATGTTGGGCTTTACCCTTTATTATCCTTTGTAGTGCCGGATTTGTAGAAAGATATTGTGTAAATTTGTTTTTGTCATGGAATATCTTGGTTTCTCCATCTATGTTAATTGAGAGTTTTGCAGGATACAGTAACCTGGGCTGGCATTTGTGTTCTCTTAAGGTCTGTATGACATCTGTCCAGGATCTTCTGGCCTTCATAGTTTCTGGCGAGAAGTCTGGTGTGATTCTGATATGTCTGCCTTTATATGTTACTTGACCTTTTTCCCTTACTGCTTTTAATATTCTTTCTTTATTTTGTGTGTTTGATGTTTTGACTATTATGTGACAGGAGGTGTTTCTTTTCTGGTCCAATCTATTTGGAGTTCTGTAAGCTTCTTGTATGCCTATGGTTATCTCTTTTTTTAGGTTAGGGAAGTTTTCTTCTATGATTTTGTTGAAGATATTTACTGGTTCTTTGAGCTGGGGGTCTTCACTCTCTTCTATACGTATTATCCTTAGGTTTGATCTTCTCATTGAGTCCTGATTTCCTGTATGTTTTGGACCAGTAGCTTTTTCCGCTTTACATTATCTTTGAGAGTTGAGTCAATGATTTCTATGGAATCTTCTGCTCCTGAGATTCTCTCTTCCATCTCTTGTATTCTGTTGGTGAAGCTCGTATCTCCAGCTCCTTGTCTCTTCTTTTGGTTTTCTATATCCAGCGTTGTTTCCGTGTGTTCTTTCTTGATTGCTTCTATTTCCATTTTTAATTCCTTCAACTGTTTGATTGTGTTTTCTTGGAATTCTTTCAGGGATTTTTGTGTTTCCTCTCTGTAGGCTTCTACTTGTTCTCTAAGGGAGTTCTTCACGTCTTTCTTGAAATTCTCCAGCTTCATGATCAAATATGATTTTGAAACTAGATCTTGCTTTTCTGGTGTGTTTGGATATTCCATGTTTCTTTTGGTGGGAGAATTGGGCTCCAATGATGCCATGTAGTCTTGGTCTCTGTTGCTTGGGTTCCTGCGCTTGCCTCTCGCCATCAGATTATCCTTTGTGGTACTTTGTTCTGCTATTTCTGACAGTGGCTAGACTGTCCTATAAGCCTGTGTGTCAGTAGTGCTGTAGACCTGTTTTCCTGTTTTCTTTCAGCCAGTTATGGGGACAGAGTGTTCTGCTTTCGGGCGTGTAGTTTTTCCTCTCTACAGGTCTTCAGCTGTTCTTGTGGGCCTGTGTCTTGAGTTCACCAGGCAGGTCACTTGCAGCAGAAAAGTTGGTCTTACCTGTGGTCCAGAGGCTCAAGTTTGCTCGTGGGGTGTTGCTTATGAGCTCTCTGCGGCGGCAGCAACCAGGAAGATATGCGCCTACCTTCTCGGGAGCTTCCGTGCACCAGGGTTCCAGATGGCATTTGTTCTTTTCCTCTGGAATCAGCAATGTGTGCAGAGTGCAGTCTCTTCTGGTTTCCCAGGCGTGTCTGCCTCTCTGAAGGTTTAGCTCTCCCTCCCACGGGATTTGGGTGCAGAGAACTGTTTATCCGGTCTGTTTCCTTCAGGTTCTGGCGGTGTCTCAGGCGCAGGGGTCCTGCCGCTCCTGGGCCCTCCCCTACGGCAACCCAGAGGCCTTATACAGTTTCCTCTTGGGCCAGGGATGTGGTCAGTGTTGGTGGTCTCTTCCACTCTGCAGCCTCAGGAGTGCCCACCTGATTAGGCGGTGAGGTCTCTCTCCCACAGGGTCTGGGAGCAGAGAGCTGCTGCGGGCTGGGATCCGTGGGTTTGGGGCTCCAGGTAAACACAGGAAGTTCCCGGTCCTAGAGGAATTCTGCCTCTGTGTGTCCCGAGTTCACCAGGCAGGTCACTTGCAGCAGAAAAGTTGGTCTTACCTGTGGTCCCGAGGCTCAAGTTCGCTCGCGGGGTGCTGCCCACCTAAATATTTTTTAAAGTCTTTTTTTCTCAGCTATTTGTATTTTGAGAACTCTGCTTAGTTCTATGTCTTATTTTTAAATTGAGCTTTTTGCTTTCTTGATGCTTAATTTTTTGAGTTATTGATATATTCTAGCTGATGACCTCTATCATGTATAGTTAGGAAAGATTCACTTTTTCTCCATTAGGTAGGCCTCCTCTTTACTTGAGTCATGTGCCCTTTGCTGTACAGAAATTTTTCTTATTATGAAATCCTAGTAATCAATTATTGGTCTTAATGCCTGTGCTATTAGGCCACTGTTCAGAAAGTTCTTTTTTATCCCAATGGGTTCAAGCACATTTCTAACTTTCTCCTCTATCAGATTCAGAGAATTGGGTCTTATATTGAGGTACTTGATCAGAGAGTGAAAATAATTCTTAAATTTTATATGGAAATATGAGGAACCAGAATAATCAAAACAGGCTTAACACCACTACCACCTACTACTACTGGAGGTATCACTGTCCCAAATTTGTTATATTACAGAGCCATGGTAATGAAATCAGCATAGAAATAGTATAAAAGCAGACACATTGAATAGTGTAATAGAATTGAAGAGCTACACAAATACTTGCACACCTACAGACACCTGGATTTTGACAAAGATGCCAATAACACACACTGAATAAAAGGACATCTTCATTAAGTGATGCTAGTCAAATTGAATTGCTATCTTCTATAAGAATGGGATTTGAGCATTATCTCTCCTTTAGTGCAAAATTGCTAGGCATTTTTGTTATCACTTGTAGCATCAGCATAAAATTTTAATATTTAAACCAAATTTTCAAAATTTTGAAAAAAGGTTTGGCATATGTGGATGTGTGTGTGTGTGTGTGTGTGTGTGTGTGCATGTTAATGTATATGTGTGTGTTTGTGAATGCATGTGTGTATGTGACTGAATTTAGAAAAGTATATGTGAATGTCTTTGAGAGAGTATGTGTGTGTTAAGGTTGTGTGCATATGTGAGTGAATATGTGAGTATGTGTATGCTTGTGTTAGTGTGCTCTTGAGTGTGAGTTTTTGAGTGTGTACATTTGTATGTGTGCTGAGAAGGGTGACTATGTGTGCACATGTGTGTATGCATGTGTGTGTGCGAGTGTATAAACCCAGCCTTTCATTACTATTTTCCCCCAAGATACTATGATACTACTTGTCACAATCTATTTTAACCTATTTTTCTGATGACAAAACTACTCTTCCTCTGCCTGCATCATGAGAATTGTGCAAGGAACAGCTATTTGTGTGTAAAAATAGAACTCAAAATCACACTACTCAAGGCTGATCCAGGATTATTTGGCTCTGCAGGGTCCTGTGGCCTTGGAGATCAGTGGTGCATGGTTGACAGCCTGGAATAACATTCTGCTCCCCAACAGTTATAAAATTACCTAAGAATTTATGGTTCTGGCAAGTGTGTCTGGCTTTTTATGTGTTAGGTATTAACTTGGAATATCTCACTGGGGAGATTTATTTGACTAAAATGCGTTGAAATTATTTGCATCAATGAACTATAAGTGAAACGTGGTATAAATTATGTAGGAAGGGATTAAAAAATAACAGGGTGACAAAGTGTAGAAAAACCAGTCACGCCCTCTTTTCCCTTGATAGGATTTTCGTCTATTTTAACTTTCAGAGCTTGGAAGTTGAAGTTGAATGTAAGGGAGGAATTTTTACAGCGATAGAGTAAACATCAGACAAATGCATCTGCCAAGAACAGCATGAAAACTGCGTTCATGTTCAAATCAAAGCAAATATTGTTTGAAGACATTAGAAGTGGATAAAGGTGATATCAACCAACCAGACCCCCCAGAGAATACAGGGACTAAATGTCAACCAAAGAATACACATGGGTGGGGGGGACTCATGGCACCAGTTGCATGTGGAGCAGAGATTGTTATTGTCTGGCATCAATAGGAGGAGAGGCCTCTGGCTCTGTGAAGGCTCATTTTCCCAATATAGGGGAAGGCCAGGGTGTTGAGGTGGGAGTGGGAATATCCTCATAGAAGCAGGGGGAGGGGCATGGGGGAGGGGGCAACCAGGAAAGGGGATAATATTTGAAATGTAAATGTATAAACTATCCAATAAAAGATAAAATTCAATTAAAAAAAGAAATAAGAGAAGGAGATTTGAAAATAAAGAACACACATGACCAGCCCTTATTTGTTACAGCTTATTTGCTGTGAAGATTTCTCTGTACTGGTTAGAAGACTTAGTAAGATGAGTGGAGCATACAGTAGTATCACTGGGAGGTGAGGCATAAATAGGAGAAGGGCCTACTAAAAAGAATGAGATGTGAGCCCAGGAGTTGGCATGCATTAGTTACCCACTAGTTCCAAAGGGCTATCTGCATCTACAGGAACACCTAAAATGGAAGGAGGGACTTAGCAGCCAAGGAGAGGAAACACACCTGGTACTGTACTTACTGTATTGTTATAAATATATAAAAATGGGCATGGTGGGCAAAGTTATCATTTGGGAAATCAAGTGAGCAATGAAGTCTGAATTTTATTTCTTCAGAAAAGGAATATATAAGAGGTGATTTATTCTCCCCCCCCCCTCTCTCTCTCTCCCTCTCCTTCTTCCTCTCTTTTCCCATCATCAAGAATATAGAACATGTGTAGAGAATGGTGGTTTGGTGAGTGAAGGAGATAGACTGAAGTTTCAGGCAGGCAAGAATGTAGAGATGGACCTGGTCCCAGACACCTCCCGCCCACCCCCACCCACCATAAAGCAGCCAAGTTAATAAGGAGAGAAGAAAGTCTCCCAGAATCTGCATTTAAGTGATATCTGAGATTCTTAATCAAATCCTAAATTACAAGTATGTAGCCTTGAGACACTGTGTAGTCAGCATGCTGTGGGGCTCAAGAGAGGAGCACAGACTTTCCAGGCTGCTAGGTGCTGGCGAAAGGGAGTGCACAGTTAGCTTCAGACACTGTGGCAACATCAGAGACACCTCGGGATCTCACCTGGGACAATAGCAAGGCCACATTTTAAGAATGAAGTCATTGCTTGAGACTTGGGCTGATCCGCACGTACAGAACTTTGGCAGGAGTAGGGTGCTTTGCTTATAGCGCCATTGTCTATCAGAACAACTTGACATTATGGAGAGAGAAGAAATTTACCTCACAGCATCGTTTAAAGCAGTTACATATGTAAAATGTGATAGACATGAAAAAAATGCAGGAAAAATGAACAGTTATTAAGAGCAAAGGAATTAAACCCAGAGGGCAGAGTTCATTCCAGATGCCGGAGTTAATTAAATATGGTCAGAGTGACCATGATTGTTAGGTTGAAAAATAGAAAAACAAATTTATGAAAATATGAAGGATGAAAAAAGCCATCATAATCTTTATAAGAATTAAATGAACACTCTAGAACTGTAAAATATAACGAAGAAACCATTGTATGGGCTTAAAAACATACTCGATACAAAAGTGGACAATGTCAACAGACTCAAATCTGTGTCAATATTCATTTGAATGTGAAATGTCAAGAAGAGTAGCAATGAAGAACAAAGCAACATTCCCAAGGAACACAGGCAATATATTAGCTTCATATTATAAAATGCACTCCTATAATTAGAAATTTTAGATATAATGGAAAATCTCTTGAAAAATATAACTTGTTATAAAATCCATGGTCAAAGAGAAGCAAACCCAGCAGCCTTATACCTATCGAATCAGTGGAATTCTTAACTGAACATCATCCCCCTAACCAAAGCCAAATTATCTAAATCCAAATAGATTCATGAAAATTTAAGGGAAATTTTAATGAAGAGATAAAATTAATTTTATGGTTGCATTCCCAAGGAATTTAGATCATAAAAAGTGGAGGTCCTGGACTGTCAATATTTCATATGTAGTCCTGTGAATTAATGCAAGTACTTTAAAGCTATGTACTAAACCTGAGCTTATGAAAAGCCTATGTCAATCTCATGCTATGTCTAGAACTAGGCTCAACACAGAGAAGAAATATTAGCAACAAAATGTATGTAAATTGGGCTGGAGAGATGGATACTGCTCTTTCAGAGGACTGGGGTTTGGTCCCCATTACCCACATCAGGAGGCTCACAGATGCCTATAGCACAAGCCACAAGGGGACACCATCTTTAATTCTCCATAGGCATCTGCCCTCATGGGCATTTACCCACACATAGTAAAAATAAAATTTACTTCTTAGAAAGATAGACGTTCATGCTTATAGCACTGTTATTCCTTTGGAAAGAGTCTACACGCTTAGTGGCAAGTGGTAAAATAATTGTGGCTAGTCACACAATAGAAAATTATGCAGCAGTAACAAATTATAGGTACCCATTTTATCAAGGATGAATCCTAACACTAATGTTAATTGAAGGAAGGCAGAATCAACACCAGCACATGAGAACACATGGGCCACAGAATGAGGTAACTCGAACTCATGGAGGCTCACTGGGATCAGGGAGCCTGTAGGGGCCTGACCTAGGTTCTCTGCATGTATGTTAAGGCTGAATAGCTTGGTGTTAGTTTAGGAATCCTGGTGGTGGAAAGAGGGCTATCTCTGACTTTTGTTTACTTGTGCAACACTTTTCCTCCCACTAGGTTGCCTTGTCCAGCCTTGACGTGATGGTATGTGCCTGTTTATATTGTAGCTTTTCATGCAGTATTTGGATGATATCCCTGGAAGGCCTGCTCTTTTCTGAGGGGAGCTGAAGGGGGGGTGGGTCTGGGAGAAGTGGGGCTAGAGGAAACTTCAGTCTTAATGTAATATATGAGAGAAAAAAATGCAAGAATATATCATCATAAAAGGCAGAAATAGTGTCATGGAAGGGTAATGTGAGACTTTGGTGATCCTCAAGACAGGATGTGGAGCACATTGTAAAATTCATTGTGTTTCTTTGAATTTTCATGTCATACACTAACAAAACATTTTTCTCTCTTTCTCAAAATTAAAGCAGATAGCGGCAATTTTACCAACCATTATCTTTGTAGTGTGAGGTATGGAGAAGTGAGTTGTGCATCTTTTAGCTGGCATGAGAAGGGATCAGTTTAAAGAAACTTCGTGCCTGACTGGGAAGAAGTCTAACTATGGGACTTTCCTCTTTCACCTGGTCTCTCTGTGCCTTCTCATCTGCACAGGTGAGTTAGTCCATCATGAAATAGGAAGTGCATAGCAGTCATGCTAACACACTACATATTAATGTAATGTAAATATAATGTAAAGTTTTGAGTACACAAGCAAATCAGATGCAGAGAAGTCATCTAAAGACTAGTGGGCATCACACTTGTATGGCTCTGTAGCCCCAAAAATCATCTAAAAAGATCCAGGTTCTTACCAGTATTTAGTCACTTTAGAACAGAGCTTCAAAGGTTAAAAAATAAGGCTTCTTGCTGCTTGTACAAGGAAGAAGCATATCTACAAAAAAGGAAAGTACTGGATGCCTCTTGGCTAGGAAATTTGAATCTAGAAGTGCAGTACACAGGGTGTGTCTCTTAACAAAGCCAGACTCTTAGTGACTGGACTCTGCTGCCCTGGCTAACACATTATGTGACTAGGGTCTGAAGACAGTGTGGTATGGTAGATACTTGGTGTGTTGGGCACAGTGAGGATGGCGTCACTAATCTGTCCATCATATCTGAGGTTTTGAGTCACAAAACAGAATGACTTTAAATGTGTTGTCTGTATTTTCATTTTCAAATAGACAATGTAAGGAACAGGCTAGAGATAGATCATTGGTTAATAATGCTGGCTGGTCTTCCAGAGGACCCTGGTTTGATTCCCAGTATCCACAGGACGACTCACACCTATCTATTAGTAACTTGTGTCAAGGTGTCTGGCATCGTCTTCCTGCCTTTGTGAGTACTTTACAGATGTGCATGCAGGCAAAACACAATATATATATATATATATATATATATAAAATAATAAAATTAAAAATTAAAAAAATGTAAGGAAAATCAATAGAAAAAGATTTTTTATGAAATCATAAAAAAGCTAACCCAAATGAAATATTAAATGTTCTCTATCCAGTTTTACTTTACATGGGAAACTAAGGCACAGAGACCAAGCTGGGGTAAAGATTCTTTGCTTCAGTTTAGGATACTTCAAAGGTAAACATTTTTTTGTTTATAATTTTAATTAATTTCAGTTGACAAAAATTATGTATGCTCATGGTATGTAATATGGTGTTTTAAGTTATACATTATAGAACAGTTAAATCAAGCATATATATACATATATATATTACTTTATTTATTTCTTATTTATTTTTTTAGTGGTGAGGGCACCTAAAGTCTGTGCTCTCGTTTTTCAAATGTACAATAATATTATTGCTGTAATAATAGTTACCACATTGCTTAATAGAACTGATGAATTCTTGTCTAACTTTTCTTTATCTAGCTATTAATTGTTATCTAATTGAAACTTCAGATGCGTTGGTTTCCACAAACTTTTAATGCTTCTGCTTATACTTCCCCACCCTTTTTCTTTCTGTATGTCTTTATCTATTTGGCCTTCTTTCCAAACTTGTTCAGACAGTGCATTCTTTTTAAGAAATGGAGATTTCCCCCCATACCCCCTGCAGGTCCCAGGCTACCATGTGTTCACTCTTGACCAACCCACATGTGTTGGACATTGGCATGTGAGCTTCTGAGGTATGTTGTTGCTCTGTGTTTATCTGGTAGCTATGACACCTTGAGAGTTTGATACTGTGCATGGATCTGTGGCTCCAAATCAGTAGTACTAAGTTTATAAAAGTGTCAAGATTTTTTTTTTAATCATTGTTTGTTGCAGTGTTTCCCAAGTAAAAGAACCCTGGAGTGCTTTATTGTGGAGTCGTTCTTTTTTTTTTTTTTTAATTTTTTTATTTATTTATTTATTTTTTTTATTAACTTGAGTATTTCTTATATACATTTCAAGTGTTATTCCCTTTCCCGGTTTCCGGGCAAAATCCCCCTCCCCCCTCCCCTTCCTTATGGGTGTTCCCCTCCCAACACTCCCCCCATTGCCGCCCTCCCCCCATAGTCTAGTTAACTGGGGGTTCAGTCTTAGCAGGAACCAGGGCTTCCCCTTCCACTGGTGCTCTTACTAGGATATTCATTGCTACCTATGGGGTCAGAGTCCAGGGTCAGTCCATATATAGTCTTTAGGTAGTGGCTTAGTTCCTGGAAGCTCTGGTTGCTTGACATTGTTGTACTTTTGGGGTCTCGAGCCCCTTCAAGCTCTTCCAGTTCTTTCTCTGATTCCTTCAACGGGGGACCTATTCTCAGCTCAGTGGTTTGCTGCTGGCATTCGCCTCTGTATTTGCTGTATTCTGGCTGTGTCTCTCAGGAGCGATCTACATCCGGCTCCTGTCGGTCTGCACTTCTTTGCTTCATCCATCTTGTCCAATTGGGTGGCTGTATATGTATGGGCCACCTGTGGGGCAGGCTCTGAATGGGTGTTCCTTCAGTCTCTGTTTTAATCTTTGCCTCTCCCTTCCCAGCCAAGGGTATTCTTTTTCCTCATTTAAAGAAGGAGTGAAGCATTCACATTTTGATCATCCGTCTTGAGTTTCGTTTGTTCTAGGGATCTAGGGTAATTCAAGCATTTGGGCTAATAGCCACTTATCAATGAGTGCATACCATGTATGTCTTTCTGTGATTGGGTTAGCTCACTCAGGATGATATTTTCCAGTTCCAACCATTTGCCTACGAATTTCATAAACTCGTTGTTTTTGATAGCTGAGTAATATTCCATTGTGTAGATGTACCACATTTTCTGTATCCATTCCTCTGTTGAAGGGCATCTGGGTTCTTTACAGCTTCTGGCTATTATAAATAAGGCTGCGATGAACATAGTGGAGCACGTGTCTCTTTTATATGTTGAGGCATCTTTTGGGTATATGCCCAAGAGAGGTATAGCTGGATCCTCAGGCAGTTCAATGTCCAATTTTCTGAGGAACCTCCAGACTGATTTCCAGAATGGTTTTACCAGTCTGCAATCCCACCAACAATGGAGGAGTGTTCCTCTTTCTCCACATCCTCGCCAGCATCTGCTGTCACCTGAGTTTTTGATCTTAGCCATTCTCACTGGTGTGAGGTGAAATCTCAGGGTTGTTTTGATTTGCATTTCCCTTATGACTAAAGATGTTGAACATTTCTTTAGGTGTTTCTCAGCCATTCGGCATTCCTCAGCTGTGAATTCTTTGTTTAGCTCTGAACCCCATTTTTTAATAGGGTTATTTGTTTCCCTGCGGTCTAACTTCTTGAGTTCTTTGTATATTTTGGATATAAGGCCTCTATCTGTTGTAGGATTGGTAAAGATCTTTTCCCAATCTGTTGGTTGCCGTTTTGTCCTAACCACCGTGTCCTTTGCCTTACAGAAGCTTTGCAGTTTTATGAGATCCCATTTGTCGATTCTTGATCTTAGAGCGTAAGCCATTGGTGTTTTGTTCAGGAAATTTTTTCCAGTGCCCATGTGTTCCAGATGCTTCCCTAGTTTTTCTTCTATTAGTTTGAGTGTGTCTGGTTTGAAGTGGAGGTCCTTGATCCACTTGGACTTAAGCTTTGTACAGGGTGATAAGCATGGATCGATCTGCATTCTTCTACATGTTGCCCTCCAGTTGAACCAGCACCATTTGCTGAAAATGCTATCTTTTTTCCATTGGATGGTTTTGGCTCCTTTGTCAAAAATCAAGTGACCATAGGTGTGTGGGTTCATTTCTGGGTCTTCAATTCTATTCCATTGGTCTATCTGTCTGTCTCTGTACCAATACCATGCAGTTTTTATCACTATTGCTCTGTAATACTGCTTGAGTTCAGGGATAGTGATTCCCCCTGAAGTCCTTTTATTGTTGAGGATAGCTTTAGCTATCCTGGGTTTTTTGTTATTCCAGATGAATTTGCAAATTGTTCTGTCTAACTCTTTGAAGAATTGGATTGGTATTTTGATGGGGATTGCATTGAATCTGTAGATTGCTTTTGGTAAAATGGCCATTTTTACTATATTAATCCTGCAAATCCATGAGCATGGGAGATCTTTCCATCTTCTGAGGTCTTCTTCAATTTCTTTCCTCAGTGTCTTGAAGTTCTTATTGTACAGATCTTTTACTTGCTTGGTTAAAGTCACACCGAGGTACTTTATATTATTTGGGTCTATTATGAAGGGTGTCGTTTCCCTAATTTCTTTCTCGGCTTGTTTCTCTTTTGTATAGAGGAAGGCAACTGATTTATTTGAGTTAATTTTATACACAGCCACTTTGCTGAAGTTGTTTATCAGCTTTACTAGTTCTCTGGTGGAACTTTTGGGATCACTTAAATATACCATCATGTCATCTGCAAATAGTGATATTTTGACTTCTTCTTTTCCGATCTGTATCCCCTTGATCTCCTTTTGTTGTCTGATTGCTCTGGCTAGAACTTCAAGAACTATATTGAATAAGTAGGGAGAGAGTGGGCAGCCTTGTCTAGTCCCTGATTTTAGTGGGATTGCTTCGAGTTTCTCTGCATTTAGTTTAATGTTAGCAACTGGTTTGCTGTATATGGCTTTTACTATGTTTAGGTATGGGCCTTGAATTCCTATTCTTTCCAGGACTTTTATCATGAAGGGGTGTTGAATTTTGTCAAATGCTTTCTCAGCATCTAATGAAATGATCATGTGGTTTTGTTCTTTCAGTTTGTTTATATGATGGATCACGTTGATGGTTTTCCGTATATTAAACCATCCCTGCATGCCTGGGATGAAGCCTACTTGATCATGGTGGATGATTGTTTTGATGTGCTCTTGAATTCGGTTTGCCAGAATTTTATTGAGTATTTTTGCGTCGATATTCATAAGGGAAATTGGTCTGAAGTTCTCTTTCTTTGTTGTGTCTTTGCGTGGTTTAGGTATAAGAGTAATTATGGCTTCGTAGAAGGAATTCGGTAGTGCTCCATCTGTTTCAATTTTGTGGAATAGTTTGGATAATATTGGTATGAGGTCTTCTATGAAGGTTTGATAGAATTCTGCACTAAACCCGTCTGGACCTGGGCTCTTTTTGGTTGGAAGACCTTTAATGACTGCTTCTATTTCCTTAGGAGTTATGGGGTTGTTTAACTGGTTTATCTGTTCCTGATTTAACTTCGATACCTGGTATCTGTCTAGGAAATTGTCCATTTCCTGAAGATTTTCAAATTTTGTTGAATATAGGTTTTTATAGTAAGATCTGATGATTTTTTGAATTTCCTCTGAATCTGTAGTTATGTCTCCCTTTTCATTTCTAATTTTGTTAATTTGGACGCACTCTCTGTGTCCTCTCGTTAGTCTGGCTAAGGGTTTATCTATCTTGTTGATTTTCTCAAAGAACCAACTTTTGGTTCTGTTGATTCTTTCTATGGTCCTTTTTGTTTCTACTTGGTTGATTTCAGCTCTGAGTTTGATTATTTCCTGCCTTCTACTCCTCCTGGGTGTATTTGCTTCTTTTTGTTCTAGAGCTTTTAGGTGTGCTGTCAAGCTGCTGACATATGCTCTTTCCTGTTTCTTTCTGCAGGCACTCAGCGCTATGAGTTTTCCTCTTAGCACAGCTTTCATTGTGTCCCATAAGTTTGGGTATGTTGTATCTTCATTTTCATTAAATTCTAAAAAGTTTTTAATTTCTTTCTTTATTTCTTCCTTGACCAGGTTATCATTGAGTAGAGCATTGTTCAATTTCCACGTATATGTGGGCATTCTTCCCTTATTGTTATTGAAGACCAGTTTTAGGCCGTGGTGGTCCGATAGCATGCATGGGATTATCTCTGTCTTTCTGTACCTATTGAGGCCCGTTTTTTGACCAATTATATGGTCAATTTTGGAGAAAGTACCATGAGGAGCTGAGAAGAAGTATATCCTTTTGCTTTAGGATAGAATGTTCTATAAATATCCGTTAAGTCCATTTGGCTCATGACTTCTCTTAGTCTGTCGACATCACTGTTTAATTTCTGTTTCCATGATCTGTCCATTGATGAGAGTGGGGTGTTGAAGTCTCCCACTATTATTGTGTGAGGTGCAATGTGTGTTTTGAGCTTTAGTAAGGTTTCTTTTACGTATGTAGTTGCCCTTGTATTTGGGGCATAGATATTTAGGATTGAGAGTTCATCTTGGTGGATTTTTCCTTTGATGAATATGAAGTGTCCTTCCTTATCTTTTTTGATGACTTTTAGTTGGAAATTGATTTTATTTGATATTAGAATGGCTACTCCAGCTTGCTTCTTCTGACCATTTTCTTGGAAAGTTGTTTTCCAGCCTTTCACTCTGAGGTAGTGTCTGTCTTTGTCTCTGAGGTGTGTTTCCTGTAGGCAGCAGAATGCAGTGTCCTCATTGCGTATCCAGTTTGTTAATCTATGTCTTTTTATTGGGGAGTTGAGGCCATTGATATTGAGAGATATTAAGGAATAGTGATTATTGCTTCCCTTTATATTCATATTTGGATGTGAGGTTATGTTTGTGTGCTTTCATTCTCTTTGTTTTGTTGCCAAGATGATTAGTTTCTTGCTTCTTCTAGGGTATAGCTTGCCTCCTTATGTTGGGCTTTACCATTTATTATCCTTTGTAGTGCTGGCTTTGTAGAAAGATATTGTGTAAATTTGGTTTTGTCATGGAATATCTTGGTTTCTCCATCAATGTTAATTGAGAGTTTTGCTGGATACAGTAACCTGGGCTGGCATTTGTGTTCTCTTAGGGTTTGTATGACATCAGTCCAGGATCTTCTGGCCTTCATAGTTTCTGGCGAGAAGTCTGGTGTGATTCTGATAGGTCTCCCTTTATATGTTACTTGACCTTTTTCCCTTACTGCTTTTAATATTCTTTATTTTGTGCGTTTGGTGTTTTGACAATTATGTGACGGGAGGTGTTTCTTTTCTGGTCCAATCTATTTGGAGTTCTGTAGGCTTCTTGTATGTCTATGGGTATCTCTTTTTTTAGGTTAGGGAAGTTTTCTTCTATGATTTTGTTGAAGATATTTACTGGTCCTTTGAGCTGGGAGTCTTCACTCTCTTCTATACCTATTATCCTTAGGTTTGATCTTCTCATTGAGTCCTGGATTTCCTGTATGTTTTGGACCAGTAGCTTTTTCCGCTTTACATTATCTTTGACAGTTGAGTCAATGATTTCTATGGAATCTTCTGCTCCTGAGATTCTCTCTTCCATCTCTTGAATTCTGTTGGTGAGGCTTGTATCTACAACTCCTTGTCTCTTCTTTTGGTTTTCTATATCCAGGGTTGGTTCCATGTGTTCTTTCTTTTTTTTTTTTTTTTTTTTTTGATTTTTTTTTTTATTAACTTGAGTATTTCTTATATACATTTCGAGTGTTATTCCCTTTCCCGGTTTCCGGGCAAACATCCCCCTCCCCCCTCCCCTTCCTTATGGGTGTTCCCCTCCCAACCCTCCCCCAATTGCCGCCCTCCCCCCATAGACTAGTTCACTGGGGGTTCAGTCTTAGCAGGACCCAGGGCTTCCCCTTCCACTGGTGCTCTTACTAGTATATTCATTGCTACCTATGGGGTCAGAGTCCAGGGTCAGTCCATGTATAGTCTTTAGGTAGTGGCTTAGTCCCTGGAAGCTCTGGTTCCTTGGCATTGTTGTACTTTTGGGGTCTCGAGCCCCTTCAAGCTCTTCCAGTTCTTTCTCTGATTCCTTCAATAGGGGACCTATTCTCAGTTCAGTGGTTTGCTGCTGGCATTCGCCTCTATATTTGCTGTATTCTGGCTGTGTCTCTCAGGAGCGATCTACATCCGGCTCCTGTCGGTCTGCACTTCTTTGCTTCATCCATCTTGTCTAATTGGGTGGCTGTATATGTATGGGCCACATGTGGGGCAGGCTCTGAATGGGTGTTCCTTCAGTCTCTGTTTTAATCTTTGCCTCTCCCTTCCCTGCTAAGGGTATTCTTTTTCCTCATTTAAAGAAGGAGTGAAGCATTCACATTTTGATCATCCGTCTTGAGTTTCGTTTGTTCTAGGGATCTAGGGTAATTCAAGCATTTGGGCTAATAGCCACTTATCAATGAGTGCATACCATGTATGTCTTTCTGTGATTGGGTTAGCTCACTCAGGATGATATTTTCCAGTTCCAACCATTTGCCTACGAATTTCATAAACTCGTTGTTTTTGATAGCTGAGTAATATTCCATTGTGTAGATGTACCACATTTTCTGTATCCATTCCTCTGTTGAAGGGCATCTGGGTTCTTTCCATTTTCTGGCTATTATAAATAAGGCTGCGATGAACATAGTGGAGCACGTGTCTCTTTTATATGTTGAGGCATCTTTTGGGTATATGCCCAAGAGAGGTATAGCTGGATCCTCAGGCAGTTCAATGTCCAATTTTCTGAGGAACCTCCACACTGATTTCCAGAATGGTTTTACCAGTCTGCAATCCCACCAACAATGGAGGAGTGTTCCTCTTTCTCCACATCCTCGCCAGCATCTGCTGTCACCTGAGTTTTTGATCTTAGCCAATCGCACTGGTGTGAGGTGAAATCTCAGGGTTGTTTTGATTTGCATTTCCCTTATGACTAAAGATGTTGAACATTTCTTTAGGTGTTTCTCCGCCATTCGGCATTCCTCAGCTGTGAATTCTTTGTTTAGCTCTGAACCCCATTTTTTAATAGGGTTATTTGTTTCCCTGCGGTCTAACTTCTTGAGTTCTTTGTATATTTTGGAAATAAGGCCTCTATCTGTTGTAGGATTGGTAAAGATCTTTTCCCAATCTGTTGGTTGCCGTTTTGTCCTAACCACAGTGTCCTTTGCCTTACAGAAGCTTTGCAGTTTTATGAGATCCCATTTGTCGATTCTTGATCTTAGAGCGTAAGCCATTGGTGTTTTGTTCAGGAAATTTTTTCCAGTGCCCATGTGTTCCAGATGCTTCCCTAGTTTTTCTTCTATTAGTTTGAGTGTGTCTGGTTTGATGTGGAGGTCCTTGATCCACTTGGACTTAAGCTTTGTACAGGGTGATAAGCATGGATCGATCTGCATTCTTCTACATGTTGCCCTCCAGTTGAACCAGCACCATTTGCTGAAAATGCTATCTTTTTTCCATTGGATGGTTTTGGCTCCTCTGTCAAAAATCAAGTGACCATAGGTGTGTGGGTTCATTTCTGGGTCTTCAATTCTATTCCATTGGTCTATCTGTCTGTCTCTGTACCAATACCATGCAGTTTTTATCACTATTGCTCTGTAATACTGCTTGAGTTCAGGGATAGTGATTCCCCCTGAAATCCTTTTATTGTTGAGGATAGCTTTAGCTATCCTGGGTTTTTTGTTATTCCAGATGAATTTGCAAATTGTTCTGTCTAACTCTTTGAAGAATTGGATTGGTATTTTGATGGGGATTGCATTGAATCTGTAGATTGCTTTTGGTAAAATGGCCATTTTTACCATATTAATCCTGCCAATCCATGAGCATGGGAGATCTTTCCATCTTCTGAGGTCTTCTTCAATTTCTTTCCTCAGTGTCTTGAAGTTCTTATTGTACAGATCTTTTACTTGCTTGGTTAAACTCACACCGAGGTACTTTATATTATTTGGGTCTATTATGAAGGGTGTCGTTTCCCTAATTTCTTTCTCGGCTTGTTTCTCTTTTGTATAGAGGAAGGCAACTGATTTATTTGAGTTAATTTTATACCCAGCCACTTTGCTGAAGTTGTTTATCAGCTTTAGTAGTTCTCTGGTGGAACTTTTGGGATCACTTAAATATACTATCATGTCATCTGCAAATAGTGATATTTTGACCTCTTCTTTTCCGATCTGTATCCCCTTGATCTCCTTTTGTTGTCTGATTGCTCTGGCTAGAACTTCAAGAACTATATTGAATAAGTAGGGAGAGAGTGGGCAGCCTTGTCTAGTCCCTGATTTTAGTGGGATTGCTTCAAGTTTCTCTGCATTTAGTTTAATGTTAGCAACTGGTTTGCTGTATATGGCTTTTACTATGTTTAGGTATGGGCCTTGAATTCCTATTCTTTCCAGGACTTTTATCATGAAGGGGTGTTGAATTTTGTCAAATGCTTTCTCAGCATCTAATGAAATGATCATGTGGTTCTGTTCTTTCAGTTTGTTTATATAATGGATCACGTTGATGGTTTTCCGTATATTAAACCATCCCTGCATGCCTGGGATGAAGCCTACTTGATCATGGTGGATGATTGTTTTGATGTGCTCTTGAATTCGGTTTGCCAGAATTTTATTGAGTATTTTTGCGTCGATATTCATAAGGGAAATTGGTCTGAAGTTCTCTTTCTTTGTTGTGTCTTTGTGTGGTTTAGGTACAAGAGTAATTGTGGCTTCGTAGAAGGAATTCGGTAGGGCTCCATCTGTTTCAATTTTGTGGAATAGTTTGGATAATATTGGTATGAGGTCTTCTATGAAGGTTTGATAGAATTCTGCACTAAACCCGTCTGGACCTGGGCTCTTTTTGGTTGGGAGACCTTTAATGACTGCTTCTATTTCCTTAGGAGTTATGGGGTTGTTTAACTGGTTTATCTGTTCCTGATTTAACTTCGATACCTGGTATCTGTCTAGGAAATTGTCCATTTCCTGAAGATTTTCAAATTTTGTTGAATATAGGTTTTTATAGTAAGATCTGATGATTTTTTGAATTTCCTCCGAATCTGTAGTTATGTCTCCCTTTTCATTTCTGATTTTGTTAATTTGGACACACTCTCTGTGTCCTCTCGTTAGTCTGGCTAAGGGTTTATCTATCTTGTTGATTTTCTCAAAGAACCAACTTTTGGTTCTGTTGATTCTTTCTATGGTCCTTTTTGTTTCTACTTGGTTGATTTCAGCTCTGAGTTTGATTATTTCCTGCCTTCTACTCCTCCTGGGTGTATTTGCTTCTTTTTGTTCTAGAGCTTTTAGGTGTGCTGTCAAGCTGCTGACATATGCTCTTTCCTGTTTCTTTCTGCAGGCACTCAGCGCTATGAGTTTTCCTCTTAGCACAGCTTTCATTGTGTCCCATAAGTTTGAGTATGTTGTATCTTCATTTTCATTAAATTCTAAAAAGTTTTTAATTTCTTTCTTTATTTCTTCCTTGACCAGGTTATCATTGAGTAGAGCATTGTTCAATTTCCACGTATATGTGGGCATTCTTCCCTTATTGTTATTGAAGACCAGTTTTAGGCCGTGGTGGTCCGATAGCACGCATGGGATTATTTCTATCTTTCTGTACCTGTTGAGGCCCGTTTTTTGACCAATTATATGGTCAATTTTGGAGAAAGTACCATGAGGAGCTGAGAAGAAGGTATATCCTTTTGCTTTAGGATAGAATGTTCTATAAATATCCGTTAAGTCCATTTGGCTCATGACTTCTCTTAGTCTGTCTACATCACTGTTTAATTTCTGTTTCCATGATCTATCCATTGATGAGAGTGGGGTGTTGAAATCTCCCACTATTATTGTGTGAGGTGCAATGTGTGTTTTGAGCTTTAGTAAGGTTTCTTTTATGTATGTAGGTGCCCTTGTATTTGGGGCATAGATATTTAGGATTGAGAGTTCATCTTGGTTGATTTTTCCTTTGATGAATATGAAGTGTCCTTCCTTATCTTTTTTGATGACTTTTAATTGAAAATTGATTTTATTTGATATTAGAATGGCTACTCCAGCTTGCTTCTTCTGACCATTTGCTTGGAAAGTTGTTTTCCAGCCTTTCACTCTGAGGTAGTGTCTGTCTTTGTCTCTGAGGTGTGTTTCCTGTAGGCAGCAGAATGCAGGGTCCTCGTTGCGTATCCAGTTTGTTAATCTATGTCTTTTTATTGGGGAGTTGAGGCCATTGATATTGAGAGATATTAAGGAATAGTGATTATTGCTTCCCGTTATATTCATATTTGGATGTGAGGTTATGTTTGTGTGCTTTCATTCTCTTTGTTTTGTTGCCAAGACGATTAGTTTCTTGCTTCTTCTAGGGTATAGCTTGCCTCCTTATGTTGGGCTTTACCATTTATTATCCTTTGTAGTGCTGGATTTGTAGAAAGATATTGTGTAAATTTGGTTTTGTCATGGAATATCTTGGTTTCTCCATCAATGTTAATTGAGAGTTTTGCTGGATACAGTAATCTGGGCTGGCATTTGTGTTCTCTTAGGGTCTGTATAACATCAGTCCAGGATCTTCTGGCCTTCATAGTTTCTGGCGAGAAGTCTGGTGTGATTCTGATAGGTCTCCCTTTACATGTTACTTGACCTTTTTCCCTTACTGCTTTTAATATTCTTTCTTTATTTTGTGCGTTTGGTGTTTTGACAATTATGTGACGGGAGGTGTTTCTTTTCTGGTCCAATCTATTTGGAGTTCTGTAGGCTTCTTTTATGTCTATGGGTATCTCTTTTTTTAGGTTAGGGAAGTTTTCTTCTATGATTTTGTTGAAGATATTTACTGGTCCTTTGAGCTGGGAGTCTTCACTCTCTTCTATACCTATTATCCTTAGGTTTGATCTTCTCATTGAGTCCTGGATTTCCTGTATGTTTTGGACCAGTAGCTTTTTCCGCTTTACATTATCTTTGACAGTTGAGTCAATGATTTCTATGGAATCTTCTGCTCCTGAGATTCTCTCTTCCATCTCTTGTATTCTGTTGGTGAAGCTTGTATCTACAGCTCCTTGTCTCTTCTTTTGGTTTTCTATATCCAGGGTTGTTTCCATGTGTTCTTTCTTGATTGCTTCTATTTCCATTTTTAATTCCTTCAACTGTTTGATTGTGTTTTCCTGGAATTCTTTCAGGGATTTTTGCGATTCCTCTCTGTAGGCTTTTACTTGTTTATTAATGTTTTCCTGTGCTTCCCTAAGTGTGTTCATGTCTTTCTTGAAGTCCTCCAGCATCATGATCAAATATGATTTTGAAACTAGATCTTGCTTTTCTGGTGTGTTTGGATATTCCATGTTTGTTTTGGTGGGAGAATTGGGCTCCGATGATGGCATGTAGTCTTGGTTTCTGTTGCTTGGGTTCCTGCACTTGCCTCTCGCCATCAGATTATCTCTAGTGTTACTTTGTTCTGCTATTTCTGACAGTGGCTAGACTGTCCTATAAGCCTGTGTGTCAGGAGTGCTGTAGACCTGTTTTCCTCTCTTTCAGTCAGTTATGGGGACAGAGTGTTCTGCTTTCGGGCGTGTAGTTTTTCCTCTCTACAGGTCTTCAGCTGTTCCTGTGGGCCTGTGTCTTGAGTTCACCAGGCAGCTTTCTTGCAGCAGAAAATTTGGTCTTACCTGTGGTCCCGAGGCTCAGGTTTGCTCGTGGGGTGCTGTCCAGGGGCTCTCTGCAGCGGCAGCAACCAGGAAGACCTGTGCCGCCCCTTCCGGGAGCTTCAGTGCACCAGGGTTCCAGATGGTCTTTGGCTTTTTCCTCTGGCGTCCGAGATGTGTGTGCAGGGAGCAGTCTCTTCTGGTTTCCCAGGCCTGTCTGCCTCTCTGAAGGTTTAGCTCTCCCTCCCACGGGATTTGGGTGCAGAGACCTGTTTATCCGGTCTGTTTCCTTCAGTGTCCGGCGGTGTCTCTGGCAGGGGTCCTGCTGCTCCTGGGCCCTCCCCCACGGGAGCCCAGAGGCCTTATACAGTTGCCTCTTGGGCCAGGGATGTGGGCAGGGGTGAGCAGTGTTGGTGGTCTCTTCCGCTCTGCAGCCTCAGGAGTGCCCACCTGACCAGGCAGTTGGGTCTCTCTCTCACCGGGTCTGGGAGCAGAGAGCTGCTGCGGGCCGGGATCCGCGGGTGTGGGACTTCCGGTAAACACAGAACGTGCCTGGTTCTAGAGAAATTCTGCTTCTGTGTGTCCCAAGCTCACCAGGCAGCTTTCTTGCAGCAGAAAATTTGGTCTTACCTGTGGTCCCGAGGCTCAAGTTCGCTCGTGGGGTGCTGCCCAGGGGCTCTCTGCAGTGGCAGCAACCAGGAAGACCTGTGCCGCCCCTTCCGGGAGCTTCAGTGCACCAGGGTTCCAGATGGTCTTTGGCTTTTTCCTCTGGCGTCCGAGATGTGTGTGCAGGGAGCAGTCTCTTCTGGTTTCCCAGGCCTGTCTGCCTCTCTGAAGGTTTAGCTCTCCCTCCCACGGGATTTGGGTGCAGAGAACTGTTTATCCGGTCTGTTTCTTTCAGGTTCCGGCGGTGTCTCAGGCACAGGGGTCCTGCCGCTCCTGGGCCCTTCCCCTCGGGAGCCCAGAGGCCTTATACAGTTTCCTCTTTGGCCAGGGATGTGGGCAGGGGTGAGCAGTGTTGGTGGTCTCTTCCGCTCTGCAGCCTCAGGAGTGCCCACCTGACCAGGCGGTTGGGTCTCTCTCTCACCGGGTCTGGGAGCAGAGAGTTGCTGCGGGCCGGGATCCGCGGGTGTGGGACTTCCGGTAAACACAGAACGTGCCCGGTCCTAGAGAAATTCTGCTTTCCTGTGTCCCAAGCTCACCAGGCAGCTTTCTTGCAGCAGAAAATTTGGTCTTACCTGTGGTCCCGAGGCTCAGGTTCGCTCGTGGGGTGCTCCCCACGGGCTCTCTGCAGCGGCAGCAACCAGGAAGTGTGGAGTCGTTCTTAAGCACAACTTTGCTGCTTCTTTTGCCTGAAATAGAGGGTAGCATGTATTTAGAACACAAGATGCAGGGTTTGTGTCTACAAGCAGCAGTTGACCACAGTCTACTTGAGTACTGTTTGTAGACATCTGCTTGGATATTTGCATGGCTACAAGCAGAAGATAAAGAGTGACACAGGCCATTTTTTTTTCTTTTAGAGATTTAGGGCTGGGGCATGGCTCATCTATAGAGTGTTTACCTAGCTCCTAAGAAGCTCTTGATTCCATCCTTAGCACACAAAATAAACAAACAGTCAAGCAGACAAACACACACACACACACACACACACACACACACACACAAAGAAACGCACCCAAACAATAAGTTGATTAATTTAAACATTTCATGTACGTATGAATTATACACTGTACATATTTCCCCCAACACAACCTACTTCTCCCTTTTCTTACCCACAATACCCGCAATACCTATTAGTTTTTGAACTCCCTCTATGGTTTCAGGTCTACTTTTACATCATATGATTTTATGTATCGATCTAAATTCTTGGAATTATAAAGGAGAGGAAACATGCATCCTGAGATTGGCTTAATTTGGCTATCTCCAGATGCATCAATTTTATTGTAAATGATGTAACTTTCCTTTTCTTTATGATTGAAAAGGATTTTTCATTATATATACTTTACACTTTCTTTATCCATTTCTCTGTCATTAGACATCTGGTTGGTCTTATCACAGCTATTGTAAACAGTGCTGCCGTTAACACTGTAGCCCGAGTATCTCTGTGGTATGATGGCTTGGACTCTCTTTGGTAAATATCCAGCCATATGGTAGATCGAATTTTAGTTGTTTTTTTTTTTTTTTTTGAGAAATTGCCATACTGATTTGATTGGAGTCAGCACTATTTTGAATTCCCATCAAGTGTCCTTAGACACTGAGCTAGGCTCTGTAGCCCCCACAGCACCCTCACCACCAAACCTCCCAAAGCATGGCCATCAAGGGGCTAATAGATCACAGAAAGAGAAAGTAAGTAGTTTGTGTGTTATTCTGCTGTTAGTCTTTATGAGCCAAGAGCCAAGAGCCTGCTTTAAAATGTAATCTATAATTCATTGCAGATGAAGCATAAAATGCAAAAACATTAATTTTTACAACTTTCATTATTTACGACACTTCCCCTGTCTTCTATTAAAAATTATCCTTTGTTAGATATATAGAATGTTCGCAGCTGCTAGATTATTTACAAGGGGGTTGATAAACAGTTGTAATGATTTAGCCATTAGAAAATAAGAGTACTTATGAAAAAGTAACTTGCTTCTGAGATGTTTTTGCATGAAATTAAGATTACAACAGGAGAATAAAATTTATTCGCCAAGACCTAATTGCCAACTAAAATGGATCTAAGTATAGAACTTTAGAATTCTATTTTGGTCATGGTCCATAATAAAATACCCTGAATATTATATTACCAATGAGAAATATTAATTAGAAGAGTTTCTCTGGCTTGAGGAGAGAGGAAGAAATAAAATTCAAAACAACTCAAGACCATGAAGTCGGTGAAGTTTCTCTCCTGGTTCTTACCTCTTCCCTAGGAGCTAAAGAAGTGGCATCTCTAGGTAATGATTGTCTCGGGTATTGAGGAGGAGGATGGCAGCCCAGCCACCCTGCTTTCACAGAGTCCAGGGTAGCCGTGAGGTAAGGCCCTAGGAAGGAACCTGTGACTTGGCTAGTGCTGGCAAGGATCTATGCACAGTATATCCCAGGCTCCTCTCTGATGGTGATGAAGATTCTGGCTAGAACTGAGAATTATGGAGCTAAGAACTGCAGAATGAAAGATATTTGTTTGGTTTGACACATGATATGTTCACAAAAACAAACAAACAAACAAACAAACAAACAAAAACCCCTGAAAACCCGGGTCATCAGGTGATGTAGTAAACTGATATTTTGTTGTATATAAACATGGAGAAATAACAAAATATAAATGAAGGGCTGTAAAGGAACAGAGATGTTATGTAGGAAAGGTAGGATAGAGCATGTGTGCAGCTCTCAACAGAACATTAAGGTGAAATGGGAGCGTGCCCTACAGGAGTTAGACAGGAATCCCTCCCACATCATGAAAAGAAAATGCTGCAGATCCATGTATAAAACCAATGTACCCAGATAAAACATGGTCTTGCAGTCAAATGAATGAACCCACCCTACTAGTTCTGATATTCCCAGTTTCCTGTAGCCTGTGTACTACCATGGACAGAATACTGTCTTTCCAAAATGCATGGCAGGCCAGAAGCTCAGAGGTGATTCCTGGAAATGAGATCTTTGAAGGAATACTTAGCCTTGAAATAAATCCAGTGACGGTGGTGTCCCTTTATGAAGCGAACAAATGGAAAGACAAGAGAAGGACTGGGTGGACAGAAGCGTTATAGTAATGCAGCTGCCACCAGGGACTTGGAAGAAAGCCAAGGATGTTCCTCCCTTAGTAGAGCTCCTAGCAGGACCCAGTCCCACTGGTATTGTGACTTTAGGCTTCATCCTTCAGAACTGCAAGGGACTAAATGGTTGTTGTAATAACTTATAGATTGGTCTTCTGAAATTAATGTTGCTCCACATCTCCTCAAAGTGAGCTGGTTCTGTCCTGGAATGTGGATTGGTGAGCAGAAAAGGAAAATAGCATGTGGAGTAACACACACAGACACACAGACACACAGACAGATACACACACATGTGCATGAACATGTGCACAGAGATGTACAAAGACACAGAAACACACACACATGTGCATGAACATGTGCACAGAGATGTACACAGACACAGAAACACACACACACAGACACAAGCACACACACACAGGCACACACAGACACAAACACACACAGAGAGACAGAGACAAAGAGATAGAGATAGAGAAAGGGAAAGAGAGAGAAACCAAAATCTATACACTGAGACTTTCATTAAAAATGAACTGGCAGACATCAATGTTCTGACATTAAGAAAATCAGAAGAAGAAGAAACAGCCACAAAAACATCTCTGTGACATGGACTTACTTCAGTTGCATTGAATGGGTTAATTTGTGATTTATTATTAAAATGATTGAATGGACTTGCGCAGCAGTGAGACTTGCATTTGTCATACCACAAATGTCCCGCTCGACATCATAGATTCCTTGATGCTTTATACTCACACAGTCTACAAAAATTGTATTTTAGAAACTCAGCGATAAGTTGGTTTGACATTTACAAAAAGAAATTTATGAAGTAGAACAGAAGTAAACAATGGTTGGCATAAAATAACTTAAAATAAAGTATTTCATTAGCTGCCATGAGAACTAAAGTAGAAATGTTTTCATATCAAACTATATTTTGGTATATATGTATGCACAAATTCAATATATATGCAGGTAGTACGTATGCATCTCTCTGTGTGTGTGCGGCTGTGTGTACGCATGTGCATGAATATTGGTGCATACTCTGACACTCATGTGATACTCCTATGGAGATCAGAGAGTAACTTGTGGAAGTTGGTTCAGTCCTTTCACCATGGGCCACAAGGCTTTGAACCCTTGTCGCCAGGCTTGATGGCAAGTAACTTTACCCACTGAGCCATCTCCCAGGTTCCAGAAAGATTTTCTTAAAAAGTTAATGCTCCAAGGGACATGTCTGGATTTGTGTTTCCACTGTAGCCCGGGTCTGGGTTGGTGTCCATGGACCATGTTGCCACTGAAGGTCATAAAGATGTCTGCTGTCTGTGCTGCTTCCTGAAGCCATGTTGATGTCCATAGACAGGGCTGCTTCTGAGACCCTTATCTGTATCAGCGGTCCTTCTGCAGCCAGGGGCTATGTTTGCAGGCTGTGCTGTCACCAGAAACCATGATTCACGATCCCACTGGTTATAAAGAGCAAGGAAGCCATTTTTGCTATGATATCGATGCCTGCAAATGCATAGCTGAGAAAGAGGGATATGGAATGCTTCTGTGACAATCCCTACTCTCATTTCCCCCAAAAGAGTAATAGTATAAGCAGGAAGCCATTAATGGGAACTCTTTTAAAACCATGTGATAAGGATGCTAGAGTGCAGTTCTCCACAATTGATGGCTTCTGGCAGGGCTGTGGGAAGAGAAGGACTCAGATGTATTTAAGGGGCCAGCCACTGAAAGTTTTACTATGCTCCAATGAGTATATAGATAGCACAAATTGAACTTTTTTATGTTTTTTAAAATTAAAATTATTTTTATTTTTTGGGGGATGGAGGTCACAAGGGTGGGGAGACAGACATGGAAGGACTCAGAAGTGAGTATAATCATGGTTCATGATATGAAATTCCCAAAGAATCATAACATAAAAGTATTATTGGAAAAATAAACCAGTTTCCTCTTAGAAGTGATGAAGTTATTAGAAATATTTAGGGAACTGATGGTACAATAAAATATATTAGGATTAATTTTAAAAAGTTAATGTTCATGAACAACGATGGCCATGGACATCCAGTTAGCTATCCAGGAGTTACTTAATGGAAGCCATGCTTTGAGGAACATGTACATCCTACTGAAGACAGGTAGATGAAAGGACCTCGTTATTTCTCTTTCCTTTCGAGCTGCCTGGACCAGTTGGTCTGTTTCAAACTCTGTGACTCAGGGTCAGTTTGTGTTGGCCCGAGATTTAAGTGAAGCTTTAGTTATGACTTCTTGATGTTAGCATAGGACATAGTGGAAGTGAAAAGGGGTGGATGGGGTTGTGGTCAGGGACAGCGGAAGCTAACAAATGGCTGCAGTGGCCTGCATTAGGGACAGTGAGTGTAGTCAAGTCTGGTATAAAGGGTTTAGAAGGCTACACTAATTGTGAGCTTTTGCCTTGATTGGTCAGGTCAGGGCTATTGAAATTCTCTTTTCTGATTAATAAAATTAGAATTCTTTGAAGGTTTCATACATTTATACAATATATATTCTGCCCTCCACCACCGCCTCCCTCTAATACCCCCCAAGTACCTTTGCACCCCAGAACCCTACAATATTTCTTAGTTTTTTTGGGGGGTTATTGATAGCTGATTGAATCTAATTAGTGCTGTCCACATGCAGGTGGGTTGTGGCCATTCACTGGGGCATGGACATGGGCTGTGGTCACACCTCCAAATGAAAGTATCCACACCCCAGCAGCCATAAACTGCCAATAGCTCTTCTGATTGGGGTGGGGCCTAGGGGCCCTCTGAACTCCACATAGGAATTCCAACTGTCTTGGTTTTGTGCAGGGCTTGCTCATTTCAGATCTGAGATGGCAGTTAAGAATCATGCTATCTGAGCAGTTTGTATCTTGAGTACAATTGATAGCATCCAGATGCATTTGTCACTACAGCCTGCCAAATAGAGACTCACTCTAATGATAGTTGTGGTTGGCACTCAAGAAAATGTTTAGGTGGCTGAACTTTTATGTGGGTGTGTAAGTTTCAAGTCCATAATTATACAATGGTAAAAGTGGTCTTTGGTCATATCCGATTGGGTTAGAGATGGAGAAGGAATAACTGTCAGCCTCTTGCCATAGAAAGGCTGATAGAACATTAATTACTGCTATGAGCCATCCACTGTGTCTCAGGGGCTCTGTTAGGTGATTGGACAGCATTTCCTTTAGTTCTTTTGTAGAATTACTTGATATAAAGAAACTGTGCTAGATTCTTATGCCTAAAGCAATGCCTAGCATAAGTGGAACTTTTAATAAATAATTGTTGAGTGTTAAATTACTGCTTGTATACATGAAAAAAATGGAGTTCAGACCTCTGATTTTCCCTAGGGTCTTAGCTCTTGTCAGTATACCACACTTCTTCCATGCAATCAAAGGCCCACACATTGCTATTAAACTTTTGTCCATTGATCTCATATCCTGGATGGGTATCCAAGGCAAACACTTGTCACCAGAGAAAATTTAGCTTCACCAGAGTCAATTTTTAATTTGATCACATTTGCTGCTTCTTCAGAAACTAGACTTCTTAGACTGTTGCCAAGGGCAAGAGAGAGAGGAGATAAACTCCATTTTGCTAACTCAGGTAGTTTCTTACCCTCAGTGGGACTTATTCTGCTACATAGCACACATTTCAAGTTGTCATTTTAATCTTGCCCTGAGGACTTTAAGAAGAGCTGAAATAGTCCATAAAACTCTGGAATTCTTGCATTACTCCAAAATGCTTCTAAAAATATTATTCTCCCAGTTTAACTTAAAGCTGAAGAAATGATCCACAAAACCAATGTGTGACTTACCATGATGTTTCTGTGTATTGTTGAAAGATGATTATTTTTTCAATAGCCATTAATTATGACTTGTAATATTTAGAAATATATTATCATGCCCAGATTAACTATCTTGGATATAATACAATAAATAATAGTTAAACACATTCTGTGTCTATGATGAATGACTATTTTGGGGGAGGGAAAGCAATGGTATCTAGTCTTACTGGATATTAAACTTCTTGGTATTTTTTGTAGGACCTGGAAGTCAACTCAAGATTGAGTTCTGAGCACGAAGGAAATTTATATGCCCCAGAGCGGAAAAAACAGCAGGGAATAAGAGACAAAGACAGGAGATAGAGGATGAGGGAGAAAGGGAAGGAAACAAGGGAGAGAGAGAAGGGTTATTTTTTCTCTGGGGGACAAAGGACTGCCTCTGGATGGAGAGGAAAGAGATTTGACCCATAGGAAAAGGGCAGTTTATAAAGGCAAAAGAAGTCACATGTTAGGATGTGCTGAATTCTGATTGGGCATGTTAATTCTGTGAGCCTAAGGCAACATTTGATTGCTGGACTTCAACCTTGACAGTTGGTAGTCAGCCTCAGAAGGGAGAAGTAGACTAATAAGGGAATAGAACTTATTGCTTAGCTTTCAGGATGTAATCTAATGGTTTTTAGCAAGGCAGAGCGAATAGGGGAGAAGGGCAAGACTTGCCCAAGCCATGTTTGCCATGCATGCTTGGGCCGGCTAGAGCCTGTTCACTTTCTTTAACAGAGTGTGTGAGATAAGACAGTGCACAGAAATATGTGTAGCACACAGTACTCAAGCTGGCTCTTGAAGTTGCTCATTAGAGCCAGTGTGGGTTATTCAGGGAACAAATGGCATTGATAACACAGGGATAATAACAATCAGTGTTTTATGGTGTATCCCCCTCAGTGGTAGATGAGGTGAGAATGGTAAGATAATTAAGTAGAATACAAACACACACTTCCTGAAGTGTGTTCATAGGATTTCACATTTCCATGATCTCACTAGAATCCTAACAGTGTGGAGATCAGACCTACACAAGCTCTTGAAGGAGTCTTTCCTTAACACTGTAGTGGATAATCACGGCTGTCTTAGAGGATGAGAAATATAATCAGTTAAAACTTGGCATGTGGAAAGGTCTTGGCTATATGTACTTGTTATTATTAAGAACTCAAAAGCGAAATTACCTGACAAAATCACTTTGGGAGCAGGGGTAGAGTCAGTACCACACTCTGATGTAAAGTCTACTGGTTGGTCCTTTAGTTTTCTGCAGGGGTATGGAACTTGGGTGCAGACAGACAGGATGCCATGGCAAGAATGACATTTAATCTGCATCTTCCATGATGAGTATGATTTTAGTAGACAAAAACACCAGGATTTCACATTTCCATGATCTCACTAAATTCCTAACAGTATAAGCAGCCATAGCAATAGATTTCCTTTTTTTTTTTTTATTAACTTGAGTATTTCTTATATACATTTCGAGTGTTATTCCCTTTCCCGGTTTCCGGGCAAACATCCCCCTAATCCCTCCCCCTCCCCTTCTTTATGGGTGTCCCCCTTCCAGCCCTCCCCCCATTGCCACCCTCCCCCAACAGTCTAGTTCACTGGGGGTTCAGTCTTAGCAGGACCCAGGGCTTCCCCTTCCACTGGTGCTCTTACTAGGATATTCATTGCTACCTATGAGGTCAGAGTCCAGGGTCAGTCCATGTATAGTCTTTAGGTAGTGGCTTAGTCCCTGGAAGCTCTGGTTCCTTGGCATTGTTGTACATATGGGGTCTCGAGCCCCTTCAAGCTCTTCCAGTTCTTTCTCTGATTCCTTCAACGGGGGTCCTATTCTCAGTTCAGTGGTTTGCTGCTGGCATTCGCCTCTGTATTTGCTGTATTCTGGCTGTGTCTCTCAGGAGCGATCTACATCCGGCTCCTGTCGGCCTGCACTTCTAGCAATAGATTTCCTTATTTGCTCCTTTCCACTGACTCATTGGCATGGTGACACAATCAATTAGTGACTCTGTCATATGGGCACGTGACAGAGAGATTGGGTGTCTTTGCCTTTGCTTAACAGCCTTATCATGACTTTTTCTTTAAAATTCTGTGTCCTTGGAATAATGCTTCTAGACTGTTGTGTTGTAAGAAGCAAGGCCCACTCGATCCAACATGGCTTTACACAGGCTCTGCTTAAGGGATGGCAGCTTTCTCTTTAAAAGCCAGTGATCCAGTGAGCAGTAATGAAAACGAAGATCTGAGTGGCAGGAAAAACTCTTCAGAATCTCATTGTAAAACCTCTTGTGGATGTGCTCCTGTGTATAGCTGTTTAAAGTTCAAGGGGATAGCAAAGACCTCAACAGCCCTTTCAATTACCTCCAGCCTGTGTGCACTCTAATCCCCCTGCTCCTGGAGATGTGATCTGGGAAATCCTATCAGAGATAAAGGACACGCTAGCCAAAATGTCACAAACGTATTACAGAATAAACCTAGGCAGATGAGGGGCTTGAGATGCGTTTCACTGGACCTTTTTCAAACTTCAAAAATAGTTCTGTCCTAATGTCTGCTCTTTGAAGAAAGTCCTGGGAAATGGCAAAGCTGAGCACGATGTATACCAGGAAGTGATTGCTCTTGGGAATCCTTGAGTCCTTTTGATGTGAATCTTCAAATGAAAAAGAGCTTTTGACATCATCCTCGAACATGCCCCGTCAATGGGAATGAATCTCCCTCCTTACCTAAGGGAGCTGGTACCAGGAATGAGGCTCTGAAGTCAAATGGGTTTCAAAAGGTGCTGACATTTCCTGGTGAATAGTTAATCGCTCAACCTTCAAAGGGCTGGACTGGGATGTTATCTTTAAACAGATGCAAATGAGGGTGCTTTCCCTTGAACTTATTACACTAGGGCATATGAATCACTTCATTAATTAAAACAAAGAATGCACCAAGTCTTGTTTGTTTTGTTTTGTCATACTTCCCTGGACCCTTCTGAATAAATAGTGAATATCACATTTTTCTCTATTGCACATTTGATGTTATTGGTTTGGCTCCAAAAAGGAGTATTTTTTTGTAGAAATATTCAAAGTTCGATCTTTTCTCTAATGTTGTCTCTCAGTCCTCTGACATTGGTGTCATTTTCTTTCCCATCATTAGCTTAAAAACAAGTTGATTGATACATAACTTTACACAGATTACACAACCAAATCACTAAAAGTCAGTGGCTTTTACTATATTCAGAGTTCTGTAACCACTTCCACAGTGAATTCTAGAACATTTCTCATCCCTAATATGAGTCTTGTCCCTTAGATGTTACTTCCCTGTTCTTTCCTTCACTTCCACCCCAAACCCAGATGTGGCTCATCTTTCCTGTCTCTTGAGATGTCTTTTCTCTTGACATGTTGTACATTTAGAACTTTGGGGCTACCTCTCTTCATTTAGGGTCATGTCTTTAGAATTCAACAGTAGTTCTGGTCAGTTTTTGTTATCTTGACCCAGTCAAAGTTACCTGGGAAGAGGAACCTCAGCTGACGAAATGTTTTACCAGACTGGCCTGCATGCAACCCTGTAGGGCATTTTCTTGATTATTGCTTGAAGTTGGAGGACCAGGCCCACTGTGGGATTGTACCAGCCATGGGCAGGATATATGGAAGCAGGCTGAATGAGTCAGGAAGGCAGCATTCTCCCATGAGCCTTTGCATCAGCTGCTGCCTCCATGTCCCTGCCTTTAGCTTTTTCTGCTCTGACTTGTCTCAGAGAAGCAGTGTGACCTCAGAACTATAAGACAATATAAGCCCTTTCCTCCCCAGTTGCCTTTGGTCATAATATTTTTTATCAAAATGGGATGACACACATGTTAGGATGCTTGTTTTATGAACTCACGACAGAAAACTTGTCAACTGTGGTAAACGATAGTGGAAGGCTTTCCTATGTGACGGGAATGCTAGGCAAGGTGGACACACAGTAGCTTCAGGAGCTTGGACTGGTCCAGACTTCTGAGTCTGTTTTACTAGATTCCTGTGGCTTTTCCTTTATAGGATGCCTGCAGGGACTGTACCTCAATGATCTCACTCTGCTCCTTATGCACCCCCTCCCTTCCTTATGGTAGCCATAGAAGAGCCATGGCAAGAGAAGCTGGGAAGAGCAGTGTCTGGAACATTCCAGCTATCCACTGTGTAGAGCACACTGTAGTCTTGAAAGTAGTATGAATGAAATAATGGCTGCCACGTCACCGTTCTAACATGTCTTCTGTGGTCAGCAATGGAGATTTCTGGTTTAGACATGGCAATCCTGAAGATCAGAGATGACACCTAACAGCTAACTATAGAGGATGGAGATGTGGTAGCCAGTGTTCCAACGCCTATATTACTTTGCAGGTGATGTGTTGATCTGGAAATTATATCCACAGTGAATAATTATCTCACGTACACTGTTACAACCAGAAGAGAAATTCACGGTTAAAATTTATTGTCTAGTAAAATTGATATTTTGTTGACCGTGTAATAGATTGTGGAGGCATTTGGGTATTTATTTCTCTTCCATTCTTACTTATTTTATATCCTTACTGCATCGTGATTCTGTTCAAACCCTGTGTTTGACATTCCAGGATGAGCAGAGGTGGCCAGAACTAGATCTGTGGTTAGCAAAGAAAAATCTTACTGTAAATATTTTGAATTTGGATGAACTTTGCTTCCAACTTCCAACCCCATCAACTGAAAACATGCAGGTGCTACTGCTGTTGTGGGGAGAGGCACTGCAGCTAACCTCAGAAGTAGACATCCCAAGAAAAATGCTATTTTGCTTGGAAACGATTTGTACCCTTGTGGAGAACCATTCTTACAAAAAACCACATGTGTCAGATGCCTTCGTGTAACTCCTCTGCACCTGCCTCCATAGTCTAGAGCACCCTAATTATGTCTGGGGAAGCAGGGTTGCTATGTAAAGACATGAGTCAGATGTGTGATAAATTCAGAGCAGACCGATGTTGGCTTCGGAGGGGGCCAGTGAATTTACGTTACAGATGCTCATGGCACTGTTTACAAAGGACGTGGCTTTTCTAATCCCTGGTTCATAAGAATTGCATGTTTTTCAGAAGAAGCCATTTACTCCAAGGCTCTCTCTGCTCTGTACCTTGCTTTATGTAACCAAATCTTGCTCCAAGGACACCTAATGTTAAATATTTGTTCTGTGGCTTTGCTGCTGCTTTTGACAACGTGATCTTTCCCTCTTAGGAATCCTGTGTTGCTAGGGTATGGGACTTTTAATGAGGCAGACCTACATCTGGAAGTCCTGTGCTCTGTGTTAATTATAATATATTGATTAATTTACCTTCTTTTCTAAGGTTGAATTTTCTTCTGATAAAGGCATTAATCTGAGATAGTACATCCAAATTAGAACCGTTTTACCATGTTTCTTCCTTTCTTCACCAGTTCCAACCAGAGTCACCCTGAGCTATGAAAACTTAGAAGGCTTGAAGCTTTCTAATTGCCTAGATCCTTCTACCTGACTTCAGTATTTCTAAGGGTGGAATTGTGAATATCATAAACTCAATGAGGGGAGATATTTAGAAGAGCACTGGGGACTTTTTAAAATTCTAGAAAGTGTGACAGGGAGACCAGCATTTGTCACTGAAGAATATTAAGAGAGATGAAGGAAAAAAAAGAGCATATTATTTGAAAATCCCAAAAGAACAAGATGAATTTGAAGTGCCCTTCAAACAGCAGCTGCACAGAATGCCTTTTGTTTCTTGTGTGATTTCTGTTGCAGCTCAGGCTGTGATTAGGGACTGATAGCTGTGCCTAGGGGGCTGTGCACGCCAAGGGAACTGAGTGAATAGCAACAAATTCTTGGTTCCCTTAGAGCTCAGAATCCCAGATTTGCTACTTAAGGAAACAATTTGTATATAAAAAGATTCTGGTGTTCCCGGGATCTGGGTGGGAAAAAATCTTCATAGTTGAGAAGCTGTTAAATGTAAGCTGTTTATCAAGGAGTTTAATTTACCAAGGAGACAGAAGAGAGTAAACCGATGTGACAAAGTTCTGCTCAGCTTTGCAATAGATAACATCCAATATTTACCTTGAGAAATCATTGACTGGGTTCACAATTCACACAAAATCATGCCACCTTTCTGGAGATGTCAGGCACACACTTAATTTGATTCCCCCCCTTTGGAAATTGCTCATTTTATAAACTTCAGGATTCAGTTTGCAACATTTTTATGGAGTGAAGTAGGCAGAGTCCATGGACTTGATTTGAAGGGGTAGTTAGCGAAAAGCGTCAAGAACATACTTTGGGCTTTTTCTCAGTTGAGTCCCTGGGAACATGAGTTCTGTTGGAGAGTCCGCATCATGGTGACATGTATACATGGAAGGAGGCAGGGGACATAGAGGTGGGTATGGGGACAAGTTGAAGTTTCGTGCAACTGAACAGAGAACAGTGTAGTCCTCCTCACAGTCTTCCAATCAAGACAAAGAATCAGGACTTGCAAAATTCTTACATGAGACATAACCTTGAGCAAAGAAAAAAAATGGGAGAGTGTAGTAGTTGTGGGTTCAAGTAGTGAGTACTCTGGCAAGCTTCTTGGTTGTACAGTTCGGGAGCTGTGTTGATTTGGGTGGAAATCTGGAGGGAGGGTCCATGGTTCTGTAGACATAGCGACATAGAAATTTGTCCAGTATTTAAATCTGAGATTGTTTCCTGGGTTTTGACAGTTCTGCAAATTTTACAATTTAGCAAAGTTCCTAGCCTGTAGGTGAAGTGAACCACAATATATATTACATAATTATTGCATATTACATTGTATGATAATGTTTTTCTGGGTGTTTATGATATATTTATATGTTTACCTGACTTCTAATAACTACCTGGTTATGGCACAACTTCTTGTATTCTACTCTCCTGTACTAAACTCTCATTAATACCAACCTCAGCCTATGTAATCCAAGAGAGCAAAGCCAATTCATATGGAGAAATTACCACAGAGGCAGGAAGAGACAAGAAAAAAATTATGCGGAGGTCTTGAAGCCAGGTTTCTACCTAGACTTTGCAGTAAAGACAAGTGAATTAATTTTGTTTTTAATTAAACAGTGTTTTCTTATTTAGACTTTTGTTTTTTACATTTCTTTCTTTACTTCTCTATTCATTTTATTTGTGTGTGTATGTGCATGCCCATGTGCATGTGCATATGTGTGTATGTGTCTGTGTATGTGTCTGTGCATGTGCGTGTGTGTATGTGTGTGTGTGTGTCTGTGTGTGTGTGGGGGGGGTGTGTATTTGTGTCTACATGCAGGCATATTACCCTGAATGTAATGGCCAGAGATAACTTTGGGAACTCAGTTTTTCCTTCTACCACGTGAGCTCTGGAGAATTAAAGCACATGCCCTTTCCCACCTAGCCATTTTGTCAACTCTTAAGCAAGTTTTTTTTTAAATTAAATTTATTTTATTTTTCTTATTCTTCTCTCACATAACACACCCCAACCACAGCCTCCTTTTATTCTACTCCTCCTAGTCTCCCTACCCACTTCCTTCCTCCCCAGATCCACTGTTCCTTTGTCTCCCTTCAGAAAAGAGCAGGCCTTTCAGAGATATCGCCCGAACAAAGCATGAGAAGCAGTAAGACTGGGCACAAACTCGTCTCAAGGCTGGTGGAGGCAAACCAGTAGGGATAAAAGTGTTTCAGAAGCAGTCAAAAGAGCCAGAGACGCTCTAGTACCACTGGTAGGAGTTCCACAAACACCCTAAGCTAAACTACCACAGCATATGTGCAGAGGACCTGGTGCACACCCATGCAGGCTCTGTGACTGCTGTTCAGTCTTTGTGAGCCCCTGTGAACTTTGCTTAGAAAATTTTGTGGGATATGTTCTCATGTGTCCTTGACCTCTCTGAGTCATTCCTCCTCCTCTCCCGAAGGGCTCCTGCAGCTCCACCTAAGGCTTGGCTGTGGGTCTCTGTGTCTGCTCCTGTCAGCTTCAGGAGAAAGCCCTTCTGATGGCCTCTGGGTTAGGCACCGATCTATGAGTATAGCAGAATACCATTAGGAATCACTTCATTGACTTTTTTGTTTGTGTGTGTGTGTGGATCAGTTATGTTTGGTTCCACCTGTAGCCTCCCCCCAAGCCCTGAACCCCCACTGTGCCAGCACAAAAAAGTTTTAATTGAAATTCTGTCACTTACAACAGAGAGCTGTGACCAGTGTTTTATTTACTTCTCTTTTTAAAAATGTCTTCTTTCCTAAATGAAAAGGATCTTTTTTTTTGTTTTGCCTGATTGTCAATAAGTTCTTTGTCACACTCTGCTCAGTGTATCATGCCCTAAAGTAAACTTGAGAAGTCGCAGAGTTGCCAAAGTCAGCATCACCTTGCATGACATTGTAAGCTGGTGACAGCTAGAAGCTAAAACTGACACCTAGAGTCACTATGTCCATGTCAAAGCTTTAGCTGGGTGGGTTGGGAGTCTATGGTAGGCCATGTATTACTATGGGCCCTACTAAAAAGTGACTATGCAAATTTGTTGGGAGGGGGGAATGAAGCCAGTGGTGATGATGTACTTCTTCAGGGAAGCAAAATATTCAATATCCTCTAAAGCTTAAAGAAGCCTTCTGGAACATCATTGCATGTTAATCCTATAATAATGAATGCATTTTAATTACTCAATAAAATGTAAGTGAGACTACTATTTGATAAATATCTTGGAAGCTGCTAGTTTATACATATTTATCAAAATGTTAAGACTAAGTTGTATTAGAAGACTGTGTATAATGTATTCAGAAATTAATTAGTTAAGGCAGGAAGTTTCTTTGTTCAATCTTGTTCCATAAGGCTGAGTTTTACTCTTCATGACATAATAAACCCTTGATTTTGGTTCCCTGGGGAGAGAAATAACACATACTTAGCTTACTCAGAGGAGAATCATGATAATCATAATCAGCAAACTCCCTTCTCCTCTGAGCTTGAATGCTCATGTACAGACTGCTTGGTTTGTATTTAACATATGTCTTCTCATGATAGCTTTGTTTTTTTTATTTGAAAGGTATATATGAGGAAATAAAAAACAGAAAGTTAAAAGGTATTCTTTCTATAAAGCTTTCAATTAGTTTTGGTTCATGCTTATCTTCTGTATAGTTTTAAACTAATTATTGGGTTGTATTTTGTGTGCGCGCGCGCGCGCGCATGTGTGTGTGTGTGTGTGTGTGTGTGTGTGTGTGTGTGCATGATAAGTGTGCATGTGTATGAATGTGGGATGTATGTGTCCAGGCATGCACACATAGAGGCCAGAGATCAGTGTAAGCTGTCCTCTTGCATTGTCCTTTAGCTTAATGAAGGTTTCTCATTCAACTTGGGACTGGCAGAGAAGTCTTCGGGATTGACCTGTCTCTGACCCCGTAGTATTAGGCCATAGGTACATGCACTGCAGTGCATTTCTTAAATGGATATCGGGTATCTGAACTCAGATCTTTATGGATTTGAATTACACGCTACCCACTAAGCCATCACTTGCCTCTCTATGATATTTCAATATAAGCTAATTGCAGTGCTTTACAAGCTAATCTTCCCAATTTGATTTTTGTTTGATGTGTATGAGAAATGTCTCATTGGCTATTATGTTGAATGCTTGATCCCAAGATGGCGGTGCTACTTGGGATTTTGAGAGCTGAGGCCTTGTTGGAAGAAGCAGATCACCAGGAACATGATTTTGAAGGGTATACCGGGTCTCTAGTCCTGTCACTATTTGTCCTTTCCACCATGTGCTAAGCATCCTCTCTTCCACCATGCACCTGCAGCCATGATATCTTATCTTACTAACCGCAGAAAGCCATGGTTAGACGTGGGGTGCCACCTTCCACTGGAAACTTCTGAAATCTTGAGCCCCAATAAATCTCTCCTCTTTTTACATTGTTCTCTCAGGTAATTTGCTAACAGGATGGGGAGAGCAACGAATCCTGACAACCTTCTCATAAGCCTTTGAAACAGCAGCTCTTTGCTTCTTTCCACCTTTTGATTTTCTAGAGCTTGTATTTTGAAGGAACTCCATAAACAATGATTTAGTTATAATTGATGTGATAACAACATATGAATTTGAAAAGGAACTTGATTAATTAGAACAAGAAGTAGTAGCTTACCTGCTCTGATGAGATCATATATGATGGAAGAGCCACAGCCCCCCATGCTTCTCCTTGCTGGAATTTCCTATGATTTTTTTTCTGCTATTGTCAATTTTTTGTAACTACTTAGAAACTTCTCATATCCTAGACCAAGAGAAATAGAGTCCTCAGTTGTAAAAGTACCTTTTATTCAGCTGATATAATTGTCATCTCCAAGCTTACTGCCTCTGTTAGCTAGCCTTTCCTGACTTGTGGAAGCTTCTAGCTACCATACAATCTTATCTAGGCCTAGAATGCTTTCAGCCTTTGAGACTTGCTGATGAATAAGCTCGCTCCTTCCTCATTCTTTCTGATCTCTTGTTGACTGATTCAACTCAGCAGTCTAGCTCAAATTTCTCTCCAAGCTGATGGATTTAATTTGATTTCTATCTCAGCCTCTAACTTTTTGCTCTGTTTGGCTTCAAACTAACTGTAGTAATTGTTCTAATCTTCTGACTTCCTCTAATTTTCTGGCTTGTTATGTCTTCACCTGTGCCTAGCTTATTCTCTCTGCAATGTATCTTTGTACAACTGTCCCAATCAAATCGCTTTCTCTCCTCTGCACTGCTCTCTCATAAGTCTCCTTTCTTTCCCCTCTTTGTTCTTGTGAGAGTTGGGAAAATACTATCTTGTCAAATTGTTTTCTGACTCATCACTTTGTCTGCCCCTCAGTTAGATGTCACTTTCAAACATGAGTGCTTCCTTCTACAAACTTACTTTCTCTTCATTGTTTGAGATTAAAGGTGTGTACTAAGGATATGTCTGTATTCCAACCAAAGGGATGTGTGCTAAGTCTGAGCCACATACAACTAGAAACAGTTTTGTTTTGCTTTTTTGGGCAAATAATCTCAGGGTTCACAGTGTGACCAACTATCTTGCAACACTTGGTTCTATTTCTAGAATTCAAAATGTGATAAATGTTAGCAAAACAGCTTAGTTTTCCTTTCAGTCAAAAAATGAAACACCAAGAAAGTTGGAAGATAGAGGAAGAAGATGATCTCCTCTCTGTGCCTCTTGCCTGATTCATTTCCATTCTCACACCTGAAATAATTGAAAAGGAAAAAAGTATCCAGTAATAAAAGCATGGGCATCAAGTACTGAGAAATGATTTAGGTAACAAAGATGCTATGCAATATGATCACTTTTGGACTGGAACATGGTCTAGCTGTAAAGTCAAATCAAAATAAAATATACATGCAAGGAAAGGAAATAAAGCAGTGTCCACTTGCTCAGTAAATATTTGTTATTCTCTGTATACTTCAGATATAATATAGCATTTTATATCTTGAAAGTCAAAGCCATGAATCTATTTAGAATGGGATGTAGACTTTAGAAAGACAGTAGAAAATCCTGTTATTGATAATAAAGGAGACTGAGAACTGTCCAAGAGACAAGAAGTTTGGGGATATGACCATGTTTGAACAAGTAGGCATAGATTCTTCTTCTTTATTTTCTTTTATTTCAAATTTTATTTCCCCTTTAAGCTAATGATTTCAGTTTCCCCTAAACACACTAAAAGAACAAATTCTCCCTGTAGGTCTGTGAGAATTACCTAATCATTACTAGTCATTTTTCATTGGTAGCAGACAGAAGCATAAATTATTAGCACTTAAATTAATGAACCCCTTGAGCTTTGAGAGCTATAGAATCTTTAACCTAAGAATGTCTTAGAATAAAGGGTAATAAGGAGTATCAATATGTTTTTATTTGCCTCCTCGTGAACTCTGGTGAACGACTATTTTATGTGGGCCCAGGGAACTTGACCATGGAGAATCTAATAAGAATTCTATAAAGGTTGTTGAATCCTGATAGCAAATAATATGTACATTGATAGATTAGCTTTTAAGAAACAATTTTGTAAACATATGAAGAATTTTAGTAGAATTAACCTAAAAAGCCTTAAGGAAATCATTGGTTTGGCCAAAGGGAAAGAATGACAGACTTTGTAGCTGGAACACTCTACACCTTGATTCTTCTCATCCTGGGTCATAATTCACCTGTTTCAACATAACCTAGTCATATAAATATATTGACCCTATCAGGAAAGAATAGAAGGTAGTCCCTTTGGTCCTTTGGAAACTTTAAGTAGAACAATTATCTTTGAGAGTATGGATTTCAAAATAAGTAGTGTTTCAACATTATAGCGCTTTGGGGATTCAAATTTGGGGATAAAGCTTAAAAAATCTCAGGACTGATTTGGTGGTGGGTGAGTTTGCAGGGGATTGTGAATAATAAAACCAAGAAGCGTGAGAGTCTTGCCCACATATCACTTAAAATTATTGAAAGTAAGCTCCTTTACATTTTCTGGGGTTCAAACAGATTTAGAACACAGACATTTGCATTGTCAGTCCAGTGAAAATATGAAGCCATTCATTAAAATTAGCCATTAGTTTAGTTTGTTCTTAATTTTTAACACACACACACACACACACACACACACACACACACACAGTTTGTTCACTTTTGCACACCTTGCTCTGTGCTCTTCTCTAACATGAATGTCCTGGGAAGGTGATAAGTGTACTTAATGCAACTTTGTATCATTAAAGCTACGTTTCCTAAGCTGAGATTGTGGGAAAGTTAGTAACAACTGAGAGCCAGGTAAGTATTATGTTAAATACATGTGTGAAACAAGAAGAGAATGTAGAGTTCAGTGTTTTTTACATAGAACATCTTTCTTTACTGGTAATTCCATTAGGATTAGTGTTTCTTAGGACTTAAAATGCCTCAAATAGAACATTTTGCATTAAGTAGGGCATGCACAATAGAAGACAACACGCCATAGATTTCCCCTTTTTATTAGTTTGTTGAGAATTGTTTTACAATGTATTTAATCATACTCAGTCTCTTTCTTTTACTTCTCTTTGATCTACCCTTCTTCCTTCTCAGCAAACTCTGTGTTAATATATTTTTTAAAATAAACGAATCAAGTGTTTAAATCACAGGAATTATGAATTACATTGCAGATATTTTAGAACTTTGTATATTTGTATAGCATAATGATGCCCGTGATGGTTTCTTTCTCTTCACTGTCAACCTGACTTTGTCAGCATCACCCAGCAGACAACCTGTGGGGGCATTCTTAGTGATGTTTCTAAGGACAGGAGTTCCACCCTGAATGTGAGGCTTCCTTTGTGTGATGATCTCATACTGAATTAAGAAGGAGAAAGCAAGCTGGGTCTCGCCATTCATCTCTCCCTGCTTCCTGGTTGATAATGCAACGTGATCTGCCATCGCACTCTTCTGCTGCCCCAGCTAGAGCCTATCACCACAGGCTGGATTACACCTTAAACCACAAGCCCACATAAACACTTCCATTCCTAAGTTTTCTTCATTAGCTATTGTGTCACACCAATGAGATAAATAACTAACACAGAATCATTTGTTGAACATTTAAGACAATACACAGTGCTGTTTAGCCAACAGATAAGTTATGGTACAAAGAGGTGCAGGTGACTTTAGGCAAGACCCTCCTGGAAATATCACACTTCCTGTTTCAGGCCCGGAAGAAGAAACCAAGAATCTGAACCAGGCACTTATCTGGCTCAGTGGTGAAGTGTTCCGCCTGGCATGTGGAAGGGCCTAGGTTCAATTCCCAGTATCAGGAAAAACCAAAACAAAACCACAGAGATAAATCCTCACTGACTGAAGGTGCCTCTGTGAAGGTGCCTTTTAATCAAGGGGCTTCTGAGGGAGGTGGTTTCATTCATTTTCTTCTGATAAGGATAGGAAAAGATATTGGGCTGTGAGTTCCAACTTCTCCATGGGAGGGGAGCAGATTATGTCAACTTAATGTGGATAAAGAGGGCAGTGAGCAAGGAGCTACTGATTCCAGCCTGAAGAGCCTATAGATAAATCAACCTTTCAAGTGTCCCCCTTCCTCTGGGCCAATGCTTCCCAACAGCTACTAGTTTAGTGTTCACTCTGGGGTGCCTGCTTTATGACTGAACAGAGAGATCGTCATCATTTTAGCTGAGAATGGCTGGAGCAAGTGTGGGCTTCACAGCCACGGATGAAGCAAGTTTAAAGACATCAGAAGATTATTGCGATGAGTACAGAAGGGGCAAGATTAAAATGTACAAATATGATTAATATTGAGCAGAAAAGACACTTGCCTCATTTCCTCCCTGCTGGGGAGAGTGGATGTTTCAGACAGAATGACAAGCGGCTATGCCTCTCCCTCCACTTAGTCTTCAGGCTTGCAGCTCATTGTTGCAATAATACTTCCATTTACTTCTAAAACAGATTTTTAAAGATCCATGTCTCTGGTCCATGTTATGCAATAGTCTTTTACAATGCTCTCAGCAGGACAAAGTTAATAAAATCAGGGAAGGACGTTGTAGTAGTTAAGGATGCCATTGCTGTGATAAAACAGCGTGATCTGGCAACTTATAAAAGAGAGCCTTTAATTGGGTTTCAGAGGTTAGAGTCCACGATGTGGAGCAAAAGCACAGTTGAGAGCTCATATGTTGACTGGCAAGCAGGAGGCAAAGTGGGGGAAAGGGAGGGAGGAAAGGAGTGAGAGAGAGGGGGGAGGAGGGGGGGGAGAGGGGAGAGGGAGAGAGGGAGAGAGGGAGAGAGGGAGAGAGGGAGAGGGAGAGAGAACTGGGAATGGTGTGAGTCTTTTGAAACCTCAAAACCCGCTCCCAGTGATACAGCTCCTCTAATAAGGTCACACCTTCCAATCCTTCCCAAATAGTTCTACCAACTGGTGACAGAGTATTCAACCATATGAGCCTATGAAGACCATTCTCATTCAAACCATCACAGACATTAAGCTGGCATATGTAGTACTATGGTTAAGAAATTTTGTATCCTTCCTCTGACCTGTTACCAAGCTGTGTGACCTTGTGTAAGTCACTTCACCTTCTGTTCCTCAGTCATTTAATTTTTGAAAAGAAGGAAATAATCACATCTCTCATAATGGAATATTTGGGGGATTGAATTAGGGAACATGTGTAGATTACTCAGAACTGTGACACATGCAAATCCAGAAGAGTAGCTGTAGTTTAGACTCTTGGTGTTACTGTTATTAAGTAATAGAGTAACTGGGGCCAGTGGTTAGCGTCCTTTTATCTGGTTGTAATGCCTACCTGTTTTCACACTCTTTAAAGCTGCCACATAATAGTAGAATACTATTTCTGTATGTTCAAACTGACTTCTCTTTTAGTCTTCGCAGAAATCTCATTTCTGTGTGCTTTCTTACATGAACAGAACTCCTGCTTTACATATGTTGCAGTTTTAGATCAGCAAATGGCCAAAGAGATATGGAACCACCATGATGATAGCAGACAGGTCTTGATTGGGTAGTATTGACATTGGGTCACACGTCAGAGGGGAAGTGAGGATATGCATATACTAATCTTAGAAATACCTGGGAAGAAAATAGGATAGTAGGATTGGAGAGTGACTGAGAAAGAGAAGGGTAATTCCAATTGGCTGCTGGGACCTACTTGAAAGGTTTCTGTGTTAGAGGTTGGAATGCAGAAGAGGCATGCTTTTCTTTTCTTCTCTCTTTTTTTTTTTTAGTTTCATAGACTCACTATTGGACCACATTTTTCCCCAACAAGTTGTCTACACCAATGTTCCCCAAAAGAAACACAAAGGAAACTCCATTTATACGATTTTAAGATGGTTTTGTAGAAAGCAATGTTGTACCATAACACGAAGAATTAGATAACATTAATTTTAATAACATTTTACACAGTACACCAAAAATATTTCAGCATGTTAACTCTATGTAGCAGTTGGTCCATAAAGTATTTTTTTTCTCCTCTTCTTTCTCTAACCATTTGTTTTTGTTTTTTTTAATTAACTTGAGTATTTCTTATTTACATTTAGATTGTAACATCCCCCTAAGCCCTCCCCCTCCCCTTCGATATTGGTGTTCCCCTTCCCATCCTCCCCCCATTACCACCCTCCCCCCAACAATCACGTTCACTGGGGGTTCAGTCTTGGCAGGACCAAGGTCTTCCCCTTCCACTGATGCTCTTACTAGGCTATTCATTGCTACCTATGAGGTTAGAGTCCAGAGTCAGTCCATGTATAGTCTTTTGGTAGTGACTTAGTCCCTGGAAGCTCTGGTTGCTTGGCATTGTTGTTCATGTGGTGTCTCGAGCCCCTTCAAGCTCTTCTAGACCTTTCTCTGATTCTTTCAACAGGGGTCCCGTTCTCAGTTCAGTGGTTTGCTGCTGGCATTCACCTATGTATTTGCTGTATTCTGGCTGTGTATCTCAGGAGAGATCTACATCCGGCTCCTGTCGGCCTGTACTTCTTTGCTTCATCCATTTTATCTAGTTTGGTGGCTGTATATGTATGGGCCACATGTGGGGCAGGCTCTGAATGGGTGTTCCTTCTGCCTCTGTTTTAATCTTTGCCTCCCTATTCCCTGCCAAGAGTATTCTTGTTCCCCGTTTAAAGAAGGAGTGAAGCATTCGCATTTTGATCATCCCTCTTGAGTTTCATGTGTTCTGTGCATCTAGGGTAATTCAAGCATTTGGGCTAATAGCCACTTATCAATGAGTGCATACCATGTGTGTTTTTCTGTGATTGGGTTACCTCACTCAGGATGATATTTTCTAGTCCCATCCATTTGCCTACGAATTTCATAAAGTCATTGTTTTTGATAGCTGAGTAATATTCCATTGTGTAGATGTACCACATTTTCTGGATCCATTCCTCTGTTGAAGGGCATCTGGGTTCTTTCCAGCTTCTGGCTATTATAAATAAGGCTGCTATGAACATAGTGGAGCATGTGTCTTTGTTATATGTTGGGGCATCTTTTGGGTATATGCCCAAGAGAGGTATAGCTGGGTCCTCAGGTAGTTCAATGTCCAATTTTCTGAGGAACCTCCAGACTGATTTCCAGAATGGTTGTACCAGTCTGCAATCCCACCAACAATGGAGGAGTGTTCCTCTTTCTCCACATCCTCGCCAGCATTTGCTGTCACCTGAGTTTTTGATCTTAGTCATTCTCAGTGGTATGAGGTGAAATCTCAAGGTTGTTTTGATTTGCATTTCCTTTATGACTAAAGATGTTGAACATTTCTTTAGGTGTTTCTCAGCCATTCAGCATTCCTCAGCTGTGAATTCTTTGTTTAGCTCTGAACCCCATTTTTTAATAGGGTTATTTGCCTCCCTGCAGTCTAACTTCCTGAGTTCTTTGTATATTTTGGATATAAGGCCTCTATCTGTTGTAGGATTGGTAAAGATCTTTTCCCAATCTGTTGTTGCTGTTTTGTCCTAACCATAGTGTCCTTTGCCTTACAGAACTTTACAGTTTTATGAGATCCCATTTGACGATTCTTGATCTTAGAGCATAGGCCATTGGTGTTTTGTTCAGGAAATTTTCTCCAGTCCCCATGTGTTCAAGATGCTTCCCCACTTTTTATAGTTTTAGTTTGAGTGTATCTGGTTTGGTGTGGAGGTCCTTGATCCACTTGGACTTAAGCTTTGTACAGGGTGATAAGAATAGATCGATGTGCATTCTTCTACATGCTGACCTCCAGTTGATCCAGCACCATTTGCTGAAAATGCTATCCTTTTTCCATTGGATGGTTTTGGCTCCTTTGTCAAAAATCAAGTGACCATAGGTGTGTGGATTCATTTCTGGGTCTTCAATTCTATTCCACTGGTCTATCTGTCTGTCTCTGTACCAATACCATGCAGTTTTTATCACTATTGCTCTGTAATACTGCTTGAGCTCAGGGATAGTGATTCCCCCGGAAGTCTTTCCATTGTTGAGTATAGTTTTAGCTATTCTGTTTTTTTTGTTATTCTAGATGAATTTGCAAATTTTTCTGTCTAACTCTATGAATAATTGGGTTGGAATTTTTATGGGGATTGCATTGAATCTGTAGATCGCTTTTGGCAAAATGGCCATTTTTACTATATTAATCTTGCCAATCCATGAGCATGGGAGATCTTTCCATCTTCTGAGATCTTCTACTATTTCTTTCTTCAGAGGCTTGACGTTCTTATCATACAGATCTTTCGCTTGATTGGTTAAAGTCACACCAATGTATTTTATGTTACTTGGGACTATTATAAAGGGTGTCATTTCCCTAATTTCTTTCTCGGCTTGTTTCTCTTTTGTATAGAGGAAGGCTACTGATTTATTTGAATTAATTTTATACTCAGCCACTTTGCTGAAGGTGTTTATCAGGTTTAGTAGTTCTCTGGTGGAACTTTTGGGATCACTTAAATATACAATGTCATCTTCTGCAAATAGTGATATTTTGACTTCTTCCTTTCCAATCTGTATCCACTTGATCTCCTTTTGTTGTCTGATTGCTCTGGCTAGAACTTCAAGAACTATATTGAATAAGTAGGGAGAGAGTAGGCAGCCTTGTCTAGTCCCTGATTTTAGTGGGATTGCTTCAAGCTTCTCTCCATTTAGTTTAATGTTAGCTACTGGTTTGCTGTATATGGCTTTTACTATGTTTAGGTTTGAGCCTTGAATTCCTGTTCTTTCCAGGACTTTTATCATGAAGGGGTGTTGAATTTTGTCAAATGCTTTCTCTGCATCTAATGAAATGTTCATGTGGTTTTTATCTTTCAGTCTGTTTATATAATGGATCACATTGATGGTTTTCCATATACTAAACCATCCCTGCATCCCTGGAACGAATCCTACTTGATCTTGGTGGATGATTGTTTTGATGTGCTCTTGGATTTGGCTTGCAAGAATTTTATTTAGTATCTTTGCGTCAATATTCATAAGGGAAATTGGTCTGCAATACTCTATCTTTGTTTGGTCTTTGTGTGGTTTAGGTATAAGAGTAATTGTGGCTTCATAGAAGGAATTTGGTAGCTCTCCATCTGTTTCAATTTCATGGAATAGATTGGACAGTATTGGTATGAGGTCTTCTATGAAGGTCGGATAGAATTCTGCACTGAAACCATCTTGACCTGGGCTCTTTTTGGTTGGGAGACTTTTAATGACTGCTTCTATTTCTTTAGGAGTATGGGGTTGTTTAAATGATGTATTTGTTCTTGATTTAACTTTGGTACCTGATATGTGTCTAGGAAATTGTCCATTTCCTGCAGATTCTCAAGTTTTATTGAATATAGCCTTTTGTACTAGGATCTGATGATTATTTGATTTTCCTGTGGCTCTGTTGTTATGTCTCCCTTTTCATTTCTGATTTTGTTAATTTGGACACACTCTCTGTGTCATCTGGTTAGTCTGGCTAAGGGTTTATCTATCTTGTTGATTTTCTCAAAGAACCAGTTATTGGTTCTGTTGATTCTTTGTATAGTCCTTTTTGTTTCTACTTGGTTGATTTCAGCTCTGAGTTTGATTATTTCCTGCCTTCTTCTCCTCCTGGGTGTGTTTGCTTCTTTTTGTTCTAGGGCTCTTAGATGTGCTGTGAATCTGCTGATACATGCTCTCTCCTTTTTCTTTCTGCAGGCACTCAGAGCTATGAGTTTTCCTCTTAGCACAGTTTTCATTGTGTTCTACAAGTTTGGGCATGTTGTACCTTCATTTTCATTAAATTCTAAGAAGTCTTTAATTTCTTCCTTTATTTCTTCCTTGACCAGGTTATCATTATGTAGAGAATGATTCAACTTCCACGTACATGTGGGCATTCTTTCCTTATTGTTATTGAAGACGAGCTTTAGCCCATGGTGGTCTGATAGGACACATGGTATTATTTCTATCTTTTTGTATCTGTTGAGACCTGTTTTGTGACTGATTATATGGTCAATTTTGGAGAAAGAACCATGAGGTTGTGAGAAGAAGTTATATCCTTTTATTTTAGGATAGAATGTTCTATAAATATCTGTTACATCTATTTGGTTCATGACTTCTCTTAGTCTGCCTATGTCTCTCCTTACTTTCTGTTTCCATGATCTGTCCATTGATGAGAGTGGGATGTTGAAATCCCCTACTATTATTGTGTGATGTGCAATGTGCGCTTTGAGCTTCAGTAAGGTTTCTTTTATTTATGTAGGTGCCCTTGTATTTGGGGCATAGATATTTAGGATTGAGAGTTCATCTTGGTGGATTTTTCCTTTGATCAATATGAAGTGTCCTTTCTTATCTTTTTTGATGACTTTTGGTTGAAAATCAATTTTATTCAATATTAGAATGGATACACCAGATTGTTTCTTCAGACCATTTGCTTGAAAAGTTGTTTTCCAGCCTTTTACTCTGAGGTATTGTCTGTCTTTGTCTCTGAGATGTGTTTCCTGTAGGTAGTAAAATGTTGGGTATCCAGTTTGCTAATCTGTGTTTTCTTATTGGGGAATTGATTCCATTGATGTTGAGAGATATTAAGGAATATTTATTGTTGCTTCCTGTTATATTCGTGTTTGGATGTGAGATTATGTTGTGCTTGTCTTCTCTTTGTTTTGTTGCAAAACGATTAGTTTCTTGCTTTGTCTAGGGTGTAGCTTGCCTCCTTATGTTGGGCTTTACCCTTTATTATCTTTTTTAGGGTGGATTTGTAGAAAGATATTGTGTAAATTTGGTTTTGTCATGGAATATCTTTGTTTCTCCATCTATGTTAATTGAGAGTTTTGCTGGATACAGTAACCTGGGCTGGCATTTATTTTCCCTTAGGGTCTGTATGACATATGTCCTGGATCTTCTGGCTTTCATAGTCTTTGGTGAGAAGTCTGGAGTAATTCTGATAGGCCTGCCTTTATATGTTACTTGACCTCTTTTTCTTACTGCTTTTAATATTCTTTATTTTGTGCATTTGGTGTTTTGACTATTATGTGACGGGAGGAGTTTCTTTTCTGGTCCAATCTATTTGTAGTTCTGTAGGCTTCTTGTATGTTTATGGGCATCTCTTTCTTTAGGTTAGGGAAGTTTTCTTCTATGATTTTGTTGAAGATATTTACTGGTCCTTTTAGATGGGAGTCTTCACTTTCTTCTATACCTTTTATCCTTAGGTTTGATCTTCTTATTGAGTCCTGGATTACCTGTATGTTTTGGACCAGTAGCTTTTTTCCGTTTTACATTATCTTTGACAATTGTGTCAATGATTTCTATGGACTCTTTTGCTCCTGAGATTCTCTTTTCTATTTCTTGCATTCTGTTGGTGAAGCTTGTATCTACGGCTCCTTGTTTCTTCCTTTGGTTTTCTATATCCAGGGTTGTCTCCCTTTGTGCTTTTTTTTTATTGCTTCTATTTCCATTTTTAATTCCTTCACCTGTTTGATTGTGTTTTCCTGTAATTCTTTCAGCAATTTTTGCATTTCCTCTCTATAGGCTTCTGCTTGTTTTTGTTTGTGTTTTCCTGCATTTCTTTAAGGAAGTTCTTTATGTCTTTCTTGAATACCTCCATCATCGTGATCAAGTGTGATTTTAAATATAGATCTTGCTTTTCTGGTGTGTTTGGATATTCAGTGTTTGCTTTGGTTGGAGAATTGGGCTCCGATGATGCCATGTAGTCTTTGTTTCTGTTGCTTGGGTTCCTGTGCTTGCCTCTGCCCATCAGGTTGTCTGTGGTGTTCTGCTATTTCTGACAGTGACAAGACCGTCCTATAGGCCTGTGCGTCAGGAATGCTGTAGATCTGTTTTCCTGTTCTCTTTCAGCCAGTTTTGGGAACAGAGTGTTCTGCTTTCAGGAGTGTAGTCATTCCTGTCTACTGGTCTTCAGGTGTTCCTGTGGGCGTATGTCCTGAGTCCACTAGGCAGGTCACTTTGAGCAGAAAAGTTGGACCTACCTCTGGTCTCAGGACTGGAGTCACTTCTCAGATCTGGGTTTCAGCTCTCCATGAGGGCAGCAACCTGAAGAGCCTGCCCCGCTTTCGCTTGGGACTCTGTGCACAGGGGGCCCAGATGGCGCTAGGTGTTTTCTTCTAGAGTCAGAAATGTGGGCAGAGAGTAGTCCCTCTGAAGGTCTAGCTCTCCCTCCCAGGGGATTTTGGTGCAGGGAGCTGTTTGACTGGGTCCCTTCAGATCCAGGTGGTGTCTGGACTGCAGCTTTGAGTGCCCCTATATTCCTGTTCCCAGAGGCCCTATACCGTGCATAAAGCATTTTATGCCCTATCAAATAAGCACTCTTTCACATAAACATTATTTTCATTATTTTTAAATTAAGTGTGTGTGTGTGTGTGTGTGTGTGTGTGTGTGTGTGTGTCCGTCTGTCTGTCTGTCTATCTGTCTGAGTATTTCAGTGTAGTAACCGGCAGAGGCAAGAGGCATCAAAGTTCTCAGGAACAGCAGTTATAGCAGTTATAATAGTTGTAAGCTGTCAAATGTGGGTGCTAGAAATAAAACTCAGGTCCTTTGGAAAAGCAACATCTGCTCTTGATCATGAACCTTCCCTCTAGACCAGTGGTTCTTAACGTGTGGGTTAAGACCCTTTCTCAGGAGTCTCATATCATATCTTGCATATCAAATATCTTTATTACAATTCATTAACAGTAGCAGCAATAAGTTTTGAAGTAAGAAGGACACTGGGAGTCACTGCAGCATGAGGAACTGCATTTAAGAGTCACAGCATTAGGAAGGCTGAGAACTCTAGGCTGCTTTGTGCATTTTTAACATGGCAAAACCTTAAACAGCCATAAAAGTGCTTACCTGTAAGTGTTTTGTTTTAAAACTCAAAATATTTTGTCTTTAAGAAAAAATTCAAGCATTTGATTTGGATGATCATATTTCTCTTGAAGGCTGTGGGGCCCTAAGATCAGGAGCCATCTTGCCTTTTCTTTTGTTTTATTCCTTCTGTCTTTAGAACTCATTACAGTGCTTGGCATAGTTGAAGTTTAAACATTAAAAAAATACTTTAATTTACATAAGGTTATAAACTAGTGCTCATAGTTCAATGGATTTATTTTTCAGACTAACACATTTTTTTCTGGTATAATTTTGTTACAGTTTCATATGAAAATAGACCAGTCTTTGTATACACCCCTTATCCAACCTCTGCTTGATTTTCTCCCTGGGAATCCATATTGTTTAATGAGCTGTAAGGGTCTTCCCCACTTTCTTTGCAGATTCCTGTCAATGTTTAATCACAAGAGGACACTAAATGCTGTTTTCATTCCTTGCTGACATCAGGCACATGTTTGCATGAAAGGATGCGTCTCTGCTCCTTTTCCTCTTGCTCTGATAAAATAACCTGAAGAAGGAACTTGGGGAAGGAAGCGTTTATTTGGCTCATGGTTCAAGGTCATGCTCCATTGTGATAGTGACGTCAGCAGCAGCAGAAGCTTGAGACATCTGGTCACCTTGTATTCGTAGTCAAGAAGAGCAATGGATGAAAATCTCTCCTTTTGGTTCAGCTGGAGGATCCAGTCCACAGAAATGGTGTAGCCTACATTTAGAGTGGGTCTACCAAGCTCAGTTTGACCTACTCAACATAACCCTTCATGGCACGCCCAGAGGCTGGTGATATCTTGAAAGTCCCTCACAAGTGTGCCAATAGGCTTGTCTTTTAGGTGACTCCAGACACTGTCAAACTGCATACCAATAATAATGATCACAGGGTGGTCACAATACCTGTTCAGTTTGTATTTCATTTTTTCTCTTCTGAGCTTGGGACCAAAATTAGGCATAACAATAATCTTATCACCCTGCACAGGGACCTGGTGCAAGGTGTGCTCTGTTAACTAAAGGATTCAAAAGCATGATAAAGTATATACAATTGTCTGCTGTGACAAAGTGATGAGAAAACCATTTTGGACACTCAGAACACCATAAACTATGATACTGAGTGGGAAGAGCCATGAAAAATCAAGACTTGTTTGAAGAACTGAAGTAAATATGGCTGAAATGTTGAGGACATGGCGGGCAGAACATAGGAGGTATGGCCAGAGAAGTAGGTCTGGCACTTTGAGAGGTGGGCATACCCACACTTTCAGATTTTATCCCGCAGGCTAAGGTCTTAGGCACTTACAAGGGCTGCACAGTAAGAATAGTACCAGGTATAAGAAGTCAGTCGTCTCTGTGCAAGAGGGCAGTCCTGGGAAGAAGGGTTCTGGTGAACTGGAGACAGCTTATTTAGAGCTAATTATTGTAACCTAGCTTCTCATTAGTGGGGAGCAGAAATATTTCCTAGATATCCATAAATTAATCCTATATGCCCCTATAAATAAAGTAAGAATCATTTTGGTAGTCTATATTCTCTAGTAAAAGCTAATATAGTGATAAACAATGAAGAATAACATATATTAGGTAATAAATACTTCATGAAGTTGCAAGTCATAAAATCAGGGTAATATAAAATAATTGCATGGATAGGAGCAAAATGTCACATCATACTATATTAGAGAAAACCTAAATTGGTATGGATTGTCTTGAAATTTAGCAACTTAGCATTAATGACTGAGGGTAACATACATGCATGCATACATACATGCATAATGATACATGCATACATATATGCATATGTATGTGCATGTGTACATGCCTATGTGTGTGTTATTACTACACTAATGTTCAGTTACAGGGACTTAAGAAGTTTACCTTTCTGGGAAGTGCACAGAAATTAACAGTAATTTTAATTCATGTCTTAGGAAAGGAATTTGTCAGAAAACTACAAAGACAGGGAATTCAGAGTTTAAAAGGTGATTTTAGGAACACTAAGCTATAGAGTCCTGGCCTTTACCGCAGTGTGCTTTTGAGACCCTAGTTCCACAGTTTTTATCATGCTTCATTGAAAAGGGGAAAAGAGGTCATTAGCCTGTTAGCTGGGGACATGGTTGGGTTAAACAAAATTAACCTTTTAAAGAACAAAACAAAACAAATGACTGTAAAACTTTTCTCAGAATTTGTGCACATTGCATGCCTTCCAGACTGGTTCTTGTAATTAGCATTCCCAAAATTTTTCTTAGAATTGCAAATATAGATCTTTTTCAATGAGTTTGTCAAATAATTAATGTTCTCTGGCTACATATTGGAAAGATGGTGTTTTTACATGTTCCAAAATGTGTTTTGAATGAATGAATGAATGAATGAATGAATGAATGAACGAACTGCTCTTCTCCAGCCAACCAAAGGACAGGTAGCAGAAGCCCAAACATCTGGTTCCATTAACATTCCTCTGGCCCAGACTTTTCTGCGATACAGGCTTGGCTGTTGGATCTCCTGGCACAGAACCTTCTGTTTTTTTCTCAGGAACCCCGACTCTTGAAATGACTTCTTCTAATACGGCAGTAGTATCATCCTGCATCTGCCTGACCTTCTGGTGTCTTCGAAGCTAATCATATTTCAGTGGAAGCTGCTTCTGTGCTGCCAACCCGAGGGATGTTCTTCTTGGGAAGAGACAATGGAAGAATGGCCTCAGAATTCAGACTACAGAGAGAACACCTGGCCATCTGCTGTTGCGTGCTTCTATTAAAGAGCTCGTTAAAATGTATTCCCGTTCTCCTCAGGACTGTGGTGCACTTCAGCTCCTAGCACTGGAGTTGCGCTTAGAAGTTATGAAGGCAGGGCAGGAGGGAGATTCAGGTGATGGGAGAGATGAGAAGTGTGTACCCTCGCAGCGGAGAACGAAGTGCTCACTCAGTGAATCTCGCCGATTGTAATCTCCTGGCTGACGTTTGTGGGCTTCAGTTATAATTAAGTTCCATATATTTTGTTGGTATTAGTGGCCTGTCAGCATTTTGGGGATCTAAGTACTAAGCATGGGATGTAATAACACTATTTATCTTCCATATGGGTCCATTTCCCGGCGATGGATAAAGATAAGCCAAGAGTGCCCACACAGTTTCATGAAACTTCCATTTGTTTTTGCTTTTAAGAAAGTACAGAGAAGGGTTTTTATTTTTTCCTTCCCTCATTGTGCTCAGCAGCAGTAACAGCAAAGAAAAATGCCTAATGGAAAGCAAGTGTGCCCTTAAGAAATTCTTGTGTAAGAGCTTTTATATCAATGCTGAAAGTAATCCTGCACTCCCAGAAATTGACCTTCCTCCGCCTGTACATGCTATCCTCTCTCCTAGGGAGGAACCAAGGTTTGTTAACCTCCCTTCACTTTATCGTGATTCACTGTGCTCTGGAGAGCAACGTGCTCAGATGAAGCCCCCGGAGTTTGGTTCTAGTTCCCCCTAAGTGTGCGGTCTCAGACAAGTCAATTCATCTCTCTGGTTGTTTCTTCACTTGCCTGAACAACAGGGAGAAAATGGAGAAAAACACATGCGTGTGTCCTGTCCTTGTTACCTGCCAGGCTTTAGGCTGTAAAATCTAGATATTTTATCTTGCTTAGTCCTCAGAGAAGAAAAACATCTTCATTTTAAACAGAGGAGGCTGGGATCTGGAGCGATTGGACGGCTTTGTCAGAGGTCACCGAGCTAGTGAAATGGCGGAAGATGGACAAGACGTACCTCTTCTTGGAGCCCTGGTGGTACCACCCACTCCTCTGAAATCCTGAGTAAGGAAGGTGAGAGGCTGCTTGAATGCAAAGGATAATCAGCAAACCGTCTGGACGTCTGAAGGAGCACCCTAGAAGCTCTGAGTGGTCACTGAAGGTTACTTGCTTAACCTTCTTAACTTAACTGGATCCTCTCCCAAACTCAAAGGGCTCGTGCTTGGTTGTGAGGAGAGGTGCAAAGTTGAACATAGGAAAACCTGTGAAGCTTGTCTTCCCCAAGGGCCATGGCTTCCAGTTCATACTGTTCTCTCTCTCCCGCTCTGCTGCTCAAAACCCTACAGTAGCTTGTTTTGCAGCCTCATCTGACAATTCATGCCTTTTCCTGCCTTGTGTTCTTTGCATTTGCTCTTCTTCCACCACAGAAGATTTTTCCTGCAGCCATCTCCTTCTCGTCCTCCACGACTCCATTCAAACTTCAACCTATACAGAAATCCAGTCACCTAGTTATTTGGCTTGTGTTTTTGCTTGTTCCCTGGCGAGCGTTTGCTCTTCTGAACAGATTTTGATGCCCTGGGCTCTATCATTGACTCACACAATGCAAGGCTGTTACTTGAGGTCCAGGTTAGTGCTTAATAGAGATTGATGTGAAAGCATGTCCAGAGGAGACTCCTGAAGCCTGGGCAGAGGGGCCTGAGTTAGATGACAACCTTTATTCTTTTGTCTTGCCAATAACCTGCCAACCATCTGTAGCTGAAGATCAGGGAATACAGCTCTCTTTACATCATGTATGAACATTTCTTTCCGTTCTTTTGTTCACTTGCTGCTTGGATCGCTACCAGGCGCCTTTGGAGAAGGTTAAAGTTATGGAAATGAGCAGGATGGTTGGGATTACATGGAACTTGGGTTAAATTCTAATTATGTTTTCTACAATGTGACCTTGGATAAGTCCACAATAGCTCCCTAAGCCTAAGCTTTTCCATATATACAATACTTTATAGGATTATCTGAGCTTAATTAAGATGTTTGCAAAGAATTCTAAAACAGCATTTGGCAAACTCTTGTGTTTGTGCTATTTAACTTTCTGAGAAATAAGTTTTGGTCTCAAAAGATGCTGTATGTTAGCAGCTTTTGACTGCTGTTTGATTTACTGCTCTTTGAGGCAAAGTAGGCAGAAGAGGAGAAAGAGGAGATTAATTTTTGATGCGGCTGTGAATTCCTTGAAGGCCGGAGTTTTTGTTAGCTCTAACATCACAATTACGGATACTACGCTGTTAGCACATACAAAAAGCTCAGGTGAAGATGTTTAACAGTGGTTTAGAGCACTGTCTGCTCTTCCCAAGGTCCTGAGTTCAATTCCCAGCAACCACATGGTGGCTCACAACCATCCGTAATAGGATTGAATGCCCTCTTCGGGTATGCCTGAAGACAGCGACGGTTGACTCACATGTATTAAATAAATAAATAAATCTTAAGAAAAATGTTTAACAATGATATCAATAACCAGTGAGAGAGCTCCAGAAGCCTTAGGTAATGAATGGAGTAGACCATTGCCCTGAAATGCACATACAGTAAGCACCTCATGAAATGATCAAAGAGCAGAAAAGCACTCAAATGACACAAGTGCAAGAGTGGCTTCCCTTTAGGGAGACAGTCTCCCGAACCCAAAAGTTGCTGGATCCTGTCCTAAAACTTCCTGTCTAGAAATCTGGAGACAAGAATTAAATTTGGATGTGGGGAGAGCAAGGAGAAAAGCATTATTCAAAAAAATTGCAAAAGAAATGAATCAATTTTGCATGAAACTTCTTTTGATGGGGCTTCATCGTTAGCCTAGGTTCTGAGTTCTCAAGCTTCACATGGTCACTGCTGGGGAGCAGGACCAGCCCCAAAGGCTAGTGTTCTGTCCTTGTTTTATAATCTTAGGACCTTTTGTTGCTCTAAATACAATTAAAAATGGCAGAAATTTGTTGAGGGGGAAAAAAGAAAGAAATAGATCTGAACAGCTGCATGCTGCACTGGAACTTGTGATGTACATACATCTCTGCCCATTTCATTTCTTACTAATTATTGGTAAAATAGAAACGATGCTTCGAAGAAGGAAGCTCTTTTTCTTTAATTAGAAAATAATTGTTCTCCCGATAGCCCTGGGGTCAGGGTAGGTTTCAGTGTAAAACACTTGCCCAGCATAATGGAGGCCCTTGTTTTGGTTCATCTCCGGCCCCAAACCAAAAATTAAAATAAAGAGAAAGAAAACATTGTAAAATACAACATAAAAAGCTAGTTTGACCCTGAGTAAATATTTCTCAGCTTAAATCTACAGATGGAAGAATGCTGTGTATGACGTTTGTCAAAGATACTGTCATCATGTCCTTTGTGAGGAACGGTACAAACGATAAGACTGTGAACCATAAAAAACAAGTGTAATCAATAGATAAAAGGTATCACATCAGTTGTCTCTTTTTAAGGCAATACGGAAAACCCATTTTAAAGAAAAGTTGAGATATTCTTATCAGAAAGCTCTCCTGTAGTTTGAATAACGCACTGATTTCTTTTTTTTTTTTTTTTTTTTTCGGAGCTGGGGACCGAACCCAGGGCCTTGCAACTTGAGTATTTCTTATATACATTTCAAGTGTTATTCCCTTTCCCGGTTTCCGGGCAAACATCCCCCTCCCCCCTCCCCTTCCTTATGGGTGTTCCCCTCCCAACCCTCCCCCCATTGCCGCCCTCCCCCCATAGTCTAGTTCACTGGGGGTTCAGTCTTAGCAGGACCCAGGGCTTCCCCTTCCACTGGAACGCACTGATTTCTATTGAGCAAATGATCTCAGTATTATTTTATCCTATAGAGCAGTGTTCCTCAACTTTCCTAATGCTGAAACTCTTTTTAATACAGTTCCTCAAGTTATGGTGACTCTGCAGCCACAAAATTATTTTTGTTCTTACTTCATAAAGGTAATTTTGCTACGGTTATGTACCTAATGGAAATATTCGTGGAAGTAGAGATGTGCCAAGGGGGTCGGGACCCACAGGTTGAGAACCATCACGATAACCTCTCCAGAAGAAAAGATCAATATTGGTGTAAGAGTACAGTGATTTGTGGAGATACCACATACCACGAGCAAGGGTAAGCAAAGTCTATAATGTTTCCTTTATGGGAGTGAGGTGACAAGTCCCCAGTACTCAGCTGACCATTACTTTTGGTGGTGATTCTGGGAATTGATCTAAGAGCTTCATGTATGCATGGCAAGTACTTTGCCTTCTGAGCTCTACTCCTAGCTCCAAGATGACTCATTTTCTAACATGAGTTTACAAAAGGGTCACTGTCTTTCTTCAATCGATTTATAAATAGCATCAGTCCCATGATTTAATTAATCATTTGACCCTTTCTATTGGTGAAAAATGAATAAATTGCCTACTTTGAAAATTAATTTCTAAAATTATTTCAATTGTTTATATTAAAAAGATCCAGTATGATAATTTGATTCTTGTATATGATATGTAATAATAAGAGAGGAGTGCTAATGTGTACATTTACTAAATATCTTTGAAAACTATTTCTTGATGAATATAATAATTGGTCGTATCGATGGACTGTGGTGCAATATTTCAATATATGAATTCAAAGTGCAGTTGTCACACAAGGACAATCTTTCCATTTCCGTTTCAACTTTGTTTGACACCTAGGCCCTGGCTATTGTTCCGAGAATTCAACACTCCCAGTTTGGTAATCCATTCACCCTTCTGTTGTGGCAGTGAGTGCTTCTTGTGTATAGAGTTCTTTTATTTTTAACAGAGACTTGCAGTATGATCAGAAATTCAGTTTCAGAGCCGAACTTTCAAGGTTAGAACATCAGAGCACAGCTCTAGAAAAGAAAGACAACTGCAGAGTCAAACATTAAAATACATTTTTTTTACTTGCTTTGAAAAAAGAATGAAGCTATTGAATTCTCCATCCCATAATCCCAACACCCACACAGCATCCAGGTGCCCAGAACTAGATCGATAGTTTTATATTTCTTCAGTTTACTGTGATGGCTGATGAAGCCATGTCTCTCACTAAAGAAAAACAGTCAAAGCAATGGAAAGACAATTATAAACAAGTGAATTATTGGAATTGAACAGAAAACCAATTTTAAGACACTGTCTCTCCCCTCCACAAAGCTTTCTTGTTTGCTAAGAATCATCTACCCCTGTGAACACATTCAGAATAATCCAGTCCAGTGCCAGGGTATGTGACATTGAAGAAAAATTCACTCTTTAACCACACACTTGGAAATTATCAGGACAGACAAAAGGATGATTTTCCCCCTAGTCCTGTGCAGGGGCAAGAGTTGAAGTATGCTAGATGCTCATGCTTTATGAGGTTTGCTTTTAAACCAAAGAACAAGCACCTCATTTGTAAATTTAATAAAAATGTAGCACTTAAGGGCAAATCTTAGACTTTTGTTTTTAGAGCACGGAAAACTCGCTTATGACTAGAGCACGGAGATTATCCCTGGAGCAGCAGTAGAAAGTGAGAACACGATCCTCAACTCTTCAGCGGTTTGTCCAAGAGGATGTGGCTATCTGCCAGTTAGTTAGTAGTTTTGTACATGGTTAGCTGTTTGGCCAATAGGAGTCATGTGCTGTTATTATGCCTGGCTTTCATCAAAAAGGACAAGAAAAATCTCTTTCAGCAGATAAAGATGCTTTGTGTGAAAAGAACATTTGGTGCTTTTTGCTCTCCTAAATTTATTGCAAACTAGACACATTTCCCACCCTTAGTGATGGGTTTCCACCTCTCTCATGTATGCATTTGTTGGCATGTGTGTTTGTGTCCATGTGGGTGCGCGTGTCTGTAGATATCAGAGCTCTGGAAATCATGAACTTGCACAGTGAAGCTGCCTAATGAGCTCTAAGAGTCTTTTGTTATCCACTCCCAGCTCCTCGGCATCGGTGCCACAGGTGGGAGCCAGCTTGCCAAGCACAGACATAGTACGGGGAACTTACTGAGGATCTCCTGATTATGCAGCCAGCACCTTGTTCCTGTGGCCCGGAATATTTATTTTTAGCTGTAAAAGGATTCATGCTCATGCATAGATGAACCTCAGAAATGTCCCAAGTGAAAGAAGCAAGATGTGAAGGATCACCTGCTGGGTGACTCCACTGATGGCCCAGAATAAGTAACACCAGAGAGACAGAAAGCAGAGTGTGGATGCCAGAAAGTAAGAAGTGCGGACAATGAGGGCTAGGGCTCAGTGAGTGTGGGTTTGCCTTCGGGATGATAAAGTGGTTTGGAATTAGATGGCAACGGTGTTGACTCATTTCTGACAGTATGCCAGGTTTATGAGGGGAGAAGGGAGTGGCTTCTTCTGAATGTTTTGTGCACTGTGAGTGAATTAAACCTGCCACTGAGTAGTTTGCCTCAAAATGGTTAATTTTGTTATATAAATTTTGCTTAAATTAAAAGAAATAAGTTGGCAGGTCTGGATTAAGAAAGAAGTCAGAGTGACAGGATGTGAACAGGACTTGGCTAGCTAGCGCTGGCCTTGAGGATGATGGGAGGTCCAGCAAGGACACAGGAAGGGCTAACAGTGCTGAGAAAGACAAGAAAGCATTCCTCCCCTGGAAGCCACAGATAGGAGTGCAGACCCACGTCGCCTTGAGTTTAGCCTTGTGAGAACCTGTGGGACTCTGCCTTGTAGAAGAAGTACACGATAGAGCATTTGTAACTTTTTAAGATACCACCATGGAAACATTGCATATTGGTCCCATTGTTGAGAAGAACTTCAGAGTTCTTCTGGTACCGGTTTGATTAAGATGTGGCCAAGGCCAATGATGCCACAGTGCCATCATCACATGCTGTGTGTTCTTCATAGTCTTGAAACAGTGTTTCTGTGTGTGTGGAAACAAAGGAAGAGTGACACAGATGTCCTCATTTTACAAAGAGGAAAAGCAAACTCAAGGGGGAAACATAGCTCAATGAAAGTCTCATACTTAGGGCTGCAGATTGTATTTGTTAAGGTATGTAAAGGTGTGAAAGCAATGCAATGTATGTGAACACTAACTATGTGTCCCAGAGGCTAGGAGGACTTGAGACTGAAACACCGGTCACTGGCATGTTCCACATTTCTCTTTAACCTGTTTTGGGTATAACTTTAATTTTGCTAAACACTGCTCGCATGAATTGTGATTTTAAGCATTACTTACCCAGTACTAAGGAGGTACTTGTACTATCTGTACTCCCAACGGGAAATTCATCTCACACATTTAGAGGGTCCTGGAGCTAGAGGATCTGAACTCGTAACATCTAGTTGCAGACTCCGTATTTGTGACTGCTCCACTGTGATGCTCATGGATTTTAGATGAGGTTTACAAGAGAGAAACTGAGGCTCATTTGGTTACATAGCACTGATGAGTTTGTAGCAATGCTAGAATATGTACCTACGTGAGCATCGAGACCCCATTGCCCTCTGAAAACTTTCCGTCTCAGACTGGCACTGTCCATCAAAGGGCTAGAGCTCCATGACTACCCTAGTCCTGCCTGTGCCTAGAGAAAGAAAAAGAGAGGGAAAAGAAGGGAGGAAATGAAAGAGAGCATAGATCAGGAATAACAAAAATTTTCCAATATATATATTTTTTCATGTCAAAAACTGAGCTTTATTGGCATACATTTTTATAATGTTTTCTTGGTGTGATAAAAATTAGAGTATCTTTGCACTCCCACTTGTTAAAAATGTAATAATGCTTGGAAGGACAGAAATCTGTTTCTCTGCCTTTTAACCAATGTGATCTAGCTTCCTGGAGGGCTGCTGCAGACTATGATTTAGGTGTTCCCTGCAGCTCAGAGAAGAGTTGCAACCCAGGGCTGAGCATTCCCACCTCACAACTGTAGTCTCTGCAAATATTGACTTGAGCTGAAGATTCCCTTGCTATTAGTTTTCCTTGGTCTATCCTAGGTATTTTCAAACTAACTGCATCGCCTTAGGCATTCTGTATGGAGAGTGAAATAGGCTGGAGGGAGACTGCAGAGTAGCAGGGCAAGTGAGCAGTGGGAGGTAAGGATGAGCAAATGAGTTGGCCTACCCATCCAACATCCATCCATCACTTCCCGAGCCAGTGAAGCCAGCTTCAACTCCTTAGGGATTCCATGAACAATTTTTTTTTTCGATGGAAAGTGTTCTATGGAGAAAAAAATCCTACCCTCGTTTGGATAGGAAAGAATGTAGAACTGCAAGTTTACGGCCCAAGAAAGGAGCTAGGCGAGAACATCACTCAAACTAATGAGAAAACCACGTATATGTATGAAGACGTCTAAATGTGATTGTTTTACCATAGGGAGATTCTGGACACTGACCACCCATCAAGCTAGTGAGGGGAAAACACCTCTTAGGTAACTTAGACAAAATTGCTTTGGAGAGAGTGTAAAAGAAAGAGAAATCCAGAAAAGATAAAGATCAAGTGGATTAAATAGAACAGACCCAACATTCCTTCTGAGGAAATTGTTCCTTAATAACTGAGTTCATTGCAGAGTGGTAGAAGTGAATTTGGAGACCTCCAGAGGAAATCCCAGCTGAGCATTGGCTGGGGTGACACTGGAAGAGCTAGACTGCCACCCAGAGGCAGAGTCCTGGGGAGCAGAAGCCAGAGTGTATCTGGTGCTTCTCAGCCCAATATGGCACCTTTCAGCTACCCAAATACCCAAAGTCTTTTCTCTAAATGCTAATTTATAAAGCTTTCTTTCAAAACTAACATGGACACATAGTAAAAAGAATGCAAAGAATCCAGGAAAGTTTGCACAAGGTTTATTTTATTATACCTAAATTTTCACACACACACACACACACACAGGAGTGAGATCTTTGAATCCATAAATGGTGCCTATTCCTTTAAGACTTGATTGCATATCCCTGTAGCAGTGGGTCTTGGAAGCGATTTCCTTCTTTATATTATATATTTATATATTTGTAGACATTGGAGGCCTGTGGGAGGGAGACCTTGCGCCACGAGAAAAGCTTGAGACCTGAGAGGGTCGGAGGACAAGTTTCAGGAGTTGGTTCTTTCCTTCCACTATGTGGGGTCTGGGGATAGGACTAAGGTCTTCACGACTTGTGGCAGGTACCTTTACTCACTGAGCCGTCTTGCCAGCCTGTCCTCCTTCTTCCCTCCTCATCCCGCCCTCTCCTTCTATTTAAACAAATTGCATAATCTTATTGGTTGAAACTTCTGGAATATACCATCCCTGCCCCAAGGCAGTTTGCTTTCAGTATTTTGCCACAAATAATGCTGCAATGAATATCTTTGCCCATAGATCATTGTACATATGGGTACACAGAGAAAAAAATATTGAAAGTATTCACAGATGTGCAAAAGGGATATGATTAAAAATTCCAATAAATAGTAAAATTGTGCTAGAAAGAGATGGAGTGATGTAATTCTCTCATCAGCCACCCCTGGGAATACTCAGCCACACTTTGGGCGACTTAGTTTTTTGATTGTTTGTTTCTGTGTTTCTGGTGTTTTTCACTGCAGTCTTGAAGCCAGGAAGATGACCTTAAAAGGTAACAGGCTATAAAGACAGTGCACACACTTCAGGAGTATTTATCTAACCCTTTGTCCTGCTGGTTCCAAAGGATCTCTGAGAAAGCACCAGAAATCCTTCCTTGTTTTGAGGACACTTCAGTGGGTTGTTGATGGGATGATATGTCAAGGACAGAGAGGAGGCAGTCCTGAACAAGGTGTCACAAATCAATGAGGTGTCACACATCAGAGAGGTGTCACACAACAAGCGTAAAAGTCAGAGAGACATGGGCAGGCATGCAGTAGGAATGATTGAAAAAAAATATGGTCTCTGACCCAGAACTCAAAGAATTCATGAAGATTTATGTTTTACTGTGCACCAGACTCAGTGCTTCATAGGTAGACTAAGATCTCTTTTCTATCTTACATTCAGTTTTATTTCCCATCCTTTTTAACTCTTCTTATGATAGAAGACACGTGTTCTTGACAACAGCACAGTACTTAGGTTCAGAAAAGGGTGGGTTATATGTCATGCACTTTTTTTTATAGTAGACAAAAGTATCTTAGTGAGCAAGTACTTCTTTTACGTTTTGCTACTCTCTGTTCTTGCATGTTTCATAAAGCACAAATATAACCCTCCCTCTGTATCCCTAGGAACCATTCAGATACATGTAGACATGTTAAAGTATGACTTACACCTTAGGCAACTTGCAATGCAACAGCCTGTACTCGATTGCCTCTACGAGGACAGGAGAAAACATGGGTGACCTATTCAGAGTATTATCTACCTAAGAGGTCTCTTGATGGGAACTCTTGGGCTCTGCCTAGCTGACCAATGCATTACCTTTGGCTCCTCTGTACTTCTTTTCATTTTTTTTGACTAGTATTCATGCAGTAGATGTTTAGTTAAGTAAGCCCTTTTAAATGCTACATGAGTTACAGGGCAGACTATGGGGCCATTTTTAATGGATTTTGAATTTTTCTAACCTCTGGACTTTTGGATAAATTATATGAGTAATGGTGCTGATGTGCATACAGTAACATCTGCAATGAAAGTACGCTGCACTCGGTCACCTCGGGTAGCATGCGTTCCTGACTTTATCAATACAAATGAACCAGAGTTCCTTACTGATCAGGAAGCATGCTGAGCCTGTGTTTTCAGAGGTCATCTCCCTGAAAGCGTGTGACACACAAGCACACAGACGATCTTGGCTATCATCTCATACAAGAGCAGAAAGCAATTTGTGGCCTAACAAGAAGGTTCACACCAGCTGGCCACAGTTTAGTGAGTTTAATTACTGGAATTTCTATATGATGTCACCCAAATGACATCTGGGTTAGAACACAACATGAGATTCCTTTTGGGTGAGCAGAGCAAAACAGGTTATGCCAAGTCCTGCTCTGTTTAATCCTTGTTCTGATGCACATGGTTGCAGTGACATTTCTGAAACACATTTGTCCTTAGCTAAGATGAACTTTTTAATGAAATTGCATGATAAAGTGGGCGTAAGCCACTTCTAATACAAAAGTAAAAAACTCACTTGGTGCAGAATGACAAACACTAGACAAAAACGATCAAAGAATCCCTCCTTCCTTCCTAGGTTAACTTGTGTCTGTTTAACTCCATTTGAAACACTGAGTTTGGAAAGGAAAGGGGGAATTTTATGGACATTAGGTTAATTTCAATAGAGTCAAGCACAAGGAAGTGCAGACTGGATTTCAGGAAATCCCACATGGGAATAGGCAGCTAGCTCTTCCCACGTCTGATGAGCCATAGCTGGTATCCTCAGGACCATCTAAAGCAGTGGTTCCCAACCTTCCTAGCATTGTGACCCTTTAATACAGTTCCTCTCATTGTGGTGACCCTCAACCATAAATTATTTCATTGCCACTTCATAACTATAGTTTTGCTACTCTTATGAACCGTAATATAAATATCTGATGTGCAGGATATCTGATATGTGACTTCCGTGATTAGGTTACCTGACCCCCAGAGGGGTGGTGATCCACTGTTTCAGAAATGCCGATCTAGAATCCTGTCAGAAATGCAGACTGTTAGGTTGTATATACAGATGTGTCTACCAGAACCCACATTTAGAAAGACCCACCCCTGCCTCAAAGAGACATGGGAGTTGGTAGTCACTGACCCATGATGTTAAGTCTCTGCTTCAAGGCTTTGTCTCACCAAAGGACCCGGGTGACATAGCCTGAGGGCCAGACTTGAGCATTTTCCAGCCATGGAGAAAGGACTGTACAGACCCATGCCAGATTCCTCAGTGCCAAACGGAACAGTGTGCCATGTGCTCTCACTGCTTTATTGCCCTGAAACCATGCACTTGGCTTCTTGTGAGCCTTCCAAAACACAATGGATCCATGGGAAAATAAATAATGTCAAGGCTTCTGAGGCTCTTGGCAGCAGAAGGGAGTCCTGGAGGGCCTGGGGGTCCAGTTGAGATGGGGTGAAGGAAGCAGGAATGCAGATGTGGGGTAGAGAGGATTTCCTTAGCTCTTGTCTAGGCTTCACCACCTAGACTGGCTGAAGGAGAAATTCGGATTCTAAAATCTGCTTTTAAGAAGCCCTGGCTGCTGAATGGATGAGCGCTCAAGTACTTTAAGCAAAAACACTTTACACGTTGCTTTGCTCATGTTTTGAGCCTCCTGTGTTTTAGTGAGAAGCGAGTTGCTTTTGCCATCTCTAATAAGATCTATTTCAGTTCCTGTCTTCACCAACCCCTCCCTCTCAGTATTTTCATTTCAACCACAGACAGCTAAAATATTGGCCAGGGAAGGAAAACAGATTTCCCAATGAATAGCTCTACGCTATGAGAAAATGAGATTAGAGGGATGCCTAAACTAATTTCAGGTTATTACACTCTTCATCTCTAGCCTAATTCTCTGTACTTTCACTCTTGGTTTATGGACAGAAATTTAAAGCTAGTACATTTTATCATCTGTATCCTTTAGTTCCCTTTTGAGTGAAGCATTGCAATGTCCTCTTTAATTTCCATGAGAACGAATTTCACCTTTATTACATTCAAAGACAATTATGGTGTCTTCATGAAAAATGATGTCATCTGGATACCAGCAATAAAAGAGCAACATCCTAATGCCAATAAATGTATGAGCCATATCAGTCAGCTTTCAGCTTTGCTGACTTTGTTTTGAAAAGCACAGAAACCTTCGGGTTTTTAATTTGTGAGCTACGCAGAAGCACTTTATATCTTTCACTGGGTGGACGGTCAGTAAATGGAGCATAATCAAGCGACTGTCCCACCACCAGGCAGAATGACTCGGTCTAGGTCTAAATCAGACAGGATAGTGCACCATCGTATTTTTTCCTATCTCTGTCTCTTATTCTGTATGTGCATAGGAGTGTGCATGCATGCTTTGTGTGTGTGTGTGTGTGTGTGTGTGTGTGTGTGTGTGTGTGTGTATACCCTCTCATACAGGTCCTCCCCTTCTCTGAAAAGAAGGAACTCCTCTCCTCAAGTATTACTCCCCATCCAGACACATCAAGTCACTGCAGGACTAGACACATCCCCTCCCACTGAGGCCTGACTAGGCAGACCAGCAAGGGGAATGGGATCCACAAACAGGCAACCGATTCAGGGAAAGCCCCCAACCCCCACTCCAGTTGTTGCAGGACCCACATGAAGACAAGCTGCACATCTGCAACACATGTGCAGGAGCCTACGTCCGGCCTCTGCTTGCTCTTTGGTTGGTGGTTCAGTCTCTGGGAGTACCCAAGGGGCCAGGTTAGAGGACTTTGTTGGTCATCCCGTGGAATCCCTGTTTTCTTCCAGTCCCTCAATCCTTCCTCCAAACTCTTCCACAAACTCTGAGCTCCATCTAATATTTGGCTGTGGGTCTCTGCATCTGTTTTCACTGGTTGTTGGGTAGAGCCTCTTAGAGGACAGTTATGCTAGACTCTTGTTTGCAAGCATAACAGAGTATCAGTAATAGTGTCAGGGACTGGTTCTTGTCCATAGAATGAGATTGATTAGCCATTCCCTCTGTCTCAGCTCATCTTTATCCCTGCACATTTTATAGGTAGGAGTGTGTCTGGCTTACACGCACACACACACACACACACACACACACACACACACACACACACACACACACACTGATGTTAAGTAACAGTAGTCTCAGAGGCTGTCCTGGCTGGAGCTGGCCACTGTCATGCTTTGTCATGACTTCCTTTTGCAGTCCTACTTTGGGCTGCAGTCTCTGGGAAAGCACTGAATGTCTATTAAAATGTCATCCCACAATCTCCTGGCATCAGGCATGGGATCTCTTAGAGTCTTGTTCTTCCTCTGTTCTGCTGTTGGTACTTCTAACACTTGGAATAGAATAATAATAGATTATTTTGTATTAATTTTGGGTTACAGATGAGACATTTTATAGGATAACTTACTTTATATGAACCAGTTTAGAGAGTGTTGTTGAATGTCTAGGATCACATTAGACACTTTATAAAATATAAACGATGGATAGTATAAACTGTTCCTTAGGTAGCTAGATTTTGACTGGGGAAGATAGGTTTATATAGGTGGGAACCAATTAGAATAAGGAATGCATGTATACTATATTCCCAGTTAGTATAGAATGTGAACTCTAGGTCTTAGTGAGACCACCTTGCATAGTTTGGATCTTGACTGTAGCAGTCACAAGTAGGGAGAGTTCAGGGCTACCAGAATTCAGAAGTGGGCATCGATAGGGTCTTCAGTGCCTAAGGGAGGCTTCTCAACAAAAGCTTAAGTGGATTTATGAGGCCCAGTGGCCACTGAATGAACAGAGAATTCAAGGAGGTCAGCTTAAGCCAGGCAATCATAGAGTCACAAAACTGAGGGGAGAGTGAGGAACATCAGAATAGAAGGCATTCTTGGCAGGGGAAGACCTCTAGTTGGGTGATAAAGATGATATGTCAAAGAATGACCAGTGTTTAGAATGCCTTCACTGATAAGCAGGGGGTATTTGAAGAGGATTCTGTAATATGTGGTTCCCATTTCCCCTTATAGAAAGCTATTCCAATGACACTGTGTGACAGATTCCCACAAGGCACTCAGAGGTTTCCATGGCTCTCTACTTTTCAGCTATATTTTGATACACATCAGAGAGAATTCATAGTGGTAAGGCAAGCTTACAAATTTTTTGTTCAGTACTTAATTTAATGAATATAGATCAGCCAGCTTTATACTCTAGGCAGTAATCTATGATAGAGACACGGCCCTCAGCGAGCTTCTGTTCTTCGGAGGCTAATGAATCACAAAGTGACAGTTGCAGCGTTAGAAAATCTGACACAGGAAGTCTGGGGAGAAGGTGAGCCACCAAGATGGACGCTGTTAGCAAAGGAAGTGGCTCAAATTGGGAACAAGTGAGTAGCACCATCACCACTCTGAAGAGATGGAGGCGAGTGCTTGAAGCAGAAGGTAATAATAGCTCACTCAAAGCGCTGGATGCTGCAGCCATGGCCTAGGGCTCATGTCTGCTTTCTGGACTGTTGCCATAAGCAACAGGGACTTAGTGTGGAAGGAAGGTCAGGACTACACGGGGCTGTGAAGCTACACACCGAAGCTGTTTGTGCGTAGTAGGGGTGCTATTATTTGAAAAGGAGTATTGGAGAATCCATCCAGTAAAGGGTCCTGGGAACCAAGAGGCAAACTTAGGACCTTTTTTTTTTTTTTGATAAACTAACCAGTCTGAGAGGACATTAAGAGCAGATGATTCGTTCAATAAACCAGCAATTTGGTTTGAAAGAGAAGACCCCAACTTCCTCAGGGACGGCGGCTTCCTTGCAGTGTGCCGCAGCAAGGAGTGGAGCAAACATTGCTCTGGGAGCAAATGCGGGGTGCTTTTCAGAGAACAGGTTTCTCTTTGGGGTATAATTATTTGGCCCACTTAATAGAAATCGTAAGCAGGCCAGCCCGTGAAAAATAGGGCTCGCTCCTCGTTTTAGCAGAGCTTGAACAAAGGAAACTTAAAATCAATTAGAGGGGAAGAGGAAGCCTATTTCTGTCCTTCTGGAGACAAAAGATGAAGCACAATTGGTTAAAATTCAGAGGGCTAAAAATCTCTTGGGCGGTTGGGGGAAGTACTAGAGAACTGCCGCGGAGACACAGATCCAAACGCAGTCTTGAGCTGCCATCTAGTGTTGAGAAGGCTGCTAACACGCCAGGCCCAGCTGCTGTTTCTGCCCTCCAGCTCCAGGCTTTTGGGTTTCAGAAGATTCATTAAATTACTATTTATTATTATTGTTATGATGATTATTATAAAATAATTACTAAGTTAAACAGGGAGTTCAACACTCCGCGTCCTCCAGGAGTTAATTTTCCTAGCGACAGCATCCAAGTTCTCAGTATTCAGTTGCCTCTTGTTCGAAGGAGCAAGGTTTAATCCTTTGGCAATCTAACTAGGAGCCAGTTCAGCTCCGACTGGACCACAGTTTGACCTTTGCAACCGTGTTGAAGGTGGCAGCCTGGATCATTAACCTTGTGGAAGGTCCTGGTCTATCTGTAGGTGCAAGACTCCTCCTGAAGGGAGATTTCACGGTGAAATGCTGTCTAAAGCTTGTAAAGAATGGTTTTGTTTTCTCACCAAGCTCTTGTTTTATTGAATCGAGGTCTCTCATATTGGGAAGATAATTGGCAATCCAACAAATTACCTTTATTTAATTAAACAACTAATTTACTGCCAATCTGATATTGATTAGAGGCCCTGACTGCCAATTACTTTTCTCACCCCTGTCCTGTTACTAGAAATTACAAACCTTAACCAGGCTTAGCTAATATTGTTTGTAGCCCAAACCCAGCAGCTTTGATGTTCCACAGCTGCTGGGTCTCACTGTGGAGAAGCAGGCGATGCCCGTGAGGCTTTGGAGATGCTTACTGCGGACTGCCAACTCCCACGCCCACTCTGAAGCACGACTCTGGAGCCCCTGACCTAGATGACTGACTCTGAGTGACTGCAGTGTCCTCCTGTGCCACAGCCTCTGCTCTCAGCAGCAGGTCTTTTCAAACAGAGCTGTATCGTGAGTAAACAACCCCGAGAGGAGCCATCTGCTAGTTTCACATTTGGACACGAAAGCGAACCTGATCTTACAGACCTTTCCAGACACCTGGTGGCCCCACGATCCCCCCCAGCCCCCACCTCGTCCCTGTAACGCTTTACTCTTTTGTAAGGAGAGAATACGGGCATGTTTTCCCTCTCCCTTTTAAAAGCTGGCAGAGGAAAATAATCCTTAGAATGAAAGCTGGCTTTTGCTGTATAGTGACATCCTGTGACATGTGGTGGTATCTGAAAAGCCGTGGGACTGAGCAGGGGATGGGCTGGAACACATTCCTGCCAGCACAGGGCAAGATCAGGGGAAGTTGCTGTGAAAGTCCCGCTCTGAATCTTCTCTTAGGTGGAGCAGATCGACAGGGGAATAAACAAAAGAAAATTTCAGACCTTATTACTGCAGATGCTGGAGTTAGGTGGTGTTCTGGAGAATTAAGGGTTGGGGAGACCCCTCTGAGCCATTCGATGAGCATTCTTCTATTTCCCTAAACATCCCTGTCGTCTTTAGGCCACTCCTGTGTTCTTTTCATCTCCCTGGTCAGTGACCAGAAAAACACAAACACGATTTAGGGAGATTCAAGTTCAGTGCTCAATACAAAAAGGCATACAGCAAAAGCGTAGCACACGGTAGGTGGGCAAGAATTCTTTAACCGAATCAGTGCATTAAAGAGTGAGTGTCAGAATGTTTGATGAGACGAACAGTCGACTGTATCAATAAATCAGGAAAGAGAGTAACATTTATCTAGTGCTTAATCAGACCCCTTTGTTCTAGCCAAGTCATCTCCTTGGAAAAGACTATATTAAAGATCTCCCGAGAGAAGTGGAATGAGTCCAGAAGGCTCTGGAACCGACAGAAAGCTGTGTCCTCTCCTCAAGGTCTTTCTCTTTTTTTGCTTGTCTGCTTTGCTCTGCTCTTTCTGCACCGGTTTTTCTTAATCTCCACTTCATGTACCTGTCTGCTCATAAATTATGCCTGGCCGTGACTTTGCCGCTTGCCACAGCAGCAAAATGGACATTAGCTTCTTTTGACTTTCTTGTTCATTGTTAAATATCTCAGCCCCCACCCCTTTAAATGTATATTCTAGAAAGAAGACCTTGATGGGCCCAGCTTGTCAATGTATTTACGTTTGAGCCAGGCTATTAGGTCTTGGCTAACAACTGGCCTATGGGACACTTGCTTTTGTTTGGGCTCCACTGTTGGGCTCATTATTTTGGGTAAGTAGAAAGTAGGATCACAGGTCACTGGCATGACACTCGGCCATCAAGAATTGTGAGAGGACAGGTTGTCTTTGGAAGGGACATGCAAACTGTAACCATATCTAGAAACCCAAGGTAGTTAGCAGCAGACAGAGGGCCAAGAAAGCAGTGAATTTGTCACTTGGAGGGGTTCTGGGCAGGGACTGCTTGGTGAAGGTGACTGGACACTGAGCACCTCAGATGACTCAGGTGCATCGTCATGCTGGCCGTCATGCTGGCCGCAAACCTTACACTTCTCCCAGCTCTACTCCCTCTCATTTAGTTTTCACCCATTTTGAAGAATTTCGTCAGGAAGAATGAGTGGTGGCTCTTAGCACTAGCAGGACGTATATTACTGAGCTAGGACCTCGGAACCACTGTGGGAAAGCTCGTCACAAACCGAAGGCGCAGCCATGGTGCCTGCGGTGGGAGAAGCATCTGCGCTTGGTCAGGTGAAGGTGGCTTTTGCTGGAGAGGCTACTGTATGTAGGTCTCGGAGCTCAGTGTGGTGCTATGGCTTGAGAATGTTCCATGAGATGAGCTCGACTGGGAAAAGTTAGGGATATGGTATGCACCCATCAATAAGTGGATATTAGCCAGAAAGCTCAGAATATCCGAGATTCAACTCACAGACCATATGAAACTCAAGAAGAAGGAAGATGACACCAGTGTTGATGCCACAATCCTACTCAGAAGGGGGAAGAAAAGAATCTCCAGAAATAGAGGGAAGGAGGAAGGGGAGCGTGAAAGGAGGGCCAGTTCCGATACAGGAGAAGATGGGGGGAGAATACAAAGGGTCAGGAATTTGAAGGGAGGTGTGTAGCAGTGGGGGAGGGGGAACTGGGGGTAGCCACTAGAAAGTCCCAGATGCCAGGGACTCAAGAGGTTCCTAAGACCCAACATGGAGGACATTAGCATACCCAACAAAAGGGGAGAGAGAACCTGTAAAAAAGATAATTTCACACACACACACACACACACACACACACACACACACACACACACACACACACGTGTTGTTTAATAGGGATGAATATACTTGAACCTATTCTCAAAAGAAGATATTTCACAGCATGGGAAAAACCAAACGAAACCCCCAAAACTTTGGTCACCATAGGATTTGGGTAAAAGGACACATGCACTCTCCCATGACTTTGCATTATTTTGTCCTGATGATGGTCTGGAGGGAGTAGCAAAGTGCTATTTTCGGATTTTAATTTTTGTTTTGCTTGCTTGTTTTGGTAGATTAGGGAACCAAGGCTCAAGTAGGGCAAAGATACCCGCTTGAGTGGAAGGCCCCGATTTAAAAGCTCAAAATTTATTCCCAATTCCTCTCGAGACGGGAAGAGATGTAGATAATATTCGTTAAAAATACCTTTTTAGGTCCAATCTGGTTCAGGGGTTCAGGAACTGGGAACCTTTCTAAAGACTACCATTATTTGGTGCAGTTTCTGATTGAGTGATATTGACTTCCAAGTCCATCACACTGGATAACCTGGAGAGTTCTAACATTGTTCCAACTGAGGCATAAAGAGGCCAGGGTCCTCGGGTGGTTGCGCAGGCTGCAAAGCTTTTTGGACCTTGGATCATTCTGTTCCAAGAATGGTCACTGTCTTAGTTGGGTTTTACTGCTGTGAACAGACAATGGGACCAAGGCAACTCTTATAAGAACAACATTTAACTGGCGCTGGCTTACAGGTCCAGAGGTTCAGTCCATTACCATCAAGGCAGACACATGGCAGCATCCAGGCAGGCATGGTGCAGAAAGAGCTGAGAGTTCTACATCTTCATCTGAAGGCTGCTAGCAAAATACTGGCTTCCAGGCAGCTAGGATGAGGGTCTTAAGCCCACACCCACAGTGACACAGCTACTCCAACAAGGACACATTTACACCAACAGGGCCACACCTTCTAATAGTGCCACTCCCTGGGATAAGGATATGCAAATCATTACAGTTACATTGATGTGATTAGTTAGTCTGGGAGAGATTGACTACACTTATCAGATTCAAGGTCAGGAGGCCAGAAGCTGGCTGGTTACTGAAATAGAAGATTCAGACAAGGTGCTAGAGGTGGGCAGTGGGGGAAGGGGTATACTAAAATGGCAACAAGTTATTCTATTTTCTCATGTTCTCCTTTTCCCCAAACATTTAGTGGCCATTCATTGATCTTCATGCCATGTAGCTGTGAGCAATCCGTGTTTCTAATCCTTCTGGGTTGCTCTCTTGTTTATCACCAGCTAATGCTGATGCAGATCGTCTCTGGCATCTTCAGTGCAGCCTGATCCTGCTTTTCTCATTTTCTTTATCAGTCGTATTTAGTAGGGTGCCTTGTTGAAATGTATTTGAACACAAATGTTGATTATTATAGCCCTACAGCCTTGCAAACTCGTGGCTCAGATGCTTAGCAAGTATTTGTTTAATAAAATAAACTAATAAATATTTGGCTAAAGTAACCTCTTTAAAAAACCCAGTGAGTCCACTTAATGCTGCTCATTTGTGTATGAGTGTAGGACAGTCTGCCGGAGTGTGAGTACCCTGTCAGAGGTCACATCCCTGAAGAAAACTATGAGGCTATGAGGGAGGAGGAATAGAGGCATAGACGAGAAGGTGGAATGGAGGGGATAGGGGAGTGGATTTGATGAAAACACATTATATATGCATAAAATTCCCTAACAAGAGTAAATTAAAAAATGGACATGTTTTTTAAATAAAGAAAAAATGAGATTTTTTTAAACTAAAAAAATTACAATCAGTATTCCACTTCATCTATAACAAGTTCAGTTACCTATAGTCAATCAAAGCTAGAAAATATTTCATAGAAAATTACAAAGGAATAAGAGTTCACAGTTTTGCTGGAGAGATGGCTCAGCCATTAAGAGCACTGACTGTTCTTCCAGAGGTCCAGAGTTCAATTCCCAGCAACTACATGGTGGCTCACAACTGTAATGGAATTCAATGCCCTCTTCTGGTGTGTCTGAAGACAGTGACAGTGTACTTACATAAAACAAACAAATAAACCTTTTCTTTAAAAAAAAAGAGTTCACAGTTTCAAACAATGCATAACATCTATGCTAAAAATAACACAATAAGCTTATTCTAATGTTATTCCTGGCAACATTACTTACCGGATCTACAATAATCAATTCCAGTTCCTTTTCAGGATGCCTATGGATACAACAAAAGGGAGCTAGATCTTGATAACAGAGGGCATTATTGGGTATAATGGAATTTAAAAAACAAACACAAATTTAAAAGTGGCTTGTTGAAACATAGGTGTCCATTGAAAGCAAGATATCTTCCCAATAACACCATGTGATTTCATAACATTTTGGAGTATGTTAAACAAAGTGAAATCATGGGTTTAGTGATGAGAAATCTTTATCAATTGCATGGGCAGTTATCATATCAGTGATAAGGAGAACCTCATCCAGGAAGATTTTAAAGCACACGAGAGTTTTCTGCATCCCTCATATTAAAACATATAGAGTCATACTTCCACTTTACCCTTCTGTACTAGCTTCTGTGGACTTCCTACTTTTCCTGACTGTTACCACGTAATTTTATCCAAATGGCAGCATACTGTGACCTACGAAATTCTCTCAATAATCCCATGGTGTTCTTGTCGTCATAGAAACAAATGAAGAGATCTCTTGGCTTTCCCAAGGTGACAAGCAGCACGCTCTATTGCCTGTCAGATGCTAGGCTATCCTCTAGGTCTTGATGACATCTGAACACACCTGCAGTCAAGCCTTCCAAAGACTCCTTTCTATCCCAAGTGGTGCAGTTATATCACTGTAATTTGGGTGTTCAGCACTTCAGAACCCTCAGAAACACACTAGTCCTTTAGAAGCTTTGAAAATATTTTTACAAACGGATATAATTTTTATCCACTGCCTGATATGCATCCCCAAGTGAACACTGTGCACTTCTCCTGAGAACACCGGATAAATCCTCTACATCACTTTCAGTGAGATGATAGGTCTCTTTAGCAGAACAAGCAAGAACCCAGCTGCCCCATTAGAAAATGACTTTCCCAGAAGTGAGAGGTGATGTACAGCTGCTCATGAGATTGGCCAACCATGATTAAGAACAAGTCCATTCTCCCTCACGTAGGTGGCACGGTGTGACAGTCCCCACAGTTTGTCTCTCTTGTTCTATGAACCAATCTTTGTGATATATTGGGCTGTCTAGTATGGACTCTATTTTACAGTGTTTGAAGTGTCTCTGGTACAAGTGCTCTTTTTGACTCTGTGTTTCTTTTGTCCGGTGTTTCACTAAAGGACAGGGAAACTGTCAGGATTCAGCAAAAATTGCACTGACATGACCCTTGAAAGGCAACAGTGTGCTCTCTTCCACATCATTACTTTTTATTATCCCTCTGCCAAGGAGGAAGACAGGAATCACAGTGTACGACTTGTTCCCTAGCTGAATGACTGACCTCGCTTTGTCATGTCTATGTTCATGATCTGCTCAGATAGCTGAGTAGGTGCAAAGATCAGCTCTCAATGGTATAGCAAGCTTCATGGTGGCTAAAGTTTTTTAAGGGCTAAGTTGCAAACAATTATGCAAACGAGGGAAGGAAGGAAGAGATCTTGAATGAATGGAAACCCATTTCAGGATTCTCTTCTATGACTGACTTCCTCCTAAAGGAAGCTGGTTGCAAAACAGGAGTTTCAATTTCTGCCCACCCTTCCACCCAATTTTTTTCTAAGAAGGCTAATATATAGGGAAATAGGCAGAATAGAGGTGGGGGGGGGGAATGAAGATTTTGGTGGGGAGCACTCATCAGATAAACTTTTTATTCTCTGTGAAATTGAGTTCAAGTTCAAGTTACTGGTGATTAGGGTTCTAATATAGACGATTCTAATATAGACTAATGGTGGTCTATGAAAGACTGCAAAGGATCATAGCTCCTCCCTTACTCCAGTAGAAGTGTTAATGTGGTCAAAATTTAAGCTGAAAATATGATATAAAACAGATACAAAATTTTTGCCTAGCAATTTTTAGGATGAAATAGGGATTGAGAGAAAAGGGAAAAATATGAAGTTACTTGATGGATGTATTTTCACGTTTTCTCATGGAGGAATTGGCTCTCTAGTGTGTGGCTTTGGAATTTGTAAAACTGTTTTGGTAATCATGACCAGGTAAAAAGTGGGTATGCTATGAATCCTTATATGTGTGGAGGTTTTGCCAAAAATAATTCTATATCTGCCTAGTTTCAGATCTCGAGAAAGGAATTTATTAGATAATGTGTTTTTATCTAAGCCTAAGATATCATTGTCTAAGCATAAAAACTCTGCTTGATATGAGCAGAATAACTTTGGCATAGTTTCAATGCGCATTGGATTTCCATGAGTGTAGTAACTGAATGAATTGATAAAAAGTAACACTTTTGCCTTATTCAAGATATCATCATAATGTATTCATTTTGGAAAAGCCCATTCTAATAGGAACAACACTTCCAGTGTTGGTGGTGTTGACATTACAGTCTCGTGGGTGATCCGGGCTGTGTAGAACTCTGTGTACAGGTGCATTTTTCTGCTGACTTCATTGGTCTCCCTCGAGATGTCACCTCCAAGGCCCTACTTCCTGAAGTACAAATGATTTTGTTTTAGATGATTTCCCCCTTTATGTCTCCTTTATAACACAGCTAAACTATTTTATTGATTCCAAGAAACATCATGGAGGAGAAAGCCTCTAGCCTCTGAGTTTCATTTCAGGATAATAAAAGGTATGGGAAGCTTCACTTTTATTATGGCCAGTATGCTTTGCAATGGTTCTCCATTTACTAAGACTTTTATTTTATTTCTAAAATTACTTGCTTTATTTTTTTTGTGATCATAATATAATTACATAATTTCCCTCTTCTCTTTCTTTCTTCTAAACCCCACTCAGGGATCCTTCATTGCTTCCTTTTAAATTCATGCCCTTCTTTTTTATTAATTGTTGCTACATGCATATATGTATATACTTGTATATTCTTAAATAAAATATGCTAACTCTGTATGATGTTACTTGTGTGTATGTTTTCAGGCTGACCATTTGGTATTGAATAACTAATTGGTGTTCTTTCCGTTGAGGCTTCATTCTTACACAAAGAACTATAGGTAATAAAAATGCCGAGAGTGAGAGTGAGTTGTACTAATGTATGACTTATTCATGAAAGATCTCCTATTTTTCTCTTGTAATCTGGCTTCCGTCAATACTGAGGCATTTAGGGACTTGTATGTTCCTTCCATAAATACTGACCCACTCAGAGACCTAAAGTAGTCTTTCTCTTTATTTGTAAAGAGATAAAGTGTCAGTTATGTGTAGTCAATCAGCCCTAAAATATAAAAAAATGGGAAGTTCTAGAAATAAATAATTCCTACATTAAAGTTAGCATCATAAGTGTTTTGATGAAATATTGTGCTGTCACATGAGGTCCTACTTGGTATACGGAACATCCATTTGACTAGTTAGAATCACACCTTATATACTATCAAATTTATGGTTGTTGAGATAGGAAATATGGATAGATAGACAGATGGATAGATGATAGATAGATAATGGGTAGTCGTCAAATTTGCATAACTTCTATTGCAGTGCATTGTTTAATTGTTCCACTATCACTTTTAACATCTAAACTCTAAGTTATGTTAAACTTTATCATTGATATATATGTACATTCAAAAGGATACTTAAAGTGCAGCCTCCAAAGATAGGCTCTAAAGTTTGCATGTGCCCATTTAGCTCTTAGTAACACTTCCTTGGATTAGAAGCATTTGAACATTGCCCATAGATTTGGATAGGTTTTCCCTATGCGATATGGAAATATGTATGAAATGGTTGCTTCTTTGTCTAGATCCATATCCTTGGAGGTCAGAGGCTCAGCCTCTATTATAAGGAGTCTCAATTACAAGAGGCTTTATTAACTGTACAGAACAAATGGAGACAATGGGTTCCATGAGGCAAATCTATGGTAGGATTGGAATGGAACCCTATTGTATTTTAGATTCACTCTCTCCAACAGGAAGGTAAGAAAAACTATGGCATACAACGAAACAATTGAAATAAAAAAGTAACTCCCACCTACATACCTGGTTGTTTCAATGTATATGATACTTCTTAAAACCTTGAGCTTTCACAAATATCAGAGCCCAAGGTAGAGGGGGAAAGTTATGGAAAAGACTGTTAGATCCAAGTATCTGTGCATTATCTCTAACCTTAAGCTCTTTCTATTACGATGCACTGGAGATCTGAGGTGGCCCTGTGTAGATGCTATGCAGTGGGAAAATAAAATTAGTTAGACCAGAGCTTGTGGCACACCCATGTAATCCTAGTATTAGAAAAGTAGAGGCCAAAGAATAGTGAGTTCACAGCCACCCTGGGCTACATAGCAATGTTCTTTGTATAAAACAAATGCAAACAAGCAAACAAACCAAAAATAAATGGCCAGTATGGGATTAGAATGGCAGTTAACACTTAGCTCTCACCACACACCGCACACCACTAAACCCTTTTTGTAGATAATCTGGTTGAACTCTGTGGGATAAGAGCCTCATCTTGCAGTTGGGATAACTGATAAAATGAAGCTCTCTGCAATTCCAGTAGGAATTGGTTTGCCATTGTCAGTGTGAGTACAGACAGCACACACAAATCTTCGGTCTGTGCAATGAATAGCACTTGACAAATTTCTAGCTGTGATGGATAAGAATGCCTCCAACTTCCATCATGGCAAGACTGCAGTAGCAGAGGAAGAGTTAAACTTGCTGGACGCATAGGAAATAGGATTGGATGTAAGGTATTCCAGGAAAGTGGTAAAGGTTTGCAGATAATAGGAAATGGTTTTATCCTACTCGGAGGAGGCTATTTTCAATATCTTGACAAAAGCTTTAGATAACAAAATCTCATGTCGCTTCTGCAGAGCACTTTATTCAGAGCTCTAACCTGCATGCTGTATTTTTCACTTAATTCTGCGAGAATATTTTGATGAGAGAGAGAGAGAGAGAGAGAGAGAGAGAGAGAGAGAGAGAGAGAGAGATATCTGGATATTTAAAGGGCAAACCTTGATCCTAAGCTCTGAAACCTTTACTTCAGTAGCTGTGAGACTTTGCCAGCTATCGAACCTCACTGGACCTTAATTTGGCCATCTGTGAAATGGGGTGGATAAAATTGAACGACAGAATCACTTTGGCAATAATGAGCTTCAATCAGTACTTGGAATTGCCCAGACCCTCTCCAGGGTGCAGAGCTCAGAATCTAAGAGACGCTCAGAGTTGGTAATTTTCAGATATGGCTGGTGGGTGATCATTTCTTTCTACTTGATGTACTCTCTAATTGCAAAAAGATGACAGGGAGCAGAAAAACGGTGGCACGGACCCAAGGCCTCTGCCACAGGGACAGAAATCTCCTTGCTGATATGATTGTGGAGTGCTCTGTTTCAATTCCCAATGCCTTTATTCTTAAATTACAGCTACTGAAGCAAATCTCCTATTGAGTCCTCCAAAGACAGCAGCAGTTGTCAAGCTGCATAGCACAGTTTCTAATGTCAGCACCAGAAATCACAGGACCAGCAGGGTCCCCTCTCCAGCTCCCCTTAAGATGTCACTTTGATTTAGAGTCTAAAAGTCACTTAAAGATCTGCATTCCTTGACTACTCTTTCTTCAGTTAATAATTGTTTACTTCCCACATTCTGGGCATTCTTACCCTAATGTGATTAATTCTAGTTAACAGAACTTGTGGTCATGCTGTCCCGCATGAAGTGATAAGATAGTGGAAAGAATGAGCACAAGAAATGCTCATCAGAGAATTCATGTGTTGATCCTTTAGTAAGGGCATGTCGTGGGATCTGGGTACCGCAGCCCCTGGGCTGAAAATAGAGGGATTCTACATCTATGAGTTGGTTATCGCACAGTAGAGCTGAAATATTCTCTGATGTTGACTTTGTAGCAATCTCTTAAAATTCACTTAATAGGTACTGATCTCAGATTTTTCCTTCTCCCATAGATAGCACCAAGGATTTATCAAACATGAACACAATACAGCTGAAAACTTGTTTCTCTTTTATTTATTGAGCGTTTACTGATATCTACATGGAAAGCCTGATGCCTGCCCTTAGGGCTAAACACAATTCAAGTTGGGGAGGGGTTAAAGAAGTTTGAATGTAAGCTACGGACAAGGAGCAAACAGTAAAATCTTAGGGAAAATGGGAATCAAGAAAAGCAGCATCAAGAACTGAAATCCATGTTGTCTTCTCCACAACTGAGGGGAAGATGTGGAGCTGGGGAGAACAGACTTTGAATTCAAGTCTGATTGGAGGCAAATAAAGTTTCAGTACCCAACTCTGGAAACGGAAAACATGAGCAATTAAAACAGGAAAACATATCTCTCATAAAGTCTCAGCCTCAAATAGAAGGCTAGAAAGAGTTAGTAACTACTCCAGCATTTTTTAATGTGTTGTTAATAGTAAGTTCTGGGAGACAGGCATAAGCTAAAGCAAGCACAGGGTTGATTAAAGAATCCCTCAGGCATGACAACAGGACCACACTCTTCAGTTCTCTCCATTCCTGGATGGATGCAACAGTATACACAAAGCATTGATGCCCAAAGCCACTTACAGAGTCGTAAAACATATTGGCTCATTTCCCCATTAAAATAACACCAATTTTTACAGAATACCAATGCAGTGTTGTTACTAGGTCATTGGATGCCACAAAGGTTTTGGTTGGTAAGATATTCTTATCTGACCTTTAAAACTTTATATCCATAAGACTTGATATGACCTTACCACCGATATGTGAATAAATCCTTACATTTACACAAAAGGTGACAGCACAGCCTGCTTTTGTAACACTATCTTTCAATTGTTTCTTGGAAGATGAACTCTCTCCTAGCTCTAGAAATGTCAGACAGGAGCAGCTAAATTCTAAGAAGAAGGAAAATAATGCATATCTTAGACAATTGCTGGTCAGCCATGATCTTAGGGACGTATTCTTTAAAGAGCAACAGCCCCAGGGGCAAGCAGTATGGTGCCATCCTTTGTAGCTTGGGTTAGGGAGAGGTGTCACTACAGAAATAGAGTGAGAAGAATCTGAAGACCTGAGTAACCTGCATGTTCTTGAAGGTCTGACTGTTTTTGATTTTTTATAATATGACAAACCCCAGCAGGAATCAGGGTCCTGAGTGTCGAGTGGGAAGTCTGGAGATAAGAAACAAAGAGGAGAAAAGCAACAGTCAGGACAAGGAGGTCTTTCATAAGCTTATGACTCGCAGAAGTGTGATTAGAAGTACATCATCATATGTACTACTTGTAAGGGGGAAATGGAAAGGTAAACAGAAAACTAAGTCAGCAAATGTGGGCAAGGAGAAGACAGGATACCCCAGACACAGCTGCTTCAGGATTGATCACCACAGCTCAGGGGGAAGAGTCAGGTCCCCAGAAGCCACAACCTTGACTCCTGTGAATCAGTGATTCCTACATTGGACAGACCTTGCCAAATTTATTCCTGGACAAGGACACAAAGTTAAATTTCCCATTGTCTTTTCATCAGAACCTCTGAGAAGGTCCTGGAACATTCTGGCTCCCCGCAAGAATAATTTCATGTCCATACATGTTATTTACCTAAGCAGAGAACAGTATGTATTTGAAGCAGTGGAATCTGTCTGTGAAGCCCATGCCTTCCATGTATAGTCAGTGTCTATCTCTCTTGGATTTTCAGTCTTTCGGTACAGTTCAGTGTCCTCCCCAATCTAATGAAGCATCTTCACAGATATTCTAAAGTTTCTCATCAAGGGCAAATCAATCAATATCATTTGAAGGAATCCTTCAGGTTCAGAAGGTTTCTGGAGGCATGAATCTCTTTCTTCTGTGGATACTCTCATTGTCTTCCCATATGATGGTGACCAGAAGACAGTCTTGCTTCTGGTCCCATCAGAGCTCACTTTCCATTTCCAAAGATGTCGTCATGAGGATGAATGAACTTCAAGGCACCGTCAAAGTTCCATGTTTGTCGTTTCAGGGGTGTGTGACATGGATCTGTTCTGTACCTTCCCTAAAGGCATCATCCCGATCCCACGAACAACAGATTAGTCTGATTTTGTCACTCTCCATGTATTCCTTGTCTACTCCATCTTCCTTTTCCGAATTTCTCCTTCCTTCCTTCCTTCCTTCCTTCCTTCCTTCCTTCCTTCCTTCCTTCCTCTCTCTCTCTCTCTCTCTCTCTCTCTCTCTCTCTCTCCCCAAAATGATTTATTTATTTATTCATTTTATTGATGAGTACACTGTAGTTGTCTTCAGAGACACCAGAAGAGGGCATCAGACCTCATTACAGATGGCTGTGAGTCACCAAGTGGTTGCTGGGAACTGAACCCAGGACCTCTGGAAGAGCAGTCCGTACTCTTAACTACAAAGCCAACTGTCCAGCCCCCTTCTTCTTTCTTGTTTGCCCTGATGAATCCTGGTTTAATTCCCTTCTCCTTGTTTATGCTAAACTGGTAGACCTAATTCATCAAGGAGATTGTAAGAAAGGGAATAAACATAGGAAAGCTTAATTACAGTCTAGTTGGTTTCACTATTAATCCTGTTACCATCTTGTATGATTTCAGAAACAAGTCATATCAACTTTTGAGTCACAGAAATATCACCTGTAGAGTGAGGAGAGCACTTCTCTTGGTCCATTTACATGAAGATAACAGAATGCCATAAGTTTGGTGAGGTTTAAATACAGAAATTTATTTCTGATAGGTTAGAAGGAAGAAGTTCAATATCAAGAAGTGATTAAGAGATTTGATGTCTGGACCGTTCCTGGTTCACAGATGGTGAATTCTCACTGCGTCCTTATAGGTGTGCTTTTAAAAGTTTTCTTTCTAAAAATCTGAATTGACAAAGATTTTATATTTTGACGGTATCCATAATGGCTAAGAGTGCAGGTGTGGATACGACCATAATAGTTACCGGAGTAAAGACAGTATTTTACATTCTAATTTAAATCCCTTCAGATGTATAGCACAAGTGTGTTTGCATGATGACTTAATATCATTGCACATTGCATAATGATTACCATAAGTTAATCAACATGCCTATTACAGATCTGCTTATAATGGATACCTACAACTTGTACCTCTTTTACAAAAGATTTATTGTCTTTAATAATGTGTATATGTAGCTATTTTTGTGTGGGTAACTGAAAGTATGCCTGGAAGAGCATGTCTGGGAACTGAAATCAGAAGCAACTGTGAGGCATCTAACACGAGTGCTGGAAACTTAACAGGTCCTCTGCAGGAATAGCGTGCTTTTTAACCACCAAGATACCTTCCCAGCCTGGAACTTGTCTTAAACCTGGAATTTATATTCTGATCCACATATTCTAATTTTTCCTATCCTCTCAGATCCTGCAAAACAACTACTTTTACTATGAGTTTGACTTCTTTGGACAGCTTGTATGATAAATATCATACATAATGTAAGGTAGAAAATCAGAGTGGAACTGATTGGTTGCAGGAAAGAATGCATGGTATGGACTGGAGATGGAGGTCAGATCTTAAGAGCACTGGCTTCTCTTTAAGAGGACCCACGTTTAATTCACAGTGCAATATGGTAGCTTGCAACTCCAGTCCCAGGGTATCTAACATCATCCTCTGACCTCCCAGGGCACTGCATTCATAGGACACACAGACATAAATGCAGGTAAAGCACCCATACACATATTATAAAAATAAAGTTGAAAAGAAGCACCAAACAGTAGTTATTTAACCTTTCATAGGCAAAGTTTGCTAACTTCTTCACTAAAACCTCTGCCTAACTTCAAAATAGTCATTTAAAGATTTAAGCCTCAAAGACTATGATGAAAATTTGCATCCTACAGAATTCTACAACCATGGAAAGTGATTGTTATAACTATTACTTTTTATATTATCATCACATTTATTGGTGTGTGGATAGATAAAGCATGACTAAGCAGTTTGAATCTCTAGACATTTCATTGACAGAAAGGAGGCATTGTTAGCAGAAAGATGAAAGGAAAAGACTTGCTATTATTCATAGAGCTTTGGGGAAAGCTGATTTTTTCCCCCTATCAAAAATATAGACGTGTCTTAGTTTGAGAAATGTATTTGCAACACTGCATATTAACAGAGAATAGAGAATAATAAGCCACATTGATTTAAAAAGGCAAAAGGGAACATCTGCTCTTTGGCTGTGATTTGTCCAAATGTGAAATCCTGGCTTAAAATGCAGAAAGTCAAGCTGCCTAGCAAGAATGCATGCGGCATCTACTATTTATGGAGTAATGAGCTGTGGAAAGACAGATGCGATTGGCAGGGGCTGTCTTGAAAAGTCCTTTTTGCTGTTGGACCACTTCTTGATTTTATTATACTTTCTCCAGTTCTGGAACTCTCTTGATTCCTTCGCCGTCACGTCAGTTTAGTCGGATAATAAACGGGGGGCCAATGTGAATAGATGTGCTGCAGTTCATTTGCAAAGTTACTTGAGTGGCAAGATGAAGGATTTGTGCTTAATTTCAAAGATGGTGAGGCATTTTCAAGCTTTATGACTGGGGGTGGACAAGAAGATTGGAGCTGTGCTTCAGGATGATTAATCTGTAGCTCCGGGTAGGATAGATAGGCGTGGGTGAAGGCAGAGAGATCAATGAAGTAGTTTTCCCTGTAGGCTAGGCAAAGTATAATGAGGTTCGAGCTGGAACAGGAGCAGAGGAATGAAGAAAGAGCCACAAGGGTTGGCAGATGCAGGTGATGAAATGGGGGATTTGACTGAGAGGTTTGAGTGTGAGGTGTAATTAATGGGAGCAGGGAAACTCAGAAGCCAAGCTGGCTTAGAACAGGGGTCATGGATTGGTGGACAGATTGAGTTCTATTGTCAAGCCGAACATGAAGGCTGGGTAGTCAAAATCATGGATGGAGATGCTTTACCAGAGTGCTGGGCATCGTCGGACCATATCATGAAGCAGACACAGATTTACCAAGACAGAGGAGACAGTTCTGTCCCAAGATCAGAGGCCAACAGCTTAAAGGGAAGAATTAGGCTTAGGGTACTCAGGAAGGTAGCACAGATTTCACAGTTTGTTTGAAGAAGCTTTGGTAAATAAGAGAGACATAGGGGAGTGGTTCAAAGAAGTATTAGCTGAGAGGATGACAAAGACCTAGGGGGACGAGTGACAGCAAGGTGAACCATGTGCCGCAGCATCGGGGCATGGTACAGCTGATGTATAAACTGATGTGGGGAACAAAGCCAATTTGTAGTAAATATTGCGATAAAAATTTCATTACCTGCTTGCTACCAGTGTTCCAGAGAGAAGTGAATAATGTTCTCCAGATATGCTCTGTAAAACTGAATTTTCCCATTTTCCTACTCCAGAGATATCTTTTGCTCTTCCTAAATCTGATTAGACTTGAATTCCTTGTCGACTTGGTTATGTTTTTGTTTTATCACATATGCCTTTCAATGTTCAAAAATTGGCAAAAGAAATGTTCTCAAGAAAAATATCCCTTCCCCTGTAGCAATTGCATTTCTGGTTTCCTAAGTCTCTCTGCCCCTCCTCACCTTATTCATTGTTCTTTTCGTTCAAAAATATATTTAGGGGACAAATATTTCAGCGAACTCCATGTGTACATTCCTTCAGCTTGGGTTCCTTGTGTTTTCTTTTTCTTCCTTCTAATGTTTTTTAAAGGCAGAATCTCATATAGCTTCAAATTTGCTATGCAGTGGAGGTTGATCTTGAACTCTTCCTCCTCCCACTCCTCATCACCCAAGTGTTGAGATTATAGATATGCATCACTGTATCTAGTCTTTCCCCCTACTTTTGAACAATAGCCAGGAGCTCTTGGGTTTGTAAAGGGTTAGAAGACTTCTTTGCGTTGCTTTTTACCATGGGTCCACTTAGGAAGCCCTCTCGTAGGTGAAGTCAGGACATTAGTGTTTGCTATCAATAGTCTGAGCAGCAGAACTTGATGGGCCATCTCGCTGATTGAATCAGATATTGTTTCCTATAATAAAGCTCTTTTTTCAATGGTTGTCATGGTGACTCCACTTTGCCTTTTTAGTGATAAAGATTCAACCAGCAAAATGTGAAACTATCAAACTCCTACAATCAATAGATTGTAGATATTCAAAGGCATAGGATATATACATACACAACACACATGAACATTCTCTGTGTGTCCATGCCACTGGCAAGGAGTGTTCAAACAGGTCTGACCTTTCTTTATTGTTTTATTTTTAATAACTGATTAGTGGCACACTGATGAATAGTCAAGTCTGGATTTTGCTTCTTTATTTTTATCTTGGAAATGAACACCATCATTTGACCTTGGGTGCGATAAAGATCATTTTAGCAGTAGAAACTGACTAGCTCATTAAATAAATTTCAGGCACTGTTCATTTAAAAACATAAACATATTTTCTGTTGTTGAGTAGCACAAAATTACTTTAAAAAATCCTTGGAAAATGACTTTCTTCCAGACTATAATGATGAGCACATTATTTTCTACCTTATAAGCCAGATATGCCTGGGCTGCCCATGCTGTAGGCTGCACTGGGGCATGAAAAGACTTGGCAGAGATATGGGCTATTCAGCCACCAGCTCTGCCTCGGATCTGGAGGGCAGTATCAGCACAGGGCATTTTCCACTGTTCATTCTTTGACAGTTGTTTTAACAGGGCTGAGCTCGGAAGCCTTTGAAGTAGGCAAGACGAAGGTGGAGGAGAAAATCCCAGCTGAGTAACCCACAGAGAAAGAATGATTAGACATCAGGCTATGATCTGTGCTGTATGGAATAGCTTGCTACTCTCTCAGCCAATTGTATTAGCACCTCCAAGAAGGTGGGAGACCCCATGCTACCACAGACTCAAAGACTGTGCTCTTCAGGAATTGTGATGAAGCAGAATAGAATAAGATACAAGATTTATTTATATCAGAGTCACAGATATGGGAATCTGAAGAGCCAACAACATGAGTTAACATAGTCCCAAACCACTTGAATTTATACAAACTGCATTGTGTATTCAATGGTCTTCACTTTGAATGAGGATATTTATGACAGCACAGAACATTGGAACATCTATCAGTAATATCAAGATAAGGTGGTTACTCTTGGCAAAGTATTGTATTTCAGGCCGAACTTCTTTCTTGGCTCTTCTATGATCTGTTTTCACATGTTTTGCCTACTGCCTCAGGCTGCTGACACAGAAAAAGATCAGTTATTTGAGATTAGCCCTAGGTATAGTTGGCATCTTCCACAAAGCTACTGATGAAGTAAGAAACACAACATTTTTCGAAAGAAGAACAAGAGATAGTTTATTACAGAGCCAAATGTCAGTGGCTATGGTCTGGAAACATTGACCCAAGATACAATGTTTCCAAATGGTAAGTATTATAATAGTAGTCTAGAGATTTCACTATCAAGGCACATTTAATATACACGGGTAGAATCGTCAAGCAGATAAGCCACAGTAAAGTTGGGAAATCTCTGTTTTAGGATTCAGGGGTATCTGATGATATTCTTACCCTTTGGGTTGGTGGAGGCCAGGGGCCTTGTTTGTACATTCTAGAGGGGCTTACATAACATATACAAAGATGTTAGGTCATGCACAGTTAGGCAACAGCTAGGTATTTATGAGGCTAAGCTAACTCAAGATAATTTGTCTGTGAAATGACAGTATTCCAGCTCTCTAAATATGACATTGGTACTAGTCAGTCACCCAGCCTTGTGGAAAGTTCAACACAGATATGACATTGTTTTTTTCTTTTTTTCCTTTTTTTTTCTGGGACCGTCACACTACTCAAGCAGGATCAGGTAGGGAGATTGTGAGAATTATCTATGGGTCTAGATTAGCAATGTTGGACACAGGTAGAGTCTTGCTACAAAGAAAGGCATGGCATTAGCAGAGTGGTGATGGGACTGGTGTAGCCAGTGTCTGTGTCCACAGTGGCTCATACATGTGGCTATGAGGCTGAGATCAGACATAGAAAACTGCTGGAGTGAGGAGCATAAGCATAGCCTTCAGAGTCTGCCGAGACTCCAGAGGTGGCTAGATGATAATATTCTGTTTTCTGACCCTGGGGCTGAGTCTCTTTGATGGTTGTGATCTCATTTTGGATGTAACCTATTGATTTTTTTTTCTGCAGCAGTGATGTTAGGCAGAGTTTAAAGACCTTTGGCAGAAATCTTTGTTTCCTCTGATTGAAACTCTCACTTAATATGAATTTCCTCCATCTGCACAGTGTGAGACCTTCTCTCCAGAACACCATGAGAGGTCTTCAGGCAACAGCTGCTCGGGACATAATGCTCAATGACTTCTTGCCCAGAAATGTGAATTCATGGGAGGTATTTGGAGACCACACAGGCCAGAGTGCACTTGGGAACTAGAGCTTCCCATCAATAGACACATCCATAAATATTTATTCTTGGTAGAGGCTTCACATGGCCACTTACCTTCTTTCCAAAAATGCTTCATTTTACCCTGGATCATTTACTTGCATTAGGGAGAAAATATGATTTGTTTTTCTTCAGTGGTTTAAAAATCTCTCTCTTATCAGGGAAGCTATGGTTCAGGCAGAGCTGGACTAGGATGGGTCAGCCAAGCACTTCCTTTTGTTGTTCATTTGTTAAGGGAAGGGTAGATACAATGAGAGTGAGTAAAAATCATTCTATTTGCATGATTCTTTTATACAAGTTTCCACATATGAATGCTAACGTGGCCAGCTCCTTCCAAGTGAGGCAACAACTTCAGATAAAGAATTAAAGGCACCACCAATAATACTGAACAGTTCTTGATGTAAACACCCAGATATAAGTGGGAACATATTGATGAACAAATTGAACTGGCTTCAGTTTCCCATCCTCCTATGTTTTATTCCTATGTTTTATTCTTATTGCCTACTCCAGAATAAAAAGAACATAATATGAAGAAAATCCTAGCTTGAAAGTGATTTGGAACTCCTAACTCTTTTGTCTCCTAACTGGTTGTCAAAAAGAGACGAGAAATTATGCGAAACAGGAGCAGGTAGGTAGATATGCACAGGGTTGAAGCTTTCCTGAATTATCACCTAACTTGGCGTGGATTTTGGATGATGCAGCTGCTTCTGAGTTATCCTTGTTCCAATAAGTAACTCAATATGCATGCTTTTCCAGAAGCAACACCAGAAAAAACCCCTTAGGTTGATCAAGTTGGATTTTGGGGGCAATTGTTACTTTAGTCTGTTGGGATTCCCTTTATGGGGTAAGTAGGTGTGTGTGTGTGTGTGTGTGTGTGTGTGTGTGTGTGTGTGTGTGTGTGTGTGTGTGTTTTGCTTCCCCAGGAAAAGCTCCCCACAACTTTGCACTGGGCAGTGAACACAGTGATGGGAGGATGGGAGTTCTGTTATTTGTGTTTGCTCCCCTGATCAACACTCATTGCTTATTAATCCTTTGTAATTTAAAGCTTGTTTGGAGATTTTGTTTCAAGGCAAAAAGTGGTGCAAATATCTCCACTCAGAAGTCATAGTTCCTGTGATCCAGCTGTTGCTTGACAGATGTTGTGGACCCTGTTGTTTGACCTATCTCGCAGCTCCTAATAAAAGGTCATTTCTTCTCACAGGAAATATCTGATTTCATTCTCATTTCATCTTGAGGAGTCTCTGGAAGAATACTGCAGACTGAGGAGTCAGAACAATACAATGCCAGAACCAGAAGGAGAGTCACATGATTCGACTTGTGTCAGTGACCACAAATGGATATGTGTGACAACTTTGGGGAAAACTGCATGGTTCTTTTTGTCTTGCTGCTTTTGTCAATAAGAACTAAGTTGGTCTAGACATCTGAGGTTGCCAGGTGAAATCTCATTGTAAAACCAATGATCAGGAAAGACACAGCAGAGAAGTAAAGAGATGCCAAAATTTGGTGACCATTTTTTCAGCTAACTGTGCCTGAAAATATATTCTACTGGGTTTCTGCTATGAGATTGAATAGACGTCTTTTATGATGAAGCCAGTTAAGAGTTTTATTACTCTTTATTTCTTTGAAAGACTACTTTCTACTACCTATCTCTCTGTGATTTTGGAAAACTCTACAAAGTATTTCTAATTGCCAGTGTTTTCACTCCAATATGCCAACCTTCAGCATTATCCATTTCAACACACATCCCCCCCACCCCCATATGCTCATCAAATGGCTTGTGAGAGGGAGAGTTTATAGGATTCCCTCTAGCTGCATTAACCTCAGTATCCACACGGTTCTTTAACTTGCTAACATCTTCATCCTTGGCTTACTAAGTGTGGGTGTGGATGACAGAATGTGCTACTCTAATTAAGGATGACTGAGATTGTGACTCTCCTTACATTTGTAAGCATTTCAAGTCTAACTAGAGTCTATCTTCACAGTGCAAGGCAAGTCTATGCAATCTAAAGTGGCTCACATTCATTTAATACTCCACCGAGGTAGATGTTTGTGGATGAGTTTTGTTCTGCTGAAGGTTTGTGGGTTTTGTTGACATGCAGAAAATGTTAAGGAATCATTTGGTAATTTGTAGTGAATGCAAGTAGGCAATGGAAAGATGATATTGAGGGCTATTTGATCCTTATCTCTACTGCAACTCCTCACCAGGACAAAAGGAGCTACAGGAGGTGCTAGTTATAACAAGTGTCTATTTAAAGTGACATTTTAAAGCTTCTGTAAGGAAAAGGAGACTGTCAAAAGGACAAAACAGCAACCAACAGATTGGGAAAAGATCTTTACCAATCCTATATCTGATAGAGGGCTAATATCCAATATATACAAAGAACTCAAGAAGTTAGAATCCAGAGAACTAAATAACCCTATTAAAAATGGGGTATAGAGCTAAACAGAATTATCAACTGAGGAATACTGAATGGCTGAGAAGCACCACAAGAAATGTTCAACATCCTTATCATCAGGGAAATGCAAATCAGAACAGCCCTGAGATTCCATCTCATACCAGTCAGAATGACTAAGATCAAAATCTCAGATGATAGCAGATACTGGTGAGGGTGTGGAGAAAGAGGAACACTCCATTGTTGGTGGGATTGCAAGCTGGTACAACCACTCTGGAAATCAGTCTGGTGGTTCCTCAGAAAATTGGACATAATACTACCTGAGAACCCAGTTATATTACTCCTGGACATATACCCAAAAGATGCTCCAACATATAACAAGGAGACATGCTCCACTATGTTCATAGCAGCCTTATTTAAAATATCCAGAAGCTGGAAAGAATCCAGATGTCTTCCAAAAGAGGAATGGATACAGAAAATGTGGTACATCTAAACAATGAAGTACTACTCAGCTATTAAAAACAATGACTTCATAAAACTCATAGGCAAATGGATGAATCTAGAAAATATCATCCTGAGTGAGATAACCCAGTAACAAAAGAGCACACATGGTATGCACTCACTGATAAGTGGTTATGAGCCCAAAACCTCAGACTACCCAAGATACAGCTCATAGACCATGTGGCGCTCAAGAAGAGGAAGACCAAAATGTGGATGATTTACTCCTTCTTAGAAGGAGGAACAAAATACTCACAGAAGGTAGAGGATGGGAGGAACTTGAGAGGAAGAGAGGAGGAACAAGGGAAAAATAAGGGTAGGATCAGGTATGGGAGGAGACGATGATATACAGAGGGTCAGGAATTTGAACAGAGGTGTGTAGCAATAGGGATGGGGAACTGAGGGGTAGCCACCAGCCATTCCCAGATGCCAGAAAAACAAGAGACTCCCAGGACCCAAATGGGATGAGATTAGCTGAAATACCCAACTAAGGGGAGGGAGAACCTGTAGAGACCATATCCAGAGGTTAGGCAAGGCCCCCAGTTGGGGGATGGGCCACCTACTCATCTCCAAATTTTTAACCAAGAATGGCTCCTATCTAAAGGAAATATGGGGACAAAGTGTGGAGCAGAGACTGAAGGAAAGGCCATCCAGAGACTGCCCCACCTGGGGATCCATCCCAAATACAGACACCAAACACAGACACTATTGCAGATGCCAAGAAGTGCTTGCTGACAGGAGCCTGTTATAGCTTTCTCCTGAGAAGCTCTGCCAGAGCATGACAAATACAGAGGTGGATGCTCACAGCCAACCATTGGACTGAGCATGGGGGACCCCAATGGAGGAGTTAGAGAAAGGACTGAAGGAAGGTTTGCAACCCCATAAGAACAGCAATATCAACCAACCAGACCCCTCAGAGCTCCCAGGGACTAAACCACCAACCAAAGGCTACACATTGAAGGCCCATGGCTCCAGTTGCATATGTTGCAGATGATGACATTGTTTGGCATTAATAGGAGGAAGCCCTTGGTCCTGTGACTGGTTCATACCCCAGTGTAGGGGAATGCCAGGACGGTAAGGTGGGAGTGGGTGGGTGGGAAAAGGAGCACCCTCATAGAAGCAGGGGGGATGGGATTGGGAGGTTCTGGGAAAGGGGATAACATTTGAAATGTAAATACATAAAATATCTAATAAAAAATAAATAATATCTGGTAAATGAATAAGAGAGAAATTAAACTGAGAAAATAATTGCATCAGGAAAAAAAGACATTTCATTGAGAAGTCAAGAGCTTTTCAATTGAAGGTGATTTTGGGCTGCTAAATTTCACCAGAGAATGGAATATTTTACCTTGATTACAGTAGTGAAGGAAAGAAAATAGTATAAAAACCTACCTTCTGTTTCCAGGCAGAATTGAATATCTTGCACTTTATATGATTCTGAGCAGATTTATTTTTTATATAGAAATAGAAAAATGTTGAAAGTCATTCCTATGAAAATCAATCTTTTTGTTCTATTATGCATTGATGAAAGAAGTTTCTTGATCATTAGAATGATTGAAGTCTGAATTCTTTTTAATGAATATTACATTGCTACCCATTAAGAGGAGGCACTACAGCGAGGCAGACTGGAACCCACTTTTCACTCCTAGTGGTGTTTCCATCAGGGCTTCCAGGTCAGGTCCTCTGAGCCTGCTTGATATTAGAAAAGGGGTGTCTCACTAGCAACATAGGGTATCGGACACAGTGCAATCAAGAAACGGCTTTAGATGCACATAGGCATGCTGAAACAGGACAACTGGGCTGCTCTTCTAAAGCCAGGACTGATCATGGCTTTAATTAGTTGACAGAGCATTAGTGATGGGATGGGACACTCTGCAACCCCACCTGTTCCCAGATGCAACATTTTGGTTCCGAATTACAATCTCCGTCCTCTCAGTTGCTCTCCACCCCATGATTCCCATTTCAGTGAATGACAGGGCCTCCCTACTAACTGCTTAAATCAGAAGTCCTGCCGCTTGTCTTGGTTCCAACTGTCTTATCCTTTAATTATAATCATGTACATTTCCTTGCCTGGATTTATCCAACATTCCCGGAACCCATCCTTTGCCTGTGATTTTTGCTACTTTAATGGTTGAGGTAATTACCATGGAAAACTTTTATACTCTTGTATGCTGTTGAAGGGTTTATCTTTTACTTATTTCATTGCATAGCAACACAAACTCATTATTAAAAAAACTCAAGAGCATATTCACAAGAAAACTACAAAGAATAGTTATAATCTCATCTACATTTCAGCTTCTTATTAAAAAGGAATTAGAAATTGCAGTACAAAAAGGCCAACAAAATTGCTTCAAGCTATGTGATGTTTTACAAAACATTCTATGATATACCAAAATTAAAAATACTGGAGATATTTATTTCTAATCAAAGAGTTATTTTAGTAGTGGTTGAGGGCCTCTTCACAGAGGATTCATCCATTGGAAGATGGATGAAAATATCAAAAATGAATGTGTGATAGAAAACTATATCTGGTAATATCTGGTGTCAGTTAATCCAATTTCAGTGTGCTAAGAATCATGTTTACCTTGTATGAAGTTCTAGAGCATGGAAACTCATATTAAGTGCATCCCAATATTTTAAAAAATTTAAATCACCTTACAAAAGTGCAATAGAATGTACTATCTTCATGTCTTGGCAAACAAATATATCTCCCCCATAACTTTGAAGTTCACTTTTGAATATAGAATGATTGAATTCTTTAAACCTATTTGAGAGGATAACATGAAAAATAGAATAGAAAGGTAATTATACTAGTACACTCTAGTGATAATGTGTATTCACAAGGGGGAAATTTTTATCTCATTGAATGATGTATTTTTATTGAAATACTCTTTTGCAGTTATCACTTATACACAGAAGTTTATAGTACTGCATATTTTATTGTCATGATGCTAGTTACAATTATATTATGGAATATTATGGAAACCTTCCCATCTCCTAGCTTATCTCCTCACAGCAACTGGGTCTGCAACCCTGAGATGCCTCATGCTTGGGAGTGGGCACCGTAGTAGTGAGCAACAAATAATAATGGGGAAGACAGAGATGTTAATGCTAATGAAGCAGCCTCCTGCTATTTGACTATCTTGTCTTTAGCCGTGTATATATTATATATTAATAAATACATTAATAGTTGTGACTTGATCTTGTTAATTTTTCTTTCTGAAACAAATAAACCTTGATTTTTGACCAGCTCAAATGACCACATTCAAACTTAAATTATTTCATCTTCCTCTGGGGAGAAAATTTTCATGATCTATGCTGTCTTGTATAATTTATTTTAAGGTGGAAGTGAACCAAATCAGTGATGTAGATGTGTCTAGTATCTCCTATAATTTTCGAGTGTCAAGCTGCTCTCAAATTAAGTGTCTCAAGAGAATGGTAACTATCATGAATTTTTGGGTTACCCATGAGGTTCCACTGCTGGTTTGACTCAAGGTTTTTCATGCAGTTGCATTTGGGCAGAAGGTTAGCTGTTCTACCAGATCCATCAAGGGCATCACTCACATATGTGGCGATTGAGTCTGACTGTAAACACACAGTTCTTCTCCACATGACCTCGTGGCCCTAGCAGGCTGAACCAGCATCCTTCCATGGCCAGGCCAGGACAGTGTGCTCAGAGAGTAAAAGAAGCTACCTTATCTCAGAGGCCATAGACTCTGGAGTTCCCGGAGCTTCATTTATTGTTTGAAACATGCAAGGATAGCCTCAAGTTTATGGGATGGCTAAATGGAGCCCACTTTCAACTGGGAATGGTGTCATATACTGGAGCTGTGTTTTCCCAACAGATAATTAAAAAGGTATTAGTCAGTGGGACCATTACAGCAAAACTACTTTCAGATCTTTAGCCTGCATTTCCATCTGTTTTCAATCCAGGCTTGAAATAACTCATTTCAGGTGTCAGTATAGGTCATATTAAAAATTACACTTAATAGTTACATATAAAATGTATTTGAAATATATCTGTACACACACACACACACACACACACACACACTCTAATGTGAATGTGTTTATTGAGAGGTAGTGGCAATATGGCTCAGTGGGTAAAAGAGGTTGCAGGTAAGCATGATAACTTGAGTATGCTCCTTCTGAATTCATTGTGGAAGGAGACAACTGACTCCAGAAAGTTGCTCACTGAACTCCACTTGTTGTTGCTGCATGTGCACACTCACATGAGCATACTGCACACATATACTCATGATAATGATACATAAAATTTAATTAAGATACTATGTTCTGAACATTTAAAAACGTGACAAGAGGGTCCACCATTCAGGCATTTATAGCTATAGCAACTGAAGAATAAGTAGCTTTCAGAACATTTTATTAAAAATAATTCCCAAATTGAAAAGGAAGAACCAGAGCAAGCCAGCAAGCAGTAATGGCATTTGCAACATGCTTAGCATTTCTAGTAACAGATTACAAGATGGATGATTTAGCCATCTGGGAAGAATTAAATTATGTACTCATAAAATATATGTAGGCATTAAAATATTAATGTGAGTTCTTTTATTATGGTGATATTTATGGTTGACTTTTACTGTCCTATTTTTGCATATTTACATTTTTTATTTGAAGAAAATATTATAGTGCCTTATAAAAAATGAGTGGCATCTTGTTAAAATTGTGTGCTTGTAGTTGAAAATACACTTTGTCTTTTGTTCTTCATAATTCTGTGAAGCAAATGGATAAAAAAATGTCTTGTTGATTTGACCTATTGAAAAAGGAAGCCTAGAGAAAAACTTGTTTACTTCTCCAGAGAAGCAGAAGCAATAGTAAATGTAGAATTTTAGATAAGAACTTATGAAGAATTTGTTCACTTGACTATGGAAACTAAGTCCTGAGATCCACTGTATATAAGTGGCTTAAGTATCCTGGCTCTAATCCAAATCCGAAGACCCAAGAACATTTGGGGCTGATGATGTCAGGGACTCTGCAGTCCTGAGAGCTGGAAGGACCATGTGCCTAAGAGCAGTGGCATATGGGTGTCCAAACTCAATAGAGATGAGGGAGAATAGAGAAGAGAAAGAGAGAGAGAGAGAGAGAGAGAGAGAGAGAGAGAGAGAGAATGAATTGCTTCTTTCCCATCTTATTTTTCCCAAAAAGTTGTATGATGCTTAACTTTAATACTTAACACAACACAATACAACACAGAATCACCTGAAAAAGTGTCTCAATGATTGCCTTAATTAATTGATATAGGAAGATCTGCCCCACTATGGGTGGTGCTATTCCTTATACAGAGGGTTCTGATGTATAAAAAAGTACAGAATTTGAGCTGGTCACAAATAAATGAATAGGAAAGCAAGGATATATTCATTCCTCTTGCTCTTGGCTCTGATTAGATGTGACCAGTTATCTCAAGTTCCTATTGCCATGAATTCTCTGAAGTGACGAGTTGTGGCCTGTAACTGTAAACTAAACCTTGGCTCCTAAGTTGCTTTTTGGGGTGTTTCAAGGCATTTCCCCTTACAAAACCAAACATACCACTTAGAAAAGGCGGCTACAGTGAATGCACTTTGAAAATCTGTGATGCTGAAAGCCGAATGACCCTGGGACATAGAATGTGATTGCACCTGCATCCCCTCCACTTTGTGTTTTGCAAGGAAAAACATTTCTTCATTCAGAGAATTTATTTGATCAAGGATAACATTCTCCAGATTGCCCCAAGAAGGCTTTTCAATTATTTATGCATCACACTTAAAAATTTTTAAGTTTTCATCTAACGCTCTAGAAGAGACCTGTTCTACATACTTGCTTGTATTGCTACCAACCTCTCATTTCCCTTCCTCTATTTTGTCCTCAGATAATCCACTGACTCCTCTATATGAGCGAGCCATTTTGTCAGTCTCTACATTCAAAGGCTATATAAAGGATACCCAACAGAGAATATCCCAATAAAAACAATGGTAATTGACGAACCCACCAACAAAAGAATAGTGCTCAAACTCCAAATTCTACTTTCTCAAAGAAACAGAGCTTTTCTGACAATTTTCTTAGGATTAGAAATTCAAGCATTCATTTCATGTATTCAAACTCTTGAGTTCTTGGTGTGTAAAATTCCAATGAAATTTACTGGCATCTTTGGATAGAAAATACAGGCTTGACCTTTGTGTGCAATGTGACGGTAGTGTTACATCTGAAACTTTTTTTAAGTTGCTGAAGCCACTTGTATCTTTCAATTTGGAGACCATTTTTGCTGCATTTTCCACCATTATGGCTCCACTTGAAAATATTCATTTGCACTTTAGTTTTCAAATGCCAATGTGACTCTACATGGTTGAGGGCAAACTCGTTCCAATATGAACACTTATGCTGCGCTAGCGTTGCTCCTGTTTCTTCTCCTGGTTCCCTCAATACTTCTTTCTTCTCTGCAAATAGCTTTTTGTTTTTTCCTTGAAATAAATAATGATCTTAGTGGCATTTCTCCTGAAATACTTTTTGTTTCACTGAGTAGCATTTTGCCTTACATATGCACTTTCTCTATGGAAAATTAATAACCTCAACTGGTTTCTCACAAGAAATCCATGTTGAGCTTACAGAATGCAGTTGCTTGCTTGTCCTTATGAGGTTTTGGTTCATGAGTAGTACTTAAAGTTCCTATGTAAGAGCCTACACTTTACTATTCTGTCTTCTTTACTTTCTAAATGAGTAACTTAGGGCACTTTGATTATTCTTTTCTTATCCAATAGATCCTAACTCAGTTTTGTATGATAAATGTGCTCTGTGTGAATGGAATGGATAATTTTAGAGAACACAGATAAGATAGCCACTGTTATCATAATATCTTAACCCTCTTTAAATCTTTTTTTTTTGCCAGTAAGTTGACTTAGCATGTAACAATTTCAGCTACCCACTTCATATCCTCTTGAATGCAACTAATGAAACACTCTCTTTGAATCATCTTGCACGCCATTTATTATCCACCAGAACCACTCTTTCTCTTAGCAGCATCACTGTCTTCCTTGGCATTTAAAATATCTGAGTACTGGTGGGAGAACTCAGTGGCAAAAAGCCAATACTGATGACTAAAGCATCCAGGTAATCCTTATTTTCATCTGTACCTGGTTAAATATCTCAAGGGGAGGAGTCATTTCCCAATATTTGCTGAAGTGGAAGAGCTTCTGTTCACATTCCTCTGGGCAAGAACACCAAAACCAATCAGATATGAAATTGGCTTCTCCACCTTCTCTTGGCTTCAGAAGTTTAAACTACAGTGGATTCTGAGAAATGCAATTACTTATCAAGAGGGCTGAAAAAAATTGTAGATCTATTTGTCACAGTCACCATACAGCTTGCCTTGTACTCTGAGTTCCCAAAGAAGCAGGGTAGGAGAGTAGATTAATCACTTTTAGGATAAATGAGGCTGAAATTAGCCTCAGGACAGACTTCTCTGCAATGCCATCTATTTAATTTCTTAGGTTTGGATGCAGTCTCTTTTTTCCTTTATTCTCCCTCCTCTTTCCTCTTTCCCCTTCTCCATCTTTTCTATTTCTTCCTGTTCAACCACACACAGCACCATCTCTTAATTACAATCTTTCTTATTGCTCTGCTGTAGACTCTAATCTTTTGAGAAAAAGGTACATTTTAGTAATTTTTCCTTTTGTGGTGATTGTTGCCTGACTGATGAATTAAATTAATGTAATAGAGCAAGAATAGCAGAAATAAACATAGCTGATCGTGAGGCTTTTAGGAAAGGGAATAACACTGGAAATGTATATAAGAAATACTCAAGTTAATAAAAAAAAAGAAGAGATGTATAAAAGAGAGACGTCTTCTTGTTTTAGCCTTTTGCTTGGCACGATGCTCTATTTTTGCCATCTTCTCAGATGACATAGGTAATTAAGACTTCTGAAGAACCTCTCTCTCTCTCTCTCTCTCTCTCTCTCTCTCTCTCTCTGTCTGTCTGTCTAACTTTATAACTATTAGCAGGCGTAGCACTGAAGATAAATTCCTTTACTTCTTTTGAATCTGGAAACGTGGACCATCGTTGCTATTTGATACTAGCATTGTCTATGAAGTTTAGAAGGTTTGAATATTTAACTGATGAAATCATTCTGTTAATGCTGTTATTCTTATTTAATCTGCAATTTTGAGCCAAATAAACAAACATAAGTGTATCCATTAAATAAGTCAGATTTTGTAAGTAGGACAGATTTTCAACGCTGAGTCTCAAAAACACTGCTTCCATTTCTGTCAGCACTCCAGGAAGCTGTGCATCCAGGTTGAAGCTTGTGCCCCTGGGACATCCACTTCCTCAATCTTCTCTGAACTTTGTTAAGTTGCTTGAGTAGGACCCACACTAGTGGTCTCTTCATTCTCAATGGATCCAGTTCTCCTTTTCTCCCCAAGGACCTTGTTAAAAACACCAAGGTCAATGTTTCAGCTCACAGTGATAGAGTGACAGCTTTTTACTGTTTCTGTCCCTTTGATCTCACCATTTTAAGGAAAAGAATGAGGGGAGGGGGTCTATATTAGGGTAACTTGCCTGACTAAATCTCCGTCCTTGTTTCTCTAATAATAAAATAAGACACCTTTCCACCTGAGTATTTCTGGGCCACTTTTCCTTTAAGTTCTTGACTTGCTCAGCAAGTATGAAGTGGAACTGTTTCTATTCGGTGAGTGTTTGGTCACTTCTGGCATCTGATTTTGACCTTACAAAAAGCTTGTGGTCTTTGGGCGTGCACACACACACACACACACACACACACACACACACACACACAGAGAGAGAGAGAGAGAGAGAGAGAGAGAGAGAGAGAGAGAGAGAGAGAGACAGAGAGACAGAGAGACAGAGAGAGACAGAGAGACAGAGACAGAGAGAGAAAGACAGAGACAGAGACAAAGAGCTAACCATAAAACAAGACTGCCTCTTTTTGTTTCAGTAACCATAAGATGTGCCTCTCCCTCCCATTTATTTAAAATAGTTTTTTCCCCTCATATAGTATGTTACTATGGTCTCTTCTTACTTTTTGCAATTCCTCATCTCCCCTCTCATCTGGAGCCACCATGTATGAAGCAGTGAGCCTATATCTGTATCTGTGTCTTGTGCCTTTTCTTGGGCTCTTTTCCTTTTGTTTGTTTTGTCCTATTCTGATGTGTTTTCTTTTGTTTTATTGTCATATTGTTATATTATAATACTTGTAGTATATTTATTATGTTATTGTTCCTTAGAAGATTGCATTCTAATGAGAGATAGAATGAGATGCACATCTTTCTCATCTTAAGATCTTTAAGCTGGGAGACATTTCCAGCTGATGGCATTATACCTTTAAGGAAGCATAAATAGCATAGAGGCTGGTATTACCTGAAAAGGCATTTGAGGGGCCAACATCAAAACCTGTTAGATGGATCTTAAAAGCTTGGAAGAAAATCCTGAACCTGGACTCGATTCCTCTTCAACTACTAGAAACCAACTGTTTAGCATTGTCTCTGCTCTTTCTTGAGTCAAAGAAGATATCTCTATGTAATTACAAGACCACAAATTCTATACTTTAGGAAATGCTTACTACTGTCTTTACCATTAGTGGTTTCTCATTGCAGAGGATGCTGCTGGGTGGGAGACCTTGACTCTTAGGATAGCAAAGTGAAGAAGACAAAGACTGAATTTTAAATCAAGTTTATAATACCTTAACAATTCATTTCGCTCACATAAATCTTTTTACGTATGCACAGGGCAGTTCATGATAAAATACACGTCCAGTGAAGATAAATTTATCCCTTAAATAGGCACACTATAGAAATCCAAAGTGGGAAGTAACTTTAAGGTTAAAGATTAATCAGCAACATTTTTTCTTTCTTGATAACAAAGTAAGTTAAGAAAGTCCACACAGTAATGACAGTGTTTTGCTTCCGGCTCGCTGACCTTGTGCTGGAACCCCATCAGATCATGTCAAGAGCACAAGTCATTTCATTTTCATGGAATCTTATGAACCGAACACTATCACTGCTCTTGTCTTAAAGAAATGAAGTCAGAAATATGATTCTAACTTGGCTACTTTTTAGGTATTTCACTAAGGACACTTTTTTTTTAAATGCCCAGTCTCTTATGCATAAAATACAAATCATAAAGAACATTTCAAAACTGTTGATCTTACTGAAGATTAAATTAGTTGATATTTATATTGTGTTACAGTACTTTGCAAATACGTTTAAATAAACTTTCAGTTCTTTAAATTTTAAATTTTCTTCAGTAATGAAAAAAATCTTCAATTGACAGTCATTGTTAGTTGCCTACATAATTTCTATTATTCTCCTCTTTCACAATGGGACTCTGATTTTATTCAGAAATCTCTTACCTCTACCTGAACTTCATCAAAGCTTATCTAATGAGAACTCTGCCATGATCTTTGGTTATATTTTGCTTGTGGTCCCATTCTTTTGGTTGATGACTTTGCAAATCTAGGGTAAAGTCAGCCAGACAGTTACATTCCTATAACAGGAAAGTGGCAGGGGCTTTTTAACTCAATGGTGCATGAGGAAAACTTTGAGGGCACTTATGGAAAGCTACATGGGAAAACAAGACCCTATCTTTTCATCAGGACATGGTCCAATCCAATACTGAAAAACCATTAGCTACTAGTCTATAGGGAAGACGCATATGACAGAGGAAGAATTATGAGAGCTGTGGAGAAATAGAACCAGATGTAGCTACTGAATTAAGTCAACTCTGAAACCCAGATTCAGCTTTGGTTTTCCAGGTGTCAAGCCAAATTAATTCCTTGGTATTTAGATGGCCGTGATTTAAAATTCCTGCTGTTTGTCGCTGGAAGCATCCCAGTAGAATAAAAAGCTCCAGTGGCTTTTATTTGCTCAGACCCATTCTAGGCACATTGCACACATTCTTGCCTCATTATGTTTTATTTTAAGCTGAGGAAATGAAGGCCTGATTGCACAACCAGAAAGCATCCAGATAAGGTCTGAGCTTAGAACTCCCTTTTCTGTTTGTTCTACAGTCAAGGATCTTAAGCACTGTATTCTTTCAATACTTGTATCTGTTACGCTTTTGGTTATAGTAGCCTGTTTTGGGCTAGACAAATCTACCTTTATAGAAACTGTTTTCACCTAAGTATTTAATCTACTTATATTAGATCTATGTTAATATGTTTACTATTAACATGAAGTCAATGGTGCTTGTTTCTTCAGAGCCATCTGCATACGACTGTTCTCAGATTTACATACAATAAGTGGAAAGATGAAAATATGGGGGTTGGTGGTGAATCTATCTACAAAGTACAAGCAAGGTGATAGAAGTTGAAGGCACAATGGGTGCACTGGTTTGCATGGACTGACAGAAGAGAGCACTAGAGACTGGGTGGCATAAGTTACAGAAGTTTAGCCCTCCAGTTTTAGAAGCTGGAAGTCCAAGATGTTGTTTCTCTTGAGCTCTCCCTCCTTGGCTTGCAGATGGTATCTTCTTGTGATCCCAAGTGCATTTGCGGTGTGAACAAGCACCCTCGTTTCTCTCTCTGTTCACAGTTGCTGGATGGATTGGGTTAAAGTTCATCCTTGTGACTTCACTGAACTTTAACCACCTCTTTAAAGTGTAAGCCTTTCAAAGCAGTTTATGCAGGAGTTAGAAGTTCAGTATGTATATTTCAGGGATACAATTCATTCCACAAAAATAGGAAAAAGTGGTCCCTATGAACTGGAACACAAGTGCCCTGGTTGTCTAAGGGAGGGCCACTACTACTTGGAACTCTTCAATCACTGACCTAGGAATGGAGGCACAGCATTGTCAAGTCTGAATTTTCAGTTCACACTCAGAGCACACATTTTCAAGTAAAAAATTTCAATCTCAAAACGTTTTGACAACTAAAAATAATGTGATGGTGGCCAGTTGTCTGTTTAGAAAATGTCTTTTTTTTTTTTTTTAGAAGTAATTTTTTTTTATTAACTTGAGTATTTCTTATATACATTTCGAGTGTTATTCCCTTTCCCGGTTTCCGGGCAAACATCCCCCTCCCCCCTCCCCTTCCTTATGGGTGTTCCCCTCCCAACCCTCCCCCCATTGCCGCCCTCCCCCCATAGACTAGTTCACTGGGGGTTCAGTCTTAGCAGGACCCAGGGCTTCCCCTTCCACTGGTGCTCTTACTAGGATATTCATTGCTACCTATGGGGTCAGAGTCCAGGGTCAGTCCATGTATAGTCTTTAGGTAGTGGCTTAGTCCCTGGAAGCTCTGGTTGCTTGGCATTGTTGTACTTTTGGGGTCTCGAGCCCCTTCAAGCTCTTCCAGTTCTTTCTCTGATTCCTTCAATAGGGGACCTATTCTCAGTTCAGTGGTTTGCTGCTGGCATTCGCCTCTGTATTTGCTGTATTCTGGCTGTGTCTCTCAGGAGCGATCTACATCCGGCTCCTGTCAGTCTGCACTTCTTTGCTTCATCCATCTTGTCTAATTGGGTGGCTGTATATGTATGGGCCACATGTGGGGCAGATTCTGAATGGGTGTTCCTTAAGTCTCTGATTTAATCTTTGCCTCTACCTTCCCTGCCAAGGGTATTCTTTTTCCTCATTTAAAGGAGTGAAGCATTCACATTTTGATCATCCGTCTTGAGTTTCATTTGTTCTAGGCATCTAGGGTAATTCAAGCATTTGGGCTAATAGCCACTTATCAATGAGTGCATACCATGTATGTCTTTCTGTGATTGGGTTAGCTCACTCAGGATGATATTTTCCAGTTCCAACCATTTGCCTACGAATTTCATAAACTCGTTGTTTTTGATAGCTGAGTAATATTCCATTGTGTAGATGTACCACATTTTCTGTATCCATTCCTCTGTTGAAGGGCATCTGGGTTCTTTCCATTTTCTGGCTATTATAAATAAGGCTGCGATGAACATAGTGGAGCACGTGTCTCTTTTATATGTTGAGGCATCTTTTGGGTATATGCCCAAGAGAGGTATAGCTGGATCCTCAGGCAGTTCAATGTCCAATTTTCTGAGGAACCTCCAGACTGATTTCCAGAATGGTTTTACCAGTCTGCAATCCCACCAACAATGGAGGAGTGTTCCTCTTTCTCCACATCCTCGCCAGCATCTGCTGTCACCTGAGTTTTTGATCTTAGCCAATCACATTGGTGTGAGGTGAAATCTCAGGGTTGTTTTGATTTGCATTTCCCTTATGACTAAAGATGTTGAACATTTCTTTAGGTGTTTCTCAGCCATTCGGCATTCCTCAGCTGTGAATTCTTTGTTTAGCTCTGAACCCCATTTTTTAATAGGGTTATTTGTTTCCCTGCGGTCTAACTTCTTGAGTTCTTTGTATATTTTGGATATAAGGCCTCTATCTGTTGTAGGATTGGTAAAGATCTTTTCCCAATCTGTTGGTTGCCGTTTTGTCCTAACCACAGTGTCCTTTGCCTTACAGAAGCTTTGCAGTTTTATGAGATCCCATTTGTCGATTCTTGATCTTAGAGCATAAGCCATTGGTGTTTTGTTCAGGAAATTTTTTCCAGTGCCCATGTGTTCCAGATGCTTCCCTAGTTTTTCTTCTATTAGTTTGAGTGTGTCTGGTTTGATGTGGAGGTCCTTGATCCACTTGGACTTAAGCTTTGTACAGGGTGATAAGCATGGATCGATCTGCATTCTTCTACATGTTGCCCTCCAGTTGAACCAGCACCATTTGCTGAAAATGCTATCTTTTTTCCATTGGATGGTTTTGGCTCCTTTGTCAAAAATCAAGTGACCATAGGTGTGTGGGTTCATTTCTGGGTCTTCAATTCTATTCCATTGGTCTATCTGTCTGTCTCTGTACCAATACCATGCAGTTTTTATCACTATTGCTCTGTAATACTGCTTGAGTTCAGGGATAGTGATTCCCCCTGAAGTCCTTTTATTGTTGAGGATAGCTTTAGCTATCCTGGGTTTTTTGTTATTCCAGATGAATTTGCAAATTGTTCTGTCTAACTCTTTGAAGAATTGGATTGGTATTTTGATGGGGATTGCATTGAATCTGTAGATTGCTTTTGGTAAAATGGCCATTTTTACTATATTAATCCTGCCAATCCATGAGCATGGGAGATCTTTCCATCTTCTGAGGTCTTCTTTAATTTCTTTCCTCAGTGTCTTGAAGTTCTTATTGTACAGATATTTTACTTGCTTGGTTAAAGTCACACCGAGGTACTTTATATTATTTGGGTCTATTATGAAGGGTGTCGTTTCCCTAATTTCTTTCTCGGCTTGTTTCTCTTTTGTATAGAGGAAGGCAACTGATTTATTTGAGTTAATTTTATACCCAGCCACATTGCTGAAGTTGTTTATCAGCTTTAGTAGTTCTCTGGTGGAACTTTTGGGATCACTTAAATATACTATCATGTCATCTGCAAATAGTGATATTTTGACCTCTTCTTTTCCGATCTGTATCCCTTTGATCTCCTTTTGTTGTCTGATTGCTCTGGCTAGAACTTCAAGAACTATATTGAATAAGTAGGGAGAGAGTGGGCAGCCTTGTCTAGTCCCTGATTTTAGTGGGATTGCTTCAAGTTTCTCTCCATTTAGTTTAATGTTAGCAACTGGTTTGCTGTATATGGCTTTTACTATGTTTAGGTATGGGCCTTGAATTCCTATTCTTTCCAGGACTTTTATCATGAAGGGGTGTTGAATTTTGTCAAATGCTTTCTCAGCATCTAATGAAATGATCATGTGGTTCTGTTCTTTCAGTTTGTTTATATAATGGATCACGTTGATGGTTTTCCGTATATTAAACCATCCCTGCATGCTTGGGATGAAGCCTACTTGATCATGGTGGATGATTGTTTTGATGTGCTCTTGAATTTGGTTTGCCAGAATTTTATTGAGTATTTTTGCGTCGATATTCATAAGGGAAATTGGTCTGAAGTTCTCTTTCTTTGTTGTGTCTTTGTGTGGTTTAGGTATAAGAGTAATTGTGGCTTCGTAGAAGGAATTCGGTAGGGCTCCATCTGTTTCAATTTTGTGGAATAGTTTGGATAATATTGGTATGAGGTCTTCTATGAAGGTTTGATAGAATTCTGCACTAAACCCGTCTGGACCTGGGCTCTTTTTGGTTGGGAGACCTTTAATGACTGCTTCTATTTCCTTAGGAGTTATGGGGTTGTTTAACTGGTTTATCTGTTCCTGATTTAACTTTGATACCTGGTATCTGTCTAGGAAATTGTCCATTTCCTGAAGATTTTCAAATTTTGTTGAATATAGGTTTTTATAGTAAGATCTGATGATTTTTTGAATTTCCTCTGAATCTGTAGTTATGTCTCCCTTTTCATTTCTGATTTTGTTAATTTGGACGCACTCTCTGTGTCCTCTCGTTAGTCTGGCTAAGGGTTTATCTATCTTGTTGATTTTCTCAAAGAACCAACTTTTGGTTCTGTTGATTCTTTCTATGGTCCTTTTTGTTTCTACTTGGTTGATTTCAGCTCTGAGTTTGATTATTTCCTGCCTTCTACTCCTCCTGGGTGTATTTGCTTCTTTTTGTTCTAGAGCTTTTAGGTGTGCTGTCAAGCTGCTGACATATGCTCTTTCCTGTTTCTTTCTGCAGGCACTCAGCGCTATGAGTTTTCCTCTTAGCACAGCTTTCATTGTGTCCCATAAGTTTGGGTATGTTGTACCTGCATTTTCATTAAATTCTAAAAAGTTTTTAATTTCTTTCTTTATTTCTTCCTTAACCAGGTTATCATTGAGTAGAGCATTGTTCAATTTCCACGTATATGTGGGCATTCTACCCTTATTGTTATTGAATACCAGTTTTAGGCCGTGGTGGTCCGATAGCACGCATGGGATTATTTCTATCTTTCTGTACCTGTTGAGGCCTGTTTTTTGACCAATTATATGGTCAATTTTGGAGAAAGTACCATGAGGAGCTGAGAAGAAGGTATATCCTTTTGCTTTAGGATAGAATGTTCTATAAATATCCGTTAAGTCCATTTGGCTCATGACTTCTCTTAGTCTGTCGACATCACTGTTTAATTTCTGTTTCCATGATCTGTCCATTGATGAGAGTGGGGTGTTGAAATCTCCCACTATTATTGTGTGAGGTGCAATGTGTGTTTTGAGCTTTAGTAAGGTTTCTTTTACGTATGTAGGTGCCCTTGTATTTGGGGCATAGATATTTAGGATTGAGAGTTCATCTTGGTGGATTTTTCCTTTGATGAATATGAAGTGTCCTTCCTTATCTTTTTTGATGACTTTTAGTTGGAAATTGATTTTATTTGATATTAGAATGGCTACTCCAGCTTGCTTCTTCTGACCATTTGCTTGGAAAGTTGTTTTCCAGCCTTTCACTCTGAGGTAGTGTCTGTCTTTGTCTCTGAGGTGTGTTTCCTGTAGGCAGCAGAATGCAGGGTCCTCGTTGCGTATCCAGTTTGTTAATCTATGTCTTTTTATTGGGGAGTTGAGGCCATTGATATTGAGAGATATTAAGGAATAGTGATTATTGTTTCCCTTTATATTCATATTTGGATGTGAGGTTATGTTTGTGTGCTTTCATTCTCTTTGTTTTGTTGCCAAGACGATTAGTTTCTTGCTTCTTCTAGGGTATAGCTTGCCTCCTTATGTTGGGCTGTACCATTTATTATCCTTTGTAGTGCTGGATTTGTAGAAACATATTGTGTAAATTTGGTTTTGTCATGGAATATCTTGGTTTCTCCATCAATGTTAATTGAGAGTTTTGCTGGATACAGTAACCTGGGCTGGCATTTGTGTTCTCTTAGGGTCTGTATGACATCAGTCCAGGATCTTCTGGCCTTCATAGTTTCTGGCGAGAAGTCTGGTGTGATTCTGATAGGTCTCCCTTTATATGTTACTTGACCTTTTTCCCTTACTGCTTTTAATATTCTTTCTTTATTTTGTGCGTTTGGTGTTTTGACAATTATGTGACGGGAGGTGTTTCTTTTCTGGTCCAATCTATTTGGAGTTCTGTAGGCTTCTTGTATGTCTATGGGTATCTCTTTTTTTAGGTTAGGGAAGTTTTCTTCTATGATTTTGTTGAAGATATTTACTGGTCCTTTGAGCTGGGAGTCTTCACTCTCTTCTGTACCTATTATCCTTAGGTTTGATCTTCTCATTGAGTCCTGGATTTCCTGTATGTTTTGGACCAGTAGCTTTTTCCGCTTTACATTATCTTTGACAGTTGAGTCAATGATTTCTATGGAATCTTCTGCTCCTGAGATTCTCTCTTCCATCTCTTGTATTCTGTTGGTGAAGCTTGTATCTACAGCTCCTTGTCTCTTCTTTTGGTTTTCTATATCCAGGGTTGTTTCCATGTGTTCTTTCTTGATTGCTTCTATTTCCATTTTTAATTCCTTCAACTGTTTGATTGTGTTTTCCTGGAATTCTTTCAGGGATTTTTGCGATTCCTCTCTGTAGGCTTCTACTTGTTTATTAATGATTTCCTGTGTTTCCCTAAGTGTGTTCATGTCTTTCTTGAAGTCCTCCAGCATCATGATCAAATATGATTTTGAAACTAGATCTTGCTTTTCTGGTGTGTTTGGATATTCCATGTTTGTTTTGGTGGGAGAATTGGGCTCCGATGATGGCATGTAGTCTTGGTTTCTGTTGCTTGGGTTCCTGCGCTTGCCTCTCGCCATCAGATTATCTCTAGTGTTACTTTGTTCTGCTATTTCTGACAGTGGCTAGACTGTCCTATAAGCCTGTCTGTCAGGAGTGCTGTAGACCTGTTTTCCTGTTTTCTTTCAGTCAGTTATGGGGACAGTGTGTTCTGCTTTCGGGCGTGTAGTTTTTCCTCTCTACAGGTCTTCAGCTGTTCCTGTGGGCCTGTGTCTTGAGTTCACTAGGCAGCTTTCTTGCAGCAGAAAATTTGGTCTTACCTGTGGTCCCAAGGCTCAGGTTCGCTCGTGGGGTGCTGCCCAGGGGCTCTCTGCAGCGGCAGCAACCAGGAAGACCTGTGCCGCCCCTTCCGGGAGCTTCAGTGCACCAGGGTTCCAGATGGTCTTTGGCTTTTTCCTCTGGCGTCCGAGATGTGTGTGCAGGGAGCAGTCTCTTCTGGTTTCCCAGGCTTGTCTGCCTCTCTGAAGGTTTTGCTCTCCCTCCCACGGGATTTGGGTGCAGAGAACTGTTTATCCGGTCTGTTTCCTTCAGGGTCCGGCGGTGTCTCAGGCGCAGGGGTCCTGCTGCTCCCCCACGGGAGCCCAGAGGCCTTATACAGTTTCCTCTTGGGCCAGGGATGTGGGCAGGGGTGAGCAGTGTTGGTGGTCTCTTCCGCTCTGCAGCCTCAGGAGTGCCCACCTGACCAGGCGGTTGGGTCTCTCTCTCACCGGGTCTGGGAGCAGAGAGCTGCTGCGGGCCGGGATCCGCGGGTGTGCTAGAAAATGTCTTAAATAGGCCGTGGCTGGGTCTTTCTGATGATGACTTGTCTTACCAGCACTTTATACCCTCACTCTTCCTACCTCCAGGTGCCATTTCATTGTAGACACTGATAGAGAATCAAGTTAATCTGAGATGGTAGGCTAATCTCAGGTGAGCCATGTACCGCAGGTCATAATTTTCATGAGCTCTCTTCCAAGTCCATAAGACATAGTCGGTCAAGTTTTGAGAAGCCAGTTGTTCTTCAATAGACTTATAAAGTGTACTAGATGAAAACATACAGTTATGTTAAAAAATCAATAGCTTCAGTCAAATATTAAAGTAGGTTAATAGCTTCTGAATGTCCAAGGACTAATACTACGTATTCAGTGCTCCATTCTCTGCTGCACTGTAATTGCTCCAGTTCTTTAAAGCATGGGGTATTGTCTATATGAAATATACAATGATTCCCTAATGATGAAAAGTATTATGTATACATAAGGGCTGCCAGAAGAACAAAGTGATTAAGAGAGGGAAAAAAAAGCTGACCAGAGAAAATGCAATTTCAAATTGTTTTCAGGTTGAAAAGTTATCTGTTTTATTTTTTATACATATTTAGTAGTCTTGGCAGAGTCCCAGGGATATGGGGTTTTCCAGTACCAGAAATTCAATCAGGTGTGTGATTAGGAAGAACAGCCTGAAAGATCTAACAAGAGAGTTGGAAGGTGTCCAGACAAGAATATTTATCATGGTGATATAAAGTATGAGAGTAGATTTGAAAAGAATGCAATGTCATGTTCCAGGGCCTATTAGAATAATCCGAACCCCTGAACTCTGAATGAATGTAGAGTATTGATGGGGGGATCCTTTCAGTTTGGGGAAACTATGGTATAAGGTAGGGGTTCAGTCACTAGGGCCTAGTTTTTTTTTTTTTTTTTCTTTCTTTTTTTTTTTTTTTATTAACTTGAGTATTTCTTATATACATTTCGAGTGTTATTCCCTTTCCCGGTTTCCGGGCAAACATCCCCCTCCCACCTCCCCTTCCTTATGGGTGTTCCCCTCCCAACCCTCCCACCATTGCCGCCCTCCCCCCATAGACTAGTTCACTGGGGGTTCAGTCTTAGCAGGACCCAGGGCTTCCCCTTCCACTGGTGCTCTTACTAGGATATTCATTGCTACCTATGGGGTCAGAGTCCAGGGTCAGTCCATGTATAGTCTTTAGGTAGTGGCTTAGTCCCTGGAAGCTCTGGTTGCTTGGCATTGTTGTACTTTTGGGGTCTCGAGCCCCTTCAAGCTCTTCCAGTTCTTTCTCTGATTCCTTCAATAGGGGACCTATTCTCAGTTCAGTGGTTTACTGCTGGCATTCGCCTCTGTATTTGCTGTATTCTGGCTGTGTCTCTCAGGAGCGATCTACATCCGGCTCCTGTCGGTCTGCACTTCTTTGCTTCATCCATCTAGTCCAATTGGGTGGCTGTATATGTATGGGCCAAATGTGGGACAGGCTCTGAATGGGTGTTCCTTCAGTCTCTGTTTTAATCTTTGCCTCTCCCTTCCCTGCCAAGGGTATTCTTTTTCCTCATTTAAAGAAGGAGTGAAGCATTCACATTTTGATCATCCGTCTTGAGTTTCGTTTGTTCTAGGGATCTAGGGTAATTCAAGCATTTGGGCTAATAGCCACTTATCAATGAGTGCATACCATGTATGTCTTTCTGTGATTGGGTTAGTTCACTCAGGATGATATTTTCCAGTTCCAACCATTTGCCTACGAATTTCATAAACTCGTTGTTTTTGATAGCTGAGTAGTATTCCATTGTGTAGATGTACCACATTTTCTGTATCCATTCCTCTGTTGAAGGGCATCTGGGTTCTTTCCATTTTCTGGCTATTATAAATAAGGCTGCGATGAACATAGTGGAGCACGTGTCTCTTTTATATGTTGAGGCATCTTTTGGGTATATGCCCAAGAGAGGTATAGCTGGATCCTCAGGCAGTTCAATGTCCAATTTTCTGAGGAACCTCCAGACTGATTTCCAGAATGGTTTTACCAGTCTGCAATCCCACCAACAATGGAGGAGTGTTCCTCTTTCTCCACATCCTCGCCAGCATCTGCTGTCACCTGAGTTTTTGATCTTAGCCATTCTCACTGGTGTGAGGTGAAATCTCAGGGTTGTTTTGATTTGCATTTCCCTTATGACTAAAGATGTTGAACATTTCTTTAGGTGTTTCTCAGCCATTCGGCATTCCTCAGCTGTGAATTCTTTGTTTAGCTCTGAACCCCATTTTTTAATAGGGTTATTTGTTTCCCTGCGGTCTAACTTCTTGAGTTCTTTGTATATTTTGGATATAAGGCCTCTATCTGTTGTAGGGTTGGTAAAGATCTTTTCCCAATCTGTTGGTTGCCGTTTTGTCCTAACCACAGTGTCCTTTGCCTTACAGAAGCTTTGCAGTTTTATGAGATCCCATTTGTCAATTCTTGATCTTAGAGCATAAGCCATTGGTGTTTTGTTCAGGAAATTTTTTCCAGTGCCCATGTGTTCCAGATGCTTCCCTAGTTTTTCTTCTATTAGTTTGAGTGTGTCTGGTTTGATGTGGAGGTCCTTGATCCACTTGGACTTAAGCTTTGTACAGGGTGATAAGCATGGATCGATCTGCATTCTTCTACATGTTGCCCTCCAGTTGAACCAGCACCATTTGCTGAAAATGCTATCTTTTTTCCATTGGATGGTTTTGGCTCCTTTGTCAAAAATCAAGTGACCATAGGTGTGTGGGTTCATTTCTGGGTCTTCAATTCTATTCCATTGGTCTATCTGTCTGTCTCTGTACCAATACCATGCAGTTTTTATCACTATTGCTCTGTAATACTGCTTGAGTTCAGGGATAATGATTCCCCCTGAAGTCCTTTTATTGTTGAGGATAGCTTTAGCTATCCTGGGTTTTTTGTTATTCCAGATGAATTTGCAAATTGTTCTGTCTAACTCTTTGAAGAATTGGATTGGTATTTTGATGGGGATTGCATTGAATCTGTAGATTGCTTTTGGTAAAATGGCCATTTTTACTATATTAATCCTGCCAATCCATGAGCATGGGAGATCTTTCCATCTTCTGAGGTCTTCTTCAATTTCTTTCTTCAGTGTCTTGAAGTTCTTATTGTACAGATCTTTTACTTGCTTGGTTAAAGTCACACCGAGGTACTTTATATTATTTAGGTCTATTATGAAGGGTGTCGTTTCCCTAATTTCTATCTCGGCTTGTTTCTCTTTTGTATAGAGGAAGGCAACTGATTTATTTGAGTTAATTTTATACCCAGCCACTTTGCTGAAGTTGTTTATCAGCTTTAGTAGTTCTCTGGTGGAACTTTTGGGATCACTTAAATATACTATCATATCATCTGCAAATAGTGATATTTTGACCTCTTCTTTTCCGATCTGTATCCCTTTGATCTCCTTTTGTTGTCTGATTGCTCTGGCTAGAACTTCAAGAACTATATTGAATAAGTAGGGAGAGAGTGGGCAGCCTTGTCTAGTCCCTGATTTTAGTGGGATTGCTTCAAGTTTCTCTCCATTTAGTTTAATGTTAGCAACTGGTTTGCTGTATATGGCTTTTACTATGTTTAGGTATGGGCCTTGAATTCCTATTCTTTCCAGGACTTTTATCATGAAGGGGTGTTGAATTTTGTCAAATGCTTTCTCAGCATCTAATGAAATGATCATGTGGTTCTGTTCTTTCAGTTTGTTTATATAATGGATCACGTTGATGGTTTTCCGTATATTAAACCATCCCTGCATGCCTGGGATGAAGCCTACTTGATCATGGTGGATGATTGTTTTGATGTGCTCTTGAATTTGGTTTGCCAGAATTTTATTGAGTATTTTTGCGTCGATATTCATAAGGGAAATTGGTCTGAAGTTCTCTTTCTTTGTTGTGTCTTTGTGTGGTTTAGGTATAAGAGTAATTGTAGATTCGTAGAAGGAATTCGGTAGGGCTCCATCTGTTTCAATTTTGTGGAATAGTTTGGATAATATTGGTATGAGGTCTTCTATGAAGGTTTGATAGAATTCTGCACTAAACCCATCTGGACCTGGGCTCTTTTTGGTTGGGAGACCTTTAATGACTGCTTCTATTTCCTTAGGAGTTATGGGGTTGTTTAACTGGTTTATCTGTTCCTGATTTAACTTTGATACCTGGTATCTGTCTAGGAAATTGTCCATTTCCTGAAGATTTTCAAATTTTGTTGAATATAGGTTTTTATAGTAAGATCTGATGATTTTTTGAATTTCCTCTGAATCTGTAGTTATGTCTCCCTTTTCATTTCTGATTTTGTTAATTTGGACGCACTCTCTGTGTCCTCTTGTTAGTCTGGCTAAGGGTTTATCTATCTTGTTGATTTTCTCAAAGAACCAACTTTTGGTCCTGTTGATTCTTTCTATGGTCCTTTTTGTTTCTACTTGGTTGATTTCAGCTCTGAGTTTGATTATTTCCTGCCTTCTACTCCTCCTGGGTGTATTTGCTTCTTTTTGTTCTAGAGCTTTTAGGTGTGCTGTCAAGCTGCTGACATATGCTCTTTCCTGTTTCTTTCTGCAGGCACTCAGCGCTATGAGTTTTCCTCTTAGCACAGCTTTCATTGTGTCCCATAAGTTTGAGTATGTTGTATCTTCATTTTCATTAAATTCTAAAAAGTTTTTAATTTCTTTCTTTATTTCTTCCTTGACCAGGTTATCATTGAGTAGAGCATTGTTCAATTTCCACGTATATGTGGGCATTCTTCCCTTATTGTTATTGAATACCAGTTTTAGGCCGTGGTGGTCCGATAGCACGCATGGGATTATTTCTATCTTTCTGTACCTGTTGAGGCCCGTTTTTTGACCAATTATATGGTCAATTTTGGAGAAAGTACCATGAGGAGCTGAGAAGAAGGTATATCCTCTTGCTTTAGGATAGAATGTTCTATAAATATCCGTTAAGTCCATTTGGCTCATGACTTCTCTTAGTCTGTCGACATCACTGTTTAATTTCTGTTTCCATGATCTGTCCATTGATGAGAGTGGGGTGTTGAAATCTCCCACTATTATTGTGTGAGGTGCAATGTGTGTTTTGAGCTTTAGTAAGGTTTCTTTTACGTATGTAGGTGCCCTTGTATTTGGGGCATAGATATTTAGGATTGAGAGTTCATCTTGGTGGATTTTTCCTTTGATGAATATGAAGTGTCCTTCCTTATCTTTTTTGATGACTTTTAGTTGGAAATTGATTTTATTTGATATTAGAATGGCTACTCCAGCTTGCTTCTTCTGACCATTTGCTTGGAAAGTTGTTTTCCAGCCTTTCACTCTGAGGTAGTGTCTGTCTTTGTCTCTGAGGTGTGTTTCCTGTAGGCAGCAGAATGCAGGGTCCTCGTTGCGTATCCAGTTTGTTAATCTATGTCTTTTTATTGGGGAGTTGAGGCCATTGATATTGAGAGATATTAAGGAATAGTGATTATTGTTTCCCTTTATATTCATATTTGGATGTGAGGTTATGTTTGTGTGCTTTCATTCTCTTTGTTTTGTTGCCAAGACGATTAGTTTCTTGCTTCTTCTAGGGTATAGCTTGCCTCCTTATGTTGGTTTCTCCATCAGTGTTAATTGAGAGTTTTGCTGGATACAGTAACCTGGGCTGGCATTTGTGTTCTCTTAGGGTCTGTATGACATCAGTCCAGGATCTTCTGGCCTTCATAGTTTCTGGCGAGAAGTCTGGTGTGATTCTGATATGTCTCCCTTTATATGTTACTTGACCTTTTTCCCTTACTGCTTTTAATATTCTTTCTTTATTTTGTGCGTTTGGTGTTTTGACAATTATGTGACGGGAGGTGTTTCTTTTCTGGTCCAATCTATTTGGAGTTCTGTAGGCTTCTTGTATGCCTATGGGTATCTCTTTTTTTAGGTTAGGGAAGTTTTCTTCTATGATTTTGTTGAAGATATTTACTGGTCCTTTGAGCTGGGAGTCTTCACTCTCTTCTATACCTATTATCCTTAGGTTTGATCTTCTCATTGACTCCTGGATTTCCTGTATGTTTTGGACCAGTAGCTTTTTCCGCTTTACATTATCTTTGACAGTTGAGTCAATGATTTCTATGGAATCTTCTGCTCCTGAGATTCTCTCTTACATCTCTTGTATTCTGTTGGTGAAGCTTGTATCTACAGCTCCTTGTCTCTTCTTTTGGTTTTCTATATCCAGGGTTGTTTCCATGTGTTCTTTCTTGATTGCTTCTATTTCCATTTTTAATTCCTTCATCTGTTTGATTGTGTTTTCCTGGAATTCTTTCAGGGATTTTTGCCATTCCTCTCTGTAGGCCTCTACTTGTTTATTAATGATTTCCTGTGTTTCCCTAAGTGTGTTCATGTCTTTCTTGAAGTCCTCCAGCATCATGATCAAATATGATTTTGAAACTAGATCTTGCTTTTCTGGTGTGTTTGGATATTCCATGTTTGTTTTGGCGGGAGAATTGGGCTCCGATGATGGCATGCAGTCTTGGTTTCTGTTGCTTGGGTTCCTGCGCTTGCCTCTCGCCATCAGATTATCTCTAGTGTTACTTTGTTCTGCTATTTCTGACAGTGGCTAGACTGACCTATAAGCCTGTGTGTCAGGAGTGCTGTAGACCTGTTTTCCTCTCTTTCAGTCAGTTATGGGGACAGTGTGTTCTGCTTTCCGGCGTGTAGTTTTTCCTCTCTACAGGTCTTCATCTGTTCCTGTGGGCCTGTGTCTTGAGTTCACCAGGCAGCTTTCTTGCAGCAGAAAATTTGGTCTTACCTGTGGTCCCGAGGCTCAGGTTCGCTCGTGGGGTGCTGCCCAGGGGCTCTCTGCAGGGGCAGCAACCAGGGAGACCTGTGCCGCCCCTTCCGGGAGCTTCAGTGCACCAGGGTTCCAGATGGTCTTTGGCTTTTTCCTCTGGCGTCCGAGATGTGTGTGCAGGGAGCAGTCTCTTCTGGTTTCCCAGGCTTGTCTGCCTCTCTGAAGGTTTAGCTCTCCCTCCCACGGGATTTGGGTGCAGAGAACTGTTTATCCGGTCTGTTTCTTTCAGGTTCCGGCGGTGTCTCAGGCGCAGAAGTCCTGCCGCTCCTGGGCCCTCCCCCACGGGAGCCCAGAGGCCTTATACAGTTTCCTCTTGGGCCAGGGATGTGGGCAGGGGTGAGCAGTGTTGGTGGTCTCTTCCGCTCTGCAGCCTCAGGAGTGCCCACCTGACCAGGCGGTTGGGTCTCTCTCTCACCGGGTCTGGGAGCAGAGAGCTGCTGCGGGCCGGGATCCGCGGGTGTGGGACTTCGGGCCTAGTTTTTTTTATTGCTTCTCTGAACTGGAGCAGGTACAACACCCTATCCTCAAAGCTCTTGGATATACTTGGAAGAGGTGGAAAGACTATTACAGCCAGAGATGATGTATGACTCCAAGAAACAGCACATTTCAGACATAGCCAAGCTGATGCTCATATAACTCACAAAACTGAAAGCATGCACAAGACCTGCATAAATTCGACCCAGACAAAATCCCAACAGAGTGAAGAAGGAATGGGCACAAAGTCCTACCAAGTAGTTATTTTCAATTAATACTTCTTCATAGAAGGTAAACCAGTTTTCTTCAGTGGGATGACTCTGAATGCTTGGACAACAGCAGCAGCAGCAGCAGCAGCAGCAGCCACAACAGCAATAAGACTCCATTTTTGATTGTTTGTAATGTTTTTGTGCTTTAAAGATTATTTTTACACAAAGGAGAAACAAGCCGAGAAAGAAATTAGGGAAACGACACCCTTCATAATAGACCCAAATAATATAAAGTACCTCGGTGTGACTTTAACCAAGCAAGTAAAAGATCTGTACAATAAGAACTTCAAGACACTGAAGAAAGAAATTGAAGATGACCTCAGAAGATGGAAAGATCTCCCATGCTCATGGATTGGCAGGATTAATATAGTAAAAATGGCCATTTTACCAAAAGCGATCTACAGATTCAATGCAATCCCCATCAAAATACCAATCCAATTCTTCAAAGAGTTAGACAGAACAATTTGCAAATTCATCTGGAATAACAAAAAACCCAGGATAGCTAAAACTATCCTCAACAATAAAAGGACTTCAGGGGGAATCACTATCCCTGAACTCAAGCAGTATTACAGAGCAATAGTGATAAAAACTGCATGGTATTGGTACAGAGACAGACAGATAGACCAATGGAATAGAATTGAAGACCCAGAAATGAACCCACATACCTATGGTCACTTGATTTTTGACAAAGGAGCCAAAACCATCCAATGGAAAAAAGATAGCATTTTCAGCAAATGGTGCTTGTTCAACTGGAGGTCAACATGTAGAAGAATGCAGATCGATCCATGCTTATCACCCTGTACAAAGCTTAAGTCCAAGTGGATCAAGGACCTCCACATCAAACCTGATACACTCAAACTTATAGAAGAAAAACTAGGGAAGCATCTGGAACACATGGGCACTGGAAAAAATTTCCTGAACAAAACACCAATGGCTTATGCTCTAAGATCAAGAATCGACAAATGGGATCTCATAAAACTGCAAAGCTTCTGTAAGGCAAAGGACACCGTGGTTAGGACAAATCGGCAACCAACAGATTGGGAAAAGATCTTTACCAATCCTACAACAGATAGAGGCCTTATATCCAAAATATACAAAGAACTCAAGAAGTTAGACCGCAGGGAGACAAATAACCCTATTAAAAATGGGGTTCAGAGCTAAACAAAGAATTCACAGCTGAGGAATGCCGAATGGCTGAGAAGCACCTAAAGAAATGTTCAACATCTTTAGTCATAAGGGAAATGCAAATCAAAACAACCCTGAGACTTCACCTCACACCAGTGCGATTGGCTAAGATCAAAAACTCAGGTGACAGCAGATGCTGGCGAGGATGTGGAGAAAGAGGAACACTCCTCCATTGTTGGTGGGATTGCAGACTGGTACAACCATTCTGGAAATCAGTCTGGAGGTTCCTCAGAAAATTGGACATTGAACTGCCTGAGGATCCAGCTATACCTCTCTTGGGCATATACCCACAAGATGCCCCAACATATAAAAAAGACACGTGCTCCACTATGTTCATCGCAGCCTTATTTATAATAGCCAGAAGCTGGACAGAACCCAGATGCCCTTCAACAGAGGAATGGATACAGAAAATGTGGTACATCTACACAATGGAATATTACTCAGCTATCAAAAACAACGGCTTTATGAAATTCGTAGGCAAATGGTTGGAATTGGAAAATATCATCCTGAGTGAGCTAACCCAAACACAGAAAGACATACATGGTATGCACTCACTGATAAGTGGCTATTAGCCCAAATGCTTGAATTACCCTAGATGCCTAGAACAAATGAAACTCAAGACGGATGATCAAAATGTGAATGCTTCACTCCTTCTCTAAAAGGGGAACAAGAATACCCTTGGCAGGGAAGAGAGAGGCAAAGATTAAAACAGAGACTGAAGGAACTCCCATTCAGAGCCTGCCCCACATGTGGCCCATACATATACAGCCACCCAATTAGACAAGATGGATGAAGCAAAGAAGTGCAGACTGACAGGAGCCGAATGTTGATCGCTCCTGAGAGACACAGCCAGAATACAGCAAATACAGAGGCGAATGCCAGCAGCAAACCACTAAACTGAGAATAGGACCCCCGTTGAAGGAATCAGAGAAAGAACTGGAAGAGCTTGAAGGTGCTCGAGACCCCAAAAGTACAACAATGCCAAGCAACCAGAGCTTCCAGGGACTAAGCCACTACCTAAAGACTATGTATGGACTGACCCTGGACTCTGACCTCATAGGTAGCAATGAATATCCTAGTAAGAGCACCAGTGGAAGGGGAAGCCCTGGGTCCTGCTAAGACTGAACCCCCAGTGAACTAGACTGTTGGGGGGAGGGCAGCAATGGGGGGATGGTTGGGAGGGGAACACCCATAAGGAAGGGGAGGGGGGAGGGGGATGTTTACCCGGAAACCAAAAAATTATTATTATGTATTAAATAAATTAAAAAAAGATTATTTTTATAAGAGAGAAAGAATATGAAGTTCGGTGGGTAGAAGTTGGGGGAGAGGAAATAACATATTGTGTAAAAATATTAAAAATAAATAAATAAGCAGAAAACCTAAGAAAGTTGCTTTGATGCCTAGATAACATGAGAGTAAGATCCCAGGAGAAGTATCTGTTCTTGTGGTTGGGAGAAGGGAAGCCTGAAGAGTTTGTAGGAAAATCAGAGGCAGAAGGTAGATAGGTTATTATAAAGTTATTGAATGCTAAACCTCACCTGTACCAGCTAGAAGGTAGACAGCACTGGCAGTGCAAATGAGTAGCTCCAGAAACAGTCCTCTAACATGGTGGCATAAAGAACGACATATCCCAAGTAGTCCATCTATTTACAGAGTCCAACTTCCTGTGGGGCCAGGCTACTGCTCTCATCATTGAATTGAGATAGTAAAACAAGGCTGTCCCTCCTAGCTGGAGGCAGTGAAACATAGATACACAAGCACACACATAGGCAAGGCATGAGTACACACAGGAGCACATGTGTATGCAGAGCTGCCTGTTCTTTCTATTGTAGTTGCTTTCACTTGCCTCTCGGATCTGTAACTCAGGGCTCAAGCTATCAATCCCCCAGATGCTGAGAAAGCTGTCAGCTCAAAGATCTTAGCTAATTGCTCTCTAAGAGTTCTTTCTAGAGCTGGGCACTTTTCCCAAGGTCAGATCCTGACTTTGGAGTCAAGCCAATCAAATGACTGGTTTAAACTAAGCAATATAGGGCCAGGCCCTTTGATTTAAAGGGAAGTGCCTGCAAAGCCCTCTATTGGGTTGACCTAGGCCTTTATCATGACTGCTTCATAGCTCATCAGTCTTCTGTTTAACTCATTTCCCTGGTTCCACTACACACATCAATTCGTAGCTCACACCCTGATAACCTTTCTGTATATAAATCTATCTTGATCTGTTTCCCAGGTAGCTTGATCAGAGACATCTCTTTCCTCCCACTGATTAAAGAACTAAGACTTCCAGATCATGTGGATATGGTATGGCAGAGTCTTAAACTAAATCACCTCTAATACTGAAAATCATTGCTTACAGATATGCAATAGACATTCCTATGAGTGAGAAATACAACTTAATTGTATCAAGCTACAGTGGTTTCATGTGACTTTACTATCACAGCCTAACCTTGTGTCTCTCAACTAACAGATCCACTCAAGGTTTGTCCTATGCTCTTTGTATCCTAGGGGGACCCCAGCAGCAGCATCTGGGTCCCTTGCATTTTAGGCCATTTCCAAGATAACCCAAATGGAATTTGCTGGTCCCAAGATAAGAGGCTGGAGATTAAGTAATAGAGCTTTATGCTTTCCCCACTTTCCTAAGACTTAAATTATTTTGGTTGTAATTTCTTCTGAGAGTAGCATAATGGCTCCATTTAATAAACGAGAGTACTTCAGGCCAATGAAGTATAACATGGCTTCATTTCTCTTCTGCACCATGTCATTTTCTCAAAACTATTGAGATGAGAGGACAAGCGAAGAAGAGATGGTTTCAGAAATTGCCTTCCTAATAACTCATTTTTTTGTGGAGTTTGACAGAATTGCTTCCAAGAGTCACCCACAAATGAGGCCTTGGATGTCTCATTTGCCAAACCTGAGACTGCAAGTTTTCTCAAACTTTTATAGTAGAATTAAACAAATACTCCAAAGGGTACAGATGGGATATTGTGGTTTTCCATATTAAAAAATTAGGAAAGATCTACATTTTTATTTAAATATTATAGGGAGATACGGTGGTGCTATGGCTGGGATCATCCCTAGAGGGTCATACATTGATGTTTGCTTACTAGCCAGTAATTTAAAAAAGTGATTGGAGAATGAGGGCACTATCCTCATCAACAGATTGGTTAGCACACAATTGAATGGGCTTTCAGGAAGTAGTGTCAATTAGAGGAAATGGGTCACTGGGGAATCCCCTTTCTCTACACTCTTTCTGCTTCCCGCTACTATGAAGTGACCAGTCTCTCTTTTGACCCAGTAGGTGGTCCTGGATTTTCCTTGATGCAGTTTGGTCAAGCCTAGCCTCATTTTATGGGAATTTTATTTCCTTGGGATAGTACTTTTACTGGTTAAAGCCTCAGCCCTTTTGTTTCTTTGATTTTTAGTTTTATTCTAGGTGTGAATTCCAACCCAGAAGTGCATGTGAGGGCGTTTATGCCAATAAGTTGAACCTCTGACGCTAGTGAAGTGGCTTCATAACTAGTTTCCACTCAAGCTACTTATAACCAAACACACCTTGCCACAAGTCGTGAAGAATGTATAGCCTTCATGTGAACAGAACAAATTTCTCTCATTGTGAAGTAGTAGGTATACAAACATTGGGTTAAGAGTATTTGACTCCACTCTGATGATATTGCTCAGGCTTTCATCAAGCAAAATGTCTCTGGGTTCTGTGACATGAGAGATACAATCACAGAGAACCTCATTTTTTTAACCCAAATATTTCCTTTGAGGAGATTTGGGGCATTTTTTCTGTTTCAAAGCAGACACCCATCCACATCACAGAGCTAGAGGGATATCTATGTCTGTACAGTCTTCATTTCTTCCTGCCTTTTTTCGATAAAGTTTAGCTAAAGTTTATTGAACAGTGGCTACGTGCAAGGAAGTTTATATACCTTTTAAGTATTCATGAAAATTCTGTTGCTAAAGACACAGAAACCATAAAATTGTTAAATTTTTAAAGATTACACTGTCATTGACAGTATTCAGCATCTCATTTATCTAAACACAGGTCTCTCTGACCCCAGAAATAGTCCATTTCACTACTGAGCCACTGAGCTCTATAATGAATATGAAATTGTAGAAATCACTTATTCCTTAGAGACTTCACTACATCTTCAGTAAACAGAATTATAAGTTTTTTTGTGAATGTGAGAATATAGTGTTACTCAGAATATAGAGTTACTCAGATCTGAGGCAATATAAAACAGTCTTGAGAATGTCCTGAGAGATATAAATGTAGACAAAGAAATCCAGAGAAAAATCCGAGTTTTATTGAATAAGTGCTATTAATGCCATAATAACTCTCACTTATTAATGTTTTATAGTATCATCAGCCGTGCCCTCAAAATTCCAAGAAATGATACTATTTAATCTAAAAATAAATCTAGCCAACAAAAATTATTATTGTTCATATTTTACGAACTGTGGAACTGAGATCTGGATAACTCAATTTACCAAAATTCATGGAGCTAATGAGTGGCACACCAAAGTGTTGAAGTTGTGTGATCTAGATATGCTCCCTTAGCCATAGGAACCTGTGTAGGAAAACCGCAAGGAGTCTAAGACAAGTTTAAAAGTTCTTGTTAGGTGCTTAGGAAAAGGAAGACATTTGTTGGGCACACCATAATTTGTTGGGAGTCTGAGTATTTGATCAAGGAATGGCAGAATCAGATCAAGACTTCTTTAAAAACACTTGACATCTATAATGCTAAAAATAGATTAACTGTAAGTAGATATGCCATTCCTTGATATAAGATTTTGCTAGGAAGGTGGTCAGTTATATGACTGTCAGACTATTCTAGGGACACCAGAATCCTCCATCAGTCTCTTTAGTTTCTTTCTGGGAAGTAGGAAAGGTGAGTGCATAACTGGGACAAAGGGGTTTACTCTTGATGCAAGAAGATAAGCATTCCCCTAGGGTCCACTATATAAGACATTCGAGTTCTTAAGCAGAGGTTTTGGAGAAGAAAACAGGAGGCATACGAGACTTGCAATCTTTTATAACCGCAGTCCTGTAATTTAGAAGTCTAGGCAGAGTTCATTTGGTTTCTATCATTGGAGTCTGTCATTCAATATAGCTATGCAATAGGATCATAAAGGAATAACTTTATGACTGGCTCTCCATAACAGACACCTTATTTTGTGCTCAAGCATCTATGTGTTAGCTGAAGATTAGTTGGTCTAGACTGGGTTAAGTTGTATACTATAGAGTGGGGTCCAAGTTGGTTTCAGGTGTCGCTCATTTGCCTTAATCCGTGAATATGTGAAGTATATTCGTCGAAGGGTATATGGAGAAGGCTAGAGACACAAGCAAGCAAGGACAGCTTAACATTCTGTTTATATCACATCTATTGATGTTGTGTGGGCCAACACAAACCATTCACACAAAAAATTATAGTTAAATGTCAGAAAGATATGCTTAACTCCCATGATAGCATGAAACAAACAAACAAACAAACAAACCAGGAAGATCTGGAGCTCATCTGTATTAGTTACCTTTTGTAGCTATGACAATGCCAGGAACAAGGACATTTATAGGAGAAAGAATTGATTTGGGCTTACATTTCCAGAGTCAGTGTCCACAATATGGGGAAGGCATGGCAACAGGAGGCCAGAGCAGGAAACCAAGAGACCACATCTTTAAGGGCAAACGCAAGGCAGAGAGAGTGAACTGGAAGTGGGGTGAGGCTATAAACTCGCAACATCTGCATCAGTGACAAATTTTCCCCACCAAGGCTCCACCTCCGGCAGGTTCCATAACCCAAGTAAGCAGCATCACCAACTGTTGGAGTACTTGAGCATGTGGAGAATGCTTATTGTCCAAAGCATTACGTCATCTAACTAAGTGAATGTTCATAGTTGGCTTAGGGAGAACATGAGGAATTGACATGAGTGCTAAAAGACACAATTAAGGCCTGTCTTAGACTAACCAATTGTTTGGTCAACTTCTTTATCTTTACTTAAAACTGATATATATTCACAAACTTCACATCAGATCTCCCATGTTAGATTCAACAGTTAGAGTTAAACGAAAGGAAAAACCTATCCCAAGGTAGGCAAGCTGCATTATGATAGGACTTCTCAGAAACAGGTTCCAGGGATATGATGGAAAGGAGAAAGAGAATGTGATCAGGCATTCAATTTTTCCCAAAGTCTAAAATGTACTGTGATCCAATGGGAAACCCAGAAAATACACTTACAATAACAATAATAAGAATCAACTCATAGGGAACTGGATGCTTGAAGCCCAATGACAAAGTTCATAACATTTGACAGTTTTGAACTCACTGGTGTGGAGATCAATAGACCACAGAGATGTAGTAAGGAAGTACATTGCCTTCTTATTGCAATTTTCTCTTAACTTTCACTTGGGAGTCTCGATATCTTTGTTTTTTTGAAATTTTTCCCTTTTTAATGGTCTGCTCAGGAAACCATGCATGCCCATATTCCATTGCCAAGCCAGGTTCATTTCATTATCACCTGCATTTCCCTGGTATTACTCACATACCTTATTTGTCCTGCTAAATTTGGCTTCTCCAATCGAATTCCTGTAGCTCAGATCTCATACGTTTTTGATTCAGGAACTTTTGACATTTTCTTCCTCATTATATGCCATATTTAGCAATTAATGTTTAATGATACTTTTCTCTGGCTCGATGTCAACTGCATTGACTCATAATAGGGCAAGTAGTTCATCTTTGCATGTCTTTCGAAAAAATCCATTCCACTGTTCAATATTTCACAGTCCTACTTGTAAAAGAAATATGATTTTGTGTGTTTCAGTATAATTCAGTTTGTTGAATATAGCTTATACAATTTTTATACTGTTTTCCCATGTTTATCTCAGTATGAGATGGGGAGGAAGAGGGGAATGGGAAGGGGGAGGGAGGGGGAGGGGGAAGAGAGGGAGAGAGAGAGAGAGAGAGAGAGAGAGAGAGAGAGAGAGAGAGAGAAAGAGAGAGAGAATACATAGAATGGATTCTGAGTGGGAGAGAAAGGAGATAAAGGAGACCTAGGAAAGAATGGTTGGATTGAAGTAGAGAGAGGAAGGATGGAGAGAATAGGAGATAGTTAGAAAGAATGGTGTGTGAGAGCAAAAGAACCGTATAGAGAGAATGCGTAAGGCAAAGAGACAGAGAGCAAAGACAAAGTGAGGAAGCGTGAAAACTGAAAAAAACCCTGATACCTAAAAAGTCCATTGTGAAGTTCACCAGGACCTGTGATTGTATGTGTAGTCACTCACACTGTACAGATGTATGTAGCATTCCATCATGCTGTACAGATATAATGAAACGTGTTAGAGGAACCTAGAAGAAATGGTCCCATAATAGAGAGGACATCATGGAAGTTTGTGGGCATCCTACACCATAGAGTCCCAGGCTTATCTTTCTCTTTTCCTCAAAGCATGAGCTGTCATTACACATCTCTTTCAAATTGCAAAGCTGCACTAACCCGACCACATGTGTATTTGAGTTGAATCTCTGCTGAGAGCTGCTACTTGGTAAGTAGTTTGTCAGTATCCTTGAGTGCTGACAATTGAAACCATGTGTCCACTTCCTCAACTTCGGCTTCAGGAAACTAGACTTTCCAGCTACACTTGCCAAAGAAAGAGCAGTTTACAAATTCGGAGTGTCCAAGCAAGTTTGCTTTCCTTTCCATCATCTACCAAAATACAGTAAAAGTAATTTAAATAGACCCCAGGTTGGTATTGGTATGTTTAGACCATTCCTTTTACCACGGGTACATGGAAAGCCTGTAGGTAGGGGTGGTGGATCATGAGTCCAGGTGTCGGCTGGAGAGGTCACAATCCTCTTACTGTTCATGTGGCCATGATGCCTGCAGGCAGGTGGTGTCTAGCAGCTGTGCCCACTGCACATTATTCTTGGCACATTATTCTCCCAAGCCCTCGACCAAGCTGGCCTATGATTTTTCTCCCTAGTCCAGTGAGATTATGCACAGGTGTATCTTGTCTGTCTTAGCTGCCGATTTCATCTTACTGCTTTCTTTTATCCAGAAGCAGTGTATGCTTTGGTATCTTCTTTTATGGTGTCCGTTGTTAGGTCATGTTTGTGTGGATATTGCAGCTTCTCCCTTCCTTAGTTTTCTTTACAATCTCCATAAATAATCTCTTCTAAGTTTGTGACATGAACGTTTATGGAACTACAGTATCTCTTTATTTATAGTAAAAAGTTTTATAGCCCTGTAGTGGCTGTTTTTAGTCATCAAGTTAATAGAATATAGACTCCCCGGCAAAGGGCATTTTAGTGAGGGGTTTTCTTCTTCAGGTTGGCCTGCAGCCAGGTCTTAGAGATTGTCTTGATTATATTAACTGATAGAAGAAGACCCAGTCCACTGTGGGCAGCACCATCCCATAAGCATGGGATCCTGTACTACATAAGTACAAAGAGGGTATTGAATACAAATAAACACTCATTCCCTCCCTGCTCTTGACTGTGGATGTTATTAGCACTTCATGTGCCTTATAATGATGAACTATAATCTGAAATTGTAAGTGAAATAAATCCCCTCTCTCTCTCTCACTCGCTCTCTCTCTCTCTCTTGTAAAGTGGTTTTTGTGTAAGCATATTATTACAGATAATAGAAATGAAACAGGACAAGTTCTCCACACATATAGCCAATCAGCTATTGACTTTCTCAGTATTCCCTTAACAATCTCCAATCACAGTTTTGATTGAGTTTTCTATATTCTACTTCCTCAAACCACACTCTAACACTGAGATTGACTTGCACCTTGTTTTTATATGCTGGCTATCAGCAGTCTTAACACTGAAGGTAGAGTGAGCTTCCTAAAACAGATTCATCATAATGTTGTCAACTCGTCTTGCAGGAGCTCTGCTTTGCTCTTGTGCAAAGCTAAATCACCTCAGAGTGACATGGGGAGCTTCTGCTTACTTGACTCTTGCTGTAATATTTAGGTAACCTTTCCCCTGCATAGGCGACAGCATGGCCATGTTATTTCTTTAGAATTCACTGGACGTGCAGTGCTGACTATTGAACTTGGAATTTTGCACTTTTTATTTTTGTGTAGAAGAACTCTTGATAACTGTTAATAATTTTCTGAATGTTTTAGTGGTGCTGGGGTGGAATCCAGGGCTTTGAGCATGCTAAGAAAGTGTTTGCCATTAATCCATATCTCTAGCTTTTAAACTACTTTTAGTAACTAAAATGTTCATAATTTCTTCTAAGACATTTGTTCATAATGCTCAATGACTAATGCATTTGCTAAATATTTGTTAAGAACCCACTGTGTGATTGAGCATGGTTTGGTTAGTCTTAACTGCTGTTAAAAAAATACTTCCATAAATGGAGTGACTCATAAGCGACAGAAACTTATCTCTCAGTTTGGCAGCTGAAAAGTTTTAGGTCAAAGCATCAGAGAATTTGATATCTTTGGAGGCTATAGTTCTGCTCTAGATAGCCATCTTCTTACATCCTCACAGGGTAGAAGGAGTGAGATTTCTGAGGTATCTTTGAAAGGACATGGATCTCATGATCTAACCATATCTCAAAGACTCCATTCTCTGATACCAACCATTATATTGGGTATTAGGATTTTAAAGTATGAATTTTTGAAGACACTCAATGATTTTATACAAAAGATACAAAAATGTGGGCCACTGTTTTTGGTGCCAGGCCTAAAATGTCTGGCCACTTCTGCAGTGTATTGACTTTTTGTCTGACTCTCCCTAAACAGAAAGTGCTTTTTGTACAAAGTAATGTTTTACTGGTTGTTTTAATGCAGCATGTGACTCAGTGCCTGGCATATACAATAGATGTTTAGACAATATTTCTGAAATAATTTTTTATGATTCATACCTTTTCAATTCAATTTGCCACCTCTAGAAAATGGAAAGAAGCAGAAAATATCCACAATTAATAAGAAAACATAGTCTCTCTCCTTTTCTTTCTCCACATCCTCCTCCACCTTGTCCTCCTCCTTCATGTTCTGCCATTTCCTCTATTCAGGAGCTCAAGAGCTCCTGCACCTGATGTGAAACCATAGGATCTCTAGCCAGGTCTTTGTGTTATATCCTGTCCAGTGTTGATGAGTCCGAGACACAGACAATGTTCTCTTAACATGCTCCCCATACACCCATAATGCATCAGAGACAGGGGCCAAGAGCCAGCGACAAAGCCAGTTTCAGGGTAAGGAAGTGTGTGATTGTGTACTCACTGAAAAATAACAATTTTGAAAATAAAAAAAGGGTTTTCCATATAAAACTGCTGCCTTTTTCTTTCTTTTAGTATTATTGGTAGGGTGCTGAGGGATGAAAAACCTTTATTTACAGCCAGCATTCAGTTTCTGCCTTATCTCCTTTGCTGATCTTGGCACTCTAACAGCATTTGGTAAAACTTAATAAATATTTGTTGAATTGGATTGTTCTGGTGGTAAGGGAAATGAACCCTGTATTTAATCACGCTGGAACCTTCTGGATTATAAACATTATGGAGCTTCACACCTCCTTTCTCTCTCTCTCTCTCTCTCTCTCTCTCTCTCTCTCTCTCTCTCTCTGTCTTTCTCCACAGAGACAAATCTTATAAGGTGATAACATGAAGGCATTTCTCAGAGCTTTTTGCGAGCAATTCAATTGGCCCAGACTTTGGTTAGAGTTTCAGAGATGTCTACTTGCTAATACATGGTACACATTGTGGAGAAACAGACTGAATACAGTAAGATACTCACCATGATTCCAAGAACAGGTGATGCTGTGCAAGGATCATGAAAGACTAAGGCACGACACTGTGTTTTCGTTCTCATTTATTGCCTTGTTAATTGTTTATTCTAAAAATGATGTTATAGAAAGAGTGGGAAAGATGAACAATTTAACTTTCCTTTTGTTTTCTGCTTCCTAAGGCAGCCATAGTAATTAATGCTGAAGGGAGAGGTCTTTGGCTAGTTATAACAAGAAGGAAAACAGAATCAATTGAGTCTGGGTTCGTGTTTTAGCTGCTTCATGAGACTGAAACACATGTACAAATTCTGAAATATGATTGATAAAATTTTATTTTATTTTTTATTTTTTAACTGTAACCAGCTGTATTAAAGATACTTTTCATAAACAATCATGGTATTTCAGGAAGTACATGGGAAGACAATCAACGATACACAAGAACTTCCAAATTTCCTTATTGTATAGCCTACCAAAGTCAGAAAGCCACTATAAAACCCAGTGAAATCTTCATTCGATGCTTTGAAAAGGGGAAAAAAGCTTAGAGTGAAGGTTGACATTTCACATTAAGGATGTTGTTTAACATTTTACAAACCGACCCTGACTTTCAGGAAATGAAAATGGCAGAATTAAAGATTAAAACAGAGACAGAAGGAACACCCATTCAGAGCCTGCCCCACATGTGGCCCATACATATACAGCCATCCAATTAGACAAGATGGATGAAGCAAAGAAGTGCAGGCCGACAGGAGCCGGATGTAGATCTCTCCCGAGAGACACAGCCAGAATACAGCAAATACAGAGGCGAATGCCAGCAGCAAACCACTGAACTGAGAACAGGACCCCCGTTGAAGGAAGGAATCAGAGAAAGAACTAGAAGAGCTTGAAGGGGCTCATGACCCCTTATGAACAACAATGCCAAGCAACTAGAGTTTCCAGGGACTAAGCCACTACCTAAAGACTATGCATGGACTGACCCTGGACTCTGACCTCATAGGTAGCAATGAATATCCTAGTAAGAGCACCAGTGGAAGGGGAAGCCCTGGGTCCTGCTAAGACTGAACCCCCAGTGAACGTGATTGTTGGGGGGAGGGCGGCAATGGGGGGGGCGGGTGGGGAGGGGAACACCGATAAAGAAGGGGAGGGGGGAAGGATTAGGGGGATGTTTGCCCGGAAACCGGGAAAGGGAATAACACTCGAAATGTAAATAAGAAATACTCAAGTTAATAAAAAATAAATAAATAAATAAAAAAAGAAAATGGCAGAATTATCAGTCTGAAGATCCACAATCCTTTATGAAAGGAACCAGTGTTCTGAGAACACTCGAGGAAGTCACAGTGAAGTCCACATTGCCCAATAGACTAGAAAACAAATCTTGGGGCTCAGGTTCCAACAGGTCTTTGGTTTTAAGGGAATTAAGTCTATGTTGACGGTACAGGGGGACGAGGATACAGGAATGAACTTAAGGGTTTTCCCAGTCAGACCACAAGGCATTTTGTGAACAGGAGTCTTACAAAATTATCAGGGAAAGATGTTTTCTTTCCTCAGTCCAGCTTGGGAGATATTTTGTTAGTGACCATGATCCTCTCCCTTTCACCCAAAACAATGAAGTGTTCTGTGTGCTAACAATATAGCTTTAAAAAAGTAAAACAAAATTCTACATTTTTATAAAACTTAATAAAAATATTATCTCAAACCGTATAGTCACCAGAAGTACACAGTTATCAAAAGTGTATACACGTCACTTGGTATCTCCAGCACCTTCAGCTTTCTGTGCTTGCTCTGTTTTGGAGTCTCCATTTTCTGCAGGATTATTCGCATCCTTACTGACTTTCACCTTCTTCCCCTTGGGTATCTTCTCCCACTTCTTTGCAGGGCCCTTTCTAGGCTTGGGCTCTGGCTTTGGAGGAGCGGGTTTATCAGACAACTTTGCAGATCTTCTCTGTGGCTCGTCCCTCACCTTGGCTTTGTCTCCTTTAGCCTCCCCTTCAGCCTTTCTTTTGGGCATGGCGGAAGTAGGGAACACCGGCGCTGGACACGGGTGGGTATACAGCGGCGAACAGGTTTTACCCATCCGGGGCTCATGCTCGCTGCTTCTTTACACTGCTCCGACTGATATAATTTTAATGATGCTGCATATTAGCAAATATTTTTATAGTTGCATTGAAAACTCTAGTTGTTGGCCGAGCCAAGAGTAAAATTCATGCTAATAACTTAAATGTTTAATTTTTCTTATAACAAATTGGACAGCAAATTGAAACATACTGTAAATGACAAATTGAGAGTGAGGATGTGGAAGAAAGAGAAATCGTTATGTACTTATACCTTTAATGACCCCCTTTCGTGGCTTTTTGAATAAGTAGCTCTACATGGCATTTTCATTTTACGCTGAGCTAAGTAAATTGTGCAGCCTTCTCTGCTCGCCTTTCAGACTCATGATGTGAACATTCGCCCGCAGGACAAATATTGACAGAGTACGGATTAGTGCATAGATCTAGAAAGATAGCTTAGGTAGTGAGTAACTGCAATGGAGAAGCCGAAATTAAGTTGAACCTGGGCAGTCCAGAAAGGTGCTTCTAAGGTGATACTCCAATGTATGCTGGTGAGGCTCCAGATCATGAATGTTCTAGAGAGTCACTAAGACAAGGCTCCCTTAGATGCTGCCTAAGCAAGCTCCCTCAGGTACTCTTGGAGGCTTTTCTATGCCTCTTGGCTTGGGAATGTGTGGAGAGACTACTAACCTGAACAATTAACATCTTTATCAGGTTACAAGGCTTCTTGTGATTCTTCTCTGCTTAGCATTGCTTATCCTCCTGAGAGGAATATTAGGTATTCTTTGTGTTAACTGAAGGAAATGGGCTATTTGTCCAAGCCAGCCCATGCTAATCCATCTTTACCAGAGGCTGATAGAATTAATCTCTTAACACTAAGACCTTAAAAAAAAATAGTACAGGACTTTGGAACTGAGGAGATTGCTCAGTAAGAGATCTTTCTGGGCGAGCACAAGAAGCTGGGCTTTAATTTTTAGTACCACATAATAAAATAGGTACAGGCAGGACACACATTTACAACTCATGGGAATAAAGCAGAAAATGACAGAACTAGACATCTGGTGCCTTGTTCTGGCCTTGAAAACACACAGACACACAAAGACACACACACACAGACACACACATACACACACACACACACACACACACACACACACACACACACACACACACACCATGATCCTGCTTCCTTGTCTTTTTAGGCAACGTTCTGATTTCCCACCATTTGTCATGAAAGACAAACATTCAGCCCTGGTGTCATTTTTTTATCTTTAAATGAAAGTAGGTGACAGCAATCACATTTGTAATTCCTCTTAGATTATGGCTTGAAGCCTCAACAGCCATGGCTTCATGGAAAGGAAATCCAAGGAGTTAAGATATCACTTGAAATTTCAATCAGTGATGACAATTGTATTTACATTTTAATTAAATATCAATTTTTTGTAGTTCTTGTAAAGTATTTCTCTACTGTTCTCAGTATGAGACACTCATAACCTCTCAAGGCTTTATAAAATCCACAGCTTTATCAATTCATTTGGGTGCATACCCAATATTTATCAAGGTCGGTCCATGTACTTGCTAGGCAGTTAGACTGAATGGGATGAGAATGATGTTAACAAGCTTCCATGTTCAAAGGGCTCTTGGCTGAGTCTGGTGGAACCTTAACTCCTCAAAGTCACATAGAAGCTGTTGGCTTAAAATGTTTGAGGCTTGGCCATCGCTCAAGTGGCTAACTGTGCTTGGGTTGAAATGGGTGCTTGTCATTCCCTGTGCCTTGACCTGATTTAAGAATCTACTACTCAAGTTAGGGTAAAGCCTTTTCTGAGATTTGTACGTAGAGAGGTGCGTGTTAATGGAAACAATTGTGAAGTTGAAACTTCAGCTACAAAGCCACAGAAATCTGTTGATGAAAGCTTTGTGGTCATCTCTCATTGTTAATGTCTCAGTGTTTAATAGACTCTTAACTATTGCTAGTGGGATTTCCATTTTCTCCTTGTATTCACTTCTTTCTGATCTTGCACTTTATTATCTTAGAGCAAATGTCTTAGTTAGAGTTTTATTGATGTGAAGAGGCACCGTGACCACGGCAATGCTTATAAAGGAAACCAATTCACTGGGGCTGACTTACGCAGTTTAGAAGTTTAGTCCATTATCGTCCTGGCAGGAAGCATGGTAGAGTGCAGGCAGATGTGGGGCTGGAGGAGGAGCTGAGAGTTCTATATGTGGATCAGCAGGCAGCGGAGAGAGAACTGACTTGAGCTTCTGAGACCTAAAAGCCTGTCCCCGCAGTGACAGATCTCCACTAGCAAGGCCCCACCTACTCCAACAATGCAACATTATGGGCCAAGCATCCAAACACATGAATCTATGGGGGCCATTCCTATCCAAATCAGCACACCAGAGAGTAGTGAGGGTTTCATAGACTATCCAGTCCAGTGCTTTATAAACTCCACATGAGTCTTTCCAAGGATCCATAAATGTCAAACAAGGATGGATGAGTCAAGCAGCTCTAAAATTTAAACCCCAAATAGTATCACTCTAGTCCAGTGAATTCAGTTGGATTCTGCATATATTTAAAAAGTATATATTGCTAAAATGTGATTGAACACTACAAATAGTTTTATTCCTTGTTTTATAGAATATGGAACTGAGTACCAAGCAGGACTGGTTGGTTTACAGTCATATAAATATAGTGTCATAACACAACTCATGCCTAAAGATTCATAGTCTAACGCATGTAGAATTCTCTCCTTAAAATCTTCTGCCTCTGGCCTTTTTCTCATCTGAGGAAAAGCAGCTTTAGAGTGAAATGTTGACCAGGGAGCATGACAGTTAAGGATGTCTGGTTCTTTTCATTTAGGATTAGATGCTCACAGTTGGCTGGGTTCCCTAAAAGGTTACTGGAGAGAGGAATAATTGAGAAATGCTACCAGACATAAAATGGCAGAGATGAAGTAGGAATTCATCTCAGAGAAAGGAGCAACACTACCTGGGGACAGGATATTGGGAACAGACTCTAAGTAGGTGAGACAAATCCTAGAACACTCACTGCAAGAATGTCCTGGAAGCAGCAGGCAGAAAAGGAGATTTGATTTGACAATGGTATCTTGTCACAGAAAATAAGCAGACTCTTTGGGGCAGGAAACATACAAATGGAATCACAGCATGTCAGGGAGATTGTTCTGTTCTTCAGTAATACAGTTCTTAAAGAAAGGGCTATTCCGTTTTGATAGCTCAGCAGCAGAGGGACCAAGATGAATTGGACGAAACTCTGAGTAGGGTAATGAGTGGATAAGTGGCTTCTGTTGGAGGAATTGACAATGTATAATGCTTTTAAGGGACCATCATCATAGCTTCCCATTACAATACTAGGAACAAGAGACACCAAGTGCGGAGTGAAATTACTTAGCTGCAGAGAGATTCAGTAGAAGATGATTGCATATGGTTAAGGATATCAGAAAATAGTTTAACCTTGGGAGAACCAATTTATCAGCAAAATGAGCAACCAAGCAAGAAGTATGAACAATTTAATATAAGATAAATATCTTTTCTTCAGTACTCTCAGCTATGGGTTGCCTATGACAAAACTATAATCCCTTTGCCGTGACTATCCTTTGTTACTTCTTGAGGGTCTTTAAACTTGTGTTTTCTCTTGTCTGAAGTAATCATTTTTCATGACTCTTCACAGAAGATCTTAAAGGGCTGTTCCATTCTGGCTAGCTGCTTTTTCTTCTTGGTCCGATCTTATGTCCCACAAAGAACTACAGGTAACTAAGAAGTACTGAGAGTAGGAGTATGCCAATTGTTTATCCAATTCTAAATGGTCAGCTCTGAAAAGATACATACAAGTAACATTATATGGGTCAAGCATGTTGTACTTGTGTATTTAGAAATGTGTGTATGTGAAAATAATGAATTAACAAGTCATGAGTTTAAAATAGCAAGGAGTCTTGTATGAGAGTTTCGAGAAAGAAGAGGAAAGGGAAAATGCAATTATATTATAGTTCTAAAAAAGAAAAGAAAAGCCTATTTCAGTGGTAGAATGCTTGCCTAGCATGCACAAGACCTAGTGTTTGCTCCATGGCACCACAACAAAGACAATTATTTCCATTCTTTAACCTTGCTTCCACACTCATATGCTTATAGAAGGGAGACATAGTGTTTTCTTAGTTTGGTGAACACATTTTTGAGAATCTTGCTATAAACTGCCATAACTAAAACTTAATCTTACATATCAAAAAACATGCTATGAGTAAGTAAGGAGTTCTATGTATAATGATCTGAGGGTCTTTATGCATATTATTTTTCTCTGGGGAGCACCATAGTTCATGTACACATATGTAAGTTCAACAATAAATTCCCATAGGCAAGAGTCCCAAGCCTGAGCCCCACAACCCTGGTTTAACTCTAAATAGTTCATGCAGTTTCATAAAATTCCTATTACCAACCAATGAACAAACATTGTAAAAATTCAATTTTGCAAAGCAGTTTGCAAATCCCATTTGCTTATACATGTGTGATGAGAGAGCCCAAACCTGCCACCCTGCCCTGCCTCAATCTTAAGTCACTGCTGAGTTATACGATTCGGGACTGGATCTCAACTTGTTTGATTGCAAAATTACCTAATTGATTAAAATACAAAGGATTAGTGAAAAACAGAATTTTCAAACCATATCTCTTCCCAATGTAGTTTTTCATATATTTTTATGTGATAGTATTAAGTGATTCTCTACGTCTAGTGATCTCTCAGAGTATGCCTGTTCATAATCTGAGGAATGCCTTTTAAATTAAATGAATGAGTTGCTTAAACAATTTACCTTTACATACATTTTCATTACACAATTTATTTTCTTTGAATTTTCTCCCTTTAAATGGTTCTAGTGTTGTTAGTTTATTTGTTGTTAGTTTGAAAGTCACTACAAATTGGGTGGCTTTAGTGAAACTGAAATTTATTCTCTCTCAGTTGCGGAGCATAAAGTCTGATGTTATTGGTGGAATGGTGTTCCCTCTAAAGCCAGGGAACAACCCTCTGTGTTTCTTCATCTTATGCATCCTATGGTTGTTGCTGACCAGCCTTGTCATTCCCTTGCTTCTGGAACCAAAATTCCTGCTTCCTTATTCCCCATCTCTCTTCCTTTCTCTCTCTCTCTCTTGTGTGCATGTGTTCATACATGAAGGTGTGTGGAGGTCAGAAGCTAACTTTAGATGTCACTTCCTTAGGCATCTCCACCAGTTATTTTAATAACAAGAATTTGTTTAAAAAGTTTAGCAAACAAATACAAAGCAAAGAACTTACACATTGGCTTTGTATTTACAGGGTAGACACATTACTTCTTTTTTAAAAATTAAATCATTTTATTTATTTACATTTCAAATATTCCCCCCTTTCCTGGCCTCCTCTTCCAGAGTTCTTCACCCTATCCCCCTTCCCCTTTGCCTCTGAGAGGGTGCTTCCTCACTCAGCCAACCACCCCTCTCACCAACCCACCTCCAGCATCCCTCTTCCCTGGGGCATCAAGTCTAGAAGATTAGGTCACGATTAGGTGCATCCTCTCCACTGAGGTATTTTTTTGAGACAGTCAAGTCTCTCCCTGGGATGCATTTAGGCTGGGCTGATCTGTTAGAGATCTGCCATCCTAACACTGGTTGCGAGTTGTCTCAGTTAGGGTTATTATTTCTCGGATGAAGCACCATGACCAAAGCACCTTGCAGAGGAAAGGGTTTAGTCAGCTTATGCTTCAGCCTTGCAGTTCATCATCAAAGGTAGTTGGGACAGGAACCCAAGCAGGACAGGAACCTGGAGGCAGGAGCTTATGCACTTGCCATGGAGGGGTGCTGTTTATTGACTTGCTTCTTACCCGTTGTCCAGCCTGCTTTTTAATAGTGCCCAGAACAAGCAGCCCAGGGATGACATCACCTACAATGGGCTGGTGACTCTCCTCCATGAATGAAAAACGCCCTACAGGCTTACCTGGTCTTAGGGTGACATTGTCTCAGCTGAGGCTCCCTTCTCTCCAATGACTCTAGCTTGTGTCAAGTTGATCTAAAACTTTCCAGTCACAGGTGTGCCACCACACGTGACTGTTAAACAGTGAGTGGTAAGGATGGAACTCAGGTTCTCACATGTGAGCAGTAAGCTTGAGAACTTTATCTAACTCTACTTCTATTTCCGCATGGCTTTCTTCTTTGTACTTCTGGATGTGTCTGTATCCAAATATATCCCCTGTCTGAAGCACACATCATTTAACACAGGACCCAACCCACCAAAGTTTGTGACTTTTTCTATTACACTGTATTACCGAGTACAAGTTCATTTTCAGAGAGAGAGAGAGAGAGAGAGAGAGAGAGAGAGAAAACGTGCCTCACAACTGGACACCAGTATTAGACAGACATAATTCATTCCAGTGCAGCCAACTGTCAAGGGCCCAAATTTTCATCTCCTTCTATATGAAGATAACATCACTCTAGCATGACATTTTCAAGTTTTAATTATTTCAGCATCAACTCTAAATCCCAGACATCATTAAATGTAATTAACCCCTATACTCTCAAATATGCTTCAAATCATCTAAATCAGATTTGAGTAGGACTTTGGTCCATGCCAAGGTAAATTAGTCTTTAAGTGTGCAGGAGAAAAAGAAATCTGCTTCAAAAGTGCAATGATGGGGCAGGCATGGGGTAGGAACTGTCCATTTCCAAGGGGGAAATGGAAGAAGCAGGGCAAGCTTCCATATTGACAAAACAGGTCTTGCTAGTTTCAAAGGGTGGGGAACACTAATCTATGGCTTGATGCTCTTTGTGGCCCTCAAAGATAGGAGGCAACCCTCCTATCACAGCCCGCTTTCTCCTGTCTTCAAAGGCATTGCATTTTCTCTGCCTAGGAACTGTTAGCTTCTTGCCTGCCTACAAAGTCCCTTAAGTCCAAAACTTCCCATTACTTCATTCTGTTCACGCCTCTGTACATGCCCCTCGGCCTTGACAGTCTGGTGGTGATCAAGAGGAGCCATTATTCAAGAAACTCATCAGAAATCTTCCCTGGATAAATCATTTGTGTTATCTCCTTTTTTTTTTGAGATGATTGACTGGAGTCATAAGTCATATGCCCAAATTCATCAGCAAAGGGTTGGCATTCTCTCTTACAAGGTGGGAGTGCAAATATGTACAACCGCTCTGGAAATCAATTTGGAATTTTCTCAGAAAATTAGGAATAGTTCTATCTCAACACTGAACTATAACACTCCTGGGCATATAACAAAGATGCTCCACCATCCCACAAGGACACTTGCTCGACTATGTTCATAGCAGCTTCATTTGTAATTGCCAGAAACTGGAAAAAACTTAAATGTCCCTCAGCTGAAGAATGGATAAAGGAAATGTGTCTCATTTACATAGCTATTAAAAACAAGGACACCATGAGTTTTGCAGGCAAATGGATGGAACTAGAAAATATCATCCTGAGTGAGGTAACCCAGACCCAAAAGTTCATTCATGGTATGTACTTACTTATAAGTGGATATTAACCATAAAGTATAGGATAACTATGTTGCAATCCACAGACCAAAATGAGTCAAATAACAAGAGGAGTTCAAGGGGGGGATTGACAAGTCCTTCTCTAAAGGGGAATTAAAGCAAACATCAGAGGTTCATGAAGGGAGGGAACTGGGTGGGAGAGGGGAGAGGGAGGGAATCGGCACAGGGGGGATTAGGTATAGGGAGAGCATGGAAGAGAGAACAGAGATCTGTGGTTAGCAGGGAGATGTGTATCTCTAGGACATGCCAGGGACCTGGGATAGGGGGAGGGGCTCCAGGGTGCCTAGGTGGACAATGTCAGTTAAGATTCCTGAAATGGGGGATGTGGGTCCTGAAGTAGTCACCTCCTGTAGCCACAGGACTCCCAGTGGAAGGATAAGGAAAGAACTAAACCCAAAAAATCTTTGGCCCAAAATGTGTCTTGCCTATAAGATGTGCAGAAACAAAGATAGAGCAGAGACGGAAGGAATGACCAACCAATGCCTGGTCTAAACTGAGACCCATTCCATGGGCAAGCAGCAATCCCTGACACTATTAATGATAATCCGTTATGCTTGCAGGCAGGAGCCTAGCATAACCGTGGTCTGAGAGGCTTCATCAGCAGCCAAAGGAAGGAGATGCAGAGACTCACAGTCAAAGATGGGATAAAGCTTGGGGAGTCTTGTGGAAGAGTTGGAGGAAGGATTGAGGATAGGAACTCCACAGGAAGACCAACAGAGTCAACTAACCTGGACACTTTGGAGTTAGAGTCTCAGAGACTGAACCACCAACCAAATAGTGAGTAAGAAGAATCCAAGCTGTACTTTTCACACGATGCTTGTAAGTTTTTGCCTTATTCACGTAAAAAGTTATTGTCTTTGAGGATTTCACACTTGTATAAACTGAAATATGATTTTATCTATCCCTATTTTTTCACCCAACTCTTTCGATGTCCCCCACCCACACTCCATCTCAACTTCATGTTTATTTATTTATTTTTGGTAACTCTGTAAGTTCAGTTAGTGCTACCCATATATTCATGGGTGTGGGGCCAACTAACGGGGTGTGGAAATCCTACTACTGACCACCCTCTCATCGAAATAATGATTCTCCCTCCCTATCCATGGCCCAATATCTCTTCAGGAACAGATGGGGTCTGGAGGTGATCTACCCCATCTATGCTGAGATTTAGGCTTGATTGATCTTGTGTAAGCTTTGTGAAAGTTTATATTTTCTATGTAGCAGTAAAATACAATTAAAAAGTTTGGTTAATTTTTTTCATTTATTTTTTAAAAAACTTTTTATTGATTGTTTGTGAATTTCCTATCATGCATCCCACTTACCTCCCCATCTGCTCACATCCACTGTTTGCCCTTGCAGCCTCCCCCCAAAATAAAATAAGCACACACAAACAGCAGCAGCTACAGCAGCAACAAGGACAAAGCATAGAAAATACCACATTGTGGAAGATGCAGTGTGTCACAGTGTGTCCCACAGTCTATCCCTCTGTCCACACATCCTCACTTGCAAATGTTCATTGCAACGTGTTATTGGTCTGGTTTAAGAATCTCTGGCTTATGTGATGCCATCAATATTGGGTCCTCATTGGCACATTCCGTTTATCCTGTTGTTGCTTCACATCAAGGAGATCCTGCAGCTTTGGATCAGCCTTTTCACGTATCTCAAGCATTCACAGATGGTAAAGATTTGGGGGTGAGCCAATTCAGAGCTCTGGTTCTGGGCAGTAGTTGGGCTGATCAGCCCACCAGCTCTCCCAGATATGTACCACCAGGGTGAGCTCTTCATCACTGTTCTGGCTAGGCCACCCAAGGAGGCAGGGTCAACCCTTCTGCTAGGGGCCAGTTCACTGACACCTACATCTCCAGAGTCAGCTTCACTGTGCTGCCCAGTCAAGGTTCTGGGCCCATTCTCCCAAGTGCTGCAGCCTGTGAGGGGCTGGGACAGTTTTTCTGCTCTCACACCCTTTGGGCAAGCTCACCTCTAACCTTTCCACTCACTAGAGCCAGCTCTACTGTGCTGTCGAAGGTGGTAAGGGTCAAGGGGGACAAGGCATTACCCCTGCATTCATGTCATCTCAATATAGATGAGTGAGGGGACCAGCTCACTAGAGCTCTTGCCCTCCTCTGCTTTTCTGAGTGCTGCAGCTGATGAGGGTCAAGGATAGCTCTCCCGAGCTCACAAATCTGTAGGAAGCTTTTTGAACTGCTGGAGGTGGTAAGGTGTGTGTGTGTGTGTGTGTGTGTGTGTGTGTGTGTGTGTGTGTGTGTGTGCGTTGGAGGCTTGGAGGTTGAGGTATCATTTCTGTGCCTGTGACACTCCACAGCAGACAAGTAGCAGGGTCAACTCTCACACACTGACACCCCTGCTGACAGAACCAGTTCCACTGTGTTGCCTGGGTCCTTGCAGGGCCATCCAAGTGCTGACTCCACAGGTGAGAGATGGGGCCAGGTGAGAGAGAGTAGCCAGTAGAGGGCAGGGACAGTCATGCACAGCCCCTGAGCATCCATGTGGTCTTTGGCAGCTGCCCAGACCAGGGACTTCCCCATGTTCTCTAGTGATAATGTGAGCCAGGGACATCAATCTGATCCTTGCCGATGTGTAGCCACAGACTCAGACATCGCCCTCAGCAGTAGCTCAGGTTGAGAGCTTACTCTGGCCCCAGGTGGCAAGGCTGGCCACTTATAAGAGGTTACTCTTTCCCACTCTCCCATTTCCAGTTCCATCTCTCTTCATAATGCTCAAGTTGCTACATTTCTCTTTCTCTCCCATCTGACCACAACATTCTCACACATCGTGGTGGTTCTCACTGCAGACTGGCTACATAACTGATGGGCCTCTGGGTGACATCCTCTATTAGTGCTGCATGGTATGGCTAGCCAGTGTCTATGGCTCACCTGTGTCATGCTATGGAGGGCAGGTCTGTGGGTGTCACAGCACTCTGAAAATCTCTTGTCTGTTTTCCTCTTCCTGTGCTGTGTTCCCTGGATTTGATTTGATTTGATTGATTTTTATGAGTTTCAGGCACGAGACAGTTTTTATGAGTTCTAGGCACCGAGCCAGTCACCGAACTAGGATGAATAAAAACTATCATCTGCTCTAGCCCTGACCAACGTAAAACACTATCATCAACAACGTGTCTCTTTGCCTATTGCTGGGGCAGGGGGATTCCTCTAAGTTTTAACCACATGATTGTCATTTCCATCTGGTATGTCACCAAGAATTATTTAGAGTAATAATTTTCAAATTGCAATCACATCATTTCCATTGTCCTTTGCCTCTCCCACGTACCTCCCTGTTATCTCAGCACATTTTATCTTCTATTTCTAGCAATAGTGCACTTCTTACCTATGTAATTCTCTAAGACAGCAGGAGTTCTCTTTGCTATTGTTAATTCTTTCTGACCTCTCATTAGAATTACACTCATGCCACACCTTTACCAAGACTCACCCCCAAACTTATGCTCTCTGTACCATGCTCCTGAACTCTTCTATCCCCTCAGATCACTCAATTTCAATATGTGCATCGTTAGGTATTTTGCACAGTACTTCCCAGTGACAAACAAGTATAGTGAGGCTTCTTCACAGAAGCAGAATTGATAGAAACACGCTTACATACATGTATACATGTGTTTATACACACATATGTGTGCACACATGTATACATGTAAGCATGCACATGTTAGTTATATTTAAATTATTGGTTTATAGAAACTTGAACCATTGAAAATTGTGAAATTTGCAGGGCAGGTCAGCAGGCTGGGAGTTGAAGCAAAGTTTTTATACTGCAGTTTGTGGCAAATTTCTCCTGTGGCAAACCTTGGTCTGAAGAGATAAAGTTTCATAGATGTGAAAAACAAAGCTGTGAAAACAAGGCTTTGAGAAATACATCTGGTGGTCAGGATGCCTATGACAAAATTGTGAACTTTCTGAGAGATCCATCTGATGTCAGGATGCCCAGTGATATGATAAGGTTTTGGTGATCAGGATATTGAGGCAATTCTGACTAAGCTAATTAAGACAAAACAATAACAACTGTTCTTGGAAAGACCCCCCCTACCCCTCCCTGTGGAAAAGTCCGAGAACAACTGCAAGATGTCATCCTGACCCTGCCTGACCACCCAGTTCATCCCCCCCACCAAGAGATGTGCCAGCTTAGCTCTTTCCCAGTGATTCTCCAAGACCAGGTGTAGGGTTGGATGAGGAAAGTGACCAACTAAGCCAAGAACAGCACCTTGAGCAGGCCAGCCAATACCTGACCAGATCCTTTGTCCTGTGTACCACCAATGAGAATAGGCCAGCTAACCCTGTTGCTGAAGTCTGCCCTCTGTAATAAATAAAAATTGTGTGCTTTTTGGGTTCTGGGTTGCCTCTCCATGTGTGGATGAGCAACCCCACGTACATGGATTAAAAACCTTATACCCTCATGCTATTGCAGTGGTCACTTTGTCAATCTGTGCTCTGTGGGTTGCACTCCTTAGGTAAGGCCACTATGGGATCTTACAACAGGTCTTTGTTCTTAAAACCTTTCGAATGACTGGATGATCCTGGTTATGTGGTGGATGTTAAATACATATGCAGAATTCCTTCCTAAGAGCTGTACCTAGACTAGTGTTGATCAAATAACTTGGCACTACTGCTTCTTTGAGTTGGCAAGTTACAATATCATTTCAGGACATTGTCTTTACATTTTGTCTTGCTAGTTTTACTGAGATTACTCATAGTCAGGTATTACTTCATACTGTTATGAAGAATAGAACAGAATTTTTTGATAACCATCAAAATTTTTCAGTTTTTTTCTACTGTGGATTTTTAATAAGTTGAAATTCTTCTTTATTTCCTGTTCCTTCACTTATTTGTACCATAAGCATTTATAGAAGAGAGCCATGCTCTGGGGAGTAGAAAATAGTCATTATTCTAGCCAGGTTCTCTACAATAACATGAATGCCCCATAATCTGTCCTACTGACAGTTACACATGGGTGTTAAATATTAGCTATATGGGCCATGTGATTGAGGGAGGGCATGTGCATTTTTTTTTATTAACTTGAGTATTTCTTATATACATTTCGAATGTTATTCCCTTTCCCGGTTTCCGGGCAAACATCCCCCTAATCCCTCCCCCTCCCCTTCTTTATGGGTGTTCCCCTCCCCATCCTCCCCCCATTGCTGCCCTCCCCCCAACAATCATGTTCACTGGGGGTTCAGTCTTAGCAGGACCCAGGGCTTCCCCTTCCACTGGTGCTCTTACTAGGATATTCATTGCTACCTATGAGGTCAGAGTCCAGGGTCAGTCCATATATAGTCTTTAGGTAGTGGCTTAGTCCCTGGAAGCTCTGGTTGCTTGGCATTGTTGTACATATGGGGTCTCGAGCCCCTTCAAGCTCTTCCAGTTCTTTCTCTGATTCCTTCAACGGGGGTCCTATTCTCAGTTCAGTGGTTGGGCATGTGCATTTTTATTTAATTTTACCTTCAACTTTAATTTGAATAAATATAAAATCTCAAGAGAGAGTACTATATTGGACAATGGATTTTTGATTTACTCTTGCAAGACCTAAGGACGAGTCTAATTCTGAATACTGTTTCAGAGCATGATAGGAAAAGAAAGGATTTGACTTCTTTTGTAGATGAGAATTCAGATGTGACTTAGTAGTGGAGAACCCAGGCTCTGGGCAAGCTGTCAAACCAACACTAAATGCCTTGGCTTGTATTGCATTCCTTTATCTATTAGGGCATTTGATCTCCACTCTGACTCCCAGCAACTTTGACTACGGGATGTGTTCATCAACATCAACTTGGTTTCAGAAAGAATGCATCTTACTTGCTCTGTGGCAGAGAATCTGATGTCTTCTCTTTCACACTTAGCTAGTGTTAGGACACACCTCTCACCTTGCAATGATGCCACTGATGCAATCATGTTCTCTTTCGTCACGCATGACCCCCATTGTAAAATAAATTATTTTGATATGAATATAATCAGCAAATTAAGCTGACAACTGTTTCTTTACCTTTGCTAGTCCCCAGTAACCACACAGAGAAACCAAGGTTTATTTCAAGGCACACCTCAATATCTGGGTCTCTAAATAATTTACCTTAATCCCTGCTACCTGAGATGCTAATCTGGCTACCTTCTAACCCCAGCCCCATGATGCTTGCAGATTAATATTGTTCTTATTCTCTCTGATTTGGACGTTTCTTCTCATGGTGTCTCCTCAGATTCTCTCCTCCTCGTGGCAGATCTGAAACTCCCTCCCTTTCTCTCTTCTCTCCCTGGCTGGTGGGAGTTTTCTCTAGTCTTTTTTTTTTTTTGCCTAGCCATTGGGTGATCAGCATTTATTGACAAGGCAGAGAATAAATGGTAAGAATTGTTTATGCAAACCTGATACAGGTGCTTCTAGGCATAAGTATTTTAATGCCATGTCCAATTGAAACAAGATATGAGGACAGGAAAATCAGCATTTTAATAATACAAGGAATAACCTTTACACAGTGCACAAAAACTTTATGCCTGCACCCCATGCTTTATTGAAGAAAGAAAGCAGTTTGGTATGCATAGCACTTACTTATCGGTATTTTCTCTGAAAGAAACTTTCAGCTGATCCATAGGAAACACCTTTTGCAGCAGCACATTCCTTGATATGTTTCTAGATGATAGAAGTAGAGCAGAAGACCATGAGCATTTCTCACAGGGCCATCGATCTCCTTGTATTAAGAGCATTTCTTTGTTCACTTCCGCTGCGTAAGAGAAAACCATCCACACTGAAAATTCTATGTGCCAGGTCGCAGTCCTTGTTAAGATGGGTTTGGAAACACTTTGCAGTGAACCAATCTTAGGATGCCATAACAACTCTGTGTTTAGTATCGAACATGCTGAGGAAGTTTCCATTTGCTCTTTTTGGAGAAAATAAAATTAAAATAAATCCAGGCAGTCAGTTGCAGAGGGAAGATCTGTGCTTTGCCGTGTGCATTAGATCCAAGGAGCAGATGGAGAACATCTGAGAGGAGGACGATTGGACAAGATAATTTTGAACACGCTTTGCCAACAACAGATTTTCTGTCATACCGATCAATTATCGAACACGAATTTCTTATGGCAGCTAGGAATGAAGATGGCTGTGTCAAGGAAAGAGATGATACGGTCTCATGCTAGAAATATTTATTATTTGGGGACAGATATCCAATGCACTGTCTGTGATTGACACAGTATTCCAAGTTCCATCATTCCCGTGAGAAATGAGCCATCCATCCATTGCTATTATTGAATCAAATTTAGATTGAATATTTGAACCATAAGCACAACTCCCACAAATCTGCTCAGCTGAAAAACATCAATAACTAAGGCTGCAAAAATAACCTATGGGATAAAGATAAACCATAATGAAATCAACTGTTGTTCGCAGATAGTAATTTGGGGTTAGGATAATCATTTTTATTTCCTGCTGTGGAAAAGTCTTATAAATTATAACAAGCACAACAACATCAACTATATCCAAACAACCTTGCCTTCACTTTGATCTCCAGTGCTATTCTTTGACGAGATGGATTTTTTTTTTCTATTCTTTTTTTCGGAGCTGGGGACGGAACCCAGGGCTTTGCGCTTGCTAGGCAAGCGCTCTACCACTGAGCCAAATCCCCAACCCCGATGAGATGGTTTTTATATGTAAAATTAGTCATATATGGGGTTTTTGAGAATTAGGGAAAAACCTTGTGGGGAGTTTATTCTTTATTGCTTACTGGCCTCATTTAATATGTGAATAATATCATATTTTGAAGAGCAAATTAGTTTTTATCCCTTTCTCTGCTGTGGGGAACCAGTGGAATAATTAAAACATTTAAATAACCATCAGCAGTATGAATAAAATATCAGATGCCCTCTAACAATATTTCCTATTTAAACTTTTATTAAAGCTAATGAGAGTTTTGCCTGCACAAGGACCACTACTAGATAGGAAATCTATAGAAGAATCTAATATGTATTTAAACAAGTAAAATGAAATGGAGTATTCCCTGATGAAGTAATCAGGATGGTACTGGGAATGGTGTGTCACAGAGGTCCGGCATGGTATCTTCAGAACGTTTCAGGTTAATTTGTGCATAGAACACATCTCAGAAATGGCTGCAAGAGTAAGCTCACAGTGTTGCTTTCACAAGGGAGAGGACAAGAATGGAGAAGTGTTTAGCCCTGACTGATGAATGGGGACAGATCCTCTCTTTCAGGGTCTCCTTTCCATCCCACAGGCGTGCTGAAACAAGTTCAGAAAAACCACCATTACTGTCAGATTATTTGTGTGCCTGTATCACCTACCATTCTAAATGACAGAGAGGATTCTAAAGGCCTTGAAAGTTGACTCTTGTTTTGGTGGCTCGCGCTGTCAGAAGATAGTTTTCAGGAGGCAGCAGCACTTCTTTGCATTGGGCACCTGTGACCTAAAGTGTGGTGAAGAGGACTTGCAGCTTTTGTAGAGAACCCAGGTTTGATTTCCAGTACTGACATTGTGACTCACATACCATCTTCTGACCCCAGGCACCAGGCACATCTATGCTACAAAGACATCCATAGTGGCAAAACATTAATCCTCACAAAATCATCTCATAAATAATAACATGTCCCTATGGACGCTTCTAACAAAGTGTGACTAAGCACCACCACCCATTCACAGTCTTATTGTAGGGGCTGCCTGTCATCTAAGAATTTCTTAAACTCATGCTTCTGGCTTTACTATAACCATACTATTTGAATATTTTTCTTCTTCTTATGTTTCATCCTGACAAATGTTATCTCTAAGATGGTGTCCTACTCCTCCAGCCTTCATTTTCCTGATCTAGAAAATCCCAAAGAGAAAGTGCATTGTGTGACAATTTCCAGTGAAAATTCTGAGGTTAAATCTTACTTGACTTTCTCTGCACCACATTGCCCACTTAAGAGACAACTATAGTAGCCAGAGGAGTCTGCACAGTGCTGACAGGTGGGGAGATCCAATGCAGTATTTATGAGGTTGAAGGATAGTACTTGAAAGAAAAAAGATAAATATGTTGCTGTTTACCAGAAACGAGAAGAAATAAATACAAATAGTCTATAACCCCAGAGGAAAATTTCATCAATATGTATTTTATAAATGGCATAATTGAGACTTATAGAGATTAAGTAAAGAGCAATAAAGAGAGATGGTTAATAAGTTTCTTTATCTTTAACTCCAAGTCTTTCCAAACATTGGCCCAGGACAACCAAGGTCACTCGGGTAAGGAAGAAGCATTTTGGCTTTCTTTCAAACTCAGCCACTACACCTTTTATAAGTTTCCCAGAGTGTTTAAGGGTATTTTGGTTAGAGCTCTGATTGTTCGTTTGTGTTTACAAGGTGACCCCTTCTCTGGCAGTGCTGAAACATCTGCTTACAGCTGCTGAAGACACACAGGTATGAGCTGAAAAACTGCTATCTTAAAAGACTCATAGGGGTTAGGGGTTTTAACTTCATCTACAAAAGAACCCTTTAATGACAATTTCTCTCTCTCTCTCTCTCTCTCTCTCTCTCTCTCTCTCTCTCTCCCTCCCCTGTGTGTGTGTGTGTGTGTGTGTGTGTGTGTGTGTGTGTGTGTATGTGACCTTCTCAGTGTACGCATATACTTGTAAGTGTTTGCATGTGGAGATCAGAGGCTGAAGCTGTCTGTCTTCCTCTATCCCTTTCTGCCTTACTGATTTACAAGCCAGGTCCTTTTGTTAAATATGGAGCTCACCTACGTGGAAAGACTGGCCAGTGACCTTCAGGGTTCTTCAGTCTCTGTCCTCCCTAGTGCTATGATTATAGGTGAGTAGTGCCATACCTGATTTTTTTCCATGAGTTTTGGAATATAAGCTCAGTTTTTCATCCTTGTGTGGCAATCTTTACTGAAGATTGTCTTTACTGAACCATCTTCCCAGCCCAAAGAAGAAACTCTTTTGAGAAGAGAAATGATTGTCTTAGTACCAAGCTGGAAATGTCTTCTAAGAAAAGTCAGCTCAGCTTTTGAATGATATCACTATTTAGAGACTTGCTCTCTATTTTGGCTTTTCCAAATCATCCATCTTGAAAAACCAAATAAGCCATGGATACTGGCCCATGCCTTTAATCCTAGCACCCAGAAAGCAGAACCAGGTAGATCTCTGTGAGTTTGACTCTAGTCTGGCTTACATAGTGAGTTCCTGAACAGTCAGGATTACACAGCTGGACACTGTCTTGAAAAATACAAAACAAACAAACAAATAATAAAAAATAGAAGCACCAAGCATTCACTTAATGGAGAATTTCCTAATTGTTTTTGTTCCCATTGCTCATTCTTTTTTTTTTTTTTTATTAACTTGAGTATTTCTTATATACATTTCGAGTGTTATTCCCTTTCCCGGTTTCCGGGCAAACATCCCCCTAATCCCTCCCCCTCCCCTTCGTCATGGCTGTTCCCCTCCCCATCCTCCCCCCATTGCTGCCCTCCCCCCAACAATCTAGTTCACTGGGGGTTCAGTCTTAGCAGGACCCAGGGCTACCCCTTCCACTGGTGCTCTTACTAGGATATTCATTGCTACCTATGAGGTCAGAGTCCAGGGTCAGTCCATGTATAGTCTTTAGGTAGTGGCTTAGTCCCTGGAAACTCTAGTTGCTTGGCATTGTTGTTCATAAGGGGTCATGAGCCCCTTCAAGCTCTTCCAGTTCTTTCTCTGATTCCTTCAACGGGGGTCCTATTCTCAGTTCAGTGGTTTGCTGCTGGCATTCGCCTCTGTATTTGCTGTATTCTGGCTGTGTCTCTCAGGAGCAATCTACATCCGGCTCCTGTCGGCCTGCACTTCTTTGCTTCATCCATTTTGTCTAATTGGATGGCTGTATATGTATGGGCCACATGTGGGGCAGGCTCTGAATGGGTGTTCCTTCTGCGTCTGTTTTAATCTTTGCCTCTCTATTCCCTGCCCCGGGTATTCTTGTTCCCCTTTTAAAGAAGGAGTGAAGCATTCACATTTTGATCATCCGTCTTGAGTTTCATTTGTTCTAGGCATCTAGGGTAATTCAAGCATTTAGGCTAATAGCCACTTATCAATGAGTGCATACCATGTGTGTTTTTCTGTGATTGGGTTACCTCACTCAGGATGATATTTTCCAGTTCCAACCATTTGCTTACAAATTTCATAAAGTCGTTGTTTTTGATAGCTGAGTAATATTCCATTGTGTAGAAGTACCACATTTTCTGTATCCATTCCTCTGTTGAAGAGCATCTGGGTTCTGTCCAGCGTCTGGCTATTATAAATAAGGCTGCGATGAACATAGTGGAGCACGTGTCTTTTTTATATGTTGGGGCATCTTGTGGGTATATACCCAAGAGAGGTGTAGCTGGATCCTCAGGCAGTTCAATGTCCAATTTTCTGAGGAACCTCCAGACTGATTTCCAGAATGGTTGTACCAGTCTGCAATCCCACCAACAATGGAGGAGTGTTCCTCTTTCTCCACATCCTTGCCAGCATCTGCTGTCACCTGAGTTTTTGATCTTAGCCATTCTCACTGGTGTGAGGTGAAATCTCAGAGTTGTTTTGATTTGCATTTCCTTTATGACTAAAGATGTTGAACATTTCTTTAGGTGTTTCTCTGCCATTCGGCATTCCTCAGCTGTGAATTCTTTGATTAGCTCTGAACCCCATTTTTAATAGGGTTATTTGTCTCCCTGTGGTCTAACTTCTTGATTTCTTTGTATATTTTGGATATAAGGCCTCTATCTGTTGTAGGATTGGTAAAGATCTTTTCCCAATCTGTTGGTTGCCGTTTTGTCCTAACCACAGTGTCCTTTGCCTTACAGAAGGTTTCCCATTGCTCATTCTTAAGTATAACTGTGAAAGTTATTAGAATAAACAACTTCTTAAAAGGAAAACATAAGGTTATTGATGTTTGGAGTGGGTCTTAGAGAAACAGAGGCATGGCCAACTTCTCTTCATGTTTTTACATTTCAGCAACCCTACTTTCTTTCAAAAAAGAGCTTGCCAAACAGGTGCACAGAGTAGTCTAATACTTTCTGTTATGTGCTTATTCTGATTAATAGAGATGAGAACTTCATTCTAGTACTAAGGATGCAATCTGTGTAAAGGATAAAAAAGTGTGCGCGTGTACATGTGGGTGTGCATGTGTATTGCTGCAGCTTCCCACATGCCATGGTGCCCTGGGTAGGAGACAGTGACCCAGAGAATAGTAACATGCCCTTCTCGAGGCAGCCATATGATACACAGAACAGGATCTGAGCTGACTGGATACAGGGTGTTCTTAGGCATACTATGAAGATATGCTCTTGTAGGGGTAAAATATTCTGAATCCAGGGTACTGCAGATGACTGAGGGAGTTAGCAGGAAATGGAGCCCTTTTCAGTAGGGCTAGACATGATTGGCTATGTGACCAGGTGTGCAACATGTATCTCAAGGCCACTTTTCTTGATTTTAGAAGGAATATGATGATTGTCATGCTCTTGTCTAAGTATTTAGCCTCATTAAACCTACAGGACAGCAACGTGCAATGAGATAAGCCCATTGAGAAGGGGTCATCTTTCTCATTTCACAGATGAGGATGCTGAGGTCAGAGGGCATCAGCTGATTTGTGCTCAAACAGACAAGTGTTAATTGTTGGCAAATCCTTGACAATGTAATCAAGGAAACACAGCCTGGTAACTGATGGCTCAGACTGTGAGGTCAAACACTTGTGTATCCAGTCTTTTTTTTTTCCCATTGTTCCTCTATTCTTACAGAAGCAAACTAACTCTGAATCCTAGCTGTTTAAACTATAAACACAGGTATGGAGAACACATACTTGTAGGTGTTTATGATGGCCAAATAGAAAAAAAAAACTAATACTACTACAGTGCAAATAAAGTAAGAAACTCTACTAGTGTCTGCTACTGATCTATTCAAGTAGGTCACTAAGAGAGGACTCAGCAGTCAGGTTAGGACTGGGCTTTGGAAACAAGGAGAAATCTAGTGACCAGAGTTTAGGCAAAATATAGACCAGAATGAGACATAGAGCCCTCACTTGTTTATTTGCCTTCCCGTTTCAGTTTTAGTAGCAGCTGCCAGGCTTCTGCACAATCAGTCCCTCCTGTTTACATTTAATTGACTTCTTTGCTTCTGTGCTCTAGGGAGACCTGACTATTTAGGACCATTGTGATTGGTTTAGTTCTAGTATCTGATCAGCCAATGTAATTAGCCAGGACTGGGGGCTTTATTGTTTTTCTTTTCCTTTTTTTTTTTTTTCTTCCCATTTTGCTTTTTTTTTTTTTTTTTTTGAGACAGGATCTCATGAAACCAGGCTCACTTTAGAACTCACTGTATAGTTAAGGCTGACCTTTAACTTTTTAAATGGGAGGATGGTAGACTCTTTCTCAAAAGGGGAAACAAATTAGATATTAGAGGTTAATGGAAGAAGGGAACTTGGTAGAAGAGGGGATGGGTTGGGGAATGGGGTTTGGGGAATCATATGTAGGGAGAGCAAGTGGGGGAGAAGGAAGATCGGCTCGAGGGGGCAATCTCTAGGACCTTCTGCTGGATGGGGAGAAGTCTCAGAGGGTCTAAGGGACTACACTAGCTGAGATTCCCCTAGTAGGGGACATGGATCCTGAAGTGACCACTTCCTGTAGCCAGGTAGGATTTCCTGTGGAAAGATAAAGACAGCAATCCACCCACAAAGCCTTTCATCTACAATGAGTCCTGCCAACGACATATACAGGGACAAAGATATGGCAGAGATTGAGGGAATGGCCAAACAATGAGTACCCTAAATTAAGATCCTTGCCATGGGCAAGAACCAATTCTTGATGCTATAACTAGGAACTTAAGGAATGTTAAGTTCCTTGCAGACAGGAACATAACTGTCCTCTGAGAGGTTCCACCAAGCAGCCAATGGACAGAGATGGAGAGATTCACACCTAAACATTAGATCAAGCTCGGAGTCTTGTGGAAGAGTGAGAGAAAGATTGAGGGACCCTGAGGACAGGTACTCCACAGGAAGACCAACAGAGTCAAGTAACCTGGACTCTTGGGGGCTCTCAGAGATTGAATCACCAACCAAAGATCAAGCTGGACTGGACCGAGGTCCCCTGCACATGTGTAGCAGATGAGCAGTTTGGTCTTCATGCCAGCAGGGGATATCCCTGAGCCTGTTGCCTGCCTGTGGATCCTGTGCCCCTAAATGGACAGCCTTTAATGGTCTCAGTGGGAAAGGATGTGCCTAGTCCCTAGCCACATGATGGGGATCCAATACTTTCTTCTTTTAGCCTCTGCTGGCACCAGGCATGCAGATGTGCCTAGACATGTAAAAATAAATAAAATTTTAAAAGGAAAGAAAGGGCATGCCAGTCTCTTTCTCTTTACTGATGTTTTTATTTCCTCTCCTTCAATGTTATTTCTGAAGAATATAATTGCAGCTTGAGTTTGTACCCATACCATTTTATAGGTTTATTAATAAATGACAGGTGATTTCATGCTTTACCTGACAGATTTAAAGTGCCATAGCATTTTACACTGTGTGAGATGGCATTGCTGGAACATGCTTTAAGGTTGATAGTATTGTTCTGTTTCTAACCAACTAGTTGCAAAATGTTTGCCTGACTATTCCTTTGTAACATTGGGGTGGGGGTGGGGTCTGAACCAAAACCTTCTGTTTGTCAGGAAAGAAATCTCACAACAAGGGTCTCAGCCCAGTCGAGAGGATTTTTACTAAATTCCGCTGCGTTTGTCTCTTTACTCTTAATAAAGCCCTTTATCTCATGACTTATTCAGAACAGCAAGTATTCTGCTTGCAGCGCAACTTCGACCTACCATGTAACAAGGTTGCAGTACTGTGTGGGAAAGAGAGCATAGGAAAATGTCCTTGAGAATCAGCTAAAGGTCAAGGGCTGAGACAGGAGGTAGAAAGCCCAGACTGAGGTTTGAGCAATTCGAGGCAGACTGCATCAACCCAGCTTTCTTTCCCCAGAGCAAAAAATAATAAGCTGAAATTGGTTTATTTCACTTGGCTGTGGCAAAGGAGGCAAGGTCTCAAAACACAAAAAGCACCTGGGGAAAGAATCATCATTTTGCTTATAGGATGGAGAATTCACTCTGATGGATGTGATCACATGAAGAAATTGTGTTACTAGGAACTCAGCAGTTAATTCCAGGGAACGGGGTGTGTCCCAAGGACTTTCTTGCTCTGTAAATCCGTTCTTTTCTGCAGAATGTGTTTCCATGCAGGCCTGTGTAGCCAGTGCTTCCATGGACTGCTAATGACTTCATTAATTCACTCTTTTTTTTTCTGAGTGCCTTTGCTATGTACTAAGCATTAGGGTTACAAAAGTGGGCCATGCATGGCTTTTCTTTCATTGAGTCACTACACAGCTGTTAAACATCCACCACATGGCAAGCAGTAAGGATGTAAAGGTGGATTGGCCATAGCTGCTCCCTCCTATTGCCTCACCATGATACTGACATTGTATCCTGAGCACCAACAACTTCACCTGAGTTTGTCAGACAAACGGAACTGCAGGCGCACCTTAGACAAGCCGAATCAGAATTCCCGTATTAACAGGAGTCCCAGATAACTTCTATGCTTTTTGAATGTGAGAATACCACCTTTAAGAAGGCTTAGGGAGCTTAAGAAAGGATAGGGAGATTGCTGGGGTGAAGAACAGTTGCCCTGTGTATATGCAGGCCTGTGTTTGGATCCCTGGTATGTAAAACTAGTGTGCTCAAATGAACCTGTAACCCCAGCATTGGAGGGTGACGATCCTTGGGGCTTATTGGTCGTTGCCCTAGGAAAAAACAACCCAGAAAGCTCCAGGCTTTTGTATGAGGCCTTTTCTTAAGGGAACAAGGCAGAGAGGGCTAGAGGATGACACTTGAAGTCTTCTGGCCACTACACACACACACACACACACACACACACAAAGAAAAGAAAAACAACAGAAAAAGAAAGCTTGTGGTGTAGAGTAATCTACTTGAAAAAAGAAAAAAAAAGCGAACGAGTGATTAGAAGCTTGGCTGCCTCTGCTCTGAGACTTGGACGGAAATGAAACAAGTCACTTATCTGTATTAGGACTAAGCATGCGATTTCAAAGCAGAAATAATAGCGTCTGCTCTGCCTCCCTCTTGTGCTATTGTGCAGAAGCAAAGGGGAAAGTGGCAGTAAATTGTTCGTTCCATCTGAACGTTAGATACGGCTATTGCATCATTTCCAGTTTGGAGAAATGTCCATGTAGCAGGCTTTACTTCCTTGCCCAAGAACTGGGATTTAATTCTGACTTAAAACATTCCCGTCGTGCTTCTCTGTACGGGTGTTTTTTATTTCTATTTTCTAGAGCGGCCAATCTACAGTCAGTTTCCAGGGCTTTTTAGCTCCGAGTGTATAGAAATTACCCGTGACACATTTTACATTCAGTTCATTTCAGAGAAACTAACCCAGGGCTTGAGCACGGGCCATGCTTACTTGGTTTCCGCCCCTCAAGCAAAGGTCGGACTGGAGTTGGGAATAAACAAAGTCACTGGCCGTACAGTAGTGGAGGCTCGTGGGTGTTATGAGTTTGGTGGAGAAAATAAGTGAAGGCACAGGTGTATTTGTAAAACAGAAGATTTGTAAACCAAAATAACACAATTGGTTTACACAGTTTTATTACTGTTTCTCAAGCAAATTTTCTGGGTAGGAATGTTTACTAGACTTCCGTAGATATTAGGGAACACTTTTGTTAGGTCACGAGAAGAAGCCAGCTCCATATGAGAAGAGGCATCTGCCCTTACCCATGAAGGCTCAGGACACAGACACATGAGAACAGGGTTTAATTTCCTCTCCATGGCCTCTGAGGTTCTCAGGAATATATTGTTTTACTTATTTTACTAAAATAACTTTTGATTGCTTTCTAGTTTCTAGAAAATTGTTGGATGAAGTTGGTTTTCGACGAGGAAAACCACGTCAGGGTTCAGCTGTCAAGAATGAGAGCTGAGTGCACTTTTATGCCCGTTGCACCTTCTGTCTTGCCCCTCTGAGTCACTATTCAAGTCAGTGTTAAGACAGCAAGAGAATACACTTGGTGGGGCAGAAACCTTTCTCCAAGGCTAGAGAGTAGAAATCAAGGCAGAGAATGAAGTTTCAGTACTGAACACTTCAGCAGTGGGGCAATCATGAGTGCCGTTTCTCCCATCAAAGGTTAAGTTGACTCCCGACAAGTTTAAATCCCTAGCTGACCCATTACACTGTGTTTTATTTTTGAAGTGAATTAATTGGATTTTGAGTTAGCCAGAAACTAGAGATTTCCTGAATTTTATTCATCAGATTCTCATCTGGGTAAGGCCTAGAAAACGAAAGATCATGTTTTTCAACTATCCTAGACAGTTCCCAGGATAGCAGCGACAGAGATTGGAGAGTAAGGAGACCTGAGTCACATTTTAAATGTGTTTAAAGATAATCACTGTTTCCTTCTTGACACACTACTCTAGTTCGCATGTGATTAGATGACATTGTAGCTAGATAAGTGTATCTTCCCTCTCTGCTGGTATGCCCTTCTTTACCGGCTCTATTCTACTGTAGGAGGACAGCGATCTTCAGTTTTTGTCAGTTTGATATAAACTAGCATCACTTGAGAAGAGGGAACTATAACTGAGGAACTGCCTTCTCAAGATGGGCTTGTGAGCATGCCATTAAGACTTTGTACTGGTGCCCCAACAAGGTTATTCTCTGCTACATATGCAGTTGGAGTCCTGGGTCAGTCCTGGGGAGCCCTTGGTCCTGCCAAGGTTGGACCCCAAGTGCAGGGGAATGTCAGGGAGGGGGCAGTAAGGGAGGTAGAGGGCAGGAACACCTGTATGGTGGAGGGGGTGGGGATTCCGGCTTATGGACGGGAAACCAGGAAAGGGAATACCATTTGAAATGTAAGTAAAGAAGTATATCTAATAAAAAAATTAAACAAAAGACTTTGTACCGATTGATAATGTCAGAGGGCCCAATGCCACTGTGAAAAGTCTCATTCCTGGACACATGGTCCCAAGTTATAGACAAGCTGAACAAGCTATGGGTAAGAAGCTAGAAAGCAAAATTCCTTCCTGATTCTTCAGTTCCTGCTGCTAGGTTTCTGATTCGAGTTCCTGCCCTCGCTGCCCTTCACTCCCCTTCATAATGGACAGCAAGCTGCAAGACGAAGTGAACAAATACCTCTCTCATTGTCATGGTGTTTTCATAACAACACAAAGCAGACGTGGACATAAGTGGGTGCAGGGAAGTCGTGTATTGCTGTGATAGATTTGACAATGTTTTTGGTGGAGGCTTGTGGAAGGATTTTTGGAGCTTTTGGCTAGAAAAGGCCATTGAGTGCTCAGATCTTAATGAGATGTATGGGTATTTGGAAGATAGGGCTGTGTGGATAGGTCTGGAAGACTGAAGGCTTAACTCGTAAAGTTCCAGAGGGAAGCAAAGACTCTTACAGGGTCATTTATGCAGTAGAGTAGATTAAGCTTCTAGGGAAGCAAAACTTTGCTTTATTGGAACAATCAATACAGGTTAGGTGAGCCTTAAGAATTGGCTGTGGTTAAATAGAGACTAGCATTACGGACACGGAATCCTTAGAGAAGTGTTTCTAATGGTCAGCACATAGAAGCTGTAATCCAGAAGGGAGGCAAAGCTGTACCTCAAACTGTCAAACTTGTTAATTTGTAACAGTCTGCACACAGTACTAGTTTGACACCATGAAAATTACAGGATGGAAATGGTCATGGAAAGTCACTGAGGCTAAACAGGGTGAGAGGCTGGGAAAGACCACTTGTGAAGGAACAGCCTCAATTACAGGGTAGGCCACAGCACATTGGGGTAGTAGGTCAATGGGTGACCACTAATGACTGTACCACAAGTAGCTGACCTGAGCCTAGGAGACAAGCTCAGCGAATTGTAGATGGCAGAGCCAGAAGTGACACTATCCAACCTCTTCGGAGCCCAGAAGATCTGGACTGAGCCCTAGATGTTAGACCACTCAGCTAGAGATTTGTAGCTGCATTGCTGGTGGTTGGTTTTGCTACAGTGTGATTGCTTTTAAAGATATTTACCTGAGCAGGCCAGAATAGGCTATTGGATCTCCAGGAACTGGAGTCAAAGATGGTTTAGTGCCATCATATGATTACTGGGAATCAAACCCAGGTCCTCTGAAAAAGTAGTCAGTACTCTTTAACTGCAGCCATCTTTCCGTCTGTGAAACAAGATTGCTTTCATGCTCTGATTCCTCCCTCTTGGAATAAGAAAGCAGTTAATTTGTTTTTGAGATTTTGAATATTTTAAACAGACTTTGGCCATTAAGATGTTTGATTTTTTTAAAGGACTTTGGTGCTTTGAAAATGTTATTATATTTTACATTGTGGATTTAACCTGAGATCTTGGGAAAAACAAAGGAAATGTTGCAGTTTAATAGTGTGGTATTTGTGTGTTCAGATGACAAGGGTGAAATTGGGCTGGTTAGTTTTTGTTAACTTGGCCCAAACTAGAGTCACCTGTAAAGAGGGAATTTCAGTCAAGAAGTGCTTCTATTAGATTGGCCTATGGGCCTACCCATAGGGCATTTTCTTGAATAATGATAGATGTGAGAGTGCCTAGACCACTATAAGTTTCACCACCTTTGAGCACATGGTCCTTGGTTGTCTAAGATAGCAAGCTGAGCAAGCAAGACATAGATAGCAAGCTAGAAAGCAGGACTCCTCTATGGTCTCTATATGTCCTGTCTCCAGGCTCCTGCCTTGAGCTCCTACCTTGGTTTTCCTTGATGATGCTCTGTAATGATATGTAAGTCAAATTAACCCTCTCCTACCTTGAGTTGATTTGGATCACTTTTATCACAGTAGCAAAAGCCTAAACACAGGCTGGTGTCTTAACTCTGCCATGTGTGACCTTTACCTGAAGCACTTCAGACACAATGCCAAACCCTTGTCCATGTTTTTATTACAAACTTTTAAAAGTAGTAGTCAGTGTCCTCATTAAAATCTCCCTCTTACAATGTGATTTTATCTCATCATGAGTAGGCATTGAGCTGAATGTATATTAGGCAACAGACAAAGTTGGTACTGTCATCAAAATTCTTTATTTGCCAGGGCACCAGATAACAGGTAAACCATCTAAATGAGTTAATTCTCCATTAGTGAGAAATGGGAAAGACAGTTTAGGAGTTATTAGGCTAAGGATGGTATAAATGTTAGGAGTCCCTGTCTCCAGTGGCTGGGTGCCTCCTCGTTGAAACTATGATGTTTGTATTGAGACCAGCAGTAGAAGAGGAGGCCAGATATACTAAGACCTACTTCTCTTTGTGGCTCTAGGAAATGAATGAGGCTTCTGAAGCAATGAAAAATCATTAGTTATTAACATTTTTTAAAAAAAATTCTTATTTTTATTTTGTACTTCTCCAAGGAAAGTCTTATTCACATGAGACTTTTCTGGCTAACATGCACACAGGAACATCTATAAACAGAGGCTGATGCCTGTAGTGTTATCTGTGTGCTGGCCTCTAATTTTAGCATTTTGGTTATAGTAACTCATTTAATTTTTGCATTCACCCTGTGTAGCAGGCAGCTTTGTCACCCCTATCTCATATACAACAAAAAGAGGTACCTGTGGCAAATTTACACATTTATAAATACATAAGCAATTGGGAAGTCTGAATATGTAACATTGTTTCAATAAAAGCTTCAAACATGAACTCTTGTCCCACGGGATATGATTTATTAATCGTTAAACTTATTTTTTGTAGAATGAGCCAAAGGCTTCCACTGTTATGGAGAAAGATGCTGTATCAAGATAATTTATTCTTGTTAAAGAATGTAATAAAGCCACGGAGAGGTTTCCAGCTTTTAATTATTAAACAGTGATATAGAACTTCAGACAAAACACCCAGATGCAGTTTATATTATAATGCTTTATGTACAGATAGATGCTAAGAAAGATGGCTCGGGATAAATTTTATAGAGCGTAAGGGAGGTCTCACTGTCCTACTAGAGATGTAAGTCTGTCTTGGTGTTGGTGAGATCTTTATTTGTCTCAAGGACAAATACTATGAAACGTTTAGGGTAACCTGAAACGATCAGATGTAAAATGTTTTTAGCACTAAAAACGTGGTTTCTATGTAAAATTTCAAGTTCATCTTCTTTTTTTTTTTGCCTTTTAATGGTATTTTTTTCTTCCCCCATGAACATGCTCAAGAACTTACTTTCCAGAAGCCACCAAAATCATGCAATTGCTCTTTCCCCAACTTCTTAAAAATTTGCAAATTTAACTCAGAAACATTTTAGTATATTTTTCCAGTTACACCTTTACTCTCTTTCTTAAAAGTAAAAAAAAAAAAAATCCTTACAAACAACAGTTGCTCACAGATAAAATAAAAGCTACTGCCCATCTGTCTCCATTGGTCTTTGAAAAACCACAAGTTGTTTTTCTAATTTCTCTTCAACTTTTGACATGCAACTCAAAACAACTTTTCACAGACAGGTGATGTGGGTATTTCCAATACTGCCGGCAAACTGTGGGACGGGACTGGATTAAAACGGAAGCTCAGATGGCTGTTTTCCTTACAATAATTTCTGCTTCACTGCTATAACATGTGGGAACTGCCATTTATTTCACTTTGAAGTGAAGAACTAATCTAAATTAAAAATCTAAGATCAATAGCTCATTTTTAAAGCTACAGGGCATTCTTAATAGGGCAGAGAAGTTGAATTTTCAGAACTTGAATGTCTGTAGTACAGGACCTAATACAGGTCTGGTAGACTTCTTTTTGGGTCTAATTTTCTTTGTGTAGATATTTTGGAAGTATCAGCTAAGTCCATTGTAAATATTTCTAAATAGACTATTTCTTCTTTTGGTGGAATCCTTCTTTTGAAAGATATTCTCGTTTTAACTTAATTTGTAAAACTAACTCCTTAATCTGGTCTTTTGTTACTTGGAGTGGGGTGACAATTTCAGTACTCATCTTTACTCAGCTATTAGAGATACTACATTTTGGGTGAATTTATAGAAAGAAATCAGCATAAATGATTTAGTGACTAGTGATTCAAAGATAGGATGGTGATTAACATTAAGAGAAATGTCTCTGAGCCTCTGAGAGAGACATAATGTCCATGGAAACTCAGCCTTGGTAGGAATCAGTCACAGCTATTCCCTTCCATTATCTTCTGTGGCAAACAATATAGAAACTCTAATTAGAAAACTGCAAATTAGGGCTACAGAAATGGTTCAGTCGCTAAGAGTTCTTCCAAAGAGAAGAACTATAAGCTCTACAACTTCTATCTCTAGCTCCAGGGGAAACCAGTGCCTCTTCTGCTCTTCATGGATATCTGAACTCATGTGGCATACAAACAACACAGATAACAATATTTAAAAAATGCAAATGATGTTTTGATTACTGATATGAGGAAATCACAGGCCCTAAAAATATTTCCCACAGGCTTGACACAGAAGTGAAGAGAAGCTTGTATATGTTTTATTAAACACTGAAAATTGAAGGTGCTTTCTAAGCATCTCCTCAGAGTTCCAGTATATTCCTAAGGCATTTCACAGCATTAGATGCTATTTCTCTCACCATTAGTTCATTTGCTTTGTGTAAGGGTGATATTTGTGACTTTCATAGAGATTGAAATGCTGAAAGAAATCATTTTTTATCTGCATAATTTATCCTGATTTTACAAAGAAAGAAAAGGAGACTCTCGACTAATAAAGCATTCTGGATACTAGTTTCCCTTGGACCTGTCTCATCCATTTCAATCAATGAGGACGCTGAGGAGATTAAGGGAAGAATTGCCTTAAGCATCATGGTACCATATTACGTTGACCATCTGTTTGGTCCTTCTTTCCTAAACTTCAATCTCCCAATCTCATACCACATCATTTGCTCAAAAGCCTGGGCAAGAGTGTAAATTTTGTTTCACATGACTTGTATCATATAACATCTTATCCTTAAAGCATTAGAAAAACATAGACACCCACAGCCAGACAATATGCAGAGTGTGAGAGACTTTGTAATACTAAAGCCTAAATGGGATGTCTCTATCAGATCCTTCTTCCCAGGGTCAAGGAACACCAAGGAAGAGTAGCAGAAAGAGTGTAAGAATGAGAGTGGGTTAGAGGACACCAGGGAAATAAGGTCCTCCATATTCCGCAGGACCAAGGCACATATAAACTCACAGAGACTGTGGAAGCATGCAAAGTTGTGCACCCATTAGGGTCCTAGACCTGAAAAGAGAAGTCTACACATGCTCCCATCCCGAACCCAGAAACGCTTTCCAATTGATGAGCACTGCAAATAATTAGTTTTCTCCAAGGAAGTCTCACTATGGCATCAAATCACTCTTAAGGGCAGACTGCATGCCTCACAGTGGATGGCCAACAGAAAGCCAACTTAAGAGCATTGTGCACAGACACATGAAATTCAAGAAGGATGACCAAAATGCGGATGATTCACTCCTTCTTTAAAAGGGGAACAAGAATACCCTTGGGAGGGAATACAGAGGCAAAGTTTAGAACAGAGGCTGAAGGAACGCCCATTCAGAGCCTGCCCCACATGTGACCCATACATATACAGCCACCAAACTAGATAAGATAGATGAAGCAAAGAAGTACAGGCTGACAGGAACCGGATGTAGATCTCTTCTGAGAGACACAGCCAGAATACAGCAAATACATAGGCGAATGCAAGCAGCAAACCACTGAACTGAGAACGGGACCCCTGTTGAAGGAATCAGAGAAAGGACTGGAAGAGCTTGAAGGGGCTCGAGACCCCATATGTACAACAATGCCAAGCAACCAGAGCTTCCAGGGACTAAGCCACTACCAAAAGACTATACATGGACTGACCGTTGACTCTGACCCCATAGGTAGCAATGAATATCCTACTAAGAGCACCAGTGGAAGGGGAAGCCCTGGGTCCTGCTAAGACTGAACCCCCAGTGAACTAGATTGTTGGGGGGAGGGCGGCAATGGGAGGAGGATGGGGAAGGGAACACCCATAAAGAAGGGGAGGGGGGAGGGGGATGTTGGCCTGGAAACCAGGAAAGGTAATAACAATTGAAATGTAAACAAGAAATAACCAATTTAATAAAGATGGAGAAAAAAAGAAAAAAACAGAGCATCGTTGGTTGAGTAACTTGGCTCATAACATCCTATCGGGCTTTTTAAAAAATTTATTTTTATTTAATTTAGTTTATTTGTTATTTATTTGCCCTACAAGCTTTGTATATACATTATGACTTCTGGTTTTGGACTTTTTTTTTTTTATTAACTTGAGTATTTCTTATATACATTTCGAGTGTTATTCCCTTTCCCGGTTTCCGGGCAAACATCCCCCTCCCCCCTCCCCTTCCTTATGGGTGTTCCCCTCCCAACCCTCCCCCCATTGCCGCCCTCCCCCCATAGACTAGTTCACTGGGGGTTCAGTCTTAGCAGGACCCAGGGCTTCCCCTTCCACTGGTGCTCTTACTAGGATATTCATTGCTACCTATGGGGTCAGAGTCCAGGGTCAGTCCATGTATAGTCTTTAGGTAGTGGCTTAGTCCCTGGAAGCTCTGGTTGCTTGGCATTGTTGTACTTTTGGGGTCTCGAGCCCCTTCAAGCTCTTCCAGTTCTTTCTCTGATTCCTTCAATAGGGGACCTATTCTCAGTTCAGTGGTTTGCTGCTGGCATTCGCCTCTGTATTTGCTGTATTCTGGCTGTGTCTCTCAGGAGCGATCTACATCCGGCTCCTGTCGGTCTGCACTTCTTTGCTTCATCCATCTTGTCTAATTGGGTGGCTGTATATGTATGGGCCAAATGTGGGGCAGGCTCTGAATGGGTGTTCCTTCAGTCTCTGTTTTAATCTTTGCCTCTCCCTTCCCTGCCAAGGGTATTCTTTTTCCTCATTTAAAGAAGGAGTGAAGCATTCACATTTTGATCATCTGTCTTGAGTTTCGTTTGTTCTAGGGATCTAGGGTAATTCAAGCATTTGGGCTAATAGCCACTTATCAATGAGTGCATACCATGTATGTCTTTCTGTGATTGGGTTAGCTCACTCAGGATGATATTTTCCAGTTCCAACCATTTGCCTACGAATTTTATAAACTCGTTGTTTTTGATAGCTGAGTAATATTCCATTGTGTAGATGTACCACATTTTCTGTATCCATTCCTCTGTTGAAGGGCATCTGGGTTCTTTCCATTTTCTGGCTATTATAAATAAGGCTGCGATGAACATAGTGGAGCACGTGTCTCTTTTATATGTTGAGGCATCTTTTGGGTATATGCCCAAGAGAGGTATAGCTGGATCCTCAGGCAGTTCAATGTCCAATTTTCTGAGGAACCTCCAGACTGATTTCCAGAATGGTTTTACCAGTCTGCAATCCCACCAACAATGGAGGAGTGTTCCTCTTTCTCCACATCCTCGCCAGCATCTGCTGTCACCTGAGTTTTTGATCTTAGACAATCGCACTGGTGTGAGGTGAAATCTCAGGGTTGTTTTGATTTGCATTTCCCTTATGACTAAAGATGTTGAACATTTCTTTAGGTGTTTCTCAGCCATTCGGCATTCCTCAGCTGTGAATTCTTTGTTTAGCTCTGAACCCCATTTTTTAATAGGGTTATTTGTCTCCCTGCGGTCTAACTTCTTGCGTTCTTTGTATATTTTGGATATAAGGCCTCTATCTGTTGTAGGATTGATAAAGATCTTTTCCCAATCTGTTGGTTGCCGTTTTGTCCTAACCACAGTGTCCTTTGCCTTACAGAAGCTTTGCAGTTTTATGAGATCCCATTTGTCGATTCTTGATCTTAGAGCATAAGCCATTGGTGTTTTGTTCAGGAAATTTTTTCCAGTGCCCATGTGTTCCAGATGCTTCCCTAGTTTTTCTTCTATTAGTTTGAGTGTGTCTGGTTTGATGTGGAGGTCCTTGATCCACTTGGACTTAAGCTTTGTACAGGGTGATAAGCATGGATCGATCTGCATTCTTCTACATGTTGCCCTCCAGTTGAACCAGCACCATTTGCTGAAAATGCTATCTTTTTTCCATTGGATGGTTTTGGCTCCTTTGTCAAAAATCAAGTGACCATAGGTGTGTGGGTTCATTTCTGGGTCTTCAATTCTATTCCATTGGTCTATCTGTCTGTCTCTGTACCAATACCATGCAGTTTTTATCACTATTGCTCTGTAATACTGCTTGAGTTCAGGGATAGTGATTCCCCCTGAAGTCCTTTTATTGTTGAGGATAGCTTTAGCTATCCTGGGTTTTTTGTTATTCCAGATGAATTTGCAAATTGTTCTGTCTAACTCTTTGAAGAATTGGATTGGTATTTTGATGGGGATTGCATTGAATCTGTAGATCGCTTTTGGTAAAATGGCCATTTTTACTATATTAATCCTGCCAATCCATGAGCATGGGAGATCTTTCCATCTTCTGAGGTCTTCTTCAATTTCTTTCCTCAGTGTCTTGAAGTTCTTATTGTACAGATCTTTTACTTGCTTGGTTAAAGTCACACCGAGGTACTTTATATTATTTGGGTCTATTATGAAGGGTGTCGTTTCCCTAATTTCTTTCTCGGCTTGTTTCTCTTTTGTATAGAGGAAGGCAACTGATTTATTTGAGTTAATTTTATACCCAGCCACTTTGCTGAAGTTGTTTATCAGCTTTAGTAGTTCTCTGGTGGAACTTTTGGGATCACTTAAGTATACTATCATGTCATCTGCAAATAGTGATATTTTGACTTCTTCTTTTCCGATCTGTTGGTTTTGGACTTTTATGGGGTTCCTGATTCTGGGAATGAGAGGCTTTCTGCATATATGTTTCTTGTGCCTTTACTTGGGCTCTTTTCCTTCTCTTTGTTTTGTCCAATTCTAATGTGTTTGTTTTATCATATGTATGTTATATATTAATTTTATTATTACTTCTTAGATCACTTTCTAAGGAGAGACAGAAAGAAGTGAATCCAGAGGGGAAGGGCAGGGGGTTGGGAGGAGGAGTAGAGGGAGGAGAAAAACCATATATTCCAGTATATTATGCAGGAAAAACAATATATTTTCAATAAAAGGAAAAAAATATGTGGAAGTAAAATTTGTTTTACTGGATCCGTCAATGAGGATTAGCTGGGGCCAAAGAATTAGCTGTGATTAGTGTCCAGAGACCAGCATCACAGAGATAAAGTCCTCAGAGAAACAGTTCCCTTTGGTCAGCACATAGAAGCTGTCATCCAATAGTGACCCTCTGAGAGGCTGAAAGGAGAGTGATAATTGCCAAGTAGTTCCTGGGGTAGGGAGAATTTGTGAGTTGCTATGTAGCAGGATGTGTAATGCGTATCCAGTGTGGCAGTGCTAAGAGGTGTGGCCTAGTGGAGAACAGCTACATTATTTAGCATGTTGCTCTCAGCGGGGATTAATGAAGTTCATATGCCACTATAAATTCTGTGAGAGGAGCTATTATTGAGAAGCCTTTGGACGTTCTGGTCTATGTCTTGCTGTCTCACTGCATGGTATAGTTTTTGTTATCTTGACGCAAGCCTAGATATACCTGGAAAGAGGAATTGGCTTTGCCAGCCTGGCCTGTTTGAATGTTTGTGGGGCATTTTCTTAATTGTTAAGTGTTAAGGAGAGCCCAGAGGAAGGCCCAGCTCATGGGGAGTGATACCATCCTTGGAAGATGGCTTTGGGCTGTAAAAGAAGGGTGGCTGAGCAAGCCAGAGGCAGCAAGGCGGTAGGGCTGTAGCTCCATGTTCCCTGGATCAGTTCCTGCCTTTCCCTTTCTGCCTTGGATTCTCTACATAAACCACAGTAAACCCTTTCCACCCCAAGTTGCTTTTGGTCACTGTAGCAAAAGAAAGCAACTTAGGACATTATATAGTCTGCCCTCCCCTACATGCTTACATCATGAGGCCACCCAGCATTACATACCTAGGGAGGAAGGGTTCATCCAATTCCTGCCCATAGGTGCACAAATAAATATCATCTTCTAATAAGTCACTCACATGCTGGTGTTTTTTATCCTAATAGTAGAAACTGGAATAATAAAATAGAGTATAAAATTTCATTTAAGCAAGTAAGTAATATCTCTTACTTACTTGCTTAGAGCTCTTCTGTAGGACATTATGATTGTATATATATACACACACAAATATATACATATATACATATATGTAGTAATTGTGTGTGTGTGTGTGTGTGTGTGTGTGTGTGTGTGTGTGTGTGTGTATTTAAAAATCTTAAAAGAGGGGTTGGAGAGATCTCTCAGTGGTTAAGAGCGCTGGCTGTTCTTCCAGAGATTGTGAGTTTGATTCCCAGAAACAACATGGTGGATTACAACCATCTGTAATGGGATCTAATACCCTCTTCTGGTGTGTCTGAAGACAGAGTACTCATATACATAAAATAAATAAAACAAATCTTTAAAATATCTTAATGGAGGTCATTGTTCTTTTAACATAATAAAGCAAAAAGCTAAAATGCAAGATGTCATTGCAGTGTTGTTCAAGGTGTATAGAATTTTCTAGAGATGGAATCAAGTCTGTAGGAACAGTGCTCATTTACAACTGATATGGTTTTATTGGCTATTTATAAAGTCAAGTTACTTACTTATTAGCAAATAACGTCAAGCAATGGTGGTGTCTTTTGGATAGGTACCGACTTGCTTTGGTATGCAGCAGAATTCTATGTAGGAAAATGAAGTTAAGAGACCCTCTTTTCCTGCACCAGATAGGCATTAGCCTCCTTTAATAATGCTAACATGCCAAGAGAGCTTGCGGAGGATTAAATCATGTGCTAAGCAGTATTCACATATTACGTTATCAATTATTGGAACTACTCTGTAAATCAAACATTATCATGACTGTTTACCTTTCGCATATAAGGAAACTAACTAGGCTACTTTCCCAAAGATGCCTAACTCAAAACAGTGGAACTGGAATGCAAGCTCAGGCTTTCTGTCCCAGGGCTTATGCCTCTAATAACTGCTATATGGCTGTTCCCCTCTTGTTACCCAAACTCTTGTCATTGACTCATTTAGCCCCATATCATTGTTGAGTTCTAAGTGTTCCAAAGGGTTTCTTCACTAAAGCTTGGTCTGACAATGAAGAAGTCTGAGAGTCTAGTGAGGTGATCTTTTGGAGACCATTCTCTTCCCCTGCACAAATATTTATCCCATGGAGGACCTTAGTTATTATTCTGCTCCTTGGGTCTTTTCCTCTGCTTTAATCAGTCATAATGGAGTTCATCATCCTTGTCACCAGACACTCACACAAATCACTGGGATCCACACCTAAAAGGGACTTGCTGGAATAACTCACTATGCCAGCCTTAGCCCTGAGCTTTGTGTAGACAAGCAGGAGCTTGAGTGGACTCCTGCGGGAGTCTCTCTGGGTTCTGCTAGAGGGCTGACCCCAGGCTGTGCTTCATCACTACCTTCACCTTCCCTTCAGCGTTTGATGCTTGTCACTCAGACATTAGCTATGCTCTTCTGGGCTGTAGTTCTAATACATGGCATCAGAATAGGCCGACATTTAAGCTGCCTCATTTATTCAGATGGTGCTGAGACTAAAGGTCTACTCCCCAACCAAATGAATGCATGCTTTAAAAATGTGACCTAGCTGATTTAATGCAGTGCATAAACTGACACCAAAATGAGACTAATGGGTGGCATTTGCATAAATAGTCCATCAATATTAAAATAATGTGGAAGGAACTTTTGATGCAACATTAATTAGAAACCTGAACTAATTTCATTATTAGCCATTGATACCCTTGGAACATGATTATACACTTTAAAATGCGGAAACAAAAGTTTGTGAGTTATATTCTATGTGAAGAACATTACAATAATTTCATGAAATAAGGCAATATTTTATTTTTAAACCTGTTTTTAAGAAGAAATCATATATTTTGTTTTATTGTTTTAACAGTTTTTTTTTGACAGATAATTCACCTCTCACAAAGTTCACTTGTTTCGATTTAAAATACAAAGATTTTTTTTAGTGAGTTCATAAAATCATGTAATGTTAGTAAATTACAGTTTTTGAATAGAATGTAGCAGTCCCAATGTGCCTCAGCTATAACATAGTTGTTGACTTTAATTCTTTAATTTGTTGATAGGTTAGAAAGGACACTGATAATCATAGGGACAATTAATGAGATGCTGAACAATATTTCCATTGAATATTGCCCAGAATAGATTCTGTGAGGAAAACCCTTCCCTTTTCTTTTTCTTTCTGTGCACATTTTCATCATGTACTTCAGAAGCAATGCACAGGGATGGATAATTTTAACTTGACAGCTTTCTTTTTACAGACAGGATATTGCTACATAGCTCAGCCTAGTCTTGAACTTGTGATCCACTTGCCTTAGTATCCTGAGTACAGGTGTTACTACTATTGTATGTTCCTCTACTCAGCTTCTGATATATGATCTTTTCTCTCCTCTCCCCCTCTTATGTACCCTCCCCTCCTCTCTTTCTCCCCTTCCTTCCTTTCTTCCCTTCAACTTTCCTGCCCACCTCTCTCTACCTCTCTCCTTTCTATACCACTCGTATGTTTGCAGTATTAAAAATTAAGCCCGATGCCTCTTACATGTAGCCTCCACTAATTGAAAAACTATTTTTCAAGACAGGCTCTCACTACGTTACCCAGGTTGTCCTTGAAGATAGGTTACAGTTCAGGAGGGCATTTAATTTGTAATCCTCTTATCTCAGCCTCCTGAGGGGCTGGGATTAAAGGCCTACATCACTTGTTCCAGATTTTGTGATAGGTAACTGATAGAAGATATCCAAGGCAGAAGCAAAGCTGTGAAGGGATTCAGGTCATGATAAAGCCCAACAGAGTTCAAATCATACGAACACCCCACCCCCAGTAATGCCTTCATAGATATTGAGACTCAGAGACTATTTTTAAAGGCTATAAGGAACTGTCTGGAATGCTTATCATCTCAAAAAGTTGATCTGTGTAAGGAAGTGGAATCTTTGGCTCAAGAATAATCAAGGCAAAGAAGCACTGTGCTAAATGTTAATGCTACTAATATAATTTATGCTGCAAAATGATAGATAATTAAATTCTAGCATCAGGATTCTTTGCAATAAGAGTACACCCTTTATTTGAAATACTTCCTTGATGGACAGCTGGGTCTAATGCTAAGCACTAACAACTTACCAAGAGGGCAGCAGGCGATTACCAGTACATTTCTGCATGTGCAAGTTCAAAATTCGCTATGATTCTAAGAGAAGGAAGAGAAATCCTTTATAAAAGGAATGAAGACATAGAAGAGAGTAAAGCAGAAACCAAAATAGTAACCACCTTAAATGCATCAGTAAAACAACTGAAGTGCTTTGGCTCCTCTGCCACACACTTGAAGCCGTTCACAGGAGCGCAGGCGAACGCCTCTTGTTATTATCTCCAGTCTTCTGTAAACTAGCCACATCCAACAATTCCCTGTGTACATCAATTTCTTCTGTGAATTTCCTTTCTGCCAATTTCCTTTCTGACTCAGGGCAATCGCTTACACAGACACTTGGATGTACATACCATCTAATCTCATTTGTTCTCTCTGGTTTTTAAGAAAGTTGTTAAAATATACATATCGAGAAGGTTTTGGATTTCTGTTGACTATGAAATTTAGAGTTAAATCCAAATGAAACATGGCCAGAACTTTTTATTGGTTCTGATTCCATTTAAATTTTCTACTGTTTCACATGAAGGAATAGGCAACCTGCCTTTTCATGAGTCTCATGTGGGTCAGTAGAGGAACCAGGAGTCTGCACCATCAATTTTTATCTCTACTTCTGGACCATCAGATATATGCACTTTAAGACTTTTTGCAGCTCAAATAAAGAGAGTCACCAGATGTTGTTTTGAATCAAGATGTTCTTGGGAAATTTGTTCTGTCAGCAGAGATGGCGTAAAGGGGACTACAGGCTCTCTATGAGCAATAATTCTCAAGGCTTTGGAGGTCAGTGGGACTGGGGTACTTGTGAATCAAAGTCTTCCTGCATTAGCATTTGCCAGGTGGTTGTGTCCATTACTGATTTCAGCTGCATTTATGAGAGGGATAAAATGGAAAAATAAATATTTGTGCAATGACTAGAAAGGCCAATTAGCTCTACACCAGTCAGGAATAATGCAGAACTTCTCACGCCTTGTAATCAGCTGACTCTTTCTATATATATATTTCAAAAGGCATGTTTATGGTACAATTTAAATAGCATATAAATAAGCACATTGTCTGAGTTTTATCAAAAGATATAAAGCTATGAAATAACTGAAAATAAGAATAAAAATAATGAAAACAGAACCCAGGTGTATATTAATTTATGTAGTCAATGTCAGGGGTTTTGCTATTACTATTGTTTGTTGTTATTTCTAGAACACAGGATCATCAATTACACTTTCTTTTTCCTGTCTTTCTTTCCCAAGGAAGCATACAGGCAAGAGACATACACGTGAGAGCTGCCAGTTGACAATGTCATTTCAGGCTTAATATCCCTGACAACCCCACATGTCATTAAGTTTTAATGATAGAAAAGTCTAACTTAATATAGGTTTTTCTTAGTGTTGCTTGATGTCAAAGTATTTGGTGATCTGTTTTATATTTAGTAGCACAGAATTGTCTATGTAATAATAGGTCAGTTATATATTTGAAGTGTTTGAGTATTCTTTATATATTGAACTATCAGTTAGAATGTTACACATAAAATGATCCATAAACGTATCCATGTAAATTAATAAATGTAATTTGTATAATTACACTGATATAATAAATATATCAATATAAATTGATATATTTAACTTTTGTAATGAGCCTAGAAAAATTTGGAGTAGAGGAAAACCAAATATCTCTATCCTACATGTAAGGACAAATTTGTGAAGATTATGAAAATCCAGTTAGTGGTACTTACGCTTTTGTGAGCTCAAAGGCTTTAGAGTGAATCACTTTCATGGTGTCTTTCTAATATTTCAGCTGTTATTCATCCATTTATTTATTTCTAAAAAATAATGTTCTACCCCTATTGTAAGTCAGAAAACTATTTACTAAATTTGGGGCACCACAGTGGGGAAACAACTATGTTTGCCTAACAAGAGCTTACATTGTCAAAGAAACAAATAAAACAGTAAAAGTGTAGTGGAGATGGTCATGGAGGTTCTGCAAAGACTAATAGGTTTTTTCCTAAAAAGCTGTAGAGGCCACTGGTCGTGTTCCTGGGGTTTTTCTTTTCTTTTTCCTTTTTAATTGCATTTGGACTGCTTTTATATCCACAGGTGGTCTTCTTCACTGCGTAGAATATGAAAGAAACTAGAAATGCATGGCCTCATTGTTTCCTTTCACTGAAGGATGTGATAAGAGACCTGGCAAGAGAAAGAGGCAGCATCCTGTAAGACTCAAAGTGAGTCTTAACTACTGGGAGACACCCCCAAATCAGAAATGAGAATGGAGTTCAATGCAAATGCTAGAGGTTTATTTTCTGGCACTTTGGGGGTCAACCTTCAATCAGTTCCTCGTGATGAGTGACTGGAAGGTGACCCCAAATGGTTGTAACAAGCAGTTTTTATACTTTTAAGTGGTACAGGTTACATCAGCAAGGTTACAGTTTAAACTTATTGGCTAAGCATATTGACCTTTGAATCTATTGGATAGCAAGCATATGACATGCGTTTGAACTCTATCTAGGACTAGAGGATCATGTGGCTATGAGTTAGTACATTCTGAGGATTTTTAAGAATGTCCTGCCCCTGATCCTCCCAAGAATTGTGGGTGGAGAGAGGAACTTGGTCTAGCCCTGACCCACTGTAGGAAGCTGGTACTTGGCCTAATCTTGACCTGAGGCAGTGGGCGTAAAACTGGTGAAAGCCCCTAGAGTCCCCATAACCTTCGTACTTTCTATCAGGCCAAGCCTCTTAATAGCTCTTACACTTTAGTAAGAACTAGGGTCCTTCAATCCCCTCTGTATTGTTAAAAGGGGAGTATTCAGATGAGGGTATGCTATTAAGAGTTCCTTCCCAGTTTTATCTCAAAGCAGCAGAGCCTTACTCTCTTGAATGTCTGTTTGAAAAGAAGGTAATCAGGAAGTGTAGAAACAAAGATTGAGCACAGACTTAAGGAATGGCCAACCAATGACTGGTCCAACTTGACACCCATCCCATGAGTAACACTATTGATATTCTGTTATGCTTGCAGACTAGCACAGCTATCCTCTGAGAGGCTCTAGCTACAGTTGCCTGAAACACATGTAGTGAACCACAGCCAAACATTGGACAGATCTTGTGGAAAAGTTGGGAGAAGGATTGAAGAACCTGGAAGGGATAGGGATTTCACAAGACCAACAGACTCAATTAACCTGGACTCTTGATGGCTCCCAGATATTGAGCCCCCAACTAAAGAGTGAGCATGAGCTGGACCTAGCTAGCCCCTTCCCTGAACATATGTAGCAGAAGTACAGCTTGGTCTTCATGCTGTTATACCAACAACTGGAATGGGGGCTGTCTGTGACTTTATTGCCTGCCTGTGGAACCTGTTCTATTAACTGAGCTGCCTTGTCTTGCCTCAGTGGGAGAGGATGTACCTAGTCCTGCAGAGATTTGATGATGGGTTGGTACTCAGCATGTCTCCCCCTTCTCAGAGGACTAGGTGAGGGGAGAACTGGGGGGAGGGGCTCTTTAAGGGAAAACTGGGAGGTTTTGCAATAGAGATGTAAGGTGAATAAGTCAATAAATTAGTGGAAAAGAGAAAAGAAGGTAGTCAGTACCACAGGAATGATCTACAAACAATGATATGCCACACTTTAGAAGAGTCTTGGTGGAAGTGGTAGTGTGCTTGTCTAGTATACCTAAGTTCTTAGTTCAGTCCTCGCTTCTTTAAAAAAAAAAAGGTCCAGCAGGCATAGTCATTGGGTATTTATTGATCACACTGAAGTCACCACTACACTCATCTTCATTGGCTCAGCCCGTTGATTGACACTCTGATTATCATGTATGCCACATTTATTTCTGGAACTTAAAAGGCTGGAGTCTCCTGTGGAAGTTTTTAAAGGAGAGCAGTGGGGAAGTCACACTTCTAATTAGTCTTCACATAAAGCCTTAGCTAAATTGCTTTCTGTTTGGTGGCCTTCCTGTTTCCTCTCCTCTGCTGAATAATAAGTTGCTGAGTGTTTGTAAACACCAACTAACTCCCTCAACACAGAGATGCATGCCCTAAGGGTGTTAGCAGAGAAAGTATGTCCTAGGAACTGTCACCACTCCCAAAATTAGACTCAGCCAAAAAGGTTCACCTTCTTTTGACATTTTCTAAAAGATAGGAAAATATTTGCATGCATGTGACAATGTGAATGTTTCATTTTAAGTCATGTCACTCTGAAGAATAGTGTTGTGTTAAGTTTCAATGTCTGTCATCCCAGGTGGTAAGATGTCCCTTAAGCCATGCAGAACTGTAACTGTAAGATAATGTATGACGTTTGATATCATTTTTGATTGATAGAGTTGGATTAAATAGCTTGACAGGTTGAAATAGGAGCTCATAATATCTAACACTGTCATTGAAGGTATCTAGTCCAGTGATATTTACTTGCTGGGGCTAGAACTCTTTGCTATAATTTTGTGAATGAGTATTATAGACTTTACGGATAAAATGCTGGCTTGAGAGTGACAGGTCTGTGATTGCTATGCGATATTACTACTGGATGCATTGCTTTTCAAGGGCAATTCTCTCTTAAAAATTCCCAGGAGACAGTCTGTATGTGTCTAAACTGCTCAATCTCAGTGTGAATTTAAAGCTTAATCGTTAGCTGTATTTATTTTCCTTAGGAGTTGGGAGGATGAGGAAAATGTGAAGATGGAGTGACTGCTCTGGGGTTGAGCAGTGAGCTGAGTTTTTTCCTAAGTCTTGTCCTTCAGTTTCTTTTTTTTAAACTTTTTCCCCAGTGACAAACAATTTTTGTGGACTTTAGCTTGTGCCATTTGCTAGTAAAGAAAGCATAATGTGGGAATGAGTTTGCCCTTGCTCACTCACGGGGAGTTACAGAGCAGTGGAAAGATTGTCTAATCTTTCTTGTCTGGGAGTGGACAGATCTGGGAGATGCCAAGGTATGTGGGGAAACAAATACCTTACTTAGGTATCACTGTAACATTCTCTAGTTAGTAGCTTCAAAATCTGCCAAACCTGCTTTTAAAAGATATGTGTGTTCCCACAGATGTACTAGTAATTCTGTGAAGACATTCAGGGTGTTCTTTAAAGACTGACGTATTCCCAGATACCTTGGGCTTTGATTTCAAAGAGATTTTTTTTTTAAATTTTGAACATAATTTGCTGGATCTATGTGCTACTTCTTAAAAAGTTAAATTTATTTGACAATAAATGACTTATGAATATATAATGTTAATATTTAACACAACAAATAACTAGAGTATATTTTGTTTAGAATAAAGGAGGAAGGGGATTATCTTTATTGAGGAATGTCTTCTTAGGAGGCCATCACTGTTGCCTTCTCTCAGGTAGGAAGTTGGAATGTCAGCTGGGCATGGTGGCACATGCCTTTAATCCTAGTACTTGGGAGGCAGGGACAGGCAGATCTCTGTAAGTTCAAGGCCAGCCTGGTCTACAGAGAAACCACGTCTGAAAACAAAAATAAAAGTAACAATACACAGCCCCATATTTATCAGTCAAATGCATTGAGCATGAAATCATGTTCATTGCCTTGGAAATACGAATTAAGATAGGTGGATGGACCAGCCTTTATTTTAGATATGCTAGCCCTAAGAAGAACTGTTCTCAGCAGTTTGACACACCACTAGTTAGAAACTAGACTATCATATTTGCTCAACCAAGAGTTTGGACCAGGACCTAATGACCACATGGCTAGCCCTTTGAAGGGGGGCGGTCTAGGCAAGTCAGTTATTAAAAACAACATACAACAACAACAACAACAACAACAACAACAACAACAACAAGAAAGCTTCAGAAACTGCCTTCCCATCAGAAGCTGCCAGGCGGGCCACCTGGTCTGAGGCAAGGGCAAAATAGGTCAGTAACAGTTTCCAGACTTCCTTAGCAACAGTTTCCAGTTCTCCAGCAATCTAGTTTCCATCCCTACCCCAGCCCAGTAATGATTCTGGAATGTCACTAAGATAGAGCCAAAAGAGTCAGATTAAGGTCACTTACCCTGGAATTTCCCTAATGTGCTTTAAATCAGGCCTGCAAGCTCACTTGGTTATCCTCTCCATCTTAGTAATGGGAGACCCCAGCATGCTGGGCTTGTGCAGAATAAAACTCTCTTTGCTTTTGCATACAGGTTTGAATCCAGGATACCATTCTTCAACAAATCATATTAAGACTTAAAACTTTTGAACAGTTTGTAATGGAAACCTTTTTTTTTTTTTGATGTTTAAATGAAACTCTCATTGTGGGAATGAAGTGATACTTTGTAATAAATCAGAGAATAATATTCTTTGCTATAGATCCTACATGCTGAAAGGAATATTATTTTAGCTGCATAAGCCTTGACAAAATCTCTTGTTCAACACACTATTTCTTTTTTTTTCCATTTTTTATTTATTTATTTTTTTTATTAACTTGAGTATTTCTTATATACATTTCAAGTGTTATTCCCTTTCCCGGTTTCCGGACAAACATCACCCTCCCCCCTCCCCTTCCTTATGGGTGTTCCCCTCCCAAACCTCCCCCCATTGCCACCCTCCCCGCATAGTCTAGTTCACTGGGGGTTCAGTCTTAGCAGGACCCAGGGCTTCCCCTTCCACTGGTGCTCTTACTAGGATATTCATTGCTACCTATGGGGACAGAGTCCAGGGTCAGTCCATGTATAGTCTTTAGGTAGTGGCTTAGTCCCTGGAAGCTCTGGTTGCTTGACATTGTTGTACTTTTGGGGTCTCGAGCACCTTCAAGCTCTTCCAGTTCTTTCTCTGATTCCTTCAACGGGGGACCTATTCTCAGTTCAGTGGTTTGCTGCTGGCATTCACCTCTGTATTTGCTGTATTCTGGCTGTGTCTCTCAGGAGCGATCTACATCTGGCTCCTGTCGGTCTGCACTTCTTTGCTTCATCCATCTTGTCTAATTGGGTGGCTGTATATGTATGGGTCACCTGTGGGGCAGGCTCTGAATGGGTGTTCCTTCAGTCTCTGTTTTAATCTTTGCCTCTCCCTTCCCTGCCAAGGGTATTCTTTTTCCTCATTTAAAGAAGGAGTGAAGCATTCACATTTTGATCATCCGTCTTGAGTTTCCTTTGTTCTAGGGATCTAGGGTAATTCAAGCATTTGGGCTAATAGCCACTTATCAATGAGTGCATACCATGTATGTCTTTCTGTGAGTGGGTTAGCTCACTCAGGATGATATTTTCCAGTTCCAACCATTTGCCTACGAATTTCATAAACTCGTTGTTTTTGATAGCTGAGTAATATTCCATTGTGTAGATGTACCACATTTTCTGTATCCATTCCTCTGTTGAAGGGCATCTGGGTTCTTTCCAGTTTCTGGCTATTATAAATAAGGCTGCAATGAACATAGTGGAGCACGTGTCTCTTTTATATGTTGAGGCATCTTTTGGGTATATGCCCAAGAGAGGTATGGCTGGATCCTCAGGCAGTTCAATGTCCAATTTTCTGAGGAACCTCCAGACTGATTTCCAGAATGGTTTTACCAGTCTGCAATCCCACCAACAATGGAGGAGTGTTCCTCTTTCTCCACATCCTCGCCAGCATCTGCTGTCACCTGAGTTTTTGATCTTAGCCATTCTCACTGGTGTGAGGTGAAATCTCAGGGTTGTTTTGATTTGCATTTCCCTTATGACTAAAGATGTTGAACATTTCTTTAGGTGTTTCTCAGCCATTCGGCATTCCTCGGCTGTGAATTCTTTGTTTAGCTCTGAACCCCATTTTTTAATAGGGTTATTTGTTTCCCTGCGGTCTAACTTCTTGAGTTCTTTGTATATTTTGGATATAAGGCCTCCATCTGTTATAGGATTGGTAAAGATCTTTTCCCAATCTGTTGGTTGCCGTTTTGTCCTAACCACAGTGTCCTTTGCCTTACAGAAGCTTTGCAGTTTTATGAGATCCCATTTGTCGATTCTTGATCTTAGAGCATAAGCCATTGGTGTTTTGTTCAGGAAATTTTTTCCAGTGCCCATGTGTTCCAGATGCTTCCCTAGTTTTTCTTCTATTAGTTTGAGTGTGTCTGGTTTGATGTGGAGGTCCTTGATCCACTTGGACTTAAGCTTTGTACAGGGTGATAAGCATGGATCGATCTGCATTCTTCTACATGTTGACCTCCAGTTGAACCAGCACCATTTGCTGAAAATGCTTTTTTCCATTGGATGGTTTTGGCTCCTTTGTCAAAAATCAAGTGACCATAGGTGTGTGGGTTCATTTCTGGGTCTTCAATTCTATTCCATTGGTCTATCTGTCTGTCTCTGTACCAATACCATGCAGTTTTTATCACTATTGCTCTGTAATACTGCTTGAGTTCAGGGATAGTGATTCCCCCTGAAGTCCTCTTATTGTTGAGGATAGCTTTAGCTATCCTGGGTTTTTTGTTATTCCAGATGAATTTGCAAATTGTTCTGTCTAACTCTTTGAAGAATTGGATTGGTATTTTGATGGGGATTGCATTGAATCTGTAGATTGCTTTTGGTAAAATGGCCATTTTTACTATATTAATCCTGCCAATCCATGAGCATGGGAGATCTTTCCATCTTCTGAGGTCTTCTTCAATTTCTTTCCTCAGTGTCTTGAAGTTCTTATTGTACAGATCTTTTACTTGCTTGGTTAAAGTCACACCGAGGTACTTTATATTATTTGGGTCTATTATGAAGGGTGTCGTTTCCCTAATTTCTTTCTCGGCTTGTTTCTCTTTTGTATAGAGGAAGGCAACTGATTTATTTGAGTTAATTTTATACCCAGCCACTTTGCTGAAGTTGTTTATCAGCTTTAGTAGTTCTCTGGTGGAACTTTTGGGATCACTTAAATATACTATCATGTCGTCTGCAAATAGTGATATTTTGACCTCTTCTTTTCCGATCTGTATCCCCTTGACCTCCTTTTGTTGTCTGATTGCTCTGGCTAGAACTTCAAGAACTATATTGAATAAGTAGGGAGAGTGTGGGCAGCCTTGTCTAGTCCCTGATTTTAGTGGGATTGCTTCAAGTTTCTCTCCATTTAGTTTAATGTTAGCAACTGGTTTGCTGTATATGGCTTTTACTATGTTTAGGTATGGGCCTTGAATACCTATTCTTTCCAGGACTTTTATCATGAAGGGGTGTTGAATTTTGTCAAATGCTTTCTCAGCATCTAATGAAATGATCATGTGGTTCTGTTCTTTCAGTTTGTTTATATGATGGATCACGTTGATGGTTTTCCTTATATTAAACCATCCCTGCATGCCTGGGATGAAGCCTACTTGATCATGGTGGATGATTGTTTTGATGTGCTCTTGAATTCGGTTTGCCAGAATTTTATTGAGTATTTTTGCGTCGATATTCATAAGGGAAATTGGTCTGAAGTTCTCTTTCTTTGTTGGGTCTTTGTGTGGTTTAGGTAGAAGAGTAATTGTGGCTTCGTAGAAGGAATTCAGTAGTGATCCATCTGTTTCAATTTTGTGGAATAGTTTGGATAATATTGGTATGAGGTCTTCTATGAAGGTTTGATAGAATTCTGCACTAAACCCGTCTGGACCTGGGCTCTTTTTGGTTGGGAGACCTTTAATGACTGCTTCTATTTCCTTAGGAGTTATGGGGTTGTTTAACTGGTTTATCTGTTCCTGATTTAACTTCGATACCTGGTATCTGTCTAGGAAATTGTCCATTTCCTGAAGATTTTCAAGTTTTGTTGAATATAGGTTTTTATAGTAAGATCTGATGATTTTTTGAATTTCCTCTGAATCTGTAGTTATGTCTCCCTTTTCATTTCTGATTTTGTTAATTTGGACGCACTCTCTGTGTCCTCTCGTTAGTCTGGCTAAGGGTTTATCTATCTTGTTGATTTTCTCAAAGAACCAACTTTTGGTTCTGTTGATTCTTTCTATGGTCCTTTTTGTTTCTACTTGGTTGATTTCAGCTCTGAGTTTGATTATTTCCTGCCTTCTACTCCTCCTGGGTGTATTTGCTTCTTTTTGTTCTAGAGCTTTTAGGTGTGCTGTCAAGCTGCTGACATATGCTCTTTCCTGTTTCTTTCTGCAGGCACTCAGCGCTATGAGTTTTCCTCTTAGCACAGCTTTCATTGTGTCCCATAAGTTTGGGTATGTTGTACCTTCATTTTCATTAAATTCTAAAAAGTTTTTAATTTCTTTCTTTATTTCTTCCTTGACCAGGTTATCATTGAGTAGAGCATTGTTCAATTTCCACGTATATGTGGGCATTCTTCCCTTATTGTTATTGAAGACCAGTTTTAGGCCGTGGTGGTCCGATAGCACGCATGGGATTATTTCTATCTTTCTGTACCTGTTGAGGCCCGTTTTTTGACCAATTATATGGTCAATTTTGGAGAAAGTACCATGAGGAGCTGAGAAGAAGGTATATCCTTTTGCTTTAGGATAGAATGTTCTATAAATATCCATTAAGTCCATTTGGCTCATGACTTCTCTTAGTCTGTCTACATCTCTGTTTAATTTCTGTTTCCATGATCTGTCCATTGATGAGAGTGGGGTGTTGAAATCTCCCACTATTATTGTGTGAGGTGCAATGTGTGTTTTGAGCTTTAGTAAGGTTTCTTTTACATATGTAGGTGCCCTTGTATTTGGGGCATAGATATTTAGGATTGAGACTTCATCTTGGTGGATTTTTCCTTCGATGAATATGAAGTGTCCTTCCTTATCTTTTTTGATGACTTTTAGTTGAAAGTTGATTTTATTTGATATTAGAATGGCTACTCCAGCTTGCTTCTTCTGACCATTTGCTTGGAAAATTGTTTTCCAGCCTTTCACTCTGAGGTAATGTCTGTCTTTGTCTCTGAGGTGTGTTTCCTGTAGGCAGCAGAATGCAGGGTCCTCGTTGCGTATCCAGTTTGTTAATCTATGTCTTTTTATTGGGGAGTTGAGGCCATTGATATTGAGAGATATTAAGGAATAGTGATTATTGCTTCCCGTTATATTCATATTTGGAAGTGAGGTTATGTTTGTGTGCTTTCATTCTCTTTGTTTTGTTGCCAAGATGATTAGATTCTTGCTTCTAGGGTATAGCTTGCCTCCTTATGTTGGGCTGTACCATTTATTATCCTTTGTAGTGCTGGACTTGTAGAAAGATATTGTGTAAATTTGGTTTTGTCATGGAATATCTTGGTTTCTCCATCTATGTTAATTGAGAGTTTTGCAGGATACAGTAACCTGGGCTGGCATTTGTGTTCTCTTAGGGTCTGTATGACATCTGTCCAGGATCTTCTGGCCTTCATAGTTTCTGGCGAAAAGTCTGGTGTGATTCTGATAGGTCTGCCTTTATATGTTACTTGACCTTTTTCCCTTACTGCTTTTAATATTCGTTCTTTATTTTGTGCGTTTGGTGTTTTGACAATTATGTGACAGGAGGTGTTTCTTTTCTGGTCCAATCTATTTGGAGTTCTGTAGGCTTCTTGTATGCCTATGGGTATCTCTTTTTTTAGGTTAGGGAAGTTTTCTTCTATGATTTTGTTGAAGATATTTACTGGTCCTTTGAGCTGGGAGTCTTCACTCTCTTCTATACCTATTATCCTTAGGTTTGATCTTCTCATTGAGTCCTGGATTTCCTGTATGTTTTGGACCAGTAGCTTTTTCCGCTTTACATTATCTTTGACAGTTGAGTCAATGATTTCTATGGAATCTTCTGCTCCCGAGATTCTCTCTTCCATCTCTTGAATTCTGTTGGTGAGGCTTGTATCTACAGCTCCTTGTCTTTTCTTTTGATTTTCTATGTCCAGGGTTGTTTCCATGTGTTCCTTCTTGATTGCTTCTAATTCCATTTTTAATTCCTTCAACTGTTTGATTGTGTTTTCCTGGAATTCTTTCAGGGATTTTTGCGATTCCTCTCTGTAGGCTTCTACTTGTTCTCTAAGGGAGTTCTTTATGTCTTTCTTGAAGTCCTCCAGCATCATGATCAAATATGATTTTGAAACTAGGTCTTGCTTTTCTGGTGTGTTTGGATATTCCGTGTTTGCTTTGGTGGGAGAATTGGGCTCTGATGATGCCATGTAGTCTTGGTTTCTGTTGCTTGGGTTCCTGTGCTTGCCTCTCGCCATCAGATTATGTCTAGTGTTACTTTGTTCTGCTATTTCTGACAGTGGCTAGACTGTCCTATAACCTGTGTGTCAGGAGTGCTGTAGACCTGTTTTCCTGTTTTCTTTCAGCCAGTTATGGGGACAGAGTGTTCTGCTTTCGGGCATGTAATTTTTCCTCTCTACAGGTCTTCAGCTGTTCCTGTGGGCCTGTGTCTTGAGTTCACCAGGCAGGTTTCTTGCAGGGGAAAAATTGGTCCTACCTGTGGTTCCAAGGCTCAAGTTTGCTCGTGGGGTACTGCCTAAGTCCTCTCCGCTGTGGCAGCAACCGGGAAAATCTGTGCAGCTCCTTCCGGGAGCCTCTGTGCACCAGGGTTTCAGATGACGTTTGGTGTTTTCCTCTGGTGCCTGGATGTGCACAGAGTGCAGTCTCTTCTGGTTTCCCAGGCGTGTCCGCCTCTCTGAAGGTTCAGCTCTCCCTCCCACGGGATTTGGGTGCAGAGAACTGTTTATCCGGTCTGTTTCCTTCAGGTTCCGGCAGTGTCTCAGGCGCAGGGGTCCTGCCGCTCCCGGGCCCTCCCCTACGGGAACCCAGAGGCCTTATACATTTGCCTCTTGGGCCAGGGATGTGGGCAGGGGTGGGCAGTGTTGGTGGTCTCCTCTGCTCTGCAGCCTCAGGAGTGCCCACCTGATCAGGTGGTGAGGTCTCTCTCCCACGGGGTTTGGGAGCAGAGAGCTGCTGCGGTCCGGGATCCGCCGGTGTGGGACTTCCGGTAAACACAGGAAGTGCCCGGCCTTAGAGGAATTTTGCCTCTGTGTGTCCTGAGTTCACCAGGCAGGTTTCTTGCAGGGGAAAAGTTGGTCCTACCTGCAGTTCCAAGGCTCAAGTTTGCTCGTGGGGTACTGCCTAAGTCTTCTCCGCTGTGGCAGCAACCGGGAAGATCTGCGCCGCTCTTTCCAGGAGCCTCCGTGCACCAGGGTTCCAGATGGCGTTTGGTGTTTTCCTCTGGCGCCTGGATGTGCACAGAGTGCAGTCTCTTCTGGTTTCCCAGGCGTGTCCGCCTCTCTGAAGGTTCAGCTCTCCCTCCCACGGGATTTGGGTGCAGAGAACTGTTTATCCAGTCTGTTTCCTTCAGGTTCCGGCAGTGTCTCAGGCGCAGGGGTCCTGCCGCTCCCGGGCCCTCCCCCACGGGAGCCCAGAGGCCTTATACAGTTTCCTCTTGGGCCAGGGATGTGGGCAGGGGTGGGCAGTGTTGGTGGTCTCCTCTGCTCTGCAGCCTCAGGAGTGCCCACCTGATCAGGCGGTGGGGTCTCTCTCCCACGGGGTTTGGGAGCAGAGAGCTGCTGCGGTCCGGGATCCGCCGGTGTGGGACTTCCCCAACACACTATTTCTAATAATGATTTGAGTCTTCTTGTTCTAATTTAAAAAATATTGTTTTCTAGAGATAGCTCACTAAAAAGAAATAGAATCTCCTGTTATCTAGTCATAGACCAATATCTGAGTGACTGATAGAGCTTAGTGTTGGATAAGCTATTATGAAGCCTTACTTCCCTTCCTGAGATGCAAATTCAAAGATCTCATCCTCTGAGGAAAGAGGTCAGATTTGTCTCAATTGAATTAGCAGCACGTGAAACTGTAAATTCACTGCTAGCAAATTCACCATTATCTGAAGAGAAGAATTAGTTGTAAAACCTTGGGCTTCTGTTGGCAATCAGGAAAGACAATGCCATCTCTCCACACATTTAGGAGTTCAAGTTTAAATCAATGACTCTGCCTTTGTGGGAGAACTTCTGAGTCCTCCTTTGTCTTCAGAGAGATGATCCTAGCAGGTACAGGTACATATTTCCAGGCTTCAGGATTCATAAGAGAGGGGTGGAGTGGGACGGGTGGAATGGGGTAGGGGTGATTCTGAAAACTCTCAAGGCATGTCTCAAAGAAATGCAGGATGATACAGAGACCAAAGGAAAGGATGACCAATAATCTGCCCAACTCGAAACTCATCCCATGCATTGAAACACCAATCCCTGGCATCATTAGTGATACTCTGTTATGCTTGCATCCTGAGAGACTCTAACCAGCAGCAGATAGAAACAAAAGGAGATACCCACAGCCAAACATTGAATGGAGGTTGGGAACACTAATAGAGTTAAGGGGCAGGATTGGAGGCTCTTTAGATGGTAACTCCATAGGAAGACCAACAGAGTCAAAAATACCTGCACCCCTGGCTTTCAAAATCTGAGCTACCAACTGAAGAACATACATAGGGTGGAATGAGACAGACAAAGAGCTCAGTTTTCATGGCTGCCCTGTCTGGACTCAGTGGGAGAAGATTACTAATCCTAATCTCACAGAAAAATTGATGTGCCAGGGTTGGGGAGTACCCAGAGTGGGGTGTCCCACCCTCTCAGAAGGGAACGGAGCATGGGAGGGCCTACACTGAAAGAGAGAGAACGGCCCTGAGGCGGGGGAAGGCACATTTTGGATGTAAAGAAACAAACCAATTAATTAATTAAAGAGAAAAAGAAAATATATGGTACTCACGGAATTCTATTACTGTATTCTAGGTATGGATGAAAAAGTTATATTTCTGTGGTTTTTAATTTAAGGAACTTGGAGCTTCAGGTTTTAGTGACTGTTTAGTGAACTTATAATCAAGAAGTAGTTAGAGGCTATATTTGACTGTCTTCTATATCTAATGCCCCCCAAACCACAATGTTTGTCTTTTCAACTTTCTTGCTTGCATTTATATAAAATAGGAGAAAGATATAAGTAATCATGGGATTAGAAAGGCTCAAAATAATTGCTTTGAAATTTGTAAGAGAAAAGCAACCATATCTGACATAGAGGGTGATTTTAAGGGTTATTTAGTTCAAATTTGCAGAATGTTTAGTTCAGTCACTGTCCAATATAGAGCAATCAATAAATTATGTTCCACATAAAAATGTCAACCGCCTAGACCCAATATTTTCCAGCACATTCTAGTTTATTTTTCTATTATTTTGGATCTATGAGACTTAATAAAGAGTTTCTTTTATTGTTTCAGAATCAATATTTTATCAGGTCTTCTTTTCTCAATAAATACAAATTGAATCTTTTGCTGACATGTTTTGAATGCTCAACATCTTTAAAAATGAAAATGGTTAAAGGATAAAGCTATATTTTTCAAAGAGAAAATAAAGTTGGATGGTATTCAGTTCATTTGTCAATGATATATCAAATACTAGAAATAATTGATGTTTTATATGTTTACTTTAGATTGAAATAAAAGTTTAATGATGCTGCTTATAAGACAATTAAAATATCAATGTTTTTATTTAATGTTTCCAGTTAGGACTTTTGAGAAACTTGCATGGTAGAAATAAGCATAAATCTACCTTGCTATGGAAATGCTATTCAACTTGGAAATAAGACCATTCCTGTTTGTGTGGAAACACAGCAGCCTGGAGGCTTCAGAGGGTGACTACAGTAGGTGGCTGTGAATTTATCCTCTGTTGTTGGAGAGAACATTGTAATGGAGGATCTATAAGGAATGTCATTTTATTGGGAAAGGGACAGTATGAGACAGACATGGATGTCTAAATTGAGACAGTTGAGTTCAGAGCCTTTGAAAAATGTAAACTTGTGATGATTTCAAGTCACCACAAGTGACTTTCCAGTGACCACAACTTTCTTCATGGATACTTTCCTTCATTGGTAATTCTCAGACTTTTTTAAAGACTGAGACATTGTACTTGAATGTGACTGAGTACACAGTAGTGTGGTCATATATTACAGCATATTGTTCCGTGCTAGAGATCAAACTGAGAACAATGTGATTGTAACCTATATTAGGTACTTTTCTTCTTTTTGCTTTGGAAAACTATACATAGTGAACTCTATTAACATTCCCACTTTATGGACAAACAAGAGGAGAAGAAAAGAAAAAGAAAAAATAGTCCCTTTGTTCAAGGCTACATCTAAGGAAGTGCTGAACCTGAACTTCTTTTTTTTTTTTTTTTTAAATTTTATTTTATTTTTTTTTATTATCTTGAGTATTTCTTATATACATTTCAAGTGTTATTCCCTTTCCCGGTTTCCGGACAGACATCACCCTCCCCCCTCCCCTTCCTTGTGGGTGTTCCCCTCCCAAACCTCCCCCCATTGCCACCCTCCCCGCATAGTCTAGTTCACTGGGGGTTCAGTCTTAGCAGGACCCAGGGCTTCCCCTTCCACTGGTGCTCTTACTAGGATATTCATTGCTACCTATGGGGACAGAGTCCAGGGTCAGTCCATGTATAGTCTTTAGGTAGTGGCTTAGTCCCTGGAAGCTCTGGTTGCTTGACATTGTTGTACTTTTGGGGTCTCGAGCACCTTCAAGCTCTTCCAGTTCTTTCTCTGATTCCTTCAACGGGGGACCTATTCTCAGTTCAGTGGTTTGCTGCTGGCATTCGCCTCTGTATTTGCTGTATTCTGGCTGTGTCTCTCAGGAGCGATCTACATCCGGCTCCTGTCGGTCTGCACTTCTTTGCTTCATCCATCTTGTCTAATTGGGTGGCTGTATATGTATGGGCCACCTGTGGGGCAGGCTCTGAATGGGTGTTCCTTCAGTCTCTGTTTTAATCTTTGCCTCTCCCTTCCCTGCCAAGGGTATTCTTTTTCCTCATTTAAAGAAGGAGTGAAGCATTCACATTTTGATCATCCGTCTTGAGTTTCCTTTGTTCTAGGGATCTAGGGTAATTCAAGCATTTGGGCTAATAGCCACTTATCAATGAGTGCATACCATGTATGTCTTTCTGTGAGTGGGTTAGCTCACTCAGGATGATATTTTCCAGTTCCAACCATTTGCCTACGAATTTCATAAACTCGATGTTTTTGATAGCTGAGTAATATTCCATTGTGTAGATGTACCACATTTTCTGTATCCATTCCTCTGTTGAAGGGCATCTGGGTTCTTTCCAGTTTCTGGCTATTATAAATAAGGCTGCGATGAACATAGTGGAGCACGTGTCTCTTTTATATGTTGAGGCATCTTTTGGGTATATGCCCAAGAGAGGTATAGCTGGATCCTCAGGCAGTTCAATGTCCAATTTTCTGAGGAACCTCCAGACTGATTTCCAGAATGGTTTTACCAGTCTGCAATCCCACCAACAATGGAGGAGTGTTCCTCTTTCTCCACATCCTCGCCAGCATCTGCTGTCACCTGAGTTTTTGATCTTAGCCATTCTCACTGGTGTGAGGTGAAATCTCAGGGTTGTTTTGATTTGCATTTCCCTTATGACTAAAGATGTTGAACATTTCTTTAGGTGTTTCTCAGCCATTCGGCATTCCTCAGCTGTGAATTCTTTGTTCAGCCCTGAACCCCATTTTTTAATAGGGTTATTTGTTTCCCTGCGGTCTAACTTCTTGAGTTCTTTGTATATTTTGGATATAAGGCCTCTATCTGTTATAGGATTGGTAAAGATCTTTTCCCAATCTGTTGGTTGCCGTTTTGTCCTAACCACAGTGTCCTTTGCCTTACAGAAGCTTTGCAGTTTTATGAGATCCCATTTGTCGATTCTTGATCTTAGAGCATAAGCCATTGGTGTTTTGTTCAGGAAATTTTTTCCAGTGCCCATGTGTTCCAGATGCTTCCCTAGTTTTTCTTCTATTAGTTTGAGTGTGTCTGTGAACCTGAACTTCTAACTGAACCTCTCTAATTTATAAGATCATGTATTAAACTAGTTCATCCCTCTTCTTGACCACTAAGTGTCACAGAAGTAAAAATGATGTAAACCTAAGGTAAGATTTGAAAACAAGCTGACTCTTCTACCCCATTTTAGGGGACAGTTACATACAAACAATAGCATCGACAAATATTTTTGAAACATAAATTTATTTGGGGAAAATGTGAATTGTGAGAACTTGGTCACATTGTGTCCTGGTAGTGTTTCATAGAAAAAATATATTTTCTGTAAATGAAGTATAAAACAATGTGTAAGATGCTGGTATTGGGGCATATGTGTAATGGCTTAGCACATAAAGCTGCATGCTACCAAGAAGGACAATCTGAATTTCATCCCTGGGACCCAAATGATTGAGGGAAAAGGTTAACCCCCATGGTTGTCTTCTGATCTCTATGTATGTTAACAATACACATGCCACTCTACTCCAGAAAATAAAACATTAGAAAAACCTTGTATGAATGATTTTTGTACAAGGATTAGCTATTGCTTATAAGAAATTGGTGCTGGAATCTGTCAGCGCCAGGAAGCTGAAGCTGTTATGTCAGTGATATTCTGTGGCTGACAGAATATTTATTCTCAGAAGTAACTGTTATAAATTGCATTTTGCTCCTTCAGTTGCTGTAAGCTTATGATGGAGAGTGGGCAGAGAGGACAACCTGTAATTCAGGATGATTGGGAAGCTGGTTGCCTAGGAAACTGAGATGAACAGCAGAAGGCCCACCAAAACCAACTGTCAACCAGAGGGCATTTATGTTCTGAGTTGCTTTTTTAATTTATACCCTATGCCTCCTGCAGTGTCTAATTAAAGCTACTTATTCTTGATGCCATGATGTTCATGCCAAAGTGACCCACCTTAGCCAAGAGAGGCTACAAAACTTTTAGTAAGCGTTCTGCTGACTAAATTTTTGGGAGGAAGATAATAGTGCAATGAAAAATGAATTTATAAAGTGGTGATGAACATTTAAATATTTTAAATATTTTTCATATTCTTAATATTCTTTCTGTGTATATGTGTTGTATATGCATGTATGTGTGCAGACATGAACACATATACTCATCCATGGAGAGACTGGAGGAAGACATAATGTGCTTTCTTTTATCTCCCTCCACTGTAGTCACTGAACCTTATGCTCACTATTGAGGGCAGGCTAACTGAACAAAGAGTTCCCATGATCCATCTGCCTCTGCCCTCCAAAGCTAAGGTATCTGGAGTAGAACCATGCTAGGTGTTGAGTTCAGTCTCTTGTTTGCAAAGCAAGTACTCTTGACCATTGAGCCATCTTCTCACCTCACATGAAGCCGACGTGATCATAAGTTATCTGCACCTAAATTTATAGTCAACAAAACCTACCTCTGTTTCTAACTTGGGAGTTTTATTTGCTGTAATCTCTGCTTTTATGCTCTTTACATGAGATACTTTGGTGTGTGATAATTATCTTTAAGGATAGCACTTTGAAAATCATAAATATTTGATGAAAATGGTATCTTATTTCTCAATACTTTATAAATATAGACATTAAATTTTTAATTTTAAATGTATTATCTATGTCCATACATATTTTATAGTATGCATATTTAATAAGATCCGAACACATGAAATTTCAGTACAGAGCCTATGACCAAGGTAATTTCACTTAGCTATATAGTTAAATAGAATGAGTCCATATTTTCTTATCCTTTTTTTGCTTTGATTGTGTTTTCCTCCCCCTTTTCATCTCTACTTCACCTTACTCTATACCAGCACTGTCCACTGCCTCTCTCCTTACCCAGAGGTGATCCACATTGCAAGTTAGTATATGACCTCTGTACTATAGAACTCATGAACACTTACAATTCTGCCTGCATGTCCATGTCTAGACTAATAAGGAAGTTTGTGGTACAGTCTCAAGCTTGCAGTTCTGTGGTCTTCTACAGTCTGCATCCTCCTTTCTGTACTTTAGGGTCCTCTGCCTTTTCTCTGCTCTCATCCTTACTGCATTTCAGATTCACTTGTAGCTGCTTCCTTGTTTTCCAACATTTGTCCTTCTAGATTCTATTTCTCTCCTCTTTGCTAGCAACTGTTCACGAATGGTCCATGCAACAGAGTACAGTCCTGTGTCACCCAGATGGATTAGTAGTTGCTTTCTGTTTTTGTCTAATTTGTCTCTATAGAATAACTTGATATTTTGCTCAGGTAACTTAGGATATATGAGAAGGAAATGCTTTGATTTTTATTCTGCTGACATTAGCTTCCAAGATCCATGGTTTCTCCAACAAGGACAGATTGCTTCCCTAGGGCTATTTCATTGACTCTTCACTGACAGAGAAAAGTTAATAGTCAGACAATACTGTTCTGTGCAGAGCCCTTAGCATTTATATTGCAAATGAGAGTATTTGAAGTCTTGTGGTTTGCTGGATGTTTGACTCCCCACTGATGTGATGAAAGACCTCAGACAATGGTTGCTTCTTTCTCTCGGCCCATCCCAGTGCCATTGACACCCCATCCTCCTTATACAGGGTAACATTGATCCCATCAGGTATTGAGAAAGATCTCTACTTGACAAAATGGCATACTCCAATGACTGCTGAGGCTGAGGGGGGTTATTCTGGAGCTAATTTCCTTTGAATTTTCCCCACAGGAAATACAAAGGAAGATGGTAATAAGGATTCAGTGATGATGGGCTCATCCTTCTCTGCTCTATCTCACAATTTCCTCCACTAAGTCTTTATAGATCTTTGGTCTCTACTTAAATGATTGTTGTTTGACAAGGCTCTTGTTCCTTCTCATCTGTGGAAAGGAAGGTAGTTTGCAATGAAGTAATGTGTCAATCCATGGAATTTTGTGACTCAAAAGTCTTTTGTGAGCAACCAAGAAGGCTCCATTCCTGATTAACTGTGACTGATGTTCTCGATGGTGTTGCCTAGGTTAGGTCTTCTGCTTTCTGCTGTGGGCAGTCCAGCCAAGGTAGATGCAGTTCACTCAGAGGGTAGTTATTTACCTAGCAAAGAGCTTGCCAAGGGCTTTGCAAGATGCCACATGCAGAATATGCTCCGATTATAGATTTCAGTGAGTGATAACCTTTGTTCCCCACTTTAGAAATGAAATCCCAAAATGGTCCTACACAGCTGCTTAGAGATCATCTCTGAACTAAATCCTGGGAGGAATGTTTGTAGAAGCAAAACGAAGAAAGAAAATGAGGTTTGTGTAGAGAAAGACAGAGGGTGGCTATTTACAGTTCACTCAGGTGTGCTCTGAAGGCAAATATCCTGCATCAGCATTACCAGAGCAGCTCCACCCTTAGAAAGCACAGAGAGATCACACATATGCACATGTGTACACACACACACACACACACACACACACACACACACACACACACACACTTTTTAGGATTCCATTTTCCAGTCTCCCAGAAAAGCAGTTTCTGTGGGTGATAGAATGAGTCCAAGTGATCATCCAAGAAGACCGTTAATTTTCACAGACCTACCAACAGCACTGATGTAGGACGCACTATTAACTCAAGTACTGGAAGGATTTTTCTATTTTCTTAGGAAGTTGTGTGAATATAATAATCTCAGTGCTTCTTTACTTCCAAAACTGGACAGCAGGTCATATATCAAAAACAACAGTGTCAGCTCCTGTCCCTGCTACCATGGAGTTTCTTGAGAGGACTTACCTTGTGAATGATCAAGCCACCAAGATGTATGCCTTCACTTCAGACAGGTAAGAAGGTACTTATGTTTGCATTGACATTTTCTGTGTCTTGAGTATTCAGTAAGATAACAAATATTAGTATTTTAAAATGATAAATGTCTGCTTTGAAAATTAGGATTACTTTGAGCATCTCAAACGAGGTTGACTGATTTGTATGACTCACATCCTGAGACATACTAAAGACTGCACAGTTGTTCTAATTCTTTAAACAGTATAAGTCACAAAGGAAATATTCATTAAAGTTATTTTCTTCTATGGTTTTCCATTAAGAAAAACAGACAAGAACAATCTAATTGTTTACTGTTGCTTATCTTTAATTTTTCCCATTTTTAAGTTAGAAAGGGAAACTGTCAAAATTATATTTAGGGGGGTTGGGGATTTAGCTCAGTGGTAGAGTGCTTGCCTAGCAAGCACAAGGCCCTGGGTTTGGTCCCCAGCTCCGAAAAAAAAAAAGAACCAAAATTATATTTAGGAAAAAATAATATTTTCCATAGATGGCTCAAAACCAGAGTTACGTTCACCTCAAGATGAACGAATTGCTTTATATCAGTAAGTCTACCTGTAATAAATGTAGCTGAATTTACTGTTTTCATGGTTTCTTAAAGTGTCTTCCACTGTATCATGTGTAATATATTCTTTGATTTTCATTTATAAATAATTATTGGCTGAACACACCTAACTTGTGTCCTGTATGTGTAATGGAAAAAAATTTCTAGTCCTAGATATCTGTAAAAACTAAGATGCTAATATGAATTGCATATAAAAAGAAGTTATTACAGAGTAGATACAGAAGAGTGATGGAGACATTTAATGATACTAAAAGAAGACATTAAGAGAAACTAATGTTTACCTGCGTTTGAGGATAAAAGCAAAATTTTCCAGAAATAATGGAATAAGGACAGAAGAAAACAAAATAAAATCACAATAGATTTATGGAAAATCTACATAGAAAGTAAGGAAATGGGGGGTAGAGATGTAGCTGAGTGGAGGAGTCTGTGGCTAGGGAATTGATGTATGTAGGACGATCACTCCTAGTGGGAGCTAAGTGGTAAGTGACAACTTAAAATGGATTTATGCAGAGGAAATTTTAAGAAAATATGCACTTAATAATAATGTATGTAATATTTTTATTTATTTTGTAGTACCAAATTCATAATTTAAAGACAATGATGTATTTGATCACATCAAATATGGTAAGACTGCTAAGAGAACTTTTCCTAAAGAGTATTTATAATTTTTTAAACAAATGAATCGTATACAAGAAGGACATCTATTATCATACATTGAAAGAATTATTTGCTTAGAAAATTTGAGGTGTCAGTTATTGATCTCATAAATACTGAAGACAGAGCTTCATATAGGGCCTGGGACAGGTTGTTAGCCCTAGGAGCACTTCCATATTACTGAAATAATAATAATTCCTGTTAAAATAGATTTTTAGAATTCTGTAATACCAACAGCCAATAGTTTATTGAAATGGTCTCATTCATATCAAAGGGTGAATGGAGTATGGTTCTCAAGACATAGAGCTTCAAGAGCCATGAAAACATTCAGTATTTTCTTTTCAGCACAAAAGTGAAATCTTGAACAGATTTATTTTTACCCCGATCTCTCCATTTGCAACAGAAGAGAATGAATGCCAAAGACAGGACCCAACCTTGTAAGGCCAGAGAGATGATTCAAATCTTAGAGGATCCACACTCCTAGTGGGTCTGTGTAGTATCTTCCCATCTCGTACATCTACACACTGCGTGACTGAAAAAACCTAATCTAATTATCCTGAGATAGTCTGTATCAGGCAGATCTCTTATCCTTCCCCACCTCTTCCAATGTCCTTACTTGTGTTTTCTTTCATTTCAGAGCTTTGCCTCTTAGTAATCTTCTTCTTCTCCTTTCCTGTTGCTTTCTTAGACCCATCACTAGCTTCTTGTTTAAATTGTTATATGTTGTAAAGATATTTACTCTTGAAGGAAACCTTGTGGTCTAATTCCACGGAGAAATTGTTTCCTATAGCTGTTGTTTTTCAATTAGCTATTCCCACAGTGGGTGGTTTATAGCACATAACTCTGAGGAAACTCTGAAGTATATGACCTTTGTTCTGGTTTGCTTAGGAGGCTGTTTTCTCCGGTGTCTAGACTAGAAGGTTAAGAACACCGTTACTCACCTGCCTGGGGCTCTTGCTGACCCTCTGCTAGAGTCTTTGTTCTTCTTTACATTTGCACCAGCCTGAGATCTTTGGCATGGTAATTCAAGACCTAAAAAGAGAAGACTGGAAGCTTATAACCATCATGTAACCAAGCCCACACCAAAATCACTGTTACTATCTTAGCAGGGAATAAGAAGCCTCAAGGTTTGGATTTTAATATAATAGATATTACTGGGTGTCAACTCTGTACACATTTCACCATGGGACAGAGGTGAGCCTTGTCAGTGCCATTGTCACTAGGGTGTACTCTCTCCTTCATCAGCAATTCTTATTCCAGAATTATTCCATTGTCAAAGAAGGACAGTGGAAATGAGGATAGGAATAGAGGGTAGAGATAAGACACTAGACTCTTTTTAACAATCTATCTCTCTGTCTCTCTGTCTCTCTGTCATTCTGTTGCTGTCTCTCTGCATCTGTCTCTCTGTCTGTCTCTGTCTGTCTCTCTGTCTGTCTCTGTCTGTCTCTCTGTTTCTCTGTCTGTCTCTCTGCCTGTCTCTCTGTCTGTGTCTGTCTCTCTATCTCTCTGTCTCTCTCTGTGTCTCTCTCTCTGCCTCTCTCTCTCTCTCTCTCTCTCTCTCTCTCTCTCTCTCTTTCTCTCTCTCTCTCTTGATGTCTGTGCATGTGGAGGATAAATTCAGGTGCATCCCACCATTTTCACCAGCCTGGATCATGTTAAGTTGGTGAGGCTGCCTGGTCCATGAGTGCAAGAGATCCATTTGTCTCTGTTTATCCAGTGCTAGGATTGAAAGCACATACCACGCACCACCTGGCTTTTATAGATGAGTGTGTATGTATGTATGTATGTATGTATGTATGCATGTATGTACGTATGTACGTATGTTTTTCTCCCAAGGATTGAATTCAGGCCCTTCTGTTTGTCAAGCATACTGACAAGGTTTATGTTTTTTATTGTCTCTGGAGTTGTCCTAAGGGCACATGTAGAAATGAAAAACAACTTGTTCTCCAAAGCCAGTGCCTCTCAGTAAGAAGCGAGAGACTATATTTCCAAGCAGAGCTGCTGCTGCTGCAAAAGGCAGAGTTCTTCTTGTTTTTCAGTTGAGAAATGAAGAGTGGGCTCGAGACTCTGTGACAGAAATAAACTAGCAAATGAAAATGCAGCTAAAGGTTGAGCTGCAGCAGCCCAAGATTACATACACACACACACACACACACACACACACACACACACACACACACACACACACACACACACAGAGAGAGAGAGAGAGAGAGAGAGAGAGAGACAGAGAGGTAAATATCCCTTCTGGAGTTGTGGAAAACCACAGACTGGCATTAGCAGCTACCCTACAGAGAGGCTTTGTTTGTGTTCCCCACTCCTCAAATCCACATGCTGACACCTGAAGACCCAGTGTGTCTATTATTAACAACAATATGGCTTCTAAGGGTGCAACTAAGTTTAAATGTGGTTAAAGGATGACTGTTACATATGATAAGCCAGAGAATTCATTTTATCTCTCTTTGTGTGCACAATGAGGAAAAGCCATGTGAGGATATCAAAAGGCATTGGTTAGTGAGCCAGTTAGAATGTACAGAATGTGCACACTGGTCATGAAGTTGAAACTCCAGGTCTGTGAGAGGATGAATTTCTGTTAACTTATCCATGCTGTCAAGCTTTCTTATGGTTCAAGCAGCCTAACAGAAGCCCTAAATTTAATTGAACCATGTAAGCTGTGGGATAATTTATATCTTAGAGCATTGTGGTAAACACTCCACACTCTGCATGAGCTACTAGAACAGGCAGAACACGCTCTGAAGACTTGAGAGCAAGGCCACGGAAAGAGACAAAGCGTGTGCAACTAAAATGGCCACCATCCTCAGAGGGTACAGAGAAGTAAAGACCCACAGAGATGTACCCTCTCAAGGAGCACTGGGCATTCACAGGTGTGGAAGACCAGAGGAAATGCACTCCACTCAACTGGGTAAGCCAAGTCACCAAATAAGAAACTAAAAGAAAGAAAAACTAGGAAGGATCAGTATCTAGCACCACGACAATCCGTAAAGATATTCATTTTCCACAAAATCACCAGAAACAAAGAAACAGAAAAAAAAAACCATAAATAGTAAAAAAAAATCTATTAACAGGAAGCACCTTTAAAAGTGTCTAAATGTTGGACTTATAGTTTAAATATTTTAATAGCAGCTGCTACAATATATCAAAACAATAAAATGCAATTATGTTTAAAAAAATTAGCGAGAGACTTCTTGAAGACAGCCTCCAAATAGTGAATACCAATAAGGACATAAAAAACCATAAGATCAACATGTAAATTATAGAAAACTTAAAAAAAAAACAAAAAAAACCAAATAACAGAAACACCAAACCAAAAATAAAAAACACCAGAAGGGTCCAATAACGGACCTTTGCTATCGATATCAACCAACAAGAACAAAACTTCAGTGGCTTTGAAAATGAAGCAATAATTACCATTAATAAAATGATAATTAAAATAAGTAAATATAAATTAAATGATTAATAAAATATTCATTTATATAATTACATATCATATAAATATATGTATATGATTTTAAAATATTAGCAACAATTAAAAAGTTAAAGAAAAAATGAGCAGAACATTAGAGATATGTGACACATGGCAAATTCACCAAGTCATATGTGATAGCATTACCAGAAGAAAAGAAAAAAATATAAATGTCTTTAAAGCCCCCGAATCTCCAAAATTTGGTGAAAATTAATTTGTAGTTCTGTTATACTTAGTGATTCTAAGAAGAAACAAGCAGCTCGGTGAGGTGCAGCACACTTAAGTCAGTACCCTGCACTCAGAGGTAGGTAGATCTTTAGAGGTTTGAGGCTAGCCTGATCTATATAGTGAGTTCTGGAACACTTGCGGTTACATAGAGAGACCTTGTCTCAAAAAACCACAATTAGAGCAAGTGTCTGGGGAGGCCAGAAGAAGGTACTGGGTACCTCTGAAGTTATAGGTAGCTGTGAGCTGCCCGACTTTGTAGGTGGATGTGAGTGCCCATGTGCTCAGAGCTGAAACCCAGCTCTTCTAACAAAAAACACTAAGCACTGCCCTCCCCCACATCCATGTCTTCAGCCCCCAAGAGAATTTCTTCACATTCATAGCATGGAAAGTCATAATTATAAAGTCTGAAAGTATTTCAGAGTAAGTAGAACATAACTATTTCCAGCCTCATTGCTTCCAATCAACATTGCACTGCGTGTTCCAGCCAGGACTTTTGTGTGAGAAAACAAAAGGACAGATATCAAATTAGAAAGGGAAAATGAAAGCTCTATTTCCAAACAATAACATATTTTAAATATAGAAATGTTAGATTTAGTAAGCTCAGTAAAGGGGTAGTAAGTGCTTAATGTAAAGGTAATTGTATTTGTACATAGGGATAGCAAAAACAAAACAGAACAAAACAACCCTGAAAACAAAATGGAGAAAACACTTCGACATGCAAACACAATACATAAGAATTCATCAAAGAGGGGCTGAAGAGATGGCTCACTGGTTATGGGCATTGGTTGCTCTTTTAGAGGATCCAGGTTTGATTCCTAACACTCATGTGGAGGCTCACAAACACTGCAACTGCAGTCCCCAGGGGATCTAGTGCTTTCTTTCGGCGTTTTCAGATATGGCATTGCATGTGGTACACAGACCATACATGCAGGCAAAACTCATAAAATAGAAATTTTAAAAAAGTTAATTCATTAAGTAAATAAAAATGCTCAATTTACAGACATTGTAAGAATTAAAGATTCACTAAGAATGCTCCCCACGTTGGAAGGGTAGAAGAATTAATATTGTTATGATGTCAAATTTTAAAGCTGACATGGGAATTTAATGTGCTTGCCATAATTCTTTAAGCCTTTTAAGAGAAATGAACCAAATAGACCCCAAAACTTATATAGTAACAGAAGAGACTTAGAACTGAAAAACACCCTTGCAAAAATGTGGAAGTCTGCCTTAGTATTTTGATTGCTGTCAAGTGGCGTCATAACCATAGCAACTCTTAGGAAAGCATTTAATTGGGGCTGACTTACAGTTCAGAGGTTTAGTTCATCATTGTCATGGTAGGAAACATGGTGGCATGCAGGCAGACACGATGTTGGAGAGGTTGCTAGAGTTCTACATCTGGGTTAGTAAGCAGGAGAGACAGACAGACAGACAGACAGACAGACAGACAAACTGGGCCTTGCTTGAGCTTCTGCAACTTCGAAGTCCTTCCCCTGTGACACAGTTCCCCCAATACACTGATACCCACCCCCCCCCCCAAAAGGCCACTTGTCCTAATCCTTTCAAATAGTGACTATGGGGGCCATTTTCTCTTAAACTACCGTATTCTATTCCCTGAACCCCATAGGATTCTAGCCATAATATGATACAAAATGCATTTAGTCCACTTCAAAAATCCTTATAGCCTATAACAGTCTTAACATTGTTCAAATGACTGAAGTTCAAAATCTCTTTTGAGACTCATGACAAACTTAACTGTAGCCCCGTGTCAGATGAAAATCAAAAAGCATATCACAGACTTCCAACATACAATAGCATAGGAAATACATTCCTATTCCAGAAGGGAGGAAAGAGAGCAAAGTGGGAAAATACCCAACTAAAGCAAGACCAAAAACCAGCTGGGCAAACTCCAAACTCTGTATCTTTAGATCTGACGTCAAAGAGCTCTTCAGATCTGCCACTCCTTCCAGCTTCATTGACTGCAACATGTGCTTTCTCTCATGTTGGTTCCGCTCTCTATCAGAGCTTTCCTCAGAAGCCATCCTATGACTCTGCCATCTTCAACGTCTCGGAGTCCTCAAGGCAATTCTGGCTTTACCTCCACAGCTTTGAACAATGGCCTCTTTAGCTTCAGCAGTGACACCCCTGACACATACCTGACCTCAACGGCTTTCCTTAGTTGTGGAGGGAGATGCCATAACCCATTTCCTGTATCCTTAACTCTAAAGCTCTAAGTGGGTGGTGGAGAAATTGACAAGCTCTGCTGCTTGCTGGGGTTGGAACATGACCCCCTCATTCAAATACATTTTCACCAGCTTTCTGTTTTCAATGGTTTCCATCACTGCCTAAGCTTGGCTGTCCTGGAACTCTCTCTCTCTCTCTGTAGACCAGGTTGGCCTTGAACTCAGAGATCCACTTGCCTCTGCTTTCCAAGTACTAGGATTAAAGGTATATGTCACTATGTCCTGAACTTTTTCTTAAGTCCTTTTCATAAGTTGGAAGCTTAGCTGGGTAGGGTTTTGCTCTGAGGTCATCATTCCCTTGACTCCATTTAGCACCAGACTTTTTGTTAATATGTTTATACTTCCTGGTGCCCCCCTTCTCCTCAAACTGTACATGTTGTATTTTTCTTGCTCAGCTTGCAACTAATTAAGCAACACTATCAATAGCATGCTGTATGGAAATTTCTTTAGCAAAATCTGTTGATCCATAACTCTTCAATTTAGCTTCAGGTAGACTTTTCAGACAAGGGCAAAAAGTGCCACATTCTTTGCCCAAATATCACCAGAATTTGACTAGTTCCCATAGTAATATTCTTCTCTGAAGCATCTTAAGCCACAACCACAGTTCAAATCACTCTCAACACCACCGTCTTCCATGGTCCTACTAGTATGGCCCACTAAACCCCACTTAAAGCATTCAACTGCTTCCCTAATCCAAAGTCCACATTCTGCCAAAAGGGAGGAAGGTCAGGCCTATCACAGCAATACCCCAGTCCCTGGTACCAACTTCACAAGGTGTCAATACTCTGCTTTTAAAAATTAACACAAACCTAATTAGAAAGCACTTGTGATTATTATCATTCCCATAATAGTCACACCACTATTACACTAGAGAATGTATTTGTCTGTTCATCCAGGTAACTCACACACACACACACAAAGAAGGCATATCAGTAGGAGTGTGTGGTGTTTTGAATATGCTTGTCCTAGGGAATAGCACTATTAGGAGGTGTGGTCTTGTTGGAGTAGGTGTGGCCTTGTTGGAGGAAGCGTGTCACTGTGGGGTGGGCTTTGATGTTTCTATGCTCTGGGTCCTCCCAATGTAAATGAGAGCCTCTTCTTGGCTGCCTGTGGAATCCAGTCTTTTCCTGATGCCTTCAGATCAGGATGTAGAACTCTCAGCTCTTCTAGCTTCATGTCTGCCTGTATGCTGCCATGCTTCCTGCCCTGATGATAATGGACTGAACCTTTAAAACTGTAAGAAACCAGCCATAATTAAATGTTTTCCTGAATAAGAGTTGCCTTGGTCATGGTATGTCTTCACCATGATACACCCTAAGACAGAATGACAAGAAGGCGTTCAGTAGAAGAAAGAGAGGCAAAAGAGAGGATAATTATAGGGTAAAAAGCCCCTGAAATTCATTATATGAATGTATGAAACCATCAAAGAGTCAAAAAATAAGGATACAATGAAATTTATGATATATATGTATATATATATATGTGTGTGTGTGTGTGTGTGTGTATGTGTGTGTGTGTGTATGTGTGTGTGTGTGTGTGTGTGTGTGTGAACTGAGTGGGTCAATTATCTTTGGGACAATTAAATATTCGTGTGAAGAAGAATTAATATGCATATATTTCTGACATCATACTGAACAACTAAAATGAATCATAGGCATTAAGGTAGATGCTACAATGATATAGTTAAAATCTTCTTAAAGAAAACATAGGTATAAACCAATGAATCCTGGATTAGGAATGTTTTTTTGACAAGATACTTAACATATAAATATTAGAATTGTGTACGTTAACAAAAAACAAAAGGAAACATTTTGCTTTGCAAACTATAGAAACAATGCCCAAAGTATACAAAACTAATGGGCAGTAGACTTTGTTCTATTCGAAGCTCTAGGAAACTGCATATCTGGGTTTAGACAGGTAAATGTAAGGAGGTCTACACGAACACTTCTCTGGTTTTATTGGATGGGTCTCATTTGATAAAATTAACTTGCCTCCAGATTCTTCGGTCAATTTTAAGAGAGAATAATATATTAGTATTCTCATTGCTGTGACCAAAGGCAAGTTCAAAGAGAAAAGATTGAGCCGTGGCCATGGTTTAGGAGACAACAGTCTATCGTGAGAAGACAAAGTAGGTCCACTGTGATGGGAGCATGCGCCTGGGGCTCTCCCAGCTTAGCTCTCCAGGAAGCAAGAAGAAATAGACCAACATCAAGAGGCGGGATAAAAGTCACAGGCTGATCCTAGAGCCCACGTCCGCAGACAAACATCACGTTTTACACCTTTAAAACAGTTATGGAAGCTGGAGATCAAGAGTTGAAATACGTGGGCCCATGGTGAGGGATGTGAGGGATGTGAGGGATGTGAGGGGAGGCTTTCCGGCTCAAAGCATAGCAGATCTTCTCTATCTGTATATGAAAACAGAGAGTCTGACAAACCCTGACAACCATTCCAAGATAGGAGGAAAATCAGTCTGAGGATTAAGCACAGCTGAGAAGGAGAGAAGAGCTCTCTGTTGCTCTATACAAAGAGTTTGAGGCCTAGGTGCTTCTATGTGTCTGCAATAGCGGAACCAAAAATTCTCATGCATTACCTTTTCAATACAATTTTTCTTTTCGGCACATACAACTCAAAACATTCTAACCAATGGACTCTCATTGTATAAAAATGTATATTTAATATGTTGCAACACTATCCAATAAAATATCAATAATCATATTTTGGAAGTATGATTACCAGTGTTTTTTCCTCGGCTTTGTGCTTTTTGGTAATATGAACTTTTCTGTAATGATATGCACATATATTATTTTTCAGAAGAATTGAAATAGGACAATAATTAGAGTGATCCTAATACTTATCAGCGAAGCCAAAACATTCAGACTTTTAATTCCAGATGGCGATAATCCAAATGAGATAACCTTCAAATGGAAGCTAATTTAAAATTTAACTTTCAGAGCTAGAAATGTAAGGTTCTTAATTCCGAGAACCTCATTAGAGTTTTCAAATGTTTATTGAATTTAAAAACATCCTATTAGTTCAAGACTCATGGGCAGTGTCATCTGCCCCAGCAAAAATTGAATTTGGATGCACTGATACTGAGATAGCAACTAGTCTGTGCCGTGGTGGGAAACACTGGATTTTTGCCTTGTCCTTTTCTGACTATTTGACCTCAGAAAATCACATTAATTCTCCGAAACTTACTTATCTCAGCCAAGAAACTATGCAGTTGTGTTACCTTTTATCAATAGCCTCTCTGGTTACCATCCTATGAAAATACCTAAATTAAGTTCTGTGTTGGATCTATTCGAGGACACACAAGTAGAATCCAGCTGTCATCATAAAGTATTTGATAGAGGATGTCTGCAAACGGGTGATCAGGTGTCTGACGGTCCCCGTGAACTCAGCCTGATCAAGTATTGTGACCTACCGGTGTCTATTTGTCATACCTTACCCTCTACCCTGATGGGGATGTGGTGGGTTCTGAGTACAGCATTCAGAATCTTTTCTTTTCTTTCTTTTTTTCTTTTTTTTTTTTTTTTTGGAGCTGGGGACCGAACCCAGGGTCTTGTGCTTGCTAGGCAAGCGCTCTACCACTGAGCTAAATCCCCAACCCCCAGAATCTTTTCATAATGGAGCAATTAAGGAAGGCCTGTCCTTAAGAACGTCTACTTTTTTTGTTTCTATTTCCTTAGCTCGACAAAGGAAGTTCTGGGAAGCAGTTGTGAGTTCCGAAGGAAATGTAAAGAGAGCTCTGAATTATAACTCCTTTGCTAGTTTGCAGATGTCCTACGAGCCACAGTGAGTGTGGGTAGGGCTGCCAGGAAGGCGCGTGTTTGCAACCATGTTCACTTCTTGCTCCTGTCAAAATCATCCTCAGCAGAGAACGTGGACAGAAGCCTGTGAATAAAGATCAGTGTCCTGGAGACGGGCCAGAGCGTCCGGAGGCAGGAGCCATCTATCACTGCCACAACAGCTTCAAGGCCACAGGGAACAGGTCGAGCAAGCAAGTGCATGCCAAGTGGAGACTCTGTGCTGCTTCAGCAATATGCTTCTTCTTTATGGTGGCAGAGGTGGTGGGTGAGTACTGCCCAAGAAATCGCCTGACGACTCCACAGACTAACGAAACCTTGCATCAGGATGGGAGGAACAACTAAGGTGTTCTTTAAAAGACGTGTTTAGGATTTTCTGCATGTATAAAAAAGACAATAGGCACATAGTAGTCAACTTGGAAAATAGTAGAAAAACAAAATCTATTATCACGTCACATTTAAATGAAAGCTTCTAATAACACCATAGGTTATTTCCTACAGTAGATCTTCTGTGTCTAGCTCATGGGATTTTTCTTTTCTTTTACATTACTTGGATCATGCTGAATGCTCTTGCCTATTCTATCAAATACTGTTTAAAAATACTTTTGTGTCCAAAGAATATACTTCACTGTAATTCACATAACCATTTCTCTACTGTTAGACATTTAGGGAGATTTTTTCCTGCTTCTGCACCATATTACAACGAAGAAAATCTTAATAAAATTCTGCCTACCCTTCTGGTTATCCCTTGAAAGGGATTCTAAAAATGGAAATAATTGAAATACTTGGTTGAAAGACAAGAATATTTTTCTCATTTCTTGAATCATTCTGTCAAACCTATATCTAGACACTCCAAATGATTTGTCAGTATGGAAGCTCCTCATAAAAAATGATTTTCCATCCAACTCTTTAAAAATCTTTGTTGTGACTAGAGAGAGAGTTTGGTGGTTAAGAGCACTTGCTGTTCTTTTGGAAGACCTGAGTTCAGTTCCCAGCATCCATGTTGGGTAACTCAGAACTACCTGTAAATACAGCTCTGGAGGGTCTGAAACTCTCCTCTGAATGCCACAGGCTTGCACATGCACATGCGCACTTGCACACATGCACACGCACACATGCACACGCGCACATACACACACATAGGCACATACGAGTGAAGTCTTTGCTGATGTATATACGAGTGCTTTCGTATTCATTGCTTTAATTATTAGTTAGCATATTTCACACACTTATTAATCAGATGTGTATACTCTTACAATGTACCCCTCCCCTTCTCTCTTATTACCTTCTCAGTTGAGAATTTTGAAAATTATTTTGCTAATCTCTGGGAGCGCCTTATGTGTTGGAAGGTTAATTCTGGATTACAGTGTTTGTAACATTTTTTTTTGTTTATTGATTGCCTTTTCATTTGTGTTTTGACTTCAGAAACTTAAATTTACAGGCAGTTTAGGTTTTATACATAGGCAACTATCTTTTACTGTGAGCTTTTGTTTTAAACTTGGTAATCACCAACCACTGAGAGAATAAATATTTTTTAATGCATTTTCTTTGGGGTTTGCATGTAATTTTTAAATTAATGTAAAATTAGATGTTTTGCATTCTACAAGAACTAAAGTCCCTTTTCTAACATGTAAAATCATGGTTAGATATCCAAGATCATGGTATAATTATTTTTCCACTGATATTCAATATATGTTTATCATTCATTAGCCTTTTATAGTGGGTTTCTAAGTTTGTTCATATTGATCTGAGTTCCTATTCTATGGCAGTAACATAATTAATATAGATTTAAATATTATAGTATCTGTTATCTCTTCTATTTAGAAGAAAAGTATAATGGTTATTAATTTCTGTTTTTTAATTAAACACAAGTCTCATTCTGTTCTCATCCAATCTAATTATAATTTTATTGACATGTAAGCTAATAGGAAATTATAAACATGTATTAATAACTGAAATTTAGCGGTAGTTTTCCATTTCGGTGTTTTTCTAAGATTTTTGAGTCACAGCCACACATGCTAACATGGAAAGCTGAATTTTAATAATTTCATTTTAATAAATAAACCATGTGGTTTATAATCATCTCTTTTAGAGAACTTTTTAAGTACTTTTTTTGGTATGTATTTTAGCTTTTGTCTCATTCTTTGGTAAACTCAAAATTTCTAGTTCTTTAGTACTTTTTTTTCTCTTCTATATCTTTTTCTCAAACCATTCAACTATTGGGAAATTTTAAAATTTTTGTCAGACACTGGGCATGAGTTTGCTGTATTGGAGTTTCTCAGCTTGAAGATTTTGAAATGTAAGGTTATCTCATTTTTCTTTAACTATGTAAAAGAAAACTGTACATTATGTATTATGTACATTACATGTATGTGGGGTCATCATTACCTTCACAATTTTGTTACCCACTGTCTGTCATGCTGTTACCAGTGTCTTTGGGGCCTCCTTTCCATTCTGTTACCTAGAGGGAAGCTGATGTGAGTAGTAACAGGCAAATAGAAGAAAACAGGCTCTCCCTAGCTCCTTTTTCTATGCACTTTTTAGCTACTGGAATAATATGAGTTTCTTCTAGCTGTGAACTCTTCTCATATATAGACTTTTACAGTTTTTGAAAAGCAGATAAAACCATAGGTCTGTAAAATCCAAAACAAGCACAGCATCGATACAACACTTTACTTTGAATTAATAAGGGGAAAATACCACACAATTTCTCTACCAAGTGCTCTGTCTTTTGAGGAAAGAGATTGAAAGTTTGGTGGAGTAGCAAAATCATTTGCTGTAGGCAATAGGCAGTTCCAATCTGGAGCATCCTCTTGAAAATGTCCAATATATCACAAAAGTGCACACACAAGCACACACACAGATAGATGACATAACACATACATGTATGCACAGGCATGCATGTACATGTATGCCTACAGTATATTTAGATAAATAGATGATGTGTTATACAAATAGAAAATGTCATCCCTTCTTCCTGGCTATAATGCTTTCTAGTTCTTTGTCTTGTATTTTTGCTCCAGCTATGGCCTTCAGAACACACCAAATAGAGGTGGCAAAAGTCAGTTCCTTGGTTTGTTCCTGATTGCAGAGGAGCGCTTTCCTCTTTCAATCTGTGTAGCATGAGGCTGCGTTATTTCTACCCTCCATTTCATTCATACCTTCTTAACTATTTTCATTTTGTTTCAAAATACTTCATGTGAGATAGGCCTGGATAGCTATCCACATGCATCTCTCTTATTACTATGTATCCAAGTGTGGGAGTTCTACTCTGACTTTAAAGTCACGTGATCTCGCCAGTCAAGGAATATCACGGATACTGACTGAAACTTGCTGAGTTTTGAGCCGTGTCATCATCAAGCTGATTACTGTTCTTATCATGGCTCTTATTAGGCCACATCCATCTTTGAAAGTCTTCAGCGTTTCCTCTTTGATTGAAATGTAGTTGAGCATAAGGTTAAACGGACAAAATTATGTGTAGCTGGAAGAGGCTGGTTTGGAAGCTGCTTCTATGCTAGACCTCACTTTACTCTCCCAAATTTTGGACATCTAAGACAAAAAAAATTCTTTTTGTGAAATACTTTTGCAGATATTCCACAATCTGCCTTATAAATTAGTAACATTTTTTCTCTTGCCACATCTTTACATACTTATTCAGTTCTAACTCAAAGAGATTGTTCATTTTCTGTGAAATGATCCTATGGTGTAGGGTCTCAGGAGTTTTAGTCTTTTCATTTAAATGCCAAAGTCTCCATTCTCATCAAAGCCTTAGCTATCACTCAAGATCCCAGTCCATAGCACACCTTTTCCCTGAAGCCAAATAGAGAAATGACTATTCTCACGACCTCTTAGGGGAGTCTAGAAGGTCCTTCCTCGGGGTATGGACTCTGTGAAGTCCTCAAAGGAAAAACTAAGAGGTTCCTAAATGAACAGTGTTTTAAAAGGTTAAAACACTGAAAGTGATGTAATTATATTAAAAAAAAAAGTTAAATCAATAAATAAAGACAGCAAAAGCAACACCCAACTGCTTATCATTTTTGCCTGTGGGCTGAGAGGTAGTGACTATCAGGCTCTTCCTTCAGATATGCCTGTGGTTATGTCTCAAACAGGACAAGGAATGTTATCTACAGAGATACAGGCACAGCAGCCTAAAGGAGACAGGCACTTCTGTTCAGTTTGCTTTCACTGTCTACAGTGGCTACAAGACCTATCCTCTTGGCCTAACGGCCTGATGCTTGAGGCACCTCTGGCCTTTCTATAAAGAGGCTGAATAAAAACGTACTCTTTCCTCTAAAAATATTAATGTGGAATGCTGCAGTCCTGGTGCTTCCAGAGCCCTACCTGCCTTCCATAACCTACTTTAGTGACATCTTTGATCCTTAGACTTGGGACACACCTGTTCACTTATCCCCAGATTCATTTATAGGAGCCAATAACTTAAAACCTGCCTGTTGTTTAATTTAATTTACACTCAGTTTTTATGACTTAGACTCGAAGGAGAATACCTAAAGGAGATTGTCGAAGACACAGCTAGAATGGTAATTGGAGGTTCGGCTGGGGAACCAGGTCCTTTTGCAGAGCTTGCTTTATAACTGCTCTTTAGAGTAGGAGAGAATCAGGCCATTGGGCTGCGTTTGGGAAGATGACTGCCACAGCGTGCTGCGCAGAGTGGTAGAGGGACTGAGGAATGAAGGAGACTGGCACAGTGTGCCCACTCTTGGGCCTTTGGAGCTCACAGACTAGGACTGTTTTGTGGCTTGTAAAAATTCTTCACTGTGCAAAGGCCACAAAATGGGTCTTCTGATGCCGATAGGAACACACGTCTCTATTTGAAAAGATGAAATGAAGACACAGAGAACTCAGGAAAATAGGCCTAAGTGTGCTATTGCTGGAAGCAATTGAGAGTAGGCAGGGAGAGGTATCTGGGGTGCCATGTTCAGTGTTATAGAAGGATGGGGAAAGATGATTTTTGTTAGGCAGTGATGCAGAGCTGGAGCAGGCTGAAGAAACACACATTGGAGAGAGAGAATTTCTGCCTTACTGAGAGAGGGATGTAGCTGTGATGGGTGCTACTCACATGTTTGATTACTAGAGTTTTACTTGCTCTGTTCTGTAGTTATGGCACCTCAGTGATATGGGTCATAAAATAGTTTTGGTTTAAAAATTTTATTCTTTAAGAACCTTATATATGAGCACTGAAGCCACATCATACTGGGCCCTCCATTTCTCCATCCAATTCTTTCTATGTCTGCTACCCCAATTCGGGTCACAGATAATTTTGAGGTTCCTGCTATTGGGAAATTTTAAAAGAGGACCCTGAAAACGATGGTATGTTTTAAATAACTCGCTAAATAACTGAAGGTTTTGACACATCATATGAGATAATACAGTGTCATCCAGTGCAACAAAATGCCACTCATGAGATAGGTAACTCATTCTTACGTATGAATTAATGCATCCAATAATGTAGCCCAGTAGTGGGTACAAGACTGTCTTGATTACTTTTCCATTACTATGGTAAGACACCATGGCCAAGGCAATTTGTAGAATGAGTTTACTTGGGGTTGACAGTTTCAGAGAGTTTGAATTCATAAAATTGTGGCAAAAAAATGTCAGCATGCAAGTGGGTAATGCTGGAGCAGTGGCTGAGGGCTCACATCTTGAGACATAAGTATAAGGCAGAGGGACACAATTGGGAATGGTGTAGACTTTTGAAATCTCAAACCCCACTCCCAGTGAGTGACACGCATCTTCCAGCAAACACACACCTCCTAATCCTTCCCGAGCAGTTCCATTACCAGGCACCAAGCATTTCAATATATCAACTCAAGGGGGTATTTTCATTCAAACCACCACAAAAGCTAATGTCATCAGGTGAACCATTATTTTCTCAGCACTGCCAACACATCTCTTCCTTCATGGAAAATACCATGGGAATTTAAAGCCAATTTTTTTTTTTAAATCTGAGGGGGTCTGTGTCTAGGAGTTGCAGGCCCGGCATTCTGCTGTCAGGGCCCATGTGATCTGTTTCTAGGCTGAGAACTCGCTGTGCCTGTGCTGCTTTGCTATAAGCACATTCTGCACACATCTTGCCATGCCTAGAAATAGACCTGACAACGCTCTGCTTCATGCATTCACCATAATTCCTTCCAGCAATTACTGCTGTGTGGGTCTTTTAAATTAGTATACAAACTATTAGGTTTCATTATGATATTCAGAAACATTATTTTCTGTTTATTCCACTGTACTCTCTTCACATTCCTGCTCCTTTCCCTACTCTTCCTTCTACCTCCATATCCTCCTTTCAACTTTGTCCTGTGGGCTGTATTGCTCTCTTCCCTTTCCTCAATAATTCTTTTTCCTCATCACATGGTCTCATTCCTACCTTCATAGTTAGTGCACATTTACATCAGACCACACTTCACACTTATTTACACACACACACACACACACACACACACACACACACACACACACAGACGGTGGGGGGGGGCTAGGATCCATGTATGAGAAAGATCATGTGATATTTGTTTCTCTGAGCTTTATCGTATAATGGTTTCCAGATCGACATGCTTTTAACCATCGATGTCTTGTCCCTCCAGGTAAGCTTGTATATTTGTGACAAAGATCTCTCTCACAAACACAAATCCAAACATGGATTGACATTGCCTGAAAATCTGAAGCAGCTCTTCTTAGCCATTAAACTTTCTTTTCAATATCATTTCCCATAATTCGTAATCCTCGGATACGCACCATCTTTATTTTTACAGCAAAATGCCATATTCTTTTATTTTTCCATGTTCCTATTTATCATGAAAACCCACAATTTTCTCGCTAATTCTCAGTCCTTCTTTGAAAAGTTCCTGAATACCGCAGTGTATCAGATCTCATTCCAGGAGCAAGTCCTCTGTGCAGTGGTAGATCATCACTGAAGAAAGGATCGTAATTTGTTTATCTTTGTGTACTTTGCTCGTGCTACTATGCACAGCAAGAGCTCAATAAGTGCTGGCTGGATAGTTGAATTAATGGTCAATAATACCCCATGCTTTCAGAAGCAAACACACTTGCTACCTCTTGCAAACAGTTTGCTCTGTATCATTCAGCAGTGCCCACACTTTTCTGGATAGTTCTTATTGCTAGCTCTAATGGTTAGGAAATGATTGTGGGGTCCCAGGTCTCCACATTACCATGATTCTTCTAAAGCAAGCTCCTTTCTCAGTTGCCTCCTCACCAGCTGAGCCTGCTAAAGAATTTCTCCAGGACTTTTCTTCCCTCGACTTAGTGGGTAATTTCAGCGTGGCGCCGAGAAGCCTCATCATTCATGGCTGAAATTGCAGCATGCTGCTTATCTGCATGTAGTCATTCTCCAGGCAAGAAATAATGCATTATTAACACAGCTTTATTATCAGGACTGAGTTTGGCAGATAGAGGAACATTAGAGGATAATTGGAAGGACAGCTGATTTGTTAGCAAAATGTTGCCTTTTGGCTAATGAATCATTCTGATTTTTGCACGGACAGCTCAGTAACAAGCCTGAAGACTACTTTGCTTCAGACCATTAAACTTTGACAAACCAGTTATTAAGTACAGCTCGAGCCACCGGTCTGTGGGGATTATTGCAATTATGAGCCATCTCTGCAATTTTTTTTAATCATTAGGCAAGACAAGGTGAGTCTGATGTTGGAGGGTCTGATGACTGACGGTCTCTGCAGCTTTGTAGTACACAAGGCAATAAACAGTGGCAGGGACGACTCATCAGTCAGCACATGCTCTTTGCTGGAAAGAGGTGGGGAGAGCCATAGAGGTTAATGCTCTCAAACAAGCCGTGCTCGGGAAGAAAGGACACAACCCTCCTTTAATTTCTCTTCTGGAGGCTGGGGGGTGTTTTCAAAGGAGAGACAGAGGTGGGGAGGAGGAATGTCACCAATGCCCAGAAAATCAAGGTGGGCCCAAGTGCCTGCGTTTCTCTCCCCTGTGCTTCATCAGATTGTTCATTCTTTTGCTATCTCCACTGGATGGTGCCCCCATTTCTCCTTTCTGCTCTGTTCTCCTATTTATAACACGGATCTCCAGTGCAGCTAGGTAGTGTAATTCAGCACAAGAAAGAGCAGCAGAAAAGGCTTTGGTAAAATTACAAATGAATAAGCCTGTGAGACAGATTGCTCTGCTGATCTCCAAGTAGAAGTTCAAGTCTACAGCCTGGATTCCGAGATCCTGCGAATCCAGCCAATGCCTCTACAGCCATATGTACTTGTAGGCCTGTTCCTGAGTCTTTCATCTAGCCTAATTGAAATGCTGTCACTACTGGCCTCATAATTCATCTCTGTATATCCACAGCCTCCGAAATGACTCCCTGAACATTCAGTTTTATGTGTTTGAATTCATTTACCATTAGGGTCTCAGTTACTTTTCAGGTTGGGAAAAAATATAAGTTAATTTGAATTTAGTACCTTTTTTTTTCTTCACAAGTAGTATGAGTGAACTGTGTTTAATATGCACGAGTCCTAATTGCATTCCGAGCCTTTAACCCAGTGTGATATTGTGCATCTCACAGGTGGACATGTTGCTGGGAGTCTGGCGGTCCTCACTGATGCTGCTCATCTCTTAATTGACCTGACTAGTTTCCTGCTCAGTCTCTTTTCTTTGTGGTTATCTTCAAGGCCCCCTTCCAAGCGGCTGACATTTGGGTGGTATCGAGCAGGTAAAGTTCTCTGATTGTGCAATGGTGAATGCATAATGATACAGAGTCAGAACTTGAAAAAAAAAGGACAGTAAAGAGCAAAGCCTTGTCTAATAATTCCCTCTTGGCTAAGAGTCTGGTGCTCAGGATGAAATAACCATGCGGGAATGCGAGCTATAGACATTAATTCAGCTGACAGCAAGATTAATGGATGCACCTTCTCTCCTATGGGACAACAGGAATCTCTGTATCATGAGAGCAGCCACCCTGTCCCCAGGGTCTCTGTGTAGCAACAGCTAGGAGATGATTCTTTTGGTTACTGTACATCCTTCCAAGAAAGAATGAAGGCAGACAAACTGCCACATTCCAAATTAATGTCCAAGAGAGTAGCAGGGTTTAGTGATTGTCTCTAGGGAGTCAGGCATAAAATACGGGCTTTCTCACTCACAAGTAATCATTGCTAGAATGTGAATGCTGCCTTTGTGTCTCAGGTTGGAATTTAATGATTGTTCGGGTGGTCTTGAGATAGGACTTCATTAATTCATGAGATCTGCACTCTCCTTAGTGGGTCAGTGCTTTTATTGTGGGAGAGTGGAATTCTGGGAAGGATAAGGTCAGCATAATTTATTTCCCTTCCTCACACATACTTGCTCGCTTTTCTATCATGTTACAACGCGGCTTTGAATGTTTGCCAACTTCAAGAACCTTGGTCTTGTACTTTCCAGGATCCAGAAGTATGAGGAAAAAAAGCAACAACCCTCCTTTCATTATAAATGGCCTACTCTCCAGTATTTTGTTATAGCAGCAGGAAACGCACCCAGATAGCCCATGCAGTGATTGTTCGGCTCAGTTGAATGCTTGTTCATTTAATCATCAATAGCAATAAAGTAGACAAAATGATGACAAGAAAGAAATGGAGGGAATAAAATTCACTCTTTTGTCCTTTCTCAGTGCTGCTTCTTTCACTGTCTGCTCTTGCCTGGGTGGTAGCCAGAACTATGAGAATTGTTCAGTTTCTGGGAAGGGTTTACTCGGTGTTCTTCAACCTCCATCCCCTATCCCCACACAGGGCTTCTTTATTTCCAATCTCTGTGGTTTCTTATATCAGTTGGAGGAATTTATGTTGGAAACATAGTTACAGCTCTGGTTTCACACAGGCTGAGAAGACAAGGGGAAGGAAAGCTGATGACAACATGCAGGTAATCCTCATGGCCCACCTTCACAGGGAAAGATGCTGGTGGCTACAAACCATAGCTCATTTGCTGACAATGTAAACTACAGGTTTTAGAGGTTAGAGTACTAGGAAACTCTGTCTTCGTGCTAAGCAATTGGTCAGTACAGGTGGATTCACTTCCCTTCAACAGGGAGAGTGAAATAAACAGCTCCAGAAAGCTTGTGAGATTGAGCATAGAGAACTCTTTCTCCTGTTCTTGAACAAAGCACACCTGGAAGCCATGTGAGTTCCATTGAACTCTTCCCATTTGTCAGCACAAATTTGTACATATACTGAACACTTCCTGGTACTATTAGAGCTATTTTGTTTCTCTAGGAAGTTTCCTTTTATGATAGTCTAGACTCAGAACCTTACATCTTTGCTTAGACAGTATGCCCTTGACCATAAAAATGTACAATCCCTAATATTCTAAAAGACCAAGCATGTTCAATAAAACTTTCTGCTATTAGGTAAAATATTTTGAAATACAGAGTATGATGTAAATATTGGGAACTTTAAATGTGGCTAGGATGACTTAATAACAATATTTTTGATTCTATCTAATTAAATGGCTACACAGTATTGTTGGCTACCATATGAAATGGTACCATAGACATAGGTGGGCCCTGTGAATCCACAGCCCAATCTGAGCAATCCACCAGCCCTTCTTTGGAAACCATGTAGCATCATGGTACCACTTACCCATGTTTCCTCATGTGTTTCTGTTCTAACTGGTTGCTTTTGGTTTCCTGACCAATGTTTGGATCTGACTGTTGATCTTTGAGCTTGGTATGAGGGCTTTATTGTCCCAGCCCCTGTCTCCATATTTCTAAACATGGGCTTAGGGTGGGACATGCTAAACTTGAATATCCCAATTTAGATCTGTTTCTGGCTAAGCAGAATTTTTTAAGGTCGATTCTCATTAATTTTGGCAAAAGAAGTTTTAAACAATCTGACTGATTAAGTAATAATTCTTGAGAGGTTATTTAATGTTCCATTAGTTTTCCTGAGTTGCTTAAACAGCATGGTGCCAACTGGACAGCTCGGAGACATTTGGTGCCTTAGAGATCTAGAGAAACAAAAGTGTGTGATAAAGATATGAGCAAGGTTGGTTTCTTCTGACATAGGTCAATGAAAACCTGTCCCATACCTCTCTGTCAGTCATTTGGGGACAGTCTTTGTTGTTCCTTGGCTTAAATATCTCTGCTCTAATTTTTATATTTTCCTGTACTCTCTCTCTATACAGAACTATTTCCACATTTCCCTTTAGAAGAAGCCAACAAGCCATATTTGAATATAGGAATACCTTATACCAAATGACTGCATCTTAACCAGTCATGTGGAAATACCTGGTTTTCAAGCAAGGTGACAATATGAATTACTGATGAATAGCATTTTTACATATAGATCTTTGAGGGACAGAATTCAAGCCACAACCCATGCCAATTAGTATTCATAAGCTATTTTAAAAGTCTATCTGATAATTAAGAAACTCTTATTGTATAAAGCCACATAACATATGGATCTGATACTTATAGTCAAGTCCTAAATATCTGCACCAGCACTTCCTATTATGTAAAAATGTTCCACGGATGGACTATGTTTTGAGTGTTGCATGGACAATAACCACATTCACATTCTATTATGCATGAAACATAAAGTAGAACATCAAACTTCCAATTTTATGGATAATTTTATTTAGGAAGAAGCTAAGCATAAGTGAGCTCATCTGAGAAAAATATGAAATGACTGAGATAAGTAGCCCTTGAATATAGCAAAAACATGAAGGTTATATATAAATGAATAAAGTTAGAGGAGCAATAGCCACATGGTGGGTTATAGTACATAATTCTGCTTTAACAAGTTCTAATACATAATAATAATGTAAAGGGAGTGTCATAGTTGGTGTTAATTGTCTTGATACAGTTACATGAAAAGAAACTCCCAACTAAGGGATTGCTCAGATCCGATTAGCCAGTGGGCATTTCTGTGGAAAGTAGTCTTGCTTGCTCTAGGAGGGCCCTACCTAATGTGGGTGGCACCACTCCCTAGGCTTGTGGACTTGTGCTGCATAAGAAGTCTGGTCAAACATAAGCCATCAATCAGCATTCATCAATGGTTTCTTGTTCAAGTTCTTGTTTGAGTTCTGGACTTGACTCCCCTCCACAATAGATGGTGGCCTGGAAGTTCAGCCAAATAAACCCCTTCCTCTCCTAGGTTGGTGTTTGCCACAGTACAAGTATTATACCATGGCAGGGAAGGGAATAGAGAATAGTGTAGTGGAATTTGCCTGACCAGCAGCTTGGGGGATCTCCCTAGGCCCTTGTGGGTTTTTAAAATCTATCTGCAAGATTGAGTGAAAGAACAAGGTGAGGCATTAAGGAATGTTGATGTGAGCCGAAGTACTTTCTTTCTTAAACAAGCACATTGAGATCTCCCTTCTCTTCAAATATTAATGCAAATGTTTCCATTTTGATGTTTCTTTTCCTCGTGGTTGCTCTTAAAGAGCAGTTGGGCGCCTAGAAGCCCTTGAGTCTGCCTCTGTGTTTACAATATGTCGGCTTGGCAAATGAAACCCATTTTCGTAAAGTACACTCCGATGCTTTCCTTTTTTTACTAGCTTATTCCTCTAAAGGTGCCAGTGCTGGCAAGTTGTAAATGTTTTATGGTGAAATTAAGAGTTTCTAAACACATTTTACTCGTCGCATCTCATTATTTCATCCCCTCCCCTAATAAGTTTTCATCATTTGAGCACCTGTGTAAATTAAAATCCCCAAGGAGAACAGGGAGGGCAGGCAGTAATTAATATGTTCCAAAAATCTGCTGAAAATTGCCCAGTAATAGGGAGCCTAATGAATTCTGATGCTCCTGTTTTATGGATGCAATGCTAAAGTGCATCATCTCAGTTCTCAAATCCATTCATACTTCTGCTTCATGAATCACTGAAAGAAAACACTGTGAGGCCATTCTCATGGGCGGTGGGAGGAGGTATGAGATCAAAGAGTCTATGACTCTTGCGTGGGGAGTGGGGGATGCAAAGGTGATATTCATGGTGCTTTCTGTGAATTTGACTCCCAGAGATCCTCGGTGCCCTGCTGTCTGTCCTTTGCATCTGGGTGGTGACTGGTGTGCTGGTGTACCTTGCCTGTGAGCGCCTCTTGTATCCTGATTACCAGATCCAAGCAGGCATCATGATCACTGTTTCAGGCTGTGCAGTGGCAGCCAACATTGTGTAAGTCATACCATGCTGATTGTCTGTTTGACTTGTCTCCACTCTTATGTAGAGAAAGATTTAGAAATAAATCCCATGTCGAGAAGATGCTAACGTTCTGACATGGTATTTGAGTGCCACTATGACAGAAAATAATGTTGGTCACTAAAGATTAAGTAGTTTTAAAACATTGCTTCTAGTAGTTATCATGTTTGAAAGTTTGCAACATGCCAGAGACTGGAAAAGGATCTTGTGATATACATATCAAACTGAATTTTTATAGTCTTCCGAACCCACAGAGTATGTAAAGGAAACTCAGCTATGTTAAACAAGTAGGAAGGAATTAGGATTCAAAATCTAGATGCACGGGTTTGGAATCAAGCTTCCATCCACTCTGCTTTCTTGTGTGTGTTAATGTCTTCATGTAATGTGGCTTCCAAATGGTTCAATGTTTGTTAGGTAAGTAGACAATGAGTTCTCAGACTGTTGAGTTGACAGAGACCTTGGAAATTATGTACTTTGTCTGCATTTAAGTTAGCTTTTGCAGTATCTTCATAAAGCAATCTTTGGCTTTGTGTATTCAACCAAACCAAAAATGGTTCACATCAAATTCAATCTTTGTAACATGCTACTGCATGAAAAGCTGTTTTCCACAAGTGCCTCCAGAAGGAATTCAGTCCTTCAAGTCTACTTTGGACATGTTACCTCAGAACTGTAAGATAATGAATTCATGTTGATTTAAGCTCCCAAAGAATTGTGATACTTTATTAATGGAGTAAAATGAAAATCATTTACAGATTGAGCATCCTTGATGCACAACCTAAACTGACCTGAAACCTGGGACTTTGGGATGTGTTCTATGCTCAAAATTCTGGACCTTGGAGTGTTTTGAACATTTTGAATAGTCAAATTAGGGATATTTAACTCGCAAATTTTATGTAAAAATTCACACATCATCATCATCATCTTAAAATAAAACAAGTTAAAGAATGAGTGACAATGTGATGAACATAAATAACAGATCCAGAGACTCTATTTCACACACACACACACACACACACACACACACACACACACACACACCACCTTCTTCCTCTTCTTCTTCTTCTTCTTCTTCTTCTTCTTCTTCTTCTTCTTCTTCTTCTTCTTCTTCTTCTTCTTCTTTTTCTTCCAGTCTTCCAGTCTTCCAGTACAAACTGATACATTTTATAAGGTAGATTTGACCTCAAAGACTCGAAGTGGTTGAAGAAATAAAATGGTACTGACAGTTTTTATGCATCCTCAGGCTATTGGAGGAGTATTCCATTTAGACACCTCTATTTTCAACCCATAGTTTGTACCCAAAATATCTGAGCTGAAAATATTTGATGATCTACTGTCATCGACTAAATCCTACGTGCTATGAGTTAACTTGAAATGATGCTTCAAATGGAAAAAGAATCCAGACAGATAAATGTAAACCTATCTTTTTTAGGAGATACTCAGATGTGTTCTGATCACTGTGTGTGTGTGTGTGTGTGTGTGTGTGTGTGTGTGTGTGTGCGCGTGTATGTGTGTGTGTGAAATAATACCGTCTTTTAGAAGAAGAGTATGTCCTAAAGTCAGTAGAAAGAATGAAAGTATTCATGTTTTCCAAAGAGTCATATGTTATGTGGGTTTTGCTAATACTATGCAAAGGTAGTGTATCAACCAAGCCAATTACTCCATTAATTTGGGGGACCTTATGTATGGATCTTGATCTTCACAATAGATCCCATCTAGGTTTTCTTTTTACTGCATTGTTTTTGAATATTGACCTGACAACTGCAAGTAGTTTTCATATTTATAAAGACAGCTAACTGTTTGCTCTGCCTTCCGCAAGCAAGCAAACAGATGGTTATTTGTAGATAGAGGTGACTAGAATGTTTACTCTGGGAACTGAGAATGTGGGTTTCAAGTGCTGTTAGATACTGTGCTGTGGGAATATACAGAGATTTTAGAACTGAAATTTGGGGGAAAATATACTCTTTGGGAACCTGAAAACTAGAACAGAAAGTTCTAATAACAACTGTGAAGAGAACCTTCAATAAAAGTTGTAGATAGAGCTCTGAAGTGAAGATATTTCTGCTTAATTTATGAATTCAGCACAGTTGCTATATGTGTAAACTAGACTCCTCTGCTGGTCAAGTATAATGATAATTTTTAATAGGTATGAATATAAATGTGTGTGTGTAATCCTCTCTAGCCTTGCCCCAAATGTATGCTAGGGAGCTATGTCCAATTTGTGGTATAAATATTTAACTGTGCCTAAATATGTGCTCCTCATCATCTTAAAATAAAACAAGTCAAAGAAGGAGTGACAATGTGATGAATATGAATAGCAGATCCAGAGGCTCTATTTACAGCCAGCCTGTCTGGGGCATGTGGGATGGTAACCGGTAGTTAACAGTGAATTCCTACCTAAATACTGACAATCTGAAAACTGCATTATGGAATGATCGAATCTTGGTGGGTAGCTGTGATTCTGCTTCAGTGATGGCCTGAGATTTAACAGATACATTACATGTATATGATGTGTTTCCTTCTGTCAGTTTGCTTGTAAGATGCATGCTTAACTTTGCAATATGTTGTTTTATACATATACCTATATATATATATATTCTTTATACTATATCAGATGATTTCAGTCTCTGTATAGATAAGTATATATGCAGACACAGTATTCTTTGCATTGGCCATTAGAAAATTATTCAGATTTTAAATTATTCAGATTCAAATTAAAGATTCCAGGTTTGGGAGCAGAACGGTGAGCTCTATGCAAGCTGCCAAGGGAGATAAACAGTCAAGAGTCCAAGCAGGCTTTAAGCCTATATAAACCACAGTGACAAGATATACTCATGGTTGCAGTAGTGGAATTTACATATTTGGGATAAGCAACAGTCATCTAATTGGAACAATGTTTGATTTTCATGAAAGCAGTAATACTCATTTTTACCATGGGACAAAATAGCATTATGTTGGTAAATTCTCCAGAAAAAGGGTGTGTACTTTTGAAATATTTCCTTTTGAGGGTTTTGAAAAGTTCTAAGATATATTCAGACGTAAGTTCAACATAGTGTACCTTAATTTAATTACCTGACAGTTTGAGTAATAAATGCTACTGATGACTCCTCCATTACATTGTTTAGGCTTATTCTGAGTCAGGAACATTTCTATCTCTTTCAGACTAACTCTGATTTTGCACCAACGGCATCTTGGCCACAACCACAAGGATGCACAAGCTAATGCCAGCGTTCGAGCGGCCTTTGTGCATGCCCTGGGGGATGTGTTTCAGAGCACCAGTGTGCTAATTAGTGCTCTCATTATCTACTTTAAGGTGAGTGTTTTAGTAATCACAGCGATGCTCTGGATGAAGCAGCATCGAAACTAAGACTGGAACACCACAATACTAGCAGCCCGCGTTCACTTGCTCAAACCACTTTACAGAGCCGAAGCTAACAATCCTGAAGCCTCAGTCTCTCCTGGATCCCAAAGTGCTGTTTGTTTTCATCTGTTGGGCTTTGAATCTTTCAAGATCCTTTTGGTATGGTGTTAAGATGTAAACCAATGAAACCATGAACACACTGGCTTTCTTCAGATGTAAGCAATGGAAGGGATATCTGTCTGATCTAAATTATATTGTTGGTTGAAATTTATGGAATGAACTCAGAGACACAAATCAAGGTTGAGATTGGGCACATTTTGTATCTATCTACAGATATCATGCTGAAATAAATGTCTGATCAAGTATTTTATCTGTTCTTATTATCAATGCCAAAAGTCATATTTCTTAAAGATTTATTCATGTTTGTTTTAATAGTTATGTCCAGTACTGTGTCTCTGAGTAAGTATGTGCCTGAGTGCAGGCATCCACAGAGGTCAGAGGAGTTGGAGGCCCTGGAGCTGGAGTTATTAGTGGTCTAATGTGAACGCTGAGAATTGAGTTCAGGTTCTCTGCAAGAGCAGCATCTGCTCGTAATCACTGAGATATCCTCTCCAGCCCTCTGGGAATCATATTTCTGGGGGAAGGAATTCAATTCACCATGTTTGTGACTTGTGCCTACTGCTTGGTTAGGGGAAGGGTAGAGCACTTGATCCATGGGCCTGCTGACATTGTTTTCAGTGTGGGAGGAGCTTCTGTTACCCCAAAGCAGAATTCAGGGCAAAATGAGAATTGAGAAGGCTCTCTCTTTCTAAACATGCAAGTACTCCTTGATAGAGATGTGTGTTTGGGACAGAGTGAGCGGGGGCAAAATAATAGTCTTTGGCTCTGCCACTTTATGTCATGCTACTATAATTACCCAATGTGGAGAGAACAGTATTCTTTCCTAAAGTATGAAATCATAAGTAAAAGGGAAAGATAAAGGGAAAGATATCTGAACACAGATGGGGTGGAATGCATGTTAAAAGCTTGAAGTTGGTAAATAAATAAAAAAAATTTTTAAAGTGAAATAAAAGCTTTAGGTTAAAGACAGTTTAAAATCATAAAGATTAATAGTTTGAATTTACCAGAGCAGATGGTGAAAACCAATGAAACAAAGTCTTCTTAATATAGCAGGGGCTGTGTAACTATGAACTCAAATATATTCGGCAGCATGCACAGGTCTGGTCCTGACGCAGCCTTAGTACTGAGATGGGGAGTGGACAGAAGGCCCATCCCCAGCATAGAAGCTATTTCCAATTTATAACTGCTCACAAGTGAAAAATTAGTTATTCTAATCTGTTATTCTTCAACGGAGTCTCATTGGCTATACAAACCATACTTGAGGGCAGGCTCCATGCTCATCAGTAAGTGCCGAAACAGAATGACATCAATGGTATTTTAAAGGTTCTCTGTTTCTTAATGCTTTTGTCTTTTTAAACCTTACATGTACTTTATAGCTTCCAACTTTGTGTTTTTCTGAGTTTTTTGTGTGTTTGTGTGTATGTGTGTGTCTCCCTATTTGTGCTTTTAAGCTTTTTCTTCTGTTTGTTTTGTCCAATTCCTCCTCCTCCTCCTCCTCCTCCTCCTCCTCCTCCTCCTCCTCCTCCTCCTCCTCCTCTTCTTCTTCTTCTTCTTCTTCTTCTTCTTCTTCTTCTTCTTCTTCTTCTTCTTCTTCCTCGTAAGAGTAGTAATAGTAGTAGTAGTAGTGGTGGTGGTGGTGGTGGTGGTGGTCTATATCCTAATGAGAGAAAGAAAGGGTATGGGATTTGGGTGAGTGGAGAAGTGGGGACAATCTGTGAAGAGTCCAGGGAGGGGAAACTATAATCAGAATACATTGCATTAAACAATCTATTTAAATAAAAAAGGAATGAGACTTTGTAATGAATCCTTAATAGACCACTTACTTCCACTAATCTAAAAAGCTAAGAATGTCATCACATTACATCACATAGCAACTGAAATCTGTAGCAGACTTTTCCCGGTTTTGCTGCAGCCTGCCTATCCATGGCATCCACAATACGTTTGGCAAGGAAATTGATTTATGACTTTCTTTGCTGTGTAACAAATAAAATCCATGTAACACCTTAAAAAAAAAAAACAACTCCAGTCGCTGCACGCACAAAGGTTAGGTTGAGGGTACATTTCCTAAAGAAAGTAGAGAATGGACTTTTCTGTGCCACTGAGCTTCATCATAATCAGAATAGTACATATTTCCCTGTACTTTCAAGGTTATCAATCAGCAGGAGTAGGGGAGAGGGAGGGGGGAGAGAGAGGGAGAGAGAGAGGGAGAGAGAGAGAGAGAGAGAGAGAGAGAGAGAGAGAGAGAGAGAGAGAGAGATGGTTTTTGCTTTAAAAACGGAAATAAATGATACTCTTTTTCCTCCCTCATCATAGTTAAGGTGAAAAGTATTGGCTAGTGGGACTGTCTTTTCACACATTTTCAAGACCAATGTGTTCTCATAATAACTATAAATCAAGTAATTTTTAGAGAATACTTAAGAATTATTTCAGTTTAATCCCTGGGTTATCAGAAACATGTTTCCTGATGCCATCCATTCCTTACTCACTGTAATTTAAAACTTGCCTGACTGGGTCCCCAGAAAAAGCATCCTGCTGTTGAATTGAATGGTCAGGAAGGTCAATGGGTGGTGGAGGAAGAAGGATTCAGAGAGTGTTACTTCTTTTCTCAACTGGGTTTCTTGATGGGAAATTTGACCTCAGTTAACCGAGGCTGCTGTGTTTTCCAGCCCGACTACAAAATGGCTGATCCAGTGTGCACATTTATCTCTTCCGTCTTGGCTTTGGCCAGCACCGTCATGATCTTAAAAGACTTCTCCATCTTACTCATGGAAGGTAGGGCCGTTTTCATCGGTAACTTCAGCATTGATGCTTCTGCCCTTTGCTCATAAAAGGGGTGACTGCAAGGCATATTCTCCATTAATTTGTATCTGCATTATAGAAGGAAATTAGAGTGATAAGGATTATTAATGCTTGATTTCTGCCTCTGTAGAACAAATAGAAACCACACATGCACACATGCACACATGCATGCACACACGCACGCACACAAACATGCATGCACACACACATGCACACACGCACGATGTTTGATTTCTGCCTATATGAAACAAATAGAAACCACACATGCATACACACACATTGCTAAATTTTACCTTGCAATGTAAAGATACCAAATATAAGCACTGAAAGCAACGTTAGAGGGAAATATTGCAAAAGTATTCTGGATACAGAGGAAATATCAAGGAAAGAGAAGAAGCATCTTTGTGTTAGGCAGCAATATAATTGAACATTTAGGTCTCATGGGTCTCAAAGTACAAGGACACTGGCGTGACATTTATCCATCCAGCAAGTGCTTGCAGAACCCTGCTAGATCATGTCCTTAAACTTGGACTAAGTTGAGCAAAGCAGTGATTCAGTGGTGGAAACTCTCCTAATAAAGGGAGTTATATTTGAGTGAAAGAATAGGGCAGTAAGTGCTACAGAGAGTGGTGGGATTGTAACATGGCTGGAGAGGAGGGCCAGTGAGCAGCTGTGGATGTGACCTTCTAAGCTCATTCTGAGCCTAGGGTAGGACCTTTTACATATGAACCTCATTGCCCGTAGACAGTGTGGCCCCAACTATTCTGCTTTGCCTGACTAGCCCCCGTGGTTCTTCCCATCAATCAGGAAAAGACAGCAGAAGTAACTCTCACTGTCAAGACAGTAGCTCTTATGACTAAAGCTTACTCGGCGTGTCTCCACCCTGCATTCTGTAGCTTGGTACTTTGTTTTCGTTTGGCATCACACAATTGAAAAACTGCAGTATTCTGAGATTCCCAGACTGCATAACTGTTGTTAGGTGTGATTGACATACATTCTGAGACTACTTCAACCTCAAAGAACAGGTAGTAGTCAGGTACAGTAGCAAATGCCTGTAAGCTCAGCAACTGAGAGATAGAGGCAGGAGGATTGTTGTAAGTTCAAGGGACTATATTCTACATTCAGGCCATTCAGGGTTATGTAGTGAGAACCTACCAAAAATAAATTATAAAAATTAAAAAAACAAGCTAATTTACCACCGGTTTTCCCATCTTTTCACTACATGATTTATTAAAAAAGAATAGTAACTCAAATTATTATAGTCTGTGACCCAGACCTGGGCATCTAACATAATGGGCAATTAACAAACCAAGTGAATTATCATTGCAACGTTAGCATGCCCTCTTAGCACAGTCCCTGGAGTGACCACTGAATATCAACCTTTCATAGCATTGTAATTCATAAAAAACAGACTTGTTCCACTTGCTCCCCACACCATTCATGATCTATGAATTGCTCATATTGGTCACATTTTACTCTGCATGCAATGCAGGTCACAGAAGCATCACAATTTGAGAAAATTCACAGTAATTATAGTCAGAATGCAAACTCAAGATTTATGATAGCAAACCCCATGCTGTTTCATTATGCTTTGTAGAGCATGTGCAAAGATAATTAGGCAAAACACTTTTAGTATAATAACATCTTCAGGATGATTACTGTTGCTAGATGTTGCTGAGTAAATTCTGTGAGTATTTTGTCTGTTGACTTGAGACTCCTCAGTCTCAAAGCCTTTGGCAGAGGCAGCTTTTTAAACATTTGAAGTACAAAACCAAAGAAAGGCACTGGGTGCAAGTTGGTGCTCTGCTGAGGCCTCTGCAGGCCACTTAGCCTTCGTGGTGAGGACATTTAGGTAAGTAACAAGAGGGTCATACTTTTTCTTGGTCAGGTGTTCCAAAGGGCCTGAGTTACAACAGTGTGAAAGAACTCCTCCTCACAGTCGATGGCGTGATCTCCGTGCACAATCTACACATCTGGTCGCTGACAGTGAACCAAGTGATTCTCTCTGTTCATGTTGCTACAGGTCAGTGAGTTTTGTAAACACCCAGGCAAGAGTCACTCCTTCGCCTGAAAAGCCAGTCATTTCTCTTCCTTTTACAGCAGCCCCCACTATCCATTGTCTGTCAGGACAACTGTAAAATGTGTTGCTCTACTCAGCACCTCTGAAAACCAACCCACTTATCAATGTTGTCATAGCAACAATGATCCCAATTGCATCCTCTGAGCTGATTATATAGAGTGGAGAGACAGAGCAAAGGGCTAAAATGTCTCTTACTTCAAGTCCTCTGCTTCAGAAAAAAAAATGACTTTGCCTATTTTCCTGGATACCCCCTTAGTCTAAATAATAGGAGTGAATTAGACAGCAAAGCATCTCCATGGGTTGTCTCTTGTGTAAATGACACTTTTCTGACCCCAAAGAAGGAAGAAGGGAGATGGAGGCTTAGCTTTGAAATTCCAACAAGCTAACATGTGTTAAAATATGGTCAGATGTCATGTGACCGTGCAAGACACTTCACAGAATAGACTCAAACCTGCTTTCTTGTAGTAGAAGGGGAGTGTGCCCATCGTAAGTTTTCAGACTGGGAGAAATGGGAGGCAGGAGGTTTTGCTTCCTCTTGAGAAAAACCTCATGCCACAGATAGTAATTAGGTTGTTAAAAATGACTCGAGACGTTACTTAGAGACAAGGGCTTGGAAAGTCAGTGACATTCCCTCAAAGGCTGTCCTTCATCAAATGTCTTCATTTTCTCCAAGGGTCTCAGATATGACTTCCAGAAATTTACAGCGTCTTCTGTCCAAATATTTCACTATCAGTGTAAGAATATAGTAAACAATCGGGTAACCATGTGGGGACTTTGCAGCCTCCTGATATTATTTAAGACAGAAAAAAGAATGACAGTGAGGGCGGATGCTCTAGGGAAAGTCTGTGGGGAGCTCTAAACGCTTCCCGGTTTCTGCCACTTGTCTTGATATAAATTCTAATTAAATCCAAGATCGGCAAGAGGGAGATCCCTGGGGACTAGTGAGCAGGGCCCAATAAGACACAGGAACTCAGTCTGGTTCCACTGCTTTTTCAAGTCTTGTCTCTCCTTCCATAAGGAGCTCCTACCAGTGCCACACTACAGAGGTAACTGTGTAGGAAAAAGTACCCACAGTAAACGGTACCTTGCTATGCTAGGATGCACTGTTTGTGTGAACAGCAGTGAGTTTTCGAGTCAATGGCTTCTTTTGAGGGCTCTGCCCTTTCTCCACCCTTCAGGCACCAAACCCTTGGTGAAATCTGCTTCTGTTTCAACATGCTTACATGTTGCATGTTGCGAGCACGTGTTTGTATGTGTGTGGGGGGAGGGAGAGGTCAGGAATACGTTTTCACATTATCTGTGTTAATCTTCCCGTGGTTCTTTATCAACAGCTGCGAGCCAGGACAGCCAGTCTGTGCGGACAGGAATTGCTTGCGCTCTCAGCAGTAGCTTTGATCTGCACTCTCTTACCATTCAGATCGAATCTGCGGCAGATCAGGACCCCAGCTGCCTTCTCTGTGAAGACCCACAGGACTAGCTCGCTCACGCTGTCAGCTTCCAGTGTTTCCTAGGCCATGATAAACTGCAGCAAAGTCTCTGCAATGCACAATTAAGCAACCAGCAGAACAGATTTGAGAAAATCATGACAATGCACTGTGCACGCTCTTCCATTGTGTTTGTCTCCATCCACCATGAATGAGGATGCATGGGCTTCATCAGCGTCTTGGATTACATACTTAATCAGTAGTCGTGCTCAATGATAGTATACATAGATTATTCCTAACTGGGGTTGAAATAGCAGATGTTGGCCACCATAGGTAATGAATGACTCACTTCCCTACAGTAGTGGGTACAGCTGAATTCAGGAATGCCTTTGTAGGGATCCACAGCAGGAGAAACAAATATTTGAAGAGGATCTCGAGGCTTGGGGATTTGACTCTTGTGCCATCCTCAGTGAAATCTCCATTATTTGTGAAACAGTGAACCCCCCTTTTTATCTTGCATGTAAATTACGCTGTGAAGGATTGAATTATACTTTAATGCTATGTGCAAAGGGTATGGAAAGTGGGAAAAATTTCTGAAATTGCTAACTTTTGAATGTTTTCATAAAGTAGAATTTAATAATGGAAGAAAACGAGGAGATGGCTTTTCTCCAGGTCACACACAAGGAAATTTAGTTTAAGAATTAAGATAACTCTCAAATTTTGCACACTATTCATGAATCACCATCATTCAATTGCTGTACTTTATTTCCCAACAAAATAACTTTTAGAATGTCAACTTATTACTATTTTTACTAGGTAGACAGAACATAAAAATCAAAGAGGATCAGTAATTTTTAAAGTGTCATTTAGTCACAATTTTGATGCTAGACTTGGGAAGAGGGCAGGGGAAGAGCTTTTTTTATTTCTGTAACTGAATTATACTGGGTCATTAAAAAGGAAACAGAACTTTATATAGCTCATGGCTCTGAAGGCTGGGAGTCTGTATGCGAGTGGCTGCTGCATGGGATGGTAATGGATGTGTGTAGAATCCCTAGGCAGAGCAGAGCATCATACGATGACAGGGACAAACATCTTGGCTTGCTTTTCTTCTTCATATAAAGCCACATTTTCACTGAATTAGGTCTCTGTGTTTGTGTTCCTTTTGAACATTACCTCCCAGTGGTTTTATCCGCCCAAACCCAGGTTTCTAGTCTCTCAAGAGTCCACCAGGGGCATTAAATTTCAACATTAGTTTTAGTGGGGTTGTTTAAACTGTTATCAGTGGACGGAGGTAACGTTAACACCGGCACAAATCGTGCTATTTTTCTTGGGTTGGGGAGACATACACTATAGAGATAAAAACAACTGAGAAGTACTTTAAGAACTAGCCAATAATCTGAAGTAAGAGAGGCTGTGAGACTAAGGCAGGTCCATGAAGAATTTCTCAAAGAAAACCAAATTTGAAGGGAACAACAACAATAACAACAACAAATGTGTGTTAGCCAGATGGAATGTAGGAGGAGCCAGGATGGAATGTAGGAGGAGCCAGGATGGAATGTAGGAGGAGCCAGGATGGAATGTAGGAGGAGCCAGATGGAATGTAGGAGAAGGCAGGATGGAATGTAGGAGGAGCCAGGATGGAATGTAGGAGGAGCCAGGATGGAATGTAGGAGGAGCCAGGATGGAATGTAGGAGGAGCCAGGATGGAATGTAGGAGGAGCCAGGATGGAATGTAGGAGGAGCCAGGATGGAATGTAGGAGGAGCCAGGATGGAATGTAGGAGGAGGCAGGATGGGATGTAGGAGGAGCCAGGATCTATAAGAACCAAACCAGGTTGAAATCCATGCCACAAGAAGGTGCCCGCCTTTGACACTGCCTGGTCAGGGCAGGCTGGATAGCCCACAGACTTAAGATAGAACTAAACATGACTGGCAAATAAAAAAAGTCCTCGATGAAATGAAAACACACGGTTGCCACCCACATTAGAATAAAAACTAAACTCAGCATGTGTTGGTCCATTGCTTTAGTGAGCAGATCACCCTCTTGATCAAGAGTAAAGTTTTGCCTTGTTGCAAGAAACTTGATTGAAATGGTGGACTCTTTCTTTGCAAACTCAAACATATTTCTAACAGTATTATTCCTATTTGGGTCTGAATCACTCTTTGTTATGGGGAACACTGTCCTTTCCTTGACAGTATATTTAGTAGGATCTCCAGGGCCTAGTAGTTTACTAATTGTGGTTGTAATGCACACACACACACACACACACACACACACACACACGTGCAGGGAAGGTAGATTTACAGACTATGAAGGGAAGTAGAGGTTGTGAGGATTTGGAGTTTGCATGATTACCTTTGAACAAGAAACCAAGATTCACAAATGGAACTTGAGGGTGTCTTCATGTTGGGTCCAGTACTGTCTACTTATTTTCCAGATCCTTCATTAAACAGGCAGGACATTTAATAAGATTAATCTGAAACTAGAGAATTCATTGGGCTAACTTTAAATAGTATGCCAAGTTATGGCATACCAAATTCAGAGAAACTTGCTCATATATCTTTCTCTCTCTACTTCCCTTAGTACATGAAGTAGGCGGAGTATGTCTCTGTGGGTCAGCCCCAGGCTTGGTTGACTCCATTTTGTTCCAACTATGATGAGCACAGGACTGAGGGCTGAGCAGATAGGAACAGGTTCTTGGCAAATATGGCTACCCATCTCTCTCTCTCTCTCTCTCTCTCTCTCTCTCTCTCTCTCTCTCTCTCTCTCTTCTTCATTTTCACAGGGAGATTGAATAAGCTTGTTTCAAGACTTAAGCTTAAACTACAGAAAAAAATAGATGGCTTAATTAATATTCTAGCCCCCAAACATTTCTTTGAATTACTGGACTCAAATATTAATCCAGCAGTATTTTGATTTGTACTCTGTTATTTATAGGTCTTCTTTTAGACCCTCTTCTGGGAAGGACAACTGGCAATACACGTCTATATCACTCAAAGTTCTTGACTGTATAATATCATATTATTCTAAACGTTGGTGCTTACCTCTAATAAGGAGAGGAAAAAAATTCTACTTGAATATGTTAATTATAAAGTTATAAACTGGCAGAATATTGGTTGCAGTCCTTAAAATAGACTTTTTTTTTCTAGTCTGAAATTGGACATGCATACAAATATACAAAACTCTTTTCAAGATTATTATTCCTTTATCATCTCTTGACAATACTTTTTTTTTTAGTTTTAAATTCTAGCCTATCACAGTGTTTATATCATGGGACCCACCAAAGAATGTGCTTGTAGGAACCCAGAGATCTCTAAGAAGAACACATAAAAAGATTCAAAGTTTTTGAATTAAATTTTTAAATAATAAATCCTAGCAGGGGCAGGGATCACTACATGCCTCAATGGTTTATCTTCCTGAAGGAAAGAGACACACACAGACTTTATATTTGAACATGTTTTAAGCAGCTCAAGAGCTGGGTCATTGCCTACCTCCACACCATTAATCCTGAGTTACTACTTGCTGATTCTAAATTCTATCTTGGCTGATCTAGGGCCACGATCTCCCTGCTTCTTCACATGGCAGTCATGCCTCTCTGCCCTGCACTCCTCTCAGGCAAGGTATCTATTGTCTCCTCCATACTCTCTTGGCAGGGATGTGGTTCTCCTTCCTCTTCCTCAAGGTCCCAAACCCAAAAATTCCTAAAACCCTGCCTCTGTCTGTACTTCCCAGGTATTGGCTGTTGGCATTTTTATTTACCAATCAGAACCAACTGGGGGCAGGGTCCTTGAAGTTCTGTGCAAACTTGTAAACAGATTGTTTTAGGGAATGTAATTACTATTCGTAATACAAGCAGCTGCACAAAGTTGACTCTCCAAGTCATTGACATGATAATTAACCTAAACGGAGTAATGGAGATAGAATGACTTTATTGATTCCACAGGTACTACATGAGCACTTACTTTGTGTGCTAGACAATGGGGTTATAAAGAATAATTAGGCATAGTATATTCTTCTAAGCCACGGTGATAACTCACACTTCCTCTGGTAATTTAATTAAAGTAAAAGTGTTCAGGCCAGTGTCTGGGAAATCACAAGTCAGAGGCCAATTTAAATGGTTTGCACGTTTGTGTAAATTACCCTGAGAACACTAAAGAAGAGACACAAACTGGAAGAACTTTAAACATAAACTGAAAGGTACCAAGAGGCGAGTCAGACATGTGCTTAGATAGCTATAGCGGCAGTTCGCATTACAGGATGAAGCAAGGCATGAAGCGGAATGGTGAGAGTTGCTGAGGGCGCATCAGACTTTATGCTATTATCACGGTGATGTCGTTCTGGACCTTGCATTTTATAGTGGGGTTCCAAGCAGATCAGATAGGAATAGTCGTTCTAGGCAAAAGCACACAAGTGAGCAAAGCACACTTGTATTTCTCTGCCAGTCTTTAGTATAAAGCAATGAGCATGTGGGAGAGGCCTTTTTCAATTCTATGGTTTTTAATGCCATATACTTTTACAGCTCTGGCGTTATTAGTACATAGAGAATATCACTCCAGTCTTAGGCAGTCTTTATATCATCGCCAGTCTCCATCCAGCAGGATGCTAGAAACCTCGACGGCCTTAATGACTCTGAGGCTAGAGGTGGGTCTCACCACTGCGTTTTCATTTATATTTGTATTTCTCTGGAATTGTGAAGGCCAAGAACACATTGACTTTGACAGAGGAGGTCACAGCTGTGCAATCTCTTCAGGTCAGTCAGTGCCACTGACATGCTATTTAGCATTCTGCTGACATCTGGCCCTGTTCAGTGGAGGCAAATTGATGTGTCCCCTCTTCGTCCAGCACATTCAGGCAACGGCTCAGGTTTCTTATGTCTCCAGCCACATCTGGCTTCCCCAATGGCTTATATCATGCAAGTTTGTTTCCTCTGTCTCAAGGGCTATGGAATGACTCTTTTTTTCATATTTTGTGTGGGTCACAGTTACTAATGATGAAGTGACCTGGCAAACACTTTGGTTCTAGGGCAATTTCAAATCATGGTAAGATCTTATTTTATATAGAAAAATGCACTGTATGTCAGGCAATCATGAAGGCGGGAGAGTGATGTGTCTACCAAAGGAATTGTCTCAAGACTTCTAGTTAATCCTCTGAAATTTCCATCTTTTTTTTAAAAAAATTCCACTGCTTTAGTCATTTCACTCAGAAGACCTAGATGGTGAATTGCAAGACAACTTAAAAATGAAGATTTAAAAATCTTAAGACAAAAAAAGCCCAGGTGTTCCAAACACGTTTATAGGCCATCTGTCAGTTCGGATGTTTTGACTCACCCTCTGCCCGTTCCTTTGCATGGTCAGAATTCTGAGCCATTGAAATGAGTGACACAGCATAGCGTTCTCCGCTTTGAGACACTGTATCCCCCCAGCTTTCAACACATCATTTCTGTCAAAGCAACGCACCTCATTCTTCTGAGTACTGAAGTCAGGTCAACCTCCCTGCCCTCTCCATTCTTAATATGCCTCTCCATTATCCAGCGCCGACTTGAGATTCATCTCGGGCTCTATGGTGATGCTAGGGCTCATAAAAGAAATTTATGTGTTCCATATGTTTGGTTGCAGATGGAAAATGGGAATTCTGAAGGACATGACCGAGAGAGTGCTTCTGCATGGAGCATCGATTCGGAAGTTAGATGACCTAACTCAGCTCCTCATCTGATTGGCTCTGTAACCTCTGAAGCTGGTTACTTAAATATTCTGACCTTTCATTTCCTGAGTGCCAAAACTTTCCTATTTAGTTGTCCAAGTATCTTTAAAAAAATGGGACAGTTAGAAGACTTCAAACTGTACAAAGTGTTCTTTGGTCATCATTCAGGATATATTAGTGATTGTGTGTGTGTGTGTGTGTATATATATATATATATATATATATATATACATATATATATGTATATATATATATATATATATATATCTCACAGATTTAAATCATCCAACTCTTTAGAAACTCCTAAGTCATCAGCACAAATACACCACAGACAGACAGGCAAAATGGCTGGTGACAATTAAACAGTCTTTTTATAAGAAGGAGTAATTGAGCCTTGCTGAGATAAAGGCACTTACTGAGAGAACACTTCCCGCTGAGGAAGTCACAGACTAATAGGAAGTCACAGACTAATTAAATCAGTCCAATCTCTTCCTGTCAGTCTCTGAAAATGTCTACTCTCATCTTTGAAGCAGAAGCTGATTAGTCACTCAAAGTACATTTATTAGTAAAAGAGTGTAACTGGCCAGTTCCAAGCAGGTAGTCAGAGTTTTCTTCCGGCTTTGCCAATTCCTATAAAATATCATGCTACCACCTCTCCCTACGATTTTGCCCCAAACTCATTTAAAAAAAAGTTTTCTACAAATGTTGATTTATTTATATTTTGGTGTATGTGTGTGTCTACTCTATGTGCATGTATGTGTAGGCCCACTGTATATACATGTGTGCATGTCATTGTGCTAGCCCTTGCATACATACTAGAGACTAAGAGAGGACACTGTGTGTCCTGCTCTATCACTCTTTACTCATTTGAGACAGGTTCTCTGGAAGAACCTGGAACCAGACTGGCATCCAGTAAACCTCAGGGATCTTCCTGTCGCCACCCACTACAGAGCTGGTGTTACAGGAATAGGCAACTACATCTTGCTTTCTTTGTGGGTGCTGGGGCTTGAAATCAGATTTCCATGCTTGCAAAGTAAGCACTCTTACTCCACTAGCTATCTCTCTTGGTTTCTGGTTCAATTCATTCTCACCAAGTCCATTTCCTTCTTGCTCCTAGCTAGACAATTGTGATATTAGATCACTTGATATCACAAAGCCAACAAAACTTTTTATAGCACTCTTGTTTCAGAGAGGAAAAGATATGTTCTCATCACATATATTTTTATAGAGTCCTGGCTGCTCTTTAGCTCCATTCTCACCCAATGAAACATGATCTGAAGACCCCTTCACAGAGGAAAGCCTTGTTTCCCACAATGTGCTCCAAGAAAACTACCTTTGGGGCATTATTTTCTCAGTTCATCGCTCTGCTCCTTCAGTTTTGGATCACAGGGCAATCTGTTTAAATGACTAATTACAGACATATTAAAGACACCCACTTTAATATGTCTGTAAATACCCATTTCTTGGCTGACAGTGATGAGGCCACTTAGCAGACCAGTGCAGGCGGAGGTTTCAAAGAAAAAAACAGTGACCATATGTGGATTAGTTTCTTTAACTTTCATATTTCACACTTAACGCTTGTCATTCTGTTACTGGGCACCTGTTTCAGTTCTATTTTAAAATGTTAATATATGTTGTTTAGAATAAAATCATGGAGAAGACAGTTCAGGTTAATTTGTCTTCATTTTTTTTCAATAACCAAAATCATGGTGGAGATGTTTTCCATTACAGAAAGGAAGCCCGCCATGAAACTTTCATTTTAGCTCTCTATCTTTTCTTGTAGAAAGAACCTATTTGGTTAACAGATTGGCTCAGGGATAATGGACATTGATCTAAGAATTGAGAACATTTTTTTAATCATCCTGTCGTGGGTATAAAAATCCAGCAGGAGAGGAAGATGAGGGTCAGGGGTAATGTGATAATGCTTGACAATTATACAAAACTTCAACTGTAAAAGCTGGGAAGAGATGAGAGACATCCTTCATCTAGTGTAACAGTAGTAGAGAGATCCTACTTTCAGGAGTAACGGTAAAGCCCTGGAGATGGAATATCAATAAAATTGTTCTATATTCCTTTCTTTAAACACGTAGATGTTTGCTAACAATATAATTCTCATATTTACAGCCATCCAAACAATACAGCTACTCCACACAGTCCAATAGTACCATGAAATATTATTTTCCAGGATGTGCAATGCTGGGGTGTATTTGGGAATACTACAGATAAAGGATCTCAGTTATGCTGAAGATACTCTAAAGCACAGCACAATGCCTGCACAATGGAAGGATGATGTACAAATTTGGTCTGTGTTTGAAAGTTAACCTCATCTTCAGAAAGGCGCTTAGTAAATCAATTCCATGTTTTTCTATGCACCCTCTCATGTTTTAAGACTTTAGAAAACTGCAGAACAACAGCCCCTTACTGCCCATTTCTACCTATACTTCCACTGTGGTATGGTAAAAATCTCACAGTGGGTATCGAATACCCCATTTTGGGGTTACTTTAGTATTTTTGACAAATTAGTGGCCTTGAAAGATAAGGCCTCTTTGCGGGGATGAGTTGGGATGTCATAGAATTCAGCATCTCAAAACAATTTTCATGGGAAAAGATAATTCCTACCAGCTGTAGTAACTCATAAACAAGAAGTGGCTGACCCTCCATTGAGCCTCTGATTCTTTCTATACAGGAGGCAACAGAGGGTGCCGTCAACATTTCCCCTTGACTGTAAAGAGAGTGCAGTCACAAACACTGGTTAATGAAGACTTACAGTTATTTTTTCCTCCTCTTCTTATTGCTGCTATTTTGGCAATTGTCAAGTGTCCTAGAATTTACTACTTCAACTTCAGTGGTCATTATCTAAGTAGAAACATTTGTACAACAGAAATACCACAGTAATAGGGAGTTTAGAAAAAAATACAACTCTATGCCCTGAGAGTTTCCGTTCATTCTGCTTAATTCATTTGTTCATCTCATTTATAAAAATACATATAAACCACAAGCCAAACACAGAGAACACTAGTGCTTTAGAAAAATTGATATTCATCCCCAAGACTCCTAGTCACATCCAGGATTAGAATTTTCTGAATTTCTAAACTTTAGGTGTCCTCAAAACATGCCTCATATTTATGTGCTAGGCATCATCTCTGAGAACCAAACACACCTGCACGGCTTTTCCTCTGCAAATATATCACCTAACAGAATTGCTAAGGTGCAATCAAATCACGGAACCAGCCGCAGTGCCTGATGTATGTTTCCTGTTTATTCCCAAACATGGAAGCCCTTCACTTCATTTTCCTTCTTCAGTTCCCGAGAGTTGAGGTGCATTGTAAGTAGCAAAAGTAGGCCATGATATGAGTGTGTATTTTTGAATCTTAGTGCTTGGATGCCACTCAGAAATAGAGTTGGACAAGGCAAGAGGTGAATGTGTGTGTGTGTCTGTGTGTGTGTGTGGTGTGTGTGTGTGGTGTGTGTGTTTTGTGTGTGTGTGTGGTGTGTGTGTGTGGTGTGTGTGTGTGTGGTGTGTGTGTGTGGTGTGTGTGTGTGTGTTTTGTGTGTGTGTGTGTTTTGTGTGTGTGTGTGTGGTGTGTGTGTGGTGTGTGTGTGTTTTGTGTGTGTGTGTGGTGTGTGTGTTTTGTGTGTGTGTGTTTTGTGTGTGTGTGTGGTGTGTGTGTGTGTTTTGTGTGTGTGTGGTGTGTGTGTGTTTTGTGTGTGTGTGTATGTGTGTGTGGTGTGTGTGTGTGTGGTGTGGTGTGGAGTGTGTATGTGTGTGTGTGGTGTGTGTATGTGTGGTGTGGTGTGGAGTGTGTGTGTGTGTGTATGTGTGTGTGGTATGTGTATGTGTGGTGTGGTGTGGAGTGTGTGTGTGTGGTGTATGTGTGTGTGGTGTGTGTGTGGTGTGGTGTGAAGTGTGTGTGTGGGGGGTGTATGTGTGTGTGTGGTGTGGGTGTGTGTGTGGTGTGTGTGTGTGTGGTGTGGTGTGTGGTGTGTGTGTGTGTGTGTGTGGTGTGTGGTGTGTGTGTGTGTGTGTGTGTGTGTGTGTGTGTGTGTGTTGGGAAGTGTGGGACCAGATGAAGAACTTGGTCTTTGGCAACTAGCTTAATAAACCAGCAATGGGAAGTTAAAGATATCATTGTTTATGTGAGTCTGGGCTGAAGTTAAAGAAACAGCACTCTTGATGTCTCCTGGGTATATAGGGATGTATAGGGAGGGGCTCTGTTATGTTTTAAATTGCAGCATCAGGTCACAGGGAAGACAAAGAGAGAAACACTGGTTTTAACTTTCAAATAATATTATCTTTAAGCGGACATTTCCTATGTCTGCTGAGTCTACTGGCTACACTAATCATACCTAATCTAAGCGAATGGGAACTGACAGATACAAAGAAGCTAATGGTTTCCGAGCTTCGAGAGAGAGGTGAGGATTGCTGAGATAGCAGGCATCAGTAAGGGAGGAAAGCCTAAACCTGGCACATAACAGTCAGTTCTAAAGGAGTTTAGTTCTAAAGCAGCATCTATGCACAGGACAGTCTTCACAACCAGACTTCTGCTGCCAGAGGGTGGGCTTGGTGGAATCAATTCAACACTCCCTTCGGATCGCTTAATTTTTTCTGTGAAATTGGAACTAAATCCATCAATTGAGTGTATCACTGAAGGAGAAGACCCTGAGAATTGGAGACGGGAGGGGCAAAGATGAAATAGTCGTCAGGGAAAGGAGCCACGGAAGAGCCAAGATTGAAAGCTTGCTTGCCTGGGTGTGCCCGCTGCTAAGTTTTGTGGCTCAACTCCCTACGTATCCATCTACTCTTGACTTTGAGATACTGAGGCAGGACTGCGTTTGTTGCATTTCTCCTCAGCTGGGGCTCCTCCCTAGCAGGCTGTAGAGGGAGAACATAAACCAGAAGCCTGGACTAAGGGAAAGAGGGCTTTCTTTTGGTTTGGGTTCCTGCTTGGGCCTCTCACAACAGAGCCAGCCTAACAAAGCATTCCGCTCTGACAGCAAAGCCTTTCTCATTCCCTCTGCTTCCATTCTGAAGTATGCCCACGTCCACAGAGCCAGTCTCAGTCAGACTTCTCCAGAAGAGCACCAGCTTGCTGTTATCTTCTCTCTTGAGAGATCTGGACTCTTAACTCCATGCCAACCCTCTGCAGAATAGCACTGATGGTTATCAGTGCCTCTCCTCAGGGTAGAGCTGGTTTAAACTCCTTCAGGGTTTAATCCTAGAGGCTCCTGAGCCCCATTAATTCTTTAGGCATAGCAATGTTACTTCCTTCAGTAATGTCTACGCTGATTCAGTGTTGTTTCTTCACCTTTCTGTCTTTCAATTTTTAATCTATAGCTAATATTTTATATAAAATATAAAATAGTTGATATGGTCTTATAGGAATCCATGTGGTACTGTAGCTTTCTGAAGACCAACAAACCAATTAACTGGACTCTGTTTCCATTTTGTACTTGACAAGAGAACTAAAACCAGTCACTTTTTGTGTAGTTGTGACTGCCAAATGAGAAGTTGTGTGTAAATCATTCAGCAAGATGTATGTAGTATGTTCCCAATAAATCCCAACCATCCAGTTTCAAGTCATTCGACTTCTGACTTCTGGACCAATGCTAGTCATCATTACTCGCTTATTAGGGAGAACAACTCTTCTCAACCATTTCCCGCTGTTGTGTTTGTCTCTTACTTGTAGGTTATGTACAGTGTTGTGCTGCTTTGATTTTTAAATATTTTCCCCCTTTAACTATATATCTCTGTATTGTTTTGTACTCCAGCACTTAGCACAAGGCTTTAGTAGACAGTAGTATTCAGTGAATTGCCTTATCAAAAGTGTAATAGGCTAGTCTGAGAGACTATAATGTTATAAATAAAATACCAAGTCATTTTAATTCTTTCACATTTAATTTTAAACACAGATATCTACATTTGGACCCTAACTAGATTCACTCCACCCTGTATTAGGTGTGATTTTTTTTTTTAATTTGGAGCTGCAAGATTCTGGGCAGATTCTGAAACAGGGATTAAATGGGGATGATGGCATCTATGTCACAAGTTTGTAGAATCATTAGGTAACTAATGTGGCTGGAACATAGTGTAGCCTAAGGATATGAGTGCGCGTTCTGTTTGGAATATATCCCTGCTCATGAACATGAATGCGTGTATGGCAAGGGTAGAGTGGGCGGAATATATGTATTATTGAATTAGGAGTTTCATATTCTTATTTAAAGAATTAAATTATCAAAGTAATGAAAAAATTCACTTGTATCCTAAATCTTTAAAACATAGATTGGATGGAATCAGTATTATAGCTCATGGTTCCCTTTCAGGGTACTCGATGTACTATTTATAAACAGCTAGAAGTGGAGACCTATAGAATTTAGAACTGTTTTAAGGAATTGATATAAATAATTAAGAGATGAAGAAGATAGAAATTAAAATGCTTAAAAAGTGAGTGATGGCATTATTATGCAATTTGTGTGTGTGTGTGTGTGTGTGTGTGTGTGTGTGTGTGTGTGTGTGTGTAGGGAATTTCATTCAGACATCATGCTTATGAATGCTTAGTGTGGAGTGCTTAGAAATTACCCTGGAAAATGAGATGAGGACATACATGTTTCCTGACCCTCACAGAAAGAATACACAGGGGAAATGAAGCTGTGAGGTGGGGGGCAGGGTGGATTAAAAGAAAGAGTAAGAGGTTGAGGGTAATATGAGAGGCTAAAATGAAACGGAAAACTACATTTGTCCTTTTTCTACCACACCACAAAATGTCCAACAGAAATCCGGGTGTTAGTGTAGGACAGATCTTACCTTGCCTTCAATCTGCCCTTTTCATAAGCGTGGTTATTCAGTGAGCATTTAATGAATGCTGACTTTGCAAAAAGCCCTGTGGTACATTTGAACATCCAGCTAATTTGCTGACAATTTGGTGTCTAGTGAAGGAAACTATGATTTGGATGACATCCCCCCCCATACTCCTGGACATTTGAATACTTGGTCTCCAGTTGGTAGCACTCTTTGGGAGGCTTAGGATGTATGGTCTTAGAATGGGTATGAAATTCATTGATTTGGGTGTTAAACTCAAAATGTAAAAGTCTCAGCCTCTACTTACAGCTGCTATGACTCCACTCTGCCACAACAGACTCTTACCCTCTGGGACTGTAAGTCCAAATAAAGTTTTCTAAAAGTTGCCTTGGCCATGATGTTTTATCACACCAATAAAAATGTAACCAATAAATAAACAAATAAATACCCAAATGAGGCCCCTTGGGGGCAGTGACAAGAAGAAGAAAATGATAATGATTAGGAGTATGACAGAGGAAGGCAGCTGCATATACAAGGCCATGGAGGTTCTATTTGAAGAGGTGACATTTGGGCATCAGGAAATGTCCAGTCATAAAAAGAGATTGAGGAAAAGGACCAACCTGTCATGGCACTGGAGGAAAAGATAGACTAGCATGTGTAAAAGCCAAGGTAAGAAGAATTTGAAAAGGAAATGAAGACAGTGTATCTGAACATTGTGAGCAAAGGTTGCAAAAGTGCAATATTCTGGATATACAAGTTAAAGCCAGTAGGCAAAGATTGCTACCGAGACGTTACTGTAAGTGAAAAGCTTTTCCCCAAGAGATTTGAACCACAGAGAGATCTGGGCATGCTACAAGTCTTCAAGGTAGTGTTGCTCCAAAAAATATATTTTCAAATAAAACCATTAAATGTTTACCAAGGTCCACAAACCTATTCCAAAGAAATGTTTCACTAAGTATGTGATATTAATACTTAAAATTAAAAATCTTCCTGGAAGATGTGAAGCAGCACATAGGGAAATGGCCCCCAGGAAGTTACAAGAAGAGTAGAGAGGTAGGATGGATGCCCAGTCCTCACACTCCTAAGATGGCTTTTCTCATGAAAGTTCTCTGACAATCTGTCATCACCAGCATTTAAACAGGATTATGTTCTGGGAAGCCCACGACGGGCTTGGACTTCCTCATTTGTTTTGATTTTTCCTTTTTAGGCATGAGATTCAGTCCACAGGCGGCAGGAGCTGTTTACTTTCTTCATGTAGTCAACAAGGACAAACTGTGCTGCCCCAATACTGCTTTCTAACCACAACGTCTGCATTCTCTCTACATCTACCATGCTGCAAGTGTGCACTTCCGGAAGGTGGGATCATCAGGCGTCCACCATTCAGAAGATGTGTCGCTTACTTACAAACCTTGTTGCCTGATTAAATTCAACTTTTTAAAAAAAGGAGTAAGTTTATTTTGGAACACTGTTGAGTGACCCTGGCCTAGGAAACACAGTGTTCAGTTACCTCCAATTTCATGTTCCAATGTGGAAGCAATTTCACAAAATGTTTATAGTTTTAAAAGGCAAAGAAAGTCACACATAAAGACAAGTTTAAAATATCTTCCTGGGTACATCAGAAAGACAGTCACAGTGAGATGGGTGAGGCTTTTACATAGTAAAAAGAGCTCATGTTATCTGAGCTTTTGGGTTGATGGAAGCTAGCTTTGTGCTAAGTTAAGAGATTCCAAATGGTTTTTAATCTGTTAGTCACAGGATACTGTCACCCAGTTTCTACCAGTTGGCCATGCTTGTCCCTGGCTCTGGGCCTTTGATCATTTTCTATTCCTGGAATAACCTATCATCTCTTCCTTTCCTTCTATTACATAAAGATTGTATTTACCTTTTCAAATTAATTATTTATTCTCTTATATATTACATTCTAGCTGCAGTTTCTTCCCCCTCATCTCTTCCCAGTTCCTCAGAATGTCCCTCTACCCTCCTCCATTTCCTTTCAGAAAAAGGCAGGCCTCTCAGGGATATCAACCAAACATGTCATATCAGCCTGCAACAAGACTAGGCAACTATCTTACTAAGGTTTATTAAGAGGCAACCCAGTAGGAGGAAAAAGGTTCCAATAGTAAGCAAAAGAACCAGAGACACTACTGCTGCTCTCTCTCTGATAGAGTCTCACAAGAAGACCTGAAGAGATGGCTCTGTGCTTAAAGGCTAAGCTCACAGTCAAAAATCTATTTACTTTTGAAATTCCTGCTAAAGATCAACTATTTCTTAATTGTCTCTCACTTCTGGCCTCTTCTTTCTTTATTTAACATTCTGTAGGTACTTTATCAATTTTTTTTACTTTTGACCCCTTCAACTAGATTTTGAATTCTTCAAAAGAATGATGTCTTATTTTTACTTCTTCAACTAGATTTTTTTTTAAAAAAAATTCTTATAAAGTAGTGATCTTTCTCTTACCACTTTTCTCCTCTTACAGAAGCTTAGGTTCTAAGTTCATTGGAGGATTTTCTGTATGAAAATTTATACAATGTGTCTAGTCTTAAAGCATAGAATGGATTTACTAGTCTTTAATTAAACTTTTAGGAAAGTAGTATAGCCAAAGTATCTGAGGACAGGCGATAGGAAGGGCACCAGCACAGGTACCAACATAAGCAATTTTGTAATGGGAACCATTTCTTTGAAAAACTCAATTGGAAATAAGAATCTAGGTTTTCATTATTTTCTGTAGTAACTATGGAGACCAGTGACGTAACACTTGAAAGCCCTTTGTTCACTACCAATCATTATAAAAGAGCTAATATCCCCCACTCCTTTTAGCAGTGATTCTGTGCATGGTAATATAATATAGAAAAACTACACCCAGTCTACTTCTTTCTTTTGGAGTATAGGTGTCCTTTGGAGTATAGGTAATATAATATAGAAAAACTACGCCCAGTCTACTTCTTTCTTTTGGAGTATAGGTGTCCTTTCTCTCTTGTAACCATCAGCGTATTGAAAAAACACATTTGGCTACTTGCTTGGCTGAATAACAAGTCTATTCAGACTAGGTTCTATTCATGTATTTGATTATGTAGAGCTGTTGCCTGAGATCTTCCTGTGCTAATATTTGATCTCAGTGTTTGGAAGGAAATTTCAGTGGAAATAAAGGGAAAATGCAGACTCATGGAAGCTGAGAAGTGATCCTGGCAGTTATAACCAGCACTGTGTCTACAAAGTCAAGATAATTCCAAAGGGAAGCATGCAGTCAGGTCTGACTCAACATATGTGGGTCAGGGTCAAGTTTGTAGTAGAGCATTTTGATAGAATGATCTTGCTTATCTTATTTTAGGAGCATGGATACAATTAGATTCCTCCAGTTGTCACCTCCCTGGGCTGAACTATGTAGTAAAATAAAGAAAGCAATGACAGAGTGGGCTTCCTACTCAGAATGTAATCTCTATTAACCTGTATGTGCAATGAGGGCGATAGACTCTGCACTAATGTTTTATCCATGATTCTGTACATCTTTGACCCTTGTACAAATTTTAAGATGGTACGAAGTCAAGGATTAAGTGAGTCTGGAAGGTGAGGATCACTTGAAAAGCCCTGTCAACTTCTTTTATATTCTTTCTTTCTATTTATTTTTATTTTTTTTCAATTTTTTTGGAAAACGTGGAATCAGGCATCAATTTTAAAGGTAGTCTTAGTAGGATAGCTAAGCCATAAGTTCCAAAGTGTGCTGAAGCCCTTTAAAGTGAGAGCTTGGCAGGAGGTGTTTATTCAAATTAGGATCTTTTTTTATTTAGAAAGAAATGTCTCTTATTTACTAGTATGTCAATCCAGCAGACATAGGTGAGATGAAACAGAAGACAGCAGCATGATTGACGTGGATTCTGTGCCTCACATAGTTTAGGAGAAATGTACATCTTAGACCGGGGGACTAGGATAATTTTGGTATTACATTGATTGAAGTTCAAATAAACTTGGTCTAGCCTTAAGGCCCCTGATTCCCTGGGAGCTGGAACTGGGATAATACACATGCTCTTCTTGGATGTTCGGTTTTCAGTCATATCCAGCCAGCTCTAGGTTCTCTGCTCCACAGAGGGTAGGGTAGGCTGCCCTATCTCTTCCTGTGTTCCCACAGGGCTGTGGAATCTTACTATTCAGCAAATGCTGAATGGCCTAAATGACAAGAGCAGTCTGAACTTGGCATATCTCTTCAGAAGTCTTGGACAAGGAAAGGTGACACTGAGCTAGCTGCTGGAGGGAAAGAATGAGTTCCAACTTCTCTTTATGAGAAATGGCGATCTTAGTAGCAAAATGCTAGTAATATAAAAGCAGTAATACAAAAAAGACCAGCTAGCAAAATCTCAAGTATTGGCCTGACAAATATACTTCTTATTTAGCTCTCAATAAAACATGCATTTTACATATGTGTGTGTGTGTTTATATATATGTATATATAATGGCTTCCATATGAAAGATGGGAAGAAGGAGTGTTACTTACTTAAAGCTAATATGTAAAAAAAGTAAAACTCAAGCCTACGTGTGTATTAATCTACAACATAGGCTCTAAAATGATTCTATATTCCTCCTTAGCCCATTTCTCCTATGGCTTTATGAATAAAGTGGAAGGTTTGGAGGAACAAGAGAGTTTCCAATTTCCTTACTTGGTACTATAGGAGTAAAATTTCACAGTAATGACAAACTGCAAGGTGATGGCACAAAGGCTGAGGAAACACATTGGGAAATCAAGTAATATTGGTTTTGTTCCCCATGGGTCTCCTAACCTAACTACCACCAAGAAATAATGAAAAGTGCCTCATTGGAGAAATTCAATTATATTATTCACATACTATTGATATAATAGTGATGATGATGATGACCACATAGCTTTAGAAGAAAACCTCCCAGCTGTTGAATAATGCAATATTATCATGATTCATTAGCTACAGAAACGAAGATGCAACCCCTTCATGCTATGTCCTTTAGAAAACTTTTCTGGTTTTGAATATGCTTCAACATACCCTACTAAAAATAAGAAATTCAAAATTTGCACAGGTCATTATTGATCTAGAAAGCAAAATGCCTTTGTTGGGCAGAGCCAACCTCATATACATTCTTTTATAGATTATGAAGCAAAACAAATGGAGTGGAGAAGATAAAGCCCTCATATTCCATTTTCAGTCACACTGGGGAGGAGATTTAGTCCATTGATTATATTATATACATACGGCTCGTGGCATTAGACAGAAATGGGAAGGACTGAGAATCACCCAGCGAGACCCAGTAGAACTAGAATATCGATCCCCCCACCCCCAAAAAGATTAAAAACCTTTACTTCAATCAAGTCCTAGGTCATCTCAATATCACAAATAAACAATTCTACAAAATTGATACTCTTTCCTGAATAAGAATAGCAAACAAATTATAATTCTAGGTAAATTCTTCAAACTGATTGCAGGTCATCTGGTAAAACCCAAGTTATCATTGGGGTAAAGATGGAGGACTGAATGCTTCCTTTTTAAGACTGTGAACGATGCAAGAATATTCACTTTTACTATTTATTAAGCATTTTACCAAGCCCTGTAGCCCATAGAAAAGATTTGTGAGTCATATATCTGCTAAGAAACATTTAAACAGTATATATAAATTGTTTCTAAAATTCAATAATAAAACATAAAGAACCCAGTTAAAATGGACCAATAATTTTAATAGACATTTCTCCCAAGATACACAAATAGTCATAAGGACATGAAAGATATTCAACATCATGGCTTGTATTTGTTAGGGTTTGCATTGCTCTGGTGAAACTGCATGACCAGAAGCAACTTGGGAGGAAAAGGATTATTTAGATCATGGTTCTACATCCCAGTACACAATCCAAGGAAGTCAGAGCAGGAACCTGGAGGGAAAAGCTAACACAGAGGCCATGCAGCAGTGCTGATTTGGGCTTGCTCCTCATGATCAGCTTTCATCCTTATATCACCCAGGACCACCAATCCAGCAGTTGCACTGCCCAAGTGAGCTGGGTTCTCCCACATAAAGCATCAGTAGAAGGAATGTAGTATAGGCTTTCATAGGAAAATCTCATGGGGACATTTTCTCAGTTGAGCTGTCCTCTTCCAAAATGGCTCTAGCTTATGTCAAATTACTGTAAAAATAGTGAACCAGGATATTACTCATTAGTGAGATGAAAAATCAAAACTATGAGCTACTAACCCAAATACATTAGGATGGCTATAATTGAAAACACAAGCAAAGGGTCCTTGAAGATGTAAAGACATGTAAAGTTTGTTATGTTGCCCTTTGGAATACAAGATGGTGTGGTCACTTTGAAAAACAATTTGGCAGTTTCTAAAGATGTTAAAGTTACTGTATTGCATGACTTTAGTAGTTTGATACATACATGTATTTTTCCAAAAGAAATGAAACCCCTATCACGCATGAAATGTGTGCATACATGTTAATAGAGTATTCATAGAACATGATCAAAATAGCCCAAACTAGAAATATACTACCAGACACATTTTAATTGACACAAATTAATAACAATATGTTATTAATTCTTTGAATATTTTATATATGTATAATATGTATTTTGATTATACTCACCCCCAACTCTTCCCATACCCTCCCTCCACTCTTTTCAAACTTTCTGTTATTTTCTTTCTTTCATTTTTAAAATAACAAACTGAGTCCAATTTCTGTTACCCATATGCACATGGGGGTAAAGCCGTCCACTGGAGCATGATCAACTTACCAATGGTCATATTCCTATAAAAAACATATTCTCCCTGATAGCATCCATAACTTTATTAATAGACTCTGTTAATGTGATTGTTACTGAGAGAAATAACATAAGAGAGTGTGATAGTTTGAATACAAATGGCCCTCAGAGACTCATATTTAAATGTGTAGGAAGTGGCATTAGGAGGTGTACCCTTGTTGGAGTAGGTTGGTCTTGTGGAGGAAGTGTGTCACACCGAGGAAGGCTTTGGGATTTCAAATGCTCTAGCTATATCGGGTTTCACTCTCTCTTCCTGCCACCAGTTGATCCAGATGTAGAACTTTTGGTTGCTTCTCTAGCACCATGAATGCCTGTATGCTACCGTGATTCCCATCATGAAGATAATATATTAAACCTCTGAACCTGCAAGCCAGCTCCAATTAAATGTTTTTCTTTATAAGAGTTGCTGTGGTCATGGTATCTTCACAGCAGCAGTAACCGTAGCTCTATTGCTATATCTGCGATGTCATAGAAGGAAGGCATGGCAGAGACAAAATTTCACCCCAAGACATCAAGGAAGGAAGGTCAGGAATGAACACTCTGTGACTTAACTTTCTTAATTTTGGTCTTACCTCTAAAATGCCACTCTCTCCCAGAGCAGCACCACCAGCACAAAGCTTCAGAGCATGAGCCAATGGGGAAACAATCCGTGTTAAAACCGTAATACTACCTGAATATTCAGTAGCTAATGAATGAAAACCTTGGAATGTTATTCATTAATAAAAAGAATGAAAACCTGCCCCATGATATAACCCAGATGAGGCTTGGAAAGATGGTGTTAAGTGAAAAGATCTAGTTACAAAAAACCCAGAGCATGATTCCACTTAAACTGAAGATCAAGACCAGTTTCCATGGGGATGGAAACTCTGGGATGTTTCTTAGAGCAGAGAAAGGAAAGTTGTGGAGAGCAAATGCGAAGTGAGTATTAAGATATTATAGCTCATACTTGAGGTGATTAAAATTTTATTAAATTAAACAATGGTGGATTTTATGATTGAAACAAGTGCTGGGATTAAGAATTAATATTAGGATTAAAACTCAAAAGGTTTACAAGGCTGGGAAAGTTTTGTGGCTAGGTGTGAGATAGCCAATGTGACCAGGTTAGAAGGAAGGCAGGGCTGTGGCTAAAACAACCAAACCAGTCCTAGGAGCATGTGTAAGTATTAATGTCCTTCCCCAAACCCCAGTGAACTTCTTAATTTTATGGGTAGTAGTGCACACACACACACACACACACACACACACACACACAGAGAGAGAGAGAGAGAGAGAGAGAGAGAGAGAGAGAGAGAGAGTCAGTCCCTGGCTTTTCCATATAGAGAGATGTCTGATTAAACCTTAAAAGCTTTTCCTATTTTCCCTCGTCTCACATTCTGCAGTTGTGTGTAGCCATATTTTATGAAGAATTTCAGAAAAGGCTTCTAAAGGCTTCTTTTGCATGAGGGTGCTTTTCACCATTCTGCTGCTAGGGAGGTATGGGTGGTCCAAGGGAAACAAGTCTCAGGATGTGTTCATCCTTTATTAAAGATTGGCTGCAGTGGTTAAATGATTCAAAACCACCCAAGGGGCCAAGATCTGGGTTTGACTATGCACATCTCATATTAAAATTACTTGATCATGAGGTCAGGAGTAGAATACAGGATGTCTGGGTAAGTGAGAGGAGAAAGCTCTAAGTAAAGGTTTTATTAATCCTAAGCTCACCATATGGGAGGGAATGCAAGGCAGGTATATGACAGCTTAATGGAACGTGCTGAAATATGGACTGCCTCCCATTTTTGGAGAGCCTCTTAAGTGCAAAATGTCCATCAGTGCCAAAAGTACTTCTGGAGATGGTGTTCACATTTGTCAAAAAAAAATCTCTGCCTGTTGTTATGGACCAATGGCAGTTAGGTGCTCAGTGATTTCTTGTTTCAGTCTTAGTGGTTTCTGACAGCCAACTGAAGAAATATGAATGGAACATTCCCAGACTACCCTTCTCTGAAACACAGAGGTGCTCACTAGAGATCGGACCAGGGAACTGTTCATCTGGGTACTGGGGCCAGACTGCCTGGGCATGAATCCAAGCTCAGTGTTTTCTTGGCCATCTGACACCAGCTACTGAGTTTTGCTAAGGCTGTTTTCCTCTGTATAACAGGGGTGATCAGATTGCCCTGTTGTACCATTAATGTGTAAACAGGGCTGCTGGGCATCCCTGGCTTTTTGTTAGTATATTACACCCCAGCTTTAAAATTCTTGGTGCCCTATTACAGTCTTAAAATAAGAGTAGAGTTGATAATACCCTCCTTCATGATTCACCCTTTCTCCATTTCTTAAGGACTTTCTCCTTCCCTTCTGATTTCACCCCGATTTCTCATTCATTACAGCCCCCCAACACTACCCCATCATGAACTTTGCATAAACTATGTTTCTGTCTGTAATTTTTTTCTTTCCTCTTTATAGAACAAGTCCTAAATTCCAGATTAAGTCTTGGACTGAAAGACATGGTTACGTCTGACTTCAGTCTCATGTATCGCATCCCTATAATACAAACTTCTGTGTAGCTTTAATCACATTATAATTAAAAATCCATTTATTTTTCTTTAAAAAGTCTGACCTGTATTGACAATACTTAATAATACTGAAGAAACATTGGAAAAAGTAGGTAAATGCATGAATATATAAACGAGTGAATACAAACCTATCTTGCTTTTATTGGGAACTTGTGATACATAGTAAGTGTATTTTTTATTCATCTATATGGAACTGATATCATTTGTCTTTGGAGGCTATCAGGGGGTACTGTTAGCATGTGTTATTATACACTCCTATATTTGCTTTGAAATCTCATCTTTAAACTAGATTTCATAGACCTCAAAGACAAAAGCTAATGGTTTAAACATACTAATTTGAACAAAAATCTGTATGAATAAGTTTAAAACATCAAAAGGATGTCTATTCTGTATTGTACACAGCTGCTTAGCCTGGTGAACCACAAATCTTGGCTAGTGTAAGTGCACACATAGTACAGATGAATCCATGTAGGAGCTGACACACAGGTCACTGTTATGTGTAATTATTAGAGTGTTGATAATGTCCAGGGTTATGATTACATCCCCTGACCTGTCTGTGCTACACTACAGATAAGCTGTTTTGCCTTCTAAGGGATGTCATCTGTCACTTGCTTTGCTCCTGTGCCCTGCCACTGTCAAAGTGTTTTCAGCTCAGAATCAGTCTGACTCTAGTTATAACACATGTCACTGTGTCCTTGTGTTGGGGTTCCTTCTCAGATGCCTCATACGGCTTCAGGTCGGCTGTCTGTTCCTCCTGTATCTTTATGTAAAGCCGCCTATAATGCTGGTTCATGGGCTTTACCCTGTCTCTTATTCAATATTCTACTCAGCAGGAGATTAGTCTCTCTATGGACAACATAGAGAGGGACCTAAGAGCACAGACTTTGGAGTAGAAGAAAGCTGGGTTCAATTATGCCTCTGCCAAAAATGTGTGGAACTGGTAACTCGGAACAGTTTCTTCAGCTTTTAAAAGAGTGCTAAAAGGCTAAGTCCAAAATTTAGTGAGGCAACGTATGCATGATGCCTACTGTAGTGACTATTTCATTTACAGTTAATAAATGTTATATTCCCGCTATTATTAGTATGGCTATTACTATGAGTACTGTTGCTGTTACTTTAATGTTAGGGACAGCAAAGATGGTTAAATGTCACCAATCCATGTCTTGCCTTTGCCATTACTGACCATACCTAAGTAGACTGTACCGTACTCAGTTGGGGGGTTTTTGAGGAGTTTAGAATCCTTATGGTGATGCAACTGTGGAGATTCAAATGATGTTGAAGGGAAGATGAAAAAGGAGGACAGATTTAAAGGAAAAAAAACTTGTAAATTGCAAGTTACACTTGAGGATCACATGAAAGTCTTTGCTATCTATTTTGCAAATTGGGTTGCTTTATGAGTTTCCAAAAGAGTCCAGCTTTGTTAACTAGCAAGACAGAAGAAGGCCACAGGTTAGGGAGAGGTTTTTCTAATGTATGATTCATGTTCATAACTACTATTGCATACTGTAGACAAGCCATGGATAATTTACTATAGAAAAGTGCCCAGGTTCCTTTGGGATATTCGTCTTGGAAATTCCTCTTAGCGTTAGACAGCTTCACCCCGAGCGGCTTGGGAAGGAGGAGAACCGCACAGATCTTGTGGGCTTCTCTGAAGATGGCAGTTTTCCTTGCTGCTACACCTCCCCATCTGATGGACCCTTCTCTCTGCGATGGAGAGGAAGTGAACAGGGTTTTTGATTCATTGCCACATGAGTCGACTTCTCCTCCTTTGGAATTGGGACCCAACACCATGATAAGTTTTACTCAGTCTTGCACGTAACTTCTACAATTTCCATTGACCCTTATGTATAGTAATATCTGCCACTGTCTTGAGTAATTTACAATGATGAATTTACAGCACTAGTAAATGTGTGGAACAGAAGTTCAATGACTACACATGCAAGCATAAATATATCTGTTTATATTTGTGTGACACTTCCATCAATATATACACATATCAGTTTGAATATATGATGTTCTATATGCCTAATTTATAGCCTTTATAAAGTTATTTTATTAATTTATACTTGCCAAATCAGTGATAGAAGGAATCACTGATAACCCACCACAGCACCCCAAGGTTGAATTTGCATATATGTATATATGTATGTACATATGTATGAATGTACACATACATTCATATATATAATGTATTGATAGCAATATTATATATATATATAATATTAGTGTATCATCTGTCTGTCTGCCTGTCTGTCTACCTGTCTGTGTGTCTTACATATCTTTTAGCCTGATTATAGTCCTGATATCTTGTATTCATAGGTAAGGAAATGCAGGTTTCCTCTTAACCCCATTCTTCAGGTAGTCTGCCTGGGGCTGTCTGTGTTACAGACTGAGGAAAAATGCATTTTTTCCAGTTTATCTCCATAGGGACGAGATGCCTGAGGGTGCACATTAAGTTCTTGGTTTCCTTCTTCCTTCTGGCTCTCTAGCCCTTTCCAGGCCCCCAAGTTCTCTGTGACTATTGGGATTAAATATCTCAACCGCAACATCCTTTTGTGATTGGAACCTTTGGAGTTTCAGTCACACTGTCTATGGCTTTTGTTGCCTTTGCTCTTTTGACATCGGGCAAAGTCAACAGTTTCTGTCCAGATGGTGTCAGTTAAATGATTGGTACCTAATGTTGCATGGTACACCAGTGCTCACCCAATATGTATTATGGGCAATTTTCTGAGATTTTCCTTCGTAGAGGAGAATGAAGCATTTGGGAAACAACATATTTGTAGTAATATGAAAAATCTCTATCTAAAAATTATCACCAAGCCTGGTATAAAGTACATGAATATTACCATTTCGGTAGTATTGCTGGACATTTATTAAAAGCCAGAAGTGCACCATTAAGTGTAATGAGTTGTTTCTTATGTGCTGAAAATCATTAAAGCTCGATCTTTTCTATGTTCTGTGAAGCCATGAGTTGTCTGGCTTGTGTTGATCTGTATAGCAGCATCAGTTAGAAGTTGGACTCATGCGTCAAATAAAAGAAATTTCAACAGTAGTTTCAAAAAATGGTCATTACTTTTTATATGACAACAATTCAAGTGTCATAAGTCCCATCATCTGATGAAGAGTACATGTGTGTTCTGTCCTGGTTTTATCCAGGCTCTTCTGAGTCCTCTTCTATGTTGTCTTCAGCATGTAGTACTTGTCATAATGACAGCAAGATGGCTACTATGGTTACAGAAGGGGAAAGGTTTCTCGTCGGGAATTATTGTACTCTTTTTTTAAGTTATTGATAAACTCTTTCCAGGGAGAATTATAGCCTATCCCATCACAAAAAGAATCAGCCACCATTTTGAACCACGTCAAAATACTTGTCAGGAATGAGCAAGGGCAGAATGGGAAGCAGTTGCTGCAACTTTCACCTCTCTGTCTTGTTCCTTGGATCCCAGCCCACATGGGTTTCTTTCAGTGGAGCAAGCTCTTGTCTCCCCATGGGCCTCCTTGCACTCACTATGTCTTGCCTTAAGGATGGAGCCATAACCCTGTGGTCAGTTGCTTACCTAGTATGAACAAACCCCAACACTGGAATAAAAATTGATGTTTCTCCTTTCCCCTTCCAGCAACTGGCTTCTTCACAGCTAATCTACACTATGTGAAGTTCCTCTCTTACCACCTCTAAATGCATATCACAGGACACTTTTTGTTGTTTTCCACATTTTCTGTTGTTCACCACTGTGTTTCTGGCATTATCTTGTCACACTAGACCAATGGAAAGCCAGTGAATGATGGCACAACTCTGAAATTTGCAACTGCTCTCTTGGGTATAGGTATCTACTCGTGTGCTGTCAGTGGATGACTGAATATATCAGACAGAATCCAGAACTCCATCTGCTTGGTTCTTTACAAAAACACCACTTCTTAACAGAAGGTGTTTATATCGTTCCCTTTAAATGGGTCTATCTTTGATAACCGGTACGTGAGAATGCCAGTCTGTACTGTATTTATTAACAAAGCTGTTTCAGCTCAGAGATAAGGAATTGTTTTCTGTTTAGAGGGGCACTCCCTTCCTGGTTCTCATTAGTTTTTTTCAAGTATTTTTCTATGATGATCTATATAATTAGACTTTTTTTGTCAGACTGTGGACAGTTAAAAAGAACTTGACCGATATCTAGGGATCAGATCCCATGTGGAACATAGAGACCATAGTTGGAGAGATTGCATTGTACACTTGATCATAGGTGTCCTTTTTTTCCTTCCCAATTTCTGGCTGTGTAGGTGTCAGGCATGCTTGCTACTTCAGCTGTGGTAATCATTTCATGCCAGTGCCCATCAAACCACAACACTGTCCTATGAAAATATAAATATTTTCTTGCTTGTTAAGTGTATTTTAATAAAGCTGAGACTAAAAAAGAAATGGATCAAATTTGATTAGCTGACCGCCTGTTCTCCTCAGCAATTCAAAAATCTCTCCCTGTTGCAGGATTGGTATCTTTTCTTCTTTCATTTTGAGAGATGCTTTCCTGTTCCTTCTCTGGAATTATTGCTGATTGTTTATTGGCTTATCTGTCAACCATGATCTTTGGGCTGTATTACCATATACATATATATATATATATATATATATATATCCAATTGATTGTTTCTCTCTTCTATTCAATTATATTGGAGGTAATATTCTTTAGTACAAAATATTTCCATTATAATTCATAACAGTAGCAAAATTACAGGTATAAAGTAGAAAGAAAAATAATTTTAATTTTATGGTTGGGGGTCATCACAACATGAAGAACTCTATTAAAGGGTCACAGCATTAAGAAGGTTGAGACCCATTAGCTTAGATGAAGATTGTATAGTTAGCAAACAAGTACAAATTTATTAATATAGGATTACAGGGTTTTTTTTTCTGAGAAAAAGAACAGAGACCAGAGGGACCTGAATGAACAAAGCAAGAATGAATAGTATGCAGAGGTGAATTGAGAGAGGGAATGGTGTTAAGGTCTTGCTCATTTGGTCCTGTGCTAATGCTGTCTTTGACTTTGGCTTAGGTGGGAAGCTAGAAGAAAGATTTGCTCAACAAATGGCATATGCAAATTAGGTTTCAAACAGAATGAACTGGCTGATGTTTAATAAGTAGATTGAGAATTAACCATGGATAGAAGAGAGCAGCTGGAGACTGTCATCTCAGTTGAGTAGTGTCAACAGAAGCCAAGTGATTACAGTTCAGGTTATGAGAGGTAGGGTGGGGATATGAGTATATTTCCTAAGGAAAGGTGGAACAGTTTCCTGAGTGGATGTGGGACATGGTAAAAATAAATAAATCTTTAAAATGTATAGATATTAAAAGTCTAAATTCATGAGATGCTGCAGTTGCCACTGCCAGAGAAACAGAAGCTGGGTAGCTGGGGGGGGGGACATATGTCACCTGCTTGCAAGTGTGGTTCTACGATGTCACTGGATATTTACATGGACATATGTAGTAGGCATTCGGCGTGTGTATCTATTACCTGGGAAACCAGTAGGGCTTTGTCCACATACTAAGGAGAGAAACATGCTGGTGACACTTTGAGGCAAGCTTTCGTTACTTTTTGCTCATAAATCATTTCAATATATTAAAAATGAAAGTAGACAAAATTGGATTAAACCAGGGAGAATAGGTGTGATGAAAATGCTGTTTCCCCATTCAAAACAACATCATCTTCCATCTATCCAATTCTTTTTAGTGCCCAAATCTGACTTTTCTATCTTCTTCACAAAACTGGTATACCATTTTCGCTGTATGTGCTCCTAAGCACTTTATCATTTTGTCACAGAATAGGAATGCCATATTCTTTGAATCAGCGTTTGGCAAAGTGTTTCATAAAGGGCCAGATAGTAACTCTTTTGCTCTCTCTCTTCCTTTCTTACTCCTTTTCCCTCTCCCCTTCACTCCCTGACTCATCCATTATGTACAAGACTCCATTTGGCTATTGAAACCCTTTTACAACCTAAAAACACTTTTTGTGTGTATAGGGTGTGTGTGTGTGTGTGTGTGTGTGTGTGTGTGTGTGTGTGTGTGTGTCTGCCTGTCTGCCTGCCTGTCTGTCTGTCTGTCTGTCTGTCTGTCTTCTGTGCATATCTGTGTATCACATGCATGCCTTGTTGGCTAGTACCTCCAGAGCCCAGAAGATATCAGCCCCTAAGGACCTGGAGTTACAGATGGTTGTGAGCTGCCATGTGGGTGCTGACAACTGAACCAGGCTCCTCTGGAAGAGCAGCCCATACTCTTAACAAGTGAGCCGCCTCTCCAGCCCCTGCAATATTCTTAGATCAGCCTCTCATATCATTGTTTGTCCATCTATTAAAGAAAACTCTTGCTTACCTTTAGTTTATGATGCACAAGAAGTCTGATGCCTCACTTTTATTGTCATAATGAACATTTACTAAAATTTTAAATTAGTTAACTAAGATGAGCTTTTAAAATTTATTTTTGAGCTGACTCCTCTTTAATTTTTTGACACACAAATTATATCATCTTAAAGAAATGATAACCTTGTCCTTTATTTATTATTTGAGTAGATCATTCACACCCTCATTTAATGATGCGGATCAACATCTTCAAAGTCTACTGAGGTCTTATACTCTAGAGGGTAAAAGCATTTACCACCAAGTCTGATGGTCTGAGTTAGATTCCCTAGAACCCACATGATAGAACGAGAACTGATGCCTGAAAACTGTCTTCTGATATCCATGTGTGTCCGCAACATACATGATTCCTGATCTCAAAATAAGTAAATAAATGTAATATGAAAGATACATGCTTGTTAAAAAACTATGTTAAATGATTGTGTTGCCTTGTTGCTGTAATAAAAGAGGTTAACTTTAGAATTTTGACATTAAGCATTAATACTGAAGCTTGGATGAAAATATTTTTAGAGTATTCTTAGAAATTACGTGTTGCTGATTTATTGAGAACTTTAATTTTCAGGAATAGATATACATATTGTATAAGGTGCTTCTACATTTTCATTGTGATCCTTACTTTCCTTCACTTTGGTCTCTGAAAATATAAATATAAATGGTTATTGATAAAATGAGTGTATCACAGGAAGCAGGATGGATGTCTGCAGAGTTGAAGCAGCCTGGTTGAGGGACGCAGGCTTCTTCTAATGGTTTTACTGGTGTTATTCCTCAGAACAGGGCTTCTCATCTCAATGTTGACTTCTGATTCTGACTTTTCAAAATGAGTAGAGAGTTTGTTTCTTATTCAATCCTTACAACTGTAGTGAAGAGCCAGCCCTTCTCCCAAGTTCCTAAGTGGAGTCAAACCTATCAGTGCTGGGATCACAGTTTGAGAAACACTGGTCAAGAGGAAGAACTTCTTGTTCTAATTTTTACGATGTGTCATGAAAAGGTAGCAGTACGTTAGAAGGGAATGTGGATACACAACTGGCAAGAACACAGTGGGAAGAGGACAGAGGATGACCCACTTCTGATGGACGACAAGCAGTATTCTGATAACTTCCAGGCATCCAAACTTCAAAAGTTCAACATGAATATAGTCTAAGAATTTAAAGTGAGTAACTGAATAATGACAAACAAGAGACTAGTAGAAATGAAGAAAATAATTATCAAAGGACAAATCATGGCAGACACTTATAGAGAATATGACAGAGAATGTGGAAGAGAAGTGTTTGTTGTTGTTTGGTTTAATATTTTATAAAGGAATGGTCCAGGTATAGAAATAAGTCAGAATGCCCAGCCTCAGGCAGTGTTTGCTCTGTCAGTCATGGAGGTTGTGGCATGTCACTTGGGCCATGCTGCTGTGATCTGTGTCCTAATATGTAAAACAACACAGAGTAGAAAATCTAAGAGGAAAGGTGTCCTCCAGCCTAGGGAGGATTGTGCTTTCTTTGTGCCATTGGCTGTTAAGCAAACAGGAAGAAAGATTGCCCTTAAGGTATCAATCAGATTCATTATACTAAAACAAGAAAACATGGAAAAATTAATTTTCTCAGAAGCTTTTCATGCTCTGGAATGTAGTCTTATGAGCCTCTGCTGGCCTAAGATGCTGCCATGTCTGTATTCTCCTCTTAAACCCTCCTCTTTGACACAAATTACCTGGATTATGAAGGAAGGTGTATTCAGGAAGGAATGATAAGAAGTAAACTTTTAAAATTATGAAGAGCATGGCTTTCATTGGACTCAGCATGACAATAATAGAAAATATTGAAAATCACTGCAATTATGATTAAAATTAGCTATGCTTAATCTAGAGTCAAGCTTTGTAGACATAATGTGAAACAGAGAGGAGGAGAGGAGGGATGTTAACACTAAGGATTGTAGGGCAAGCCATATGGAAACCTATAACTCTATAAGACACACACAAGCAATATATTATTATATTATATTATACCATACAATATTACATTACATATATTATATATATACATATATATATAATTCATGTTAAATAATTTTATAGGAATTGCCCTAAACAGGGGATGATGGTCCTTTAAGGAACCATGGGTTGCAAACAGAAAGTCCAGTGCTAATATTAGATACCTCTTCCTGAGTTTTTAGTCAAAGGTGTCCTGATAATCCCCAAACAATATAGGTTATTGTCATTGTTCTTGGTTGTCCACCAGAAGTTGATAAACTTTATTTGATAAGGATACTACCCACTTTTATCACAGAACAGGAAGAAATCAAGTTGGTACTGACTAGAAAGTTTTCCCTGTGCTGCCTACCTTTCATAGTATAAGCAGGTTCTACACAGGCTTCTGGGAGAATGTCTATCAGGGCAAGATAGGCTGATGGGTCCAAAGGTGACATTACTGTATTGGGTGTAACCAACCACTTTCTTATTATATTTAATCTAATGTAATAAGGGTCCAACATTGGAGAGCTCACAAGGAAAGGGATGAACTCATCATCATCATCATCATCATCATCATCATCATCATCATCATGCTAACTAAATACACACATATCAGAGTGCCTTCTAAATTCATCTTTCTATATCCATATATTAATGCAGCTTTCTGACCTTATCAAAGAAGTTTATTTGCTCAGTGGACAGGGGATAACACAAAAACTTGCCACTAGTCAAAGTGCAGAATGTGAGTGTCCAAGGATAAGCTCAGCAGACATGGGAGTTCTATATCACCCTCTGCCACGTCTCGGGGACCATCATGAAGGCAGTGTGGTTGAGGTGGGGACCGTAAGACTCAGAAGTTAGGGAGGATTGTGGTGAAAGTGTTTTCTAGATATGACTGTGCCACTGTACTCATAAAATCACAGAGCTGTGACTGTCTACTCAAGATCTGTAGAAGATTAAGTCAATTAACATACTATCATGAACTAGGAAGGAGCTCTGGATAGCTGATAAATTTCATTAAGGATGTGACCATGGTAATTGACCTTATTCTACAGAATGGTCCCATTTCCAGGAGTATATGAACAGCACAAATTGGTCTGGCTGGGTTTCTTTTACTTTTAAAAGATGATACAAAGTTTGAAGTAAGTGGGGATGTGGGAATGAATCTAGAAGAGTTAAGGGGAGGAGTTTGGATAACTGTAATAAAAGTGGATCATATGAAATTCTCAATCGATTATTTAAATATATTTGAAATGTGAATCAGAGAGCCAAGTTAGAGCTAGGTTTGTATACACATACATATCCTAGGCTTTTTTATTTCAGTTGCAATAAAAAAAATGACAACATGGTCACTGTAAAGAATAGACTTTGAATTCATTTAGTACACATCACAATACAATCTGCTTTAAAATGCAAATGAGTTCTGAGCAATGACCAGTGATTTTCGTACATATTAGTTCACTTGATTTCTCCAACAATCTGTGAAAGTGATGTTTTTTTCATTGCCTCAGAAAGAACATTAGTTCAAGAACAAACTAAGAGCGTGGTCAATTACTAATCTTTCACATTCCCAGAAGACTTTTTCACATCCATGACTTTGTATGCACAGTCTTGAACACTAGCGAAGGTAATAGGAGGTGAATAGCATTTCTCAGTTGGAGTCCGTTTTACCTGCCTGACAGCACTTGGTGTTATCTGGAAATAATTTCAGTTTTCACAGACAAGTATGACAGGTGAGAATGAGTATGCTCCTTACATCTAAGGAAGAAAAGAATACTAAATCAAAACAGTAGTTCACAACCGAGAATTATTTTCAGATAAATGTTAAAAGTACTATCAGGGTACCTTAAACATTTAGCTGCAGTAAACCCCAATACAGAGATGGAAAAAACAAAACTCAAAGAGTTAAATCTAAACCAGTAGCCGGTGATATTTATGTGGAGTCAAGAGACTGAGCTTGACCAGGAAATTTTTACTGTTACAGAATAGCACTTAGTTCTAATTTGTTGCAACCTTAAAACAAAAAACAAAACAAAACAAACAAATGACAATCAACTCTCTGGTGTCTCTGTGTTCTATTTCTAAAACAGAAGACATTGCCATCTGATCTGTTCTCTGAAATTCAGTTTTTGTCTCAAGTGTTACATATGAGTGTGTGTCACAAAATATATGATGTCATTTTTAGATGGAGCATTAGTCAGTATTGTGACAAGAGCACAGGTCCAAAGCCAAGAACCCCTCACTTCAAAACCATGCTCTGCCAGTGGCTATCCACGGGACTTTGTCCAGCTTTCTTAAACTTCCAGGGCCTTAGTTCTCTCATCTATAAAAAAAAAGAAGAGAAATGAATGCCTGGAAGATATAGATCAAGAACGAAATTGAAATTGCTGTGGAAAAGGGACTGTGTGCTATTCTTATTTATTAGCATCAATCACATATGTGCAAATATCTAATCACGAAGAATTTTTAAGTTTTTCTAATACTTTAGATTGCACATCCAGCTGATTTCACAAACATCTGTCGCCTGTGTCACTGTGGTCTGTTGTCGTTCATGGAAGCAAACCCCTGTGAAGTCAAATCATCTTGTGTGATCTACAGGATCAAAATATTGCTCAGTAACAAGCAGGAAAACAACTGCTCATGACGCCCTCAACAAACACTGGGAGGGCAAAGTCAGAATCTAATTATCCAATAGCATTGGGAAAGACCGCATTTAGACAAGCTCGCGTTGTGCTATCAATACGTACAAAATGTTTTATTTGGGAGAAGAATCCCCTAAGCATTAATTATCATAAAAGAGCCCCCCAGGATTCATTCTATATGCATGTGTATTGACCCTCAGGCAGTTCCTGCAGATTTCCATTAGTAAAAGCCTCCTCTCAGAAGTAGAATGAAAAAGTCCTAAGTTGATTCCTTTTAAAAGGTATATGAACAATTTAATAGAGGAACTTAGTTTCAGGAGGTGTAGACACAATGACAGAACCCACATGGATACCATAGGTACTCATTCCCTGCAGAGCACTAGTCTTGCGATGACTAAATACAAAGTCATTCCAATTTAGATATGGTTTTATTACTTCAATTCTGCACAGCCGGAGTGGCTATGTTCTGTTCTAACCATTCCAGGGCAGAATTAAAAAAAAAAAAAAGAAAACATGCCCTCAGGCAAACAGTCTCATCTAAGGTAAAGTAAAATAATTCACTTACTCCAGGTGATTCTTGAATGCACGCATCATTGGGCAGTTGTTTTAGAAGAGAGATTAAATTACGAACAATACAAGGTCCTTACATTTTAGTGAGGGAGACAGGCAATCTGCAACTAAACACATAAAGAAATATGATCATTTCAGGCAGCAGGATGCCCAGAGAAAGGAGAATGAAGCCACATATTGCAGAGTCACAGGACAGGGGGACAGTGGCAAGGAGATACATGTGGGGACTGAACATCAACTCGGAAAAATTTTACACCTGTTGAGTAAATTTTCAGTTTTGGAAATTCAGGACCTGCCATTGGTGAGGATACCTCCTTCCGGCCTTTATATCTTTAATGTACAAAGTAATGGTACTGTGGTGCCAGGGAAATGTTAATGATCCCCCCAAAACCAGACAGGAGCCAATCTGATGTAACTCACAGCAGGGTCATTATTCTATTCAAGCTATCTTGGGCTCCCCGAATGTACCACCATCATGCACGACAGTAGAGGAGCCCCAGATATTTATCAGGCAAGACTTTATAGTCAGCAGCAAACAGGGAGTACGTGTGCAAGCATCTAATTAGAAAGCAACTGTGGCCTTTAACATAATTGGCTGGTGCTTGTAGTCATACCATAAACTTAACTTCTGTTCCCCTCTGCATTGGTGGTAGTTAGGCAGGGGTTGGGCTTACAACCTGGGGGTACAGGTTTGTTGGGGGGAATAACCTGGAGACACTGGTTTTGTTGAGGATGTAATCTGGAAACATTGGTCTTGTTGGGGATTAGCCTAGAGACTGGAGCTAGGCTCAGATTTTGTTGGGGAGCAACTTGGAAACAAATGCTAGGTACCAACATGTTAGTCTACTTGAGTTCAAAATTAGGTCAGGTTCTCTAAAATGGAGTCTGAATTTAAAAGGTTTGGCATCTCAGTGCTACCCTTGTCCCCTGGGTGATTAAGAGGATTATGAAGTCCTAGTTATCACATCCATTCACCAGGCAGTAAGACAGCAAAGAAACAACTTACCCCTTTTGGAAACCTTCCTGGCATCTATTGGACATTTACATCTGTTTAGACTGAGTTAAGTCACCAGTCAAGTCCTCCAAACCTTCAAGGAGATACAAGTATAGCCTTGCAATTAGTTAGTAATGTTTTTTTTTTATTCATTGTTGTCGCCAAATCTGACAGGAGACAACTTCATGGAGGATGGTTTTATTTTGGCTCAAATTTGGGAGGTATAGGGCAGAGTGAACAATGGCATTGAGACTGGGCCTCAGTACTGGTAACCGGAAGAGCGAAACTGTTTTATCACAGCTCGGTGATCAGGAAGCAGAGAGAAGACAGCAGTACTAGGGGATAAAATCAGAACAACTAGTCTTCCTTCGGGAGACACTTCTTCCAGTTAGGCACAGCTCCTAAAGGCTTCCTGGCCTGAGCCATCAACCGAAGAGCATATAATACATGGCTAGACCAAGGTCCAGGCACAGATGTAGCAGATGTGCAGCTGAGTCTCCATGGCTGCCTTGTCTGGCCATAGTGGGAGAAGATGCACCTAACCCTACAGAGACTTGATGTGCCAGGGTGGGGTTATGAGAGGGAACCATCTCAGAGAAGAAGGGGATGGGGCATGGGGGATGGGGGAATGAGTCTGGGACAAGGGACTGGAAGGGAGAAACAGTGTTTGGAATGTAAATAAAAAATAAAATTTTAATTAATTAATTAATTTTAAAAAAGAGGCCATGTAGTTGAGAAGTGGGTGGACATGTGAATCCAGTAGGAATTAGAGAGGGAAACAAGAAATGGATCCCATTGTGTTTCATTGATACTTGTTGAAAACCTCAAATAATAAAAAAGATAAAACAACAAAAACCTACTCACAGAGGACAGGGGATTGGGGGTTGGGGAGGCACTGTGTGGTTAGGGGGTCCACCAAATAAACTAATGGAAAAATGGTTTAAAAAAAAAACAACAAAAACCAAACAAAACCAGCTCACAGAAATGGAGATCCAATGTGCAAATGTGTGAGCCTGTAGAGGAATTCGACATTTAGATCATGAGTGCATCCAGTGATTAACTGCCCTTCTGTTATTTTAAAAGAGAGCACTAGATACCAGGCAGATGCTAATAGAATCAATCTGTCAGAAGGAATACCTTAGAATGGACTGTCCTGATTAGATTTCTACAGAGAAGGTCTTTGACACCCATTCTGAGGAGGAGTAAGGATGTGAACAGCTCTAAGAAAATGGTTACAGTGAGGAGAGTATGGGCTGGGAGAGGACTTGGGGTGGGTTTTAAAGAACAGAGGGACAACAGGTGTGAGTTGAATGTAATCGACGAGGAAGAAAGTTCTTGGCATAGAGAAAAACCTTCAACGGTGATTGTAAATGATGGAGCGTGATGAGAGGAAGGGACTCTTTCCAGTTTGTACTATGTTTCTGTTGAAAGTGAACAGTGGGGAGGTTGGTATTTAGAAAGGATATTCTCTGTCATGAAAAACGTTCAAGTGGGAATAAGGAGAGACATCAGCATCTGTTATTCTGTATGCTATCATTTCTGTTACCCCTTCTGGTTCAAACACACACACACACACACACACACACACACACACACACACACACACACACACACACACACTGCTGCATTCTTGTTATTCTTGCTCACGAGTTTTGGTCTGGACAGAAGTGGGGTGGAAGTGGGACACAAACAGAGGAGTGAATGGTACAGAGTGAGTTTGTTGGGGGAAAATTTGCCTGTTTTCTGTTGGGAAGCATGGCTTAATTGGATTTTTCTCTCATAGCCAGTTCCCACTAAATCATTTTCCATACCTATGCTCAGTGCTAGAGGTCACTTCTCATCATTCAAGGTTAGGCATGGCAAAGGCTTGATGACTTCTACATAGCGGCAATGTACTGTATCTCTGTTATGGCTTTTATTTTTTAAAGATTTATTTATTTTATGTGTGAATAAGCTGTCGCTGTCTTCAGACACACCAGAAGAGGGCATCACAGATAGTTGTGAGCCACCAACCATGTGGTTGCTGGGAATTGAACTCAGGACCTCTGTAAGAGCAGTCAGTGCCCTTAACCACTGAGCCATCTCTCCAGCCCTGTTATGGCTTAATTATGGATAAATATCCCACAAAATTCCCTGTTCAAAATTCTTGATCTTAATAGGGTAATACTGGAAATTATTATAGGCCCAGAGTGTGTACCAGAACAGGCTACATAGTCAAGTGTACCCTCCCAGGGGATTATGGGACTTTGCTCCTTGCTTCCTCTTCAGCTTACCATGTCATGATGTGTGTGGTTTGTTTTGTTACAAGTTCCTTCTGTAATGCACCAGTCTTACCAGAGACCCAAAGCAATGGTACCACCACATCTAGGACAGAAGCCCTAACAAGAGTGAAATAGAGAAGCTTTTCTTTTTATACATTAATTGCCTTCTCATTTCATTAGAGTAATATGAAACTGATCTATGCAAGCTTCCTCAAGTTTACCGTCTTTGTAGAGTTCATATTTTCTCCCATAACTCAGTTTGAACACCTTATTGGCTTACTACAGGAGCAAAGATGATATCTCTCTTCCCCAGTGCTAAGCACCACACAGCATCTGATTTAATCTCTAGAACAAATATGGGCAGGGATTATAACCACTGCCTTAAACAAAGAAATACTTATTTCTAAAACACTAATACACTTAAAACTTAGAAGTGGGGTGGGCATCTGGGTAGTTTGGCATCTCATGCTGAGTTCCTCAGCCACTACCTTTCTTCCTGTTAAAACACACACTTTCAGTACTGTTCATTTCTTTTATTTCAGAGCTCATGGTAGATTCCTTACTTTTGGGGAGCCCTTTTGCTTTTCAATTGTTGTACACGCTACATATGTGCTTTTGAGGGACTTCCCTGTCAACCTCTTTATGGATCATGTGCAAAAAATAAAGGCTCAGAGAGGGCCATTTCTCACCCACCGTGGGTACAAAACCGCAGTAGGGAAAATAAAGCACAGTTCTTGCTAGTGACAGCCACAGATAATAGATACTATCAAAGCAGGAATTTGAGAGTGGGTTGTAAATCAAAACAGCACAATGTGCAATCAAACAGATAGGGCATGGGAGCAATAAAGGCACTTTTCATCTATATATTTATCCACTCTCAGCAGATGGTGCTGGCTTCGGAGAATCTGAGCTCCTAGAAGTGCCAAATCTCATTGCTGGGCAAGGTTCAATGCTGACATGTTATTCACACCCAAGCATCTAGCTGCCACTCTGGACTTCACGGTAGAGCCAAGCAGCTCCCGTGAAGCCTGTAATAGAAGAGTGCACACTTTCAACAGTGGCAAGGCAGGATAATAAGGTTCAGCAGTGGAAGCGTGTGCCGGAGAGGAGGCTGACAGATGCCACTGGCAATAAAAGGGTTGAACGTGTCTTCACTGTAAACCATGTGAAGCTGGTGTAGCACTTTTGAAACACGATAGGGAGGATGCTGTTTAAGATTTACAAAGCCCTCTTTATTCTCAGGGAGTCAGAGTAGACAAAATATCGAAAGCACTGTGGACTTTGTTCATTTGGTGCTAATTAGCCTGGTTACAAGACAGGAGTTTATGGAGCTTAGAGAACATACTTCGTGGTAGGCTTATTGTGCTTCTGAATTAGCACTTTCTTGGTTTGTAAACTGGATGCTGTTACCAATAAGCTAGTGTAGCCAGCTCTTAAGGAAACAACATAGTCTGTGGGCTTCTTGTTTAGTCAGGATAGTACTCAGGAGGAGCTGGGGGAATAGTTTAGTAACTACTGTTAGTGTTTACCTTGCAAGCACAACAATCTGATTTGATCCCCAGAACCTACATGAGGAAATCTGGGTGTGGTGGTGTGTGCTTGTAATCTCAGAGCAGGGAGATAGAGACAGATTGATCTCTCTGGCTATCTAGGGAGGGCTACTCTGCATGTTCCAGGTCAATGAGAAATCTCCCCCATCCCCCATCAAAAAATAAATGAAGCTGGATAACCGCTGAGAAATGGTGCCTGAGTTTATACTTTACTGTATATGCATGTATATTCTCATGCCTCGCCCTCCCCATATGCATGTGAAGATATGCACAGTTCACCAAGAAAAATAAGAAATAAGCAATCCATGCCATCTAAAAGAGCATATATTGAGGCTTTTGCTAAAGTCTAAGTGGTAGGCTCCCGAAGGTTTAAAGAACAAAGCCTGTGTATGAAGGTTGCAGGCACAATCAGTAGCCTCTGGACATGGTATCTGCAAGTCTTGCCATTCGTTCCTCCGGCATCAAAGGTTACACTTGACATGATGATGTCATTTGTATTGTGTCTGCACTCAGCTGGCAGAAAGTGTTCATGAGTGCCACCAAAGGAAAGGCATTCATAAGTCATCCACAAAAGAAAGCAGTGAGTTTTGGAAGAGGGCTTACTGGAAGAGACAGCAGTTCCTGAGTCTGTTTATTGATCGAATCATCACATCAATTGCTCTCCTACACAATATTAAATCTAGTTTTGAGTGTCTCCAAGGTTAAGATGCCTTGCTTTGCTTTTGTTTGGACTAGATTCTCAGATGGATTATGTAATATAGTAAACTTGAGCAAAGGGCCTGTCCATCTCACTGTATCAATAATATCTGTGGTCCTAGCCAAACTTGTATTCACCTGCACTATCTCGGGGTCCAGCTAGTGCACAAGCATCTGGATTGAGGTACCTAGAGCATCCTTATTTCCCAGGGGACCCGTCGACAGTACTGTCAGTCCTGGGCATCACAGAGAAATGGTGCTCAACTGCCTGTACAGTCTCAGAATTCATCACAGCTGTCTTCATTTTAGATTCATGGAAAAATTCTACTAAGGAAAAAGCTCTCAATCTCATTGTTAGGTCTATTCCACGAGTAGTATAGAAACTACACAAGAGCCACCAAAGCTAAATCCTGCAAAAGGCTGTTTATTTATTACCTCAGACCAACACTGCTTTTTTAAAAACAGCAACAGCAAAAGCAAAAATGATGTTTCTGTATTTTAAAGGTTATGTAAACACCTATGTTGTCTCCTTGCTTTTTAATCTGGGTCTAAAATGCCAGAAACAGTATCTTTCCCTTTAATAAAACATCTAGCTTCCCAAAGAAAATTCTAGACATGGCTGCTATGGCTGAGACACTGAATCAGGAAAGTCATTCTAGCCCCCATTTTAAGACAGAGACAAACTGTCAGTCAACAGAGAGGAACTGGGAGAAGGAAAGACATTTTGTGCTAATAATTATCTAAGAAATGTGAGAAAGGAAAGTCCCCCTGTGGAGAACCTGGAAAGTTTCTGAGGCAGGAACATGTTGCTTCTTTCATTCTCTGTGCTTCTCCCATGCAGAATACTATTTCTCTCATTCATAATTCATGGTTCAGTAAACTATAGTCCAGGATTCAGCTACTAGCTTTTGTAAAGAATTTATTAGAAGAGCCATGGTTACTTAACTTTGTATAGATTGTTGTTAGTTTGCTGTCTCAATGGCAGAGATGATTAGTTATAACAGAAACCATGGGGGCCATACATTTACACACATTTGTCATTTAACCTTTTAAGAAAAAGGTCTCATGATCCAAGATGTAATTTTGTTAAAAAATAAAAAGGGATAATTACATCAGAGGTGGACAAGGCAGACAGAATCAAATGAGCCCAAGAGAAGTGACAAGAACTAGAGACCAGATCCAGAGTCCCACATTTGAACATTAGGTGGAGCTTCGATAGTTCTGGGGAAGGGAGAGGATTGGAGGAAGCAGAGTCAGGGACACACCAGGAGAACAGCGTTCACAGAATCAACTGACCTGGGAACTTACAGAGACCAGGGAGCCTGTAGGGGTCTGATGTGGGTCCTCTGCATGTATGTTATGGCTGAGTAGTTTGGTGTTCTTGTGGATACCCTAAGAGCAGGAGCAGGGCTGTCCCTGACTTTCTTGTTTACTTGGAGGCCCTTCTTCTCCCACTAGGCCACCATGCCCAGATATAATGATATGTGCCTGGTCTTACTGTAGCTTGTTATGCTATGTTTGTTCGCTATCCCTGGATGGTCTGCTTTTCTCTGAGGGGAAAGGTGGTTTTGATGAAGAGGGGAGGCAGGTGGAGGAGGACAGGGTGGAGTGGGGGAAAGAGAAACTGTAGTAGAGATGTAATACATGAGAGAAAAATGAAAAACCATAACCCATTCACATGTATGCAGACTCAGAAATCCATTTAAAGCACTAAACTGGAAACAGTAATACATGTGCAGAGGACCTGATGCAGACCCCTGCCTGCCCTTACATGCTGCTCCAGCTTGTGTGAGTTCATATGAGCTTTGGATGTATTGATCTGAGGGCCTTGTTCTCTTGGTGTCCAATCCCCTGTAGTTCTTGTGCCTTTTCCACCTCATCTTCTATTGGGTTACCTGATCCTTGAAAGGGGGAATTTGATGGAGACAGACTATAGGTCTGAGTGTCCCAAGGTCTTCATATTTGCTTGTTCTCATCTGCTACAGGAGGAAGCTTCTTGGATAATGGCCGAGCAAGTCACTAATCTATGAGTACAGCAGAATGTCATTAGGAGTAATCTTATTATTTCTTCTTCTTCTTCTTCTTCTTCTTCTTCTTCTTCTTCTTCTTCTTCTTCTTCTTCTTCTTCTTCTTCTTCATCCTCCTCCTCCTCTACCTCCTCCTCCTCCCCCTCCCCCTCCCCCTCCTCCTCCTCCTCCTCCTTCTTCTAGAACAGTAGTATTTGATTTTACCCTAGGTTTCTGAGCTGGATTTCATTTCTGGTTTATTCCCACAAGCTTTTGTCACAATTACCCCAACAAATCTTTCAGACAGGACCTCATTGTAAATAAAAGAGTTTATGGTAGATTTGGTGTTTATGCTTTATTTTCCTTTTGGTTTTCATTTATTTATATGTTTTTGATTGTGTGCAGAGTAGCTTCTAGTAATAAAGACAATAGACTCTAGGGTGCAGGCTCCATGTAGGCACCAGTTTGACTTCTCCGTGTTCAATGAGTTGTGTAGTGCTGTCTTCAGCAATGTGGCCTTGCTGCCAGTTTATAAAGAGTAACCGATAATCCGGGTAGCAGACTGAGTTTTTTAGGGGGTTCCCATGGAACACCTTTGGCTCACGAATCAATTAGATATAACCCAATTCTGGTATGGGAAGCTTCATTTGGTGCCAACAAATGGCCAGTTGGGACTCTGCATTGCCCATTACTTGGCAATTCATTTAGGTTACCTTGCTAGATGTTATCTATCTATCTATCTATCTATCTATCTATCTATCTATCTATCTAATGTAATACCATATATAACTAAAATAAAAACATTATATATAACTATAACTATATATCCTTTATCCTCTCATCCAAGTCCCCTTCTATTCATAACTATCTGTTTCATTTCTCAAAGAGATTTTGTGTCCTGATGAGAGTTAACCATACCCTCTTGTCACTTATTTTATACCTAATGTTTGTGATTCTATAGCTTGTAGCTTGGTTATCTTACACTAACAGCTAATGTCTAGATACTATATTTGTTTTTCAAGGTCCTGAATATCCTAAGATGATTTTTCTAGTTTCATTCATTTACATGTGAATTTCATAATATACTATCATGTGAGTCAAGAGAACTAGGAAGATAGAACTGTTAACCCACTTATGTCATCAGCATACACTGTATTTCCAATACACATATATAATGTAAACAAACATGTAATATATGCATTGGTGTCTTGAGTAGGAATGGCCTCCATAGACTCAGGTGTTTGAATGCCTGTCCATAGGGAGTGTTGCTATTAAGAAGGGTGGCCTTGATTGAGTAGGTGTGGCTGTGTTGGAGAAAGTATGTCACTGTGGAAGTGGGCTTTAAGATCTCAGAAGCTTAAGCCAGCTCACTTCCTGTTGTCTACATATCAAGTTGTAGAAGTCTCAGTTCCTTCTCCAGCACCATGTTGGCTTGCACAATGCCATGCTTTCTGCCACAATGATAATGGATTAAATCTCTGAAACTGTAAGCCAGCCCCACTTAAATGTTTGGCTTCATAAGAATTGCAAGGGTCATGGTATCTACTAACAGCAATAGAACTACTATCTAATTTGCATATATGTTGCAAAGTATCTACAATATTGCATCTATACATATACTATACATTATACATTGTATGCATGCATGTACATGTATCATGTACTGTATATATGTGTGTGCATATGTATAAAAATAGGTCATATATAACTCATAAATATTAGAATTATTACATGTTAAATGGTAATATTTATCAAACAAAATATTAAACTATGCAGACACAGAAAACTAAGACTAACAATATTAATACATATTGTATGTGAGGACTTCAGTTAAAAGCATTATGAGATATAAAATTATGTGGTGATAAATGGCTCAACTGGATGATAAGGTATAACAGTTTTAGTTACGCACTGAAGAAGAATGATTCAAAACAGTGCAAATCTAACAAACCTAGAAGGAAATAAATACCTTGGAAAGTAGTTGGATATTTTAGTGCTCCTCTCTCAGTAATTAATAGAACTGGCAGCCAAAAATGTCATCTTCTCATACTTTTGCAAATCATTCCAAGAATGATATACAAAGGTCTCTCTGAGTACTCTATTCTCTATAAACAGAACATATGTAAGTTAAGCATATGTTATACACAATTAGATTTATTCTTATCTTATTCTGAGACATTGTATGTTCTGTTTAATTATAATGCATCAAACCAAATTATATGATTATGAAAATAAAGCAGTTGTGTACCACTAGCTTTGTTTATGTAAAATAACAAATATGAAAGTAACATATTTTCAGAATTACACAATGAAAAGAAAATTAATTGGAGCTTCAGGGGGTATGCTTACTTGTGTTTCCTTTTGTTATGAGTGCGTATCGCTATTTCTGTTGAGGGCTAAAATAAGTCTCTATTGCCATCGCCGGCAGTGTGGATGATCCTATGCCCAGCAAACCCTGTAGCAAAGCACTGAGAAATGCAGGGGACAATGGGGGTTTGAAGTGGAATAGCTGAGCTCCTGAGAAATTGCAAAGCATCTCCAGGAGCTGAGAAAAAGACACTGCAAGCTGGATGGCCGCATTTGGGGTTGCATTGGACCTGGGCAGGTCTCTAGGTTTCAAGTGGACAAAACTCAGGATCTGTGCCACAACAGGAAAGATAAATGAGCCTCTTCAGTCTGCACAAAGCAAGAACCTCAAAATGCCACATCTGGGCTAAAAGGGTAGAAAAGAAGATTCCTACGTTGTCATGTGTTGAAGATAAAGAAGCATATGTTGACCTGGAATTTGGTGGGGGAGAATAATACCTAAAGTTGGCAGCCATGAAGACATGGGACTTGACTTTACAACACATTTCCATTTCCTGCATTTTCAGGAAAACTCTCAAACCAAAAATAACAAACAAAGAGCTTCAGGTTAGGAATACTGGGTAAGTTTCTTGGGAAATCCAGACCTGCCTAGACTTCCACAAATGAATCTGCCACAGATGCACCCCACCCCCTGCTACACGCAGAGTTATGAAACCTGAAGACAAAACAGTGTACAGATAAAGCACACAGCACATACGTCTCACAAACCTGCAAAAATGCTTGCACAGACCATCTTAACTGGGAAACATATTACCGCATTTCACAGTTAATTTAATTTAAACATTATTTCTTTGAACTATGGTCTGCTGCTTCATAAAAGTCACTGCTATTTGTCACAAGCTAATGGTGCTTTGAATTTATGGAGAAAAATGCACGGACTTTACAATCATATATCTTCAGCATTAGGACTTAGTACTTCACACATATTTTTCATAGAAATTCTAAGAAATGCCTAATGTCCTCTTCTGTTTCTCTTAGTGTTCAGGTACAAAACGCATAAAACAACACTCATTGAATTTGAAAACACATGTTTTTAAACATAGAGTTTAGCACTAATTCATCCTAAACTAAGAATTGGAATTTAATTTGCTTTTACGCAGACACATGGGCTTCAAATGCATATTTTCATACTAGAACTTTTAAAACTCTGATGAACAAATATGTTTGGGAAATAAATAAAAATATTGATCTATGCTTTCAATTTTATTCAGTGATATTTAGTAACTAGAATTTGAGATTTCTTATCCAATGGCCTTTTTTTTGTGAGCTGATTTCATAAGGCATGATGAGGCTATGCCTGTTTGCCTCCTGTATGTATCTTGAAAGGATTGGAAAAACTTAGAGATTGCCCTGCTTAATTTATATTATGTATTCAATATAACTTACATGCTAAATGAGTTTAGGGTTGGTTTACAATTGATTTCTTTCTCTAGTAGAGTTCTATTTGTATTTTTTTCACTCACTCTATTCCTCTGACAACCAATATGAGTTGTACAGCTTCACACACGTCATGTGCTATTTGTTATAGACATAAAGGCTACTCCCAGAGAAGCATGAAAGAACAACACAGACTTCACCCAGGTGTGTTCTTGAGAGCTGGAAAGGAAGCCAACTGCATCCACCGGACTTCCCGTACTCTACTTGAAATGGAGCCTTCAGAAGACGACTACACTTGGGAAATGAAGGCAGAGGCAGGGAGGGAGGAAATAGTGGAACCTGCTCAATGCCAGACAGAAGTCCCAGAAGCCCCATTAGAACATTGTGAACTTTCCTTTCAGAACAGAAATTGGCAGGGTCAAATCTAGATTTCAGGCATTCTTATTCACAGAAGCTCTGCTTCTTATGGCTCAGGCCTTCAGATTGTGGGAGTGTACTGTTTACAAAAGGATATTTTAAGATCTTCATAATTATGTCTTCAGGATTTAACATTTCACATTGAGTAACCGGTTGGTGTGCTCTTCCCTGTGGAAGACTGTTGCTCCAGCTCTTCTCATCCCTTAGGTGTCTGTAGGTCTTTATTATAATGTTAAGCCTTCATGGTCTTTCTCTATCCACATTAGTATGTCTATGATTGCTATTCTTACAGATATGCTTAGGCAGTCAGGTGGGTGAGACTTTATGGGTATAACTTCTGTCATCCCCAGGAGACACAAACACAGCAAATTTCCCAATCCACTGGATTATACAGACTAAATAGGTTGTATGTATGTATTTAGAAATATAGTTAGCAACAGCTAGCAACAAAAAAAGATCATGAATTTGAAAAACATCAAAGAAGCATATATGGGATGGTTCAGAGGGAAAAGGGGAAATAGAGAGATGATGTAATTATATTTTAATCACAGAAAATAAGAAATCACTTTTGAAAAAGAAAAGTTTTTAAAAAGAGATTTAAGTGTTTCAAAGTACTATGACAAAGTCAAGTGATATATTTTCAAGGTATTATTTTTGGAATTGACCCATGATATAGTATGGAACGAGTCAGAAGTAATTGCTGATTTCTGGAACATTCTATGACTAGAACTCTCCCTCATAAAATCCAGAAGATACAGACAACTCAAAACTCATGAGGAGACTACTGCACCATAAATGAGACATGAGGAGATGCTCTGGACACCAGTGTGCAAGAAGACCCACACGTCTTGGAGGGTCATTAAAGAACTTCAATGAGACGCAGCAGACTGGAAACTACAGGAGCAGAAGGGAGCCATGTGTGTTAGAAAGGAAAGGCATCACAGGAGGACGGGTAGCAGAGGGAAGCACATTTAGGGAAGCCAAGTAGTAGTCCTCCAGCATTTACCAGAATAACTGGCACCCCCTGGCAGCTGATGTTTTCAAAAACAGTTGCTTATGAACTATCTGATATTGGCAAACCAATGTTGATAGGTGCTGTCAGAGCCTGACACTTCTAAGACATGTTTAAGACTAAGTTCGCCCCAGAAGGTTGTGACAATATGACTTGTGTGAAGTAATTCTTCACAGTTACTTTTTATCCAAGCAGTTGAAATTTAAATTCCCAATTTCAATCCAATGGCTAAATTTTGCACAGTTGCTTAGATGGTAGAGACATGATATGCCTTTGTGCCTTATTTGTGAAGTTCATTTGGTGCATCCATCCGCACATATTTAATAATATGCTCCCAGGTTCGGGTGATGTGCCAGAAACTGTTGCTAAACAGCTTGGGTTAGGAAAAGCTCAAACAAAAAGCATTCTTTAAGATCTGGCTCTGTTCAAACACATTTCATGACAAATGCTCCATTAAAAATTTTTTTTCAGAAAATAATTCCTTATTTTGTTCCTGCAATTTAACACATTCTTTAAACAGACTTTAGTACATATTTTAAAAGCAGGACAATTTAAGTATTTTCCTCTCAAAATATTATCTTTTCTTTGAGACTATCATGCATGTAAATAATGTATTTTGGTTATGCCTTTTTTCCTTCCACCTCCAACTTCTTCCAGAGCCCTTCATTTCCCCTTATCAATTTTCATATTCTCTTCATTTCTTTCTTTATAAGCTAGAGTTCAATTAGAGATGCCTATGTATGACTATGGAAGTAGGGTTACTGGGATGTGGGCATCCTACCAAAGGACACACTTTGAATAACTGACTCCTTTCCCCAGCAAGCATCTATAGATCTCAGCCAAGATGGTGACTTACGGGTTTCTCCTTATCCATTCTGGAATGCTGACTGTCATGGTACTGTAAAGACAAACAGGCCATTCTGAGCTCATGAGTGCAAGATGATTTCATGCCCAGAAATCACTTGGATTGTTGTTCGTCTTAATCTCTGGGTGTTTAATCTTCTGGCCGCATTTTCTGTGATCTCCTTAAACCTAGCTATTGATTTTTTTATACCGCTATTAGCAAGACATAAAAATCATTGAGTATAATGATAATTAAGTAACTATTAATTAATAATGAATATGATAAAGATTGGCATTAAAGCTTCGGAATACTTCCTATAGGAAACTGATGGTTAATGTTCATTGTCAACTTGACTATATTGCAAATCATCATAGAACCGAAGTTTTGAGTGTGTTCACGAGGATGTTTACAGGAAAGTTTAAGCAGAAGGAAGGACTCCCCTTGAGTGTGAGTAATATCATTTCATAGGCTGGGTTCCTGAACTAAATAAAAAGGAAAAGCTAGCTAACTGCCACCATTCCTTTCTACCCCATCTCTCCACACTTTATCTCTTTCTTTATTGGCAATGAAAATATGACCTTACTTACGTACAGCTGTGGGACAATGGACTGTGCCACAAATCCTGGTAATTTTAAACAGGTTTAGAGTCCCCAGCTCCCAGGCACCCACCTGAAACAATAGGTGGCTCTCTGATCCTCACTGGATTGCTAGCCTGGAACTTGTGCCAAACTTCCTACATAGAAATCAGGACCACATAGCCCAGAATGGAATTCTCCATGGTCCGAAGGTATCTAGAGGCTCTGAAGGTTTAGCCAATAAGCTTTGCATCTAGGATCTTCTACCCTGCAAAAGATATTGACTCTTTGGTCCACCCTGAGGAGGTGAAATGCACCCATTTTCCATGAAAACAATCAGTAGTTTAAAACCAAAGACCATTTCTTTCATCAAGAACCACTGTGGGGAGAAGGCCTTGCCTACAGAGCCTCACTGCCTAAGTCTCCCTCAGAAGGCCCCTCTGGGCTCCCAGACAACTGCCACTAGGCTAAAGACTTTCACAGATGCCAGAGTTTCCCTTCCCTCAGAACCCCAGACTTGTTCTCAGCTCGAGAACCAATTCTGTTCTGGGCTTTTCCTTGAGGACATCCCATCAAGGGCCTGTGGAGCCCTGACCCTGCATTCTGACTCCATGTGTTTTCAGCAGTGACTGGATGCCTGGGAGCTCAGGAATCCAAGCTTCAGCTTCCGACATCCTATATCGGTGCTTACACTCCAGGAGGCACAGGGTAAATGCAGTCTAGCACTCTGCATTTCGTCTGCCCAGCACCTCAGCGGCAGGGTAAACGTGGACCCGAAATGGTGGGATAAAAGAAAAACGTATACAAGAAGGAAATGATATCCTGGGATAGAAACAACAAATGACAAGAATGACTAAAAAAAAAAAAGCTTTGAGATGGTGATGGATGTGTGATTGGAACTGACAGGATTTGGATTAATATGCTCTTAGACTCCCATGCTGTCAAAAGTACCATCATCAAACAGCCAGTCAATATCTTCATGGGGCATCTTTCTGGCACCTCTGTAGGCACCTCAATGTTCATGAGTGCCTACACCCTGTCCCTGATGACCTTCAACTGCCAGGCTCTGCCTATAGAACACTCTAAAGGCTGTAAAAGTTGGACTTAGCCCCCTTGACACAGACAGCTAAGATCTACCCTACAAAGTCAAAAGCCCAATATCAGAACTTCAAATCCCACCAATCTGTGTCCTGGAAGTTTCCTCCCTAGAAAGCTCCCCCTCCATCTCTCAATAAATAAAGCTTATCCTCAGTTCAGTTTTCTGCAGCTTTTTGCCAGAGCAGAGGCAGCCACCTCCTGGGATTTTCATCCCCAGTTAGTCTGTTGTATGAGGTTTGTGGTATTCCTTGGCTCCTGACTGGCAGGAAACCTTTTCCTTCATAGTTGTAACACTTGCAGAAGGGAAAGCTTCCCCCTTAGAGCTGTAAACCTCGCACTCTCAAACAACATGTAAAAATGAGTCCCTGCCCTTCTCTAAACTTCAGGGTCCACAGATTTTCTTTGATTCATTAGCATCTTCTTACGTCTAGGAGCTCAGACCAAAGTCATCCTTGACACTTCTCTTTTCTTCACAGTGAACATATTATCTTTCAGTGGGTCTGGATAATTCTGCCTTCACTGTGTGCTAAGAGTTCTCCTTTCTTATCACCTCCAGACACAAGGTATCATATGTTCTTTGGGTAAGTATTAGAGATTGGTCACCATCTCTCTGCTTCTGGGAGAGCTTCCTCTAGTCTTTCTCTTGAGCAAGTAGTCAGGGTTACCCTTTGAAACTCTATGATCCTATCATTCTTCTCAGAACCTTAAAATAACCTTGCATTTCACTCAAGATAAAGGCTGACCGAACAAGAGATGACAGGCATAATAAGATTTGTGCCGTGCCTGGCTCTTTGGTTTCAAGTCTGATTATTCGCCCAATCTTTCACTCCCTCCCACTGTTCTATGCAACTTTCTTTCCCTGGGGCTCAAGCATTCTCCCATCAGCAGTGCTTGTACAGAATTAGCAGGCCCAGGTAACCCCATGGCTCCTCCCCACCTTTTTCCAGTCCTTGCTGTCATGTTATAGGTCGCAATCTCAGAAAGAGCTTCCAGACCCTCCTATTAAAATTCTGATTTATATTTCCCTACCTCTTTTGCTTTTCCTGTGGCACTTCAATGATGTCACTTAAAAATCTAAATCTTAATTTAATGGGTAGTGACTTACAAACGAGTGCCAGAAGCAAAGAGAGGTTAGAAAGACGCTCAAGCTAATCTTGGATGGCCATTCTTTGAGTGATGGACAAAATTGGTTGAGCTAGAGAATTTCTTCTAGGCCCTTATCTGTTTAGAGATATTACAGGTGGGATCAGAACAGGAGTGTGAAGAAGGTCAATGAGCTCTTTGCAAGCAATATCTTCTTTTGTGGTAGAGCATCTTATGAAAGTAACCCCACAGAGCTGCCTCCCATCTATGGGCTACCTCTCTGACTGGTGGGTCAGGTGTCCCTCCTCTTCTGTTTCTTCCTTCTTTTTTCTGAGTTAGGAATTCTTTTTGAAGACTCAGATAGGAGGGATGGGGTGTGAGGCGACTCTAGGAATCCCTGCATTATGAAATGGGACCACTGGGCTGAAGGAGTGCTTTGAAGACCTGCTTCTAAAAAGGGTCTCTGATGGTTCCATGGGGTTCTTCTTTTGCAGGCTCTATGGAAGAAAAAAAACACCTTTATGATAAAAAATTACCTATTTCTCTTTGACTTTTTTGATAAATATGTGTGAAATTTAAAATATCATTTCAAAGAGAAAAAAATGATCCTTGTTCAATGGAATTCTATGAGGGGAAAAGCCAATTGGAGAGAAAAGGGATTTATCTATTGTCAGTGTGTCTTTATGTGCAGAGAGACAATCTTTGATGTAGCTGATAGCTTGGTTATATAATAGCCCAAGAATACAGAAGTAGCATGTGATGTATTATGTAGCACTTGAGACCAAAGTTTGCTCCTTGCAGACTAGTATGAAAAGTTCACTCTGGAAGCTTCTATTGAAAAAGAAAATTTCTTTGTAATAAATCAGGACCTGTAAAAGTTTTCTTTTAGTAGGTACCTCATATACAGTTCAGGAAAGAAAAAAAGTTAACTCATTAAGCTTAATGGCCCCTGAAGCATCTCAGCATGCTACAGAAACTAAACCTTTAGCAAAGAAGCTTATTTCTAAGGAGGTAGGTATTGAACCTGCCCAAACAGAAAGTAAGTCATGCTTTACTGAAGGCAGTAAGCAATTCTAAAGATGGTTCTATCTATCAACTATCCCACCAGAAAATAAGAAAACAACAAGAATGGTCATCTGGGAAAAAATGAATTTGAAAAAAGTCAGTTCACCAAAATGAATCAGAAAGAAAAGCTGATTAAATTGAGAATTGTTGTGAGGGGAGAGATAGAGATAGAAAGAGAGAGAGAGAGAGAGAGAGAGAGAGAGAGAGAGAGAGAGAGAGAGAAACCAAAACCTTTATAATGGAGATGACATGAATTGGCAGAAGAACTAATGAATCCCAAAATAGGTATACAGATCTTTAAGTCTTCAGTTAGTGGTGCAGAAAGAAAGTGCTGAATTTTTCAGGTTCTGTGATTATGAATTTAGTCCCAAAAATTTAAAACAAAATGCAAAAGTGAAATACAATTGCATACATTGGGACTCTAAGCTCCCCAATAAATATATTAGGAAGAATATTTCCTTCAGTCCTTGACTTCTAATAAGAACACAAACACTGAATTGATTGTAATTATTATCTGCTTCCTAGTGCAGGCCAAGTATTGTATAGCTGATTTATATGCACTGTTGCATTTAATTTCCATACATAAGAAACTAAGAAAGCTAAGAATGAAAAAAAGATTCCTTCACACCAAAATTGAGAATTAATACATTAAAAGCTTAAGAAAGCTAGATAAGAAATTTAAAAACCTCTTTTATAAATTTACTCACACATAATTGCTTTCTTCTGACCACTTGAAATTACCATTTTTTTATAAGCACCAGACAAGTATTTGGCATGGTTTATACCAAGTCTGATAGTTCAGCTGCTGTCTTCCTAATTTATCACTGCCAGACACTCACTTCCTGTTCTTTCGCCATCTCTCCTTCTGGCATCGACGCAGGTTCCCATTTGTCATTTGGGGATATACTACTTGTCTCGTTCTTGTCCCAATTATTTGCAAAGACGCTGTAATTTAGTGCGGGCATCCTGGGCGAGTGCTGCAGTTAAAATTATGGCTTGCCCAAGGTTTCCTTCTGGAATTCTGATAAGTCATTTCAAATGTGAGCTGCGTTGAGTACATGCCAATTTATTACTTTTTCTAAGTGAACTCATCTAAATTAAAATCTCACAGAATCAATATCTCATTTTTATCATAGGATGTTCTGATTCCACTTCCCAATCATTCATCTATCATCCCCCTCGGCTTGGAAATTCTAAGGAAAGGAGCTATTTTATATCATATTAGGACTATTGCACATCTGCTGCCTGTTGTTTCTTATATCCAAGTTTAACTTCTACAGCAAATACTGCATTGCCTCAGCTCCCTATTTTATTTATTTGTAGAACAGCCCTCACTTCTTTATCATAAGGACCGTCTCACACTTATGTGTTAACAATGTCCTTGATCACAATCTGAAAGCTGTCAATAAAAACGGCCCCATAACTTGTCTGACTTCGACTTCTTACTAATGTCGCAGCTACGCAAATGGGAAAGGACCTTTGGGTCTCCCGCCGCTATTTAGCGCCCTTCTTACATGCATCATTTTGGGTATTTCCTTTTGGTTTGTAAATGTATAGTGTTGACTCAGAGGTCTTGCAAGGAATTTTTAATGCATGTGTCGGTCTCCTGATATATTTTCATTTTTGGTGATCTAGAGTGGAACAGTAGCAAAAAAACTGGGCAAGGGGAGCGCACTCTCATGGCGGAATATTTTTTTCAAAAGGCTTTCAAGGGATTTATTTAGTCAGAACTCATCTTTTCCATTTTTCTTTTTATGTCCCACTTGTATTGCATAGTCTATGGTCGACCCATAAAAGAATAATAAAAAGGCCCCATTTTATGCAGCCATGTATGAGCATGTCTGCATAAAATAGGTGATGCATATATTTTATGTCCAGAATTCCAAATGGCCATTCATATTTCTTCTTCCTCTCCATTCAAGGTTGGGTTCACAGTTTCTCAAGAGCAAAAGATATTCAGTGCACTTGCTTCGTGAGTGCAAGGACTGTATCTGTCTTACTTTCTGATTCAAATTCCTAGAATAGGTCTTAGCTGTACTCGTGAAATGTATCAGAATAATTCTTCTTCCAGATAGTTACTATTATTCAATTTCCTAATTACCACTAGTCAATACTTTAAGATAAGTATTATCCTTTATTCTGTTATTGCTTAAAAATTTGCAAAAGATTTGCAATGAGACATTCTATTTTTTAAGGGTAGTAATAAATTTTATACATTAGGAAAATGAATGACAATTTCAAATAGTGTGCCTTAACTTGGCTGTGCTACATTTTAAAAGGATAATAACCAACTACTGGTAAAGAGAATCACCAAAGTTGTTACCTAGTAGAATCAATGTCAAGTTAGACAGAGATTATTGACTGCTTTGTGTGATAATTCCCAGCAAATACATGAGGGTCCTGAGTCTGAAACAATGGAAAGAAGGTCATCAACTTCAGGTGGCTTGTAGGTTGGCTAAGAAAGAGCCCATGACTTTTAAAAACAAAGATACAAAACTAAACACAACAACTGTCTAATGAAATGAGGCCAAACAAGATTCAACTGGGTTAGGAGGGGTTCTAGAAGGAGCTTAGGAAAGCTTTGGATAGATTCTGTGTCCTGAGTAACACTCTTCCTTACCTCCACATAGTGAAGATAAAGAAAAGTGTTAAAGATTGAGAATGATGTGGAGAAGGAGAATGATGTCAGGTAGTGATGCAAGGCTCCAGCAGGGGGTTCAACACTAGGTAGCAGTGCTTAGAGAAAGCAGCACTGAAAACGGGGATTTGTTCTGGCAATTTTTCAATAATACTGTTAAGCCTGGGTTTATGTTAATGTCACAGTCTTAATGAAAATTGGATGGACCGAGTGTTTTTCAAAAATATAGGAATCATTATGTTTATACATAAGAATATATTTGGTCACTTATAAGTGATTAAATAAGTGATTTGACCAAATGTTGATTGAAGAATTATGTTCATCAGTGCAAACAGGAGCTGAACGCTAAGTAGAAACATCTCAGGCATCAGAAGAAGTTTGGAAAGTTGTTCTCTATAACTCATGTGCTGCTTCTCTTCTTGTCAAAAACTGGCAAAAGAATAAAACATCAGGTAAAGAAATGTGGAAGAGAGCATGCTTGGAGATGTGTAGCTCAAGGCTATTTCAGAGGCTACCCTGGTGGAAGTTCAGGATCACCATAGACAACATCCTAGATTTGCTCAGCTAGGCGGTAGAGCTGCTCACCTACTGCTTTGATAGAGGCTTGACACTTGATGAAACGTATATTCACATCTAGATTGGGGCCTGGGCCAACCAGAGACCTGGCATTTGTAGCAAGGTAGCAGATGGGGCTTGGTCTGTGTCTTGTGTTATCACCTAATCATCTCTAATGCTTCTCTAATCATCACTACAAAGAATCCATCAGATTTCCACTGTGAAGGACAGCTTGTTGTACTCTGATCTATTAGTAGTAAAGTTTGACTGTCTTTAAAACTATGCTGTTGGCTTTATATCAAGATCAAGTCAAAACCTTGCATCCCAAGGTTTACACAGACACACACACACACACACACACACACACACACACACACACACACAGACACACACACACACATACACACACATACACTCTGCTTCCAAGCTACGAGTGAATAGAGTGAAATAGCTTGCTGACAACTAAAATGACTGTCAGTCATAGATTTGTTAAATCCAGTGGTGTTTGTACACCACTGTAAAAACTGAGAGGACCTAACAAGAGAAAGAGAGACTATGAGATATCTCCCAGTGTTCTCTGAAGGACAAAAGAACTCCATGATTTTAGTTTAGAAACATGGTTTTACACTAAGCTTAGTGTATTTTATTACTATTTCTGGAGACCTTTAAATGTGTAGACATGATTTTCTCTAAGGATGGTAGAAAAGGTAAGTTTCTCCAACATCATCCAGAAAAGAGGGAACCCTTACCTAGCACGCCACTGCGCACACCTTGAAGAACTTGCCAAAGGCCCAGTTACCATCCTTAGGGCTTTAGTTTGCTTTCTTAGTCTTAGTGAGCAAAAGTGAACAGTATCTCTTATAAAGCCAAGGAAAGGAAATTTTGTCTATCAAATTATGTTTATAACTCTGGTTAACCTTGATGTTCAATTCTGGCGTAAACTTGCAGTCATATATAAGGGCACCATTTATAATTTCTTAAGTTAATGTGAAAATATATGTATTCTGAGCAAGAGTAACAAATTTTATTTAATCAGCACCCCATCCATCACTGTATAATGAATGCAGTCTCAGTAAATGCATAGGAAAGTGCAAAAGCTGGAGCTGATGAATAATGGAAACCTTATATGTATGCTCAGCACATTAAACAATTTCTACTCACCCGGAATTTCAACCTCTCAGCTAACACAGCCCAAGTAGTTTTAAATAAACAAAACCCCTTCATCACCTCTAATGTGCAAAAAGGGGAAACACAATTAGTTTCTTTGTATAACAATTCAGAAATGTGAGCAAATTTCCCTGTCCTAAACTTAGCTGTATTGTTGTTTAGATGAAACTTGTTAACTACAGGAAAAGATGAAAATGTGTTTCCAACTCTAGACTTATTAATTATGAATACTGCCTAGCTTATCAATTTGAGTAATTAAAAGTAATTCCTAGGCTCAGTGCTTGCATCATCAATAATGTGGATCATATTTATCAAGCAACAATAAATGTTAGCATCTAGGAGTTGGAGGGTTTTGACTTTCTGCTTGGTGTTTGAAGTTGTCTTAGAAGAAGGACCTCTCTTTGTAAGCAGATTGTAAAGCAAAGCATATATGAATATCCACACCAAGTGTTGACCATTTACCCAGTATGTGGGTGCAATATTCAGGGGCTTGTTACTGTGAAGAAAATATTGCATTTTGGATAAGAAATTATTCTTCAGTAATTTGGCTGTTTCTGGTTTGTTACCTTGAGAAATCCTTTAATGAGTAATTATATAATAATGCTCTTTATTCATCTCCAAAATGTTCTTTCTGCCAACTGAGCACTTACAATGTGCCAATAAGTGGGCTTATTCCTTCAGGGTCTTTATTTAAGCTCCATGTGGATCATTCGAACATAATAAGACACGGCATAGTCCTTCAGAGATTAATGTAAGAGTGACTCCCAGAATAAAATATAGAGGTTAGATTTAAACTCAGGTCTTTAGAGTCCTTTCAGATAAATTTATTTGAAATACTCATTTTTGATAAAAGCAGATATGAATACTTTTATCCAATCACTACCATTTTATTTAAGGTTTGTGCATGACAGTCTTTTCCAAAGATAGTTACATCCCTGTATCTCCCATGCTACGTATGATTTGATCATATCATGTTGACAAGGCTCCGTTTTGCATCTGGAGTACACTGTAACTACCTGTATCAATACAGTGCAATAGAAAGACAGAATGATAGTCTTATGCTGGGTCAAAAATGTCACTATGACATCTATTGGCGGGCTTTTCTCTTAGCTTGTCTTGGAGGCAGCTTTCTCATGCTGAGGAGCTACAAGCTGTACAAACAATAATGCTATTAGGAAAACAATGAAGGCTCCTAACCAAGAGTCAGCACCAAGTTGCCAGCCATTCAGAATAAGCCCTTCCTGCTTAGGAATGCCTAGAAGTCCAACTGCAAACCCACAAGATGCCAGCAGTTGGAGTCACTCAAGGACTACACCTTTATACTTAGCTTTCTGGGTGCGTAGTGGCTCATAAGAAAACACCTGAAGATGGTTTTCTTACCAAATAACTTTGGAATCTAGGAGTTGGAGAATTTCAACTTTCTGCTTGGCATTTGAAGTAGTCTTAGAAGAAGGACCTCTCTTTGTAACACCCAGTGTTAACCATTAACTCAACAAATAAATGTTGCAACTAGTAGGCCTACCAAAGGAAGCACATGTCTTAAGTTTTGACAGTCTGAAATTTTCACTTGCAAAATATATCCATGCCATTGAGTATATGCATTCTGAGAGCAGAAACTTCAGTAAATGGACAAATTCAGCTGAATACTTTATGTTTTGGTTCTAATACATACCATCTAAAATGTCAGTTAACACAGTTGGCTGCCATAAGGTTGGAACAGTAGTTGGTTTAATAGATTTGTATCAGGTGATGAGTCTGTAGATGGGGAACAAGGAAACAACCTTCCATGCATCTTGTAGTCCCAACTACAGGGACCACTAGTGAACACTGTGTTAGGTACCAATTGACCACAACATACATGAAGTTTTGGCTGCTAGTCCTCTCAGTGGTACACATCCCGCCACAATGAGCACATTCTTAGTGATGTACGTGTTCATTGTTACTTTGTCCTTTTTTTCAGATGGATGGAAGAATGCATTTTCACATTTGGTTATGCACATGTATGTACATGTGCAACATATACATGAACACATTTAAACACAACTGTAAAATTGCTAGTGACCAATGCAAACATGCATTTTGCAGTAAATAAAAGACTCAAAAACCAAATCTCTGGCTGTCAGCTCAATGCTCTCTCCACATTTCACCTCTTCTCCACATAACATATTCTCTCTATTTCATTGAAATTCCCATCAAAAACGTTTCTTTCCCATGGACCATATTTTGGCCATTTGTTATTTCCTGTCTTTAATGTGATAATGTGATTTAGCTTTAATTAACTATAAGTAATTGAAATGGCTGTTTAAGAGCTGCCTTCAAAGCTATAATCTTAGTAAGGATTTGCATTAGGAATTTAGGCACCATGGCCCGCCCATGTGATTTATGTTTTTAGTGTATAGGTTTCCACCAAGACATGAAAATTCATCGGCTACACTGGGGAAATAGCTTCATGGATAAGGCACTGGCCATGAGAGTAAGAAACAAATTTAGATTCCTAGAATGTACATGAACGCCAGGTATGTGGGGTAACCTGCATGCAATCTAGTCCTCATGAGCATAGCCAGCAGGTCTCCAGAGCAAGCTGACTGGCTAGCTAGAGTAGATGAATTAACTAGCTTCCAGCTCAGTAGGATATTTTCCTGAGTAAATGAAGTTGAAAGATATTGAAAAGATACCAGACCATCAAATCAACCTCTGTCCTCCACATGACACATAGACATGTGCATATGCACCCATACATGTACAAACCTGCATGCATAACACCCCACCCACCCACACACACACACCTGAACATCAAACTAAGAAAGAGATCCATAAGCCAGGTATATAGCAATGTTGAAAGCAACTGATATGCTTTTACAGTTAAGCTGTACTTTCCTGGACATTTGTCACTTAGTGTCATTGTCACCTTCCAAGACCCATCTTGTTCTGACTTCTAAGAAAGGGAATACTCCCTAATTTTTTATTCTACTGAGCAAAGTCTACTGAATTACATTCTGGTTTTGCACGGGGGCGGGGGGGTGCAAAACAAAAGAAAGAAAGAAAAAGAAAAAATACCGAGAGCCCTGTTTGCAGATGTAGATGTAGGAAGAAATAAAAGTCCCTCAAAGGCAACAGTGAACTGAGCTGAGATCCTGGGACAACTGACTTATATGGGTTTTACATGGTCATAATAAATGCTTGAAAGGGCTCTTCCCAAAGTGTCCTTCAGCTGGTAATTTATTCCCACTCCTTTCCTTCATCACAGGCAAATGTTTAATGGACTTTCCTTTTTGCAGCAAATCTTAATGTAACAGTTAATATGCAGAGGAACTGACTGAGTTCCGTTGACACATACGTCTGATTTCCATTAAGCAGAACTGGGAGGATGGGTGGAGGAGGAAGTGAGGCCCCCTTTTCTACTGCAAAGAGCACTTTCTGTTCATTAAGATTCTTTTAGTAGTTTCTTATAAGCTTCTCCCTAAGACACCAAATTGTGCGGCCATTTGTTTTCAACTTTGCAAATTATTATTTTTGCTTAACATCCATTTTTTTCTATTTAATGTTAGGAATATTATTTACAGTTGACATTGTATATTGGAGAATATGTCAGTTATTCCATTTAATCTGGTTTCAAGATAAATGGGTAGCAAATAAGCACTCCTTAATTGGATTAGCTCTTTCTCCTTCGTCTTATGTTTCCATATTCTAGCAGGAACCTCTAGTCCCTGTGCTGTCTCTTACAATTTCCTAGTGGATTACTCATCAACGAACCATTGTTCTTCATATCATTTTGTCTTAATCCTTCTCGTCTCTCACTGATTAATTCTCCAGAGATTCCAAATCTTGTTCTTATGACTTTCTATTTTATTTTCCTTTCCTTTGTCCTACAATAAGGGTAAGAATTATATTCAGCAGATTTAAACACGCACTACTCATCCTCCAGTCAGCCCCGCACAGTGAGTTCTGATTGAATTGGATTTCCCCAGTGTAGGAAGCAGCTGCAGGTTAGCAACATGGCTGCTACCACCAGGAAAGGTTAATGGAGGAAATGGCTGGGGGCTGGCACAGCAGGCAAGGCTTCCCAAAGACCTAATTCGGCTTCTGGGAGTGCAAAGGCTTCTCTTGCTGTACTGCTTATACTACTTAGGAAAGAGTGGATATGACCAAGGCTGCAGCATGTGAGTGTAATATCATAGTTTGCACAGCCACAGACACCCTCAATCTCTCAGAGAGACATTTGCATATTTCCAGAACAAAGCTATGGCGTTCTCCTTGTCATTCTATATAATATAGTGTGAAAATTGGTTATAATCACTGTGTTCTGGTGTTTATGGGTTTATTACTCTCTTGTTCGTGGGATAAAGAGCCTTTATAAAAGGGAAATACTTCAGAGAAAGATTCCCAGGCCACCAAGAGTCTAAGTGCCATTTATGGGTTAGTGCCAGTGGTTTTATATGTTGTACTGGCTTAAAAGCAGAAAAGGATCTTGGGAATTGCCTAGTTACTGCTATAACACAGCTCTAGCTGCTAAATTCTCTTTTGTGAGACCCAAGTGTCTTGAAATAAACCCTGATCTGTGAGGTAGAAGCCAAGAGATGGTTTGGTACTTGTCCCCACTTTCTGTTATCGACTTCTTAAGTTTCTTCCCAGTCTGCCTTTATAATGAATATCTCCAAGGATCTTGTGACAAAAGGAGGACTAGTAGGACCTACTACATACATGAGTTTATAGATTAAATAGGTCTATATATGTAAAACTCTAAGCATCATGCCTGAAAACTAGGGGTCTCTAATATATATAGCCATCACTGTTCTTATTACTCCTGGTCAGTTAAGACTCAAACCCACTATACTCTCTTTCTTGCTCTTCCTGTTTTGCCACTGAAACATGTACAATCAGTCATTTCCAGGCTTGTGAAGATTCTGTGGTATGTTTTTCTTTTGTACTGTTTCAAAGTTCCCTCACCTGAAAACTCCTAGTTCTAGTGTACCAGCCCAGTCTAGATAGCAGTCCCAGCATGGTCTTCTATCCTATCAGAAAACAGGTGCTTTTGTTGAATGGAGGCGCTCAAAACTGTTTTGTCTCCTGATATAGTTCATCTAGTGTCCTGCCCAGTGCTAACTCCCCATCTGTTTCTCTTGATCTAAACCTTAACCTCATCTCCTGTGCCTTTCAGGGGTACCATCCTCCATCTGCTTTTCCTTTTGAACTTTCCTTTATTCTCTTTCATACCAACTCCTGTTGGTTTCTCTTCCCTCTCCCAAGCTCCTGACTCCTTCCTGACGACTGAGCCGGCTTGATTACATGCTTGGCTGTGCTCCATCCTGACTGTTCTCAGTGAGTTCTCTTGGCCCTCATCTCATTCTGGGGGTTTAATTTGGGGACTGAAGTGCCATATGGATGTCTGTGGTGGCAGCAGCATCTCATATCAGGGTCTTATGACCACAACATGACACTGCTGGAATAGATATGGGAGCCAGGTGCTGCTGATAGCTTAAGTATTAGGATGCTGATCCCTAGTCAAGAGCTCTACAAGACCCAAAAGAGGAATGAAGCAAAGCCATTTGCATACTCTTAAGTCTGGCCAGGAGGGCAGTAAAGTCATGGTGCACAGAATTTAATTTTCATTTCCCAAGAATAATCCACAGTGAAATTTGTAATTTGCAATACTGTGAATTTTGTCAACATGGAGGGAACAAAGCCACTGTTTACCCAGTGCACGCTGCCTAATCACACCCTGGCTGTCTCTTTGATTGCTGATTCATTTCACTCATACTTACAAAGAAAGAAATATATTCCAGAGAAAGCATTTATTGAGATAAGCTCTGAAGCCAAAGCAAGTGGAAATGATAAGTAAGCATAACTGGGCTGAGAATGAGAAAGCTGTGCTTTCAGGGCAAGCAGCTCTATAGATGTGGGATGGGCTGGCTTCTCCAGCCAGAAGGGGATTTTGGAGGGAAATTGACTTTCTTCACTGACCTCAAGATGATTCTGTTTCCAATGTATCTTTTCCTGGGTAATAGTCAGACACTAATCTTACAAAAAAAAACTCTACCAATTTTGGTTAACAAGAAAGTTTCATTACTGATGGTTTGTACTACAACTTTATGTGCTATATATGTGTAACTATGCATAGCCTTGTTACATAATTATCTATTATAGATACACTGTGTCATATAATTATGTGTCATTTATAATACATAGTAGAAATGTAAGATAACCTCTGGCAATTTGCCAATAGCTTTAATTATGTAATATAAGCTATGAAGAAAGAACTCTTGATTCAGTTAAATTAAAGAGTGTATCTCTCACAGTCTCAGAAATCATTCATCACTTCACTAACAATGGAAGAAATGCTGTGTGTGACAAAACCTGGGATACAAAATTATAGCCAATATAAATATGGATTATATCATATGTAATATATGTATACATATATGTACCACACGAGAGTGCACACACGCACGCACGCACACACACAAACACAGACACAACTTAAAATGTCTTTAATTTGGCAGTCATTGGCTATAATTTTGTACATAAATATGTGTTTGTGTATGTGTGTATAAAATGTTCGTATAAGATTAAGCTTGGTTTTTCTTTCTCTATTGTTGAATGCTATGCTAATAGTATATGATTCAACACATTAAATTTCTTCAAGTTCCATCTAATAATTTTTGTTAGCTCAGCTTGTCATTTCCTATTTTGCCTTGGGAAGAGTGCCTTAGTTTATCTTTGGAGAACTACCAATCACCCATTTGCAAATACAAAATAATATATGTCTACAGGGAATTTATTTAATCAAATTACTTTCAGGATACTTTACTTACTTTTCCTTTGGATCATTAGTAAGTCAAGCAATTCCCTTTAACACGCTCTTTAATCCATCCTTTTCTACAAATCAATTAACTTGAGGCCACATTTTTCTCAAATTCCCAATCCAGCTGTTTCTCCTCCTCACTGCCTGCCTTCCTTGTCTTCTGCTGGTACCGTTTTCTGAACTCACTGTTCCCACTAACTTTGGCTTTCTGAGGTCTCTGTGGCTTACCCACCCCCTCATCTGAAGAGAAAAGAGCAAAGGGAGTTGACAGTCATCTGAAGCACTTCAGCCTGTTAAACAGGCATGAGCCTCACTGAGGTTACTTCTGTACCTTTTAGATTTGAGGATATATGAGAACCTCTTGCTTTTTCCCCATGCTGAAAGACTTAGTAACCAGGCAGGCCTACAGGTCCTCATTAGACCAATGTCAGCTATAACCTGAGGCCACAGACTGGGCCCAGGGCTTCGTGTTGGAATGAAGTGGCAGCATCATTAATTCATGAGAAAACCGTGAAGATTTTACATTTTCTTTCTCTACTGCAAGTGTTATATCCCTGTGACTTTTCAGGGGATTGCTCATATCATTTTGTAAGATCAAATTGTGACACTCCGTGGGTCTTCCTATTTGGCTCCAAGGATGGTTCTTCTTTGGCTAAATTTAAGAATTTGAATAAGTGCTCAGCAGCCAAAATAGTTTCAAAATTCTATAGGTCCTCTTTGTAGCCAAGTGATGTCTCACAAGTGCCTTCTTGGGGAACATTCATGACTGAAGAGTGGTGTGAACTGCTCTTCATGTATGTCTCCAATGCTTGCCACAGATGATTGCGAGAGTAAAGACAGTATAATCCCAGCTACATGTTTTCTGATTCATCTTTAAATTAACTAACTTCATCTCAATTTTCCTGATGCAAAGTGTCCATCCAGTTCTCTACCTCTTTTACTTGTATGTTTCCCACTTATTATAAAATCCCTTGGAGAACAGCAGTGCAAAGGAATAATTGCATTATTTCCTTTGATATAGGAGACAGATACCTACCTACATTCTTTCACTCACAGTCTATTGACTCTTTCTAGGATTGGCTTGAAGAAACCTGGATTAATCTTAGTGTTTCTGGGAAAGAAGTAGGCATTTTTCTACTAAACAAAAATTCTTTTTCTATCTGTGATATAAAATCACTATGCAATAACTCTGTGAAATATGGAATACCTATTCTACAATGTCAGAGTGCAATTCGACTGTGCAATATTGCATATCTATTATATAACTGTGTAATTTCATTGTACAATATAGTATCCCTATTGCCTTGCACAGTACAGTATCCCTATTAGAGAGTATAATCTTTGGACTGCTGAAATGAGTGTTTATTTTATCTCACTTTCCAATAAGCATCTGTTCGTAGCTTTGTTTCTCATGGTGATAAAATGCTTCATAAGAGTAACCTAGTGAAGAAATTATTTTGGTTGACAGTCCTAGGGTAGAGTCCTGATTGGGGAGGAAAAAATATGACTTCAGAAGCTTGAGGACGCATCTGCTCATGTTACATCAACAGTCAGGGAGCAGCGATGGGCAAATGCCTGTTCTTCTTAACCGGCCTCCTTCTTTTTGTGTAGTCTGGGTCCCAAGTGTATGCAATGGTTTTGTCTACATTTATGGTAGATCATTCTCCTTTAACTAATCTAACCTAGAAAGTCATTCAAAGAGTTGTCTCTAAGGTAGGCATAGATCATGCAAAGTTGATAATCATTGCAAACCAACAGTAGAGAATCTAAACATTTAAAATCAGATAATGTGTATTTTAGCTGAAAACCTGCCACTTTACTCTGTAACATGGGTTGAGCTCTGGATCTTTCTGTGCTGTCTTTTCTTGTATAAGATGAGGTCTGAAAATAGTGGCTCCCATGAGTTCTAGCTCCATTTTAAGCACTAACGAAGGTAAGTTTTGAAATAATTTACTCAGTGTGTGGATCTAGTAAGTCATTATTTAATTTTAGACACTTAGTTTCTACAAGAAAAATGTTTGTGGGTTTCCACTGTAGACTCAAACACTGTAGGTTCATGCAGTCTCCTGTTCAGGATTTTCTTGACTCTAGGATGCAGTAATGAATAAAACTCTTATGCTTTAGAAGAAAGCCCTCCATTCGTGGGAGAGCTATACAATCATGCATATTGCCTATAATATGGCTAGAGACAGTAAAAATAACCATTAACATTTAAACATTTATTGAATCTCTAAGACTTCATAGAACATATACATAGACATTATATACATATATGCATATATAAATATAATATATAATATTTATATATAATGTCTATGTGTATGTATTTTTTTCAAAAACATGAAATAGAGACCATCATTTTCTGTTTTGTTAAGATAAAGGAGTTAAATCTTATTACCAGTATGAAACTTCAGAGCTGTCACTTTCCAGAAATGGCTTTTTCCATGTCTTTCCACTGACTCCTGAAGTGGGATATATGTGTTCTGTGAAGGTTACCCAAGAGTAACAAAGTCAGCTCTGTGTTCTGAAAACCTGTAAAGCAGAGGCAATACAAAGACCCTCCCCCTCTCTCTCAACACACACACATGCACATATATGCACATGCACACACACACACACACACACACACACACACACACACACACACGAAAACTTCAGAGAAGAAGTGAAGAGATGAAGGCAATCATCCCAAACCATGTTCTGGAGCACAGCAGCCTCTGAGTAGAGGAAGGAAAAGGATGGTAGAGGAAGGAAGATTGAAGTTCACCTTATCAAAGTGTGGACACACTAAGAGAGTTTATAGTTGGGAATAAGATAACCCGAGTAGACAGATTAAAGTAGGGCTGGGGTTCTGAGCCAGTGACAGCCAATAGCTCCTTATCCATCATTGTCCTCCTGAGAAATTCAGAAAGGGCACTATTTCCTCTAGTAGGCTTTTGTGTCCAATACAGCTAATTGTAAAAGACTAAATTATAAGTAAGAATGGCTTTTAATGAAAATAAAAATAAATTTCTACCTGGTAGACCACTTTGAACAACTCTATTGACCAGGAGTTAAGTATGAGTCAACAAGAAATACTACAGCTACATCTTGGTGGCAGCAAACCTACCCTGTGGCACATGTATGAGCTGAACATGTAAGTGTGAGAACAGTGGGAGCTGTATATAATTACCAGCACTTGAGCAGCCTGTAAGATTGGGAGCAGCAGCGGCAGCCAGTGGCTAGCAGCCAGCAGACAGTCAAGGTGAACATCTAAGGTGAGCCTCTAACGACATTCAAGGCAGAAATGGGTAGAAGGGACCTTTAAACATATCTAAGTGGTTAAGCAGCAAATGGGTGGTACATGATTATCTCCCTGTTTGGGCTAAGAGGTCAGGGGTAGAAGATGTGTGTCTTCCATAGCCCAAAGAACTAATCATTATTAACAACAATTACCTGAGGGTTGGTCCATGATAATTTTTATCATGTCCCTCCATAAAAAGAGTTTGAGAGTTTTTTCCTCTCTTGGAAACGTCTCCTACTCTTAAAAGTTACTGTGAGTTTTATTATGAATCATTTCCTCATTTCTCACTTTTCTGTAGTAGTTCATAATAAATTGTCTGGTGTTTCACACACTCCTACAAAAATCTGAATTTTTAATTCCCACTGGCAAGAGGCAACAAAACTTAAAGTCACTGTCTCAGGCTGACATTTTGTGACTGTAGAGTACAGAGTACCCTTCATCTTAGAACCCTGGGATATGCACCCTCAAAAATCTGTACCTGTTAGACACAAGAAAACAGTAAGAGATATAGGGGAGAAGGAGGGAGAGAGAGAGAGAGAGAGAGAGAGAGAGAGAGAGAGAGAGAGAGAGAGAGAGAGAGACTAATGGAGAGTAAAGATTGCTGTTGTGTGTCTATGTGTAGGCCCATAAGGAAGTATCAGGAATTGAGAAAGTTGGTCTGTTGGAATAGTGCTCTACGACCTCTGCAATTCTCACTGAGTTTGGTGCTTTTTATGAAGACAGCTCTCCCTTGCATTCATTGTAGGCTGTTCAGAAGCAGCCATCATCGTTACTGGCTGTATGTTGGGAGCATCTCCGTATCTCACAGTTCAGCTGTGATGGCGTCAGGTACTTCTCAACATCGCCAAATGTCTTTAAAGGGTAAAACTCACCCAACTTCTCCACCAAAATCAGAATCACGGGAGGGCTGTTCAGGTGAAGAAAATAATTATTCAGACCTAACACAATATTCTAGTAGAGAGCGAAAACAGCGGGGACATTTTAGAAGATCATGGTCAAAGAGGATGAGCAGGCTTAGCCTGGGCCCAGCCCCGAGAGACTGAAGTGATGCCAACTGTTTTAGGAAAATCATTTGGCATTTCTGGCTTGCCTACAGGAAACACCCCCCCCTCCACAAAAGAAAGGATTAAAGCTTGAACAGAGGGCACTTCTGGAGAGTAGAAGGGCAGTTAAGAGCTGCCTAAGTGGTTGAACTAACAGAACTTGGTACCGAAGAGAGATGGTGTCAGTGGAGATGAGATGGAAAGCATCCTTTCAAGTTTTCAAGGATTAAGGGACCGCCAATTCGGAGAGCACTCTGTGGAAGCTACACAGTTAATCCAGAGAGGAGGATGCTAATCAAATGAGCAAGCGTGGAACAAAAATGTCAGCCTTGGTGAAGAAGAGCTGCCAAGGCCCGCAAAGGGAAATGGAGAGAAATGAGAACAGCATCAGAGGAGCGCTCCAGAAAGTGGAGTCTGACTGCATTAAAGGATTCAGACAGAGGGAAACAGATGGTCGCTGCGATGTCCTCCACGGCTTGACAAGCTGGATAAATAATTGTTGCCAGGGAAGAAATAATAAAAGCAGGATTTTGCCAGCGTGAACGGCTGCCATGGCCTTTGGTTCAGGGCATGCTTCTGGAGGCGAGAAAAAAAAAGAAAATAAATATGGAGTGATGGAGGGAAATCAATTAGCCCCTCACAGATGGGCTTTCAGCATCCCAGTGATGGTTGCTGCTGTTAATATGAGAAGTTAAGCTAGATGGGAAAAGAAATAACACAGGGAAGCCTGTGCACCGGGTTATGTGAGATACTCTCGCTGCAGCAGGAGTGTCCAGAAAGATCAAGGCACAGCTGTGCAGGAGGCGGGACAGAGACCAAGGCAGCCAACCCTGCGCCAAGAGCGCAGGCTCAAACAGGGGTGTGGAGCATAAGGTTTATAGAAATAGGTTGATATGCATCTGGGACTCCAAATTCATTGGGAAGACGACGGGCAAGTTCTGCTTTGTGTGGTATTGGTGAGAAGGAGAGATGGGGGTATTGGCCAAAGATTGTTCTTCTAATCAAATATGTTTATAAGGTGAAGTCCACAGCTCAGTGGTAGAGCACTTGCCTAGCAAAGAGACATTTGTGTTCAGTGCCCAACACATACACACACACACACACACACACACACACACACACACACACACACACACACACGGAGGGGAAATACTTCTATTCATATATGTTTGTATATATGCTTATGTATAATTTTGAAGAAAAGGCACTATTGATTTACACTTTAAATATATATTCAGCACAATTGCTAGTCAGAAGACAGAAAGTTGCAGAATAGGTAATGATGAATTGTTAGCTGTAAAGAATTGCACAGGGCTTTATGCTAAACTCTGCCTTTGAGTAAAGCTCAATGAAGGACAAGACCAGAGAAAGAAGTTAGAGAAGAATTTGGAGAAAGATGAGTAGGACGAAGAAAAACAGAAAGAAAATCAATGCTTTATATTGTTTTCCTAGGAAAGAATTTATCGAAACCAAATCTGGGGCAACAACTTGAATTGTGTTGAGGATCTTTTGTCAGAACTGAGGTGTCATTTACACTTGGGCATTTCTGAAGACGAATTTGACTCGCTCCATCTTTCCTGAGGTTCACATCAGTAATGGACCCAAACAGTGCTGATGTGAGGCTTCCAGTGTGCTTGAGAGATAAATTACCTGCATTACAAACCACTAGCATGCCATGGCTTTTACTCTGACAACTGTCCTTTGAAAAGACATGGGAGAACCATTCTCTGCCCTCATTCAGTAGTCATCGAAATGGAGGCTCATCAGGCCATTGCGCCTTCCAGTCAGTTATATGAGGGTTCGTGTAAAGTCAGGAACTGTGATTCTCAGCTTCATCTTTCTTCCACTATTCAGTGATGTTCACTGAAAGGAAAAGCTCTATACAGAATCCCAAACCTAGAGCAGAGTAATCATGAGAAACCTGAGCCCACTGCCATCTTGTGCCTCGCTGAAACTCATGCAAAGAACTTAACAAATTTCCCTTTCAAACAACACACCCCCAATAAAGCAATCCCTGGGCCCCATAAACTTAAGATTAACCAGCTCAGTTCTTCTGGAAAGTTCTCTGTAATAAATTATATCTTAATTTTATTTTTGAAACTACAAGTTTCTTAATTCATTATACCATGATGGGTAGTACATTAAAAATATAGTGGTTGTTGTGGTTGTTTTAGCTATAATGAAACATTTTGAAATACTTTTATGAAGCAGGAAAAGATTTATCAATGATTAGTCAGAAGCTGGGGCTGTTATTTTGCAGGTGGAGAGTGAAATACCACGATTTCATGTGTTTCAACTTAATCCCATCCATCATGTGTTTCAGTCTAAAGCCTATTCGTCATGCCGTGAAAATTATTTTCCTGCAGCTTCTTCCTTTTCTCTCAGTCATGAATCTATGCTAACCTGAGATAACTGTTTTTCTCTACTCCAAAATAAAAAGATGGACACAGAAAGCAAGGGGAAAGAAGTTTTCCTTTTATAGTTCAAAGAAAAGTGAAAAGAAGAGAAATTTAAGAAACATAAAAATATTCTAGCAACAAACAAACAAACGACATTTGGGATAAAAGCAAGAACTTTTTCTTAAGTGGCTAGGAGGCAAACAACCAGACAAAACATCCATTGTAACAGAAAGATGCTGGCAGTTCCTATAGGATGGTAAATTCTCTGGGTAGGTAGGTGCTTAGATACTGTGATTCAGGATCAGGGACCTGAAGGGACTCAAGCTATTAGAAGTGCAGGATGTCCAGCCTCCTTTCCAGAATTAGATTTGCTATCAGTGGAGAAACTGAGGTAGCCACTAATGCCAGCTGGCATGATGCACATTCAATACTCCATGCCTCAGAGGCACACCCTCACCTCTTCGAGAGCACCAGTGTGTAGCTGCTTGATCATCTCAGGGGAATGTGTTGGATGATGGTTCTTGGGAAGATGTGGACAATGATATTACATCTTACAGGACACCAATAACTGTAACCAGTCTACTGTACTTAGTGGTGTGGGGAACCACTAAGTTTACTGTGCTTGGTTGCAGGAGTATGATTCACAGACAGCTGCATGCCTTTGGGCACCACGGTGGTGACTCCTAAAATCTATACATCTGAGCTCCCTACATCACTTGCAGGCAGCTCCATCTAAAAGTTTCCTCTTCTCTAGCTGACTTTTACTGCTGACATTATCTTAGAGAGGGACCTCAAGAACACTGAAACTTTCAAGCTTCCAGATTCTCCTAAGTTTCGTTAGCTTTCTGAGAGTTAACTTTCTTTTTCTTTCTGGGAGGGACTATTTCAATTTGGGGAAACAACTGCACAAGGGACTGTACTTTATATCCTGGAGTCTTAATTAGCTGGGGTTACTTCCTTCTGTATAAGAAGTACATTTACATCTAGAAGAAACCCAAACCAAATACCATGTACTGAATAGTTTTTGCAATGTGCTTGCTCAATTTATCCAAGGCCAAAGCATCTTTCAGAGACAATATTGGGTTTGAGCTTACAAACCTAAGTCATTTTTTCACCCAGATCTTTCTGCAATATTTTTGAATAAGTCAAAATGACAGAAAAATGGCTACCGCTGCAGAGAGCCCTTGGGCAGCACCCCGCGAGCAAACTTGAGACTCGGGACCACAGGTAAGACCAACTGGTCTGCTGCAAGAGAGCTGCCTGGTGAGATCGGGACACACAGAGGCAGAGTTCATCTAGGACCGGGCACGTCCTGTGTTTGCCTGAGGTCCCACGCCCGCGGATCCCGGGCCCGCAGCAGCTCTCTGCTCCCAGACCCTGTGGGAAAAACACCTCACCGCCTGATCAGGTGGGCACTCCTGAGGCTGCAGAGCAGAAGAGACCACCAACACTGCCCACCCCTGCCCACATCCCTGGCCCAAGAGGAAACTGTATAAGGCCTCTGGGCTCCCGTGGGGGAGGGCCCAGGAGCGGCAGGACCCCTGCCTGAGACACCTCCGGAACCTGAGGGAAACAGACCGGATAAACAGTTCTCTGCACCCAAATCCCATGGGAGGGAGAGCTGAACCTTCAGAGAGGCAGACAAGCCTGGGAAACCAGAAGAGACTGTTCTCTGTACATACATCTCGGATGCCAGAGGAAAACACCAAAGGCCATCTGGAACCCTGGTGCACTGAAGCTCCCGGAAGGGGCGGCACAGGTCTTCCTGGTTGCTGCCACCACAGAGAGCCCTTGGGCAGCACCCCGCGAGCAAACTTGAGCCTCGGGACCACAGGTAAGACCAACTTGTCTGCTGCAAGAAAGCTGCCTGGTGAACTCAAGACACAGTCCCACAGGAACAGCTGAAGACCTGTAGAGAGGAAAAACTACACGCCCGAAAGCAGAACACTCTGTCCCCATAACTGACTGAAAGAGAGGAAAACAGGTCTACAGCACTCCTGACACACAGGCTTATAGGACAGTCTAGCCACTGTCAGAAATAGCAGAACAAAGTAACACTAGAGATAATCTGATGGCGAGAGGCAAGCGCAGGAACCCAAGCAACAGAAACCAAGACTACATGCCATCATCGGAGCCCAATTCTCCCACCAAAACAAACATGGAATATCCAAACACACCAGAAAAGCAAGATCTAGTTTCAAAATCATATTTGATCATGATGCTGGAGGACTTCAAAAAAGACATGAACACACTTAGGGAAAAACAGGAAAACATTAATAAACAAGAAGAAGCCTACAGAGAGGAATCGCAAAAATCCCTGAAAGAATTCCAGGAAAACACAATCAAACAGTTGAAGGAATTAAAAATGGAAATAGAAGCAATCAAGAAAGAACACATGGAAACAACCCTGGATATAGAAAACCAAAAGAAGAGACAAGGAGCTGTAGATACAAGCCTCACCAACAGAATTCAAGAGATGGAAGAGAGAATCTCAGGAGCAGAAGATTCCATAGAAATCATTGACTCAACTCTCAAAGATAATGTAAAGCGGAAAAAGCTACTGGTCCAAAACATACAGGAAATCCAGGACTCAATGAGAAGATCAAACCTAAGGATAATAGGTATAGAAGAGAGTGAAGACTCCCAGCTCAAAGGACCAGTAAATATCTTCAACAAAATCATAGAAGAAAACTTCCCTAACCTAAAAAAAGAGATACCCATAGGCATACAAGATGCCTACAGAACTCCAAATACATTGGACCAGAAAAGAAACACCTCCCATCACATAATAGTCAAAACACCAAATGCACAAAATAAAGAAAGAATATTAAAAGCAGTAAGGGAAAAAGGTCAAGTAACATATAAAGGCAGACCTATCAGAATCACACCAGACTTCTCGCCAGAAACTATGAAGGCCAGAAGATCCTGGACTGATGTCATACAGACCCTAAGAGAACACAAATGCCAGCCCAGGTTACTGTATCCTGCAAAACTCTCAATTAACATAGATGGAGAAACCAAGATATTCCATGACAAAACCAAATTTACACAATATCTTTCTACAAATCCAGCACTACAAAGGATAATAAATGGTAAAGCCCAACATAAGGAGGCAAGCTATACCCTAGAAGAAGCAAGAAACTAATCGTCTTGGCAACAAAACAAAGAGAATGAAAGCACACAAACATAACCTCACATCCAAATATGAATATAAAGGGAAGCAATAACCACTATTCCTTAATATCTCTCAACATCAATGGCCTCAACTCCCCAATAAAAAGAAATAGATTAACAAACTGGATACGCAACGAGGACCCTGCATTCTGCTGCCTACAGGAAACACACCTCAGAGACAAAGACAGACACTACCTCAGAGTGAAAGGCTGGAAAACAACTTTCCAAGCAAATGGTCAGAAGAAGCAAGCTGGAGTAGCCATTCTAATATCAAATAAAATCAATTTTCAACTAAAAGTCATCAAAAAAGATAAGGAAGGACACTACATATTCATCAAAGGAAAAATCCACCAAGATGAACTCTCAATCCTAAATATCTATGCCCCAAATACAAGGGCACCTACATATGTAAAAGAAACCTTACTAAAGCTCAAAACACACATTGGACCTCACACAATAATAGTGGGAGATTTCAACACCCCACTCTCATCAATGGACAGATCATGGAAACAGAAATTAAACAGAGATGTAGACAGACTAAGAGAAGTCATGAGCCAAATGGACCTAACGGATATTTATAGAACATTCTATCCTAAAACAAAAGGATATACCTTCTTCTCAGCTCCTCATGGTACTTTCTCCAAAATTGACCATATAATTGGTCAAAAAACGGGCCTCAACAGGTACAGAAAGATAGAAATAATCCCATGCGTGCTATTGGACCACCACGGCCTAAAACTGGTCTTCAATAACAATCAAGGAAGAATGTCCACATATACTTGGAAATTGAACAATGCTCTACTCAATGATAACCTGGTCAAGGAAGAAATAAAGAAAGAAATTAAAAACTTTTTAGAATTTAATGAAAATGAAGGTACAACATACCCAAACTTATGGGACACAATGAAAGCTGTGCTAAGAGGAAAACTCATAGCGCTGAGTGCCTGCAGAAAGAAACAGGAAAGAGCATATGTCAGCAGCTTGACAGCACACCTAAAAGATCTAGAACAAAAAGAAGCAAATACACCCAGGAGGAGTAGAAGGCAGGAAATAATCAAACTCAGAGCTGAAATCAACCAAGTAGAAACAAAAAGGACCATAGAAAGAATCAACAGAACCAAAAGTTGGTTCTTTGAGAAAATCAACAAGATAGATAAACCCTTAGCCAGACTAACGAGAGGACACAGAGAGTGCGTCCAAATTAACAAAATCAGAAATGAAAAGGGAGACATAACAACAGATTCAGAGGAAATTCAAAAAATCATCAGATCTTACTACAAAAACCTATATTCAACAAAACTTGAAAATCTTCAGGAAATGGACAATTTCCTAGACAGATACCAGGTATCGAAGTTAAATCAGGAACAGATAAACCAGTTAAACAACCCCGTAACTCCTAAGGAAATAGAAGCAGTCATTAAAGGTCTCCCAAGCAAAAAGAGCCCAGGTCCAGACGGGTTTAGTGCAGAATTCTATCAAACCTTCATAGAAGACCTCATACCAATATTATCCAAACTATTCCACAAAATTGAAACAGATGGATAACTACCGAATACCTTCGACGAAGCCACAATTACTCTTATACCTAAACCACACAAAGACCCAACAAAGAAAGAGAACTTCAGAACAATTTCCCTTATGAATATCGACGCAAAAATACTGAACAAAATTCTGGCAAACCGAATCCAAGAGCACATCAAAACAATCATCCACCATGATCAAGTAGGCTTCATCCCAGGCATGCAGGGATGGTTTAATATACGGAAAACCATCAACGTGATCCATTATATAAACAAACTGAAAGAACAAAACCACATGATCATTTCATTAGATGCTGAGAAAGCATTTGACAAAATTCAACACCCCTTCATGATAAAAGTCCTGGAAAGAATAGGAATTCAAGGCCCATACCTGAACATGGTAAAAGCCATATACAGCAAACCAGTTGCTAACATTAAACTAAACGGAGAGAAACTTGAAGCAATCCCACTAAAATCAGGGACTAGACAAGGCTGCCCACTCTCTCCCTACTTATTCAATATAGTTCTTGAAGTTCTAGCCAGAGCAATCAGACAACAAAAGGATGTCAAGGGGATACAGATCGGAAAAGAAGAAGTCAAAATATCACTATTTGCAGATGATATGATAGTATATTTAGGTGATTCCAAAAGTTCCACCAGAGAACTACTAAAGCTGATAAACAACTTCAGCAAAGTGGCTGGGTATAAAATTAACTCAAATAAATCAGTTGCCTTCCTCTATACAAAAGAGAAACAAGCTGAGAAAGAAATTAGGGAAACGACACCCTTCATAATAGACCCAAATAATATAAACTACCTCAGAGTGACTTTAACAAAGCAAGTAAAAGATCTGTACAATAAGAACTTCAAGACACTGAAGAAGGAAATTGAAGAAGACCTCAGAAGATGGAAAGATCTCCCATGCTCATGGATTGGCAGGATTAATATAGTAAAAATGGCCATTTTACCAAAAGCAATCTACAGATTCAATGCAATCCCCATCAAAATACCAATCCAATTCTTCAAAGAGTTAGACAGAACAATTTGCAAATTCATCTGGAATGACAAAAAACCCAGGATAGCTAAAGCTATCCTCAACAATAAAAGGACTTCAGGGGGAATCACTATCCCTGAACTCAAGCAGTATTACAGAGCAATAGTGATAAAAACTGCATGGTATTGGTACAGAGACAGACAGATAGACCAATGGAATAGAATTGAAGACCCAGAAATGAACCCACACACCTATGGTCACTTGATTTTTGACAAAGGAGCCAAAACCATCCAATGGAAAAAAGATAGCATTTTCAGCAAATGGTGCTGGTTCAACTGGAGGGCAACATGTAGAAGAATGCAGATCGATCCATGCTTATCACCCTGTACAAAGCTTAAGTCTAAGTGGATCAAGGACCTCCACATCAAAGCAGACACACTCAAACTAATAGAAGAAAAACTAGGGAAGCATCTGGAACACATGGGCACTGGAAAAAATTTCCTGAACAAAACACCAATGGCTTACGCTCTAAGATCAAGAATTGACAAATGGGATCTCATAAAACTGCAAAGCTTCTGTAAGGCAAAGGACACTGTGGTTAGGACAAAACGGCAACCAACAGATTGGGAAAAGATCTTTACCAATCCTACAACAGATAGAGGCCTTATATCCAAAATATACAAAGAACTCAAGAAGTTAGACCACAGGGAAACAAATAACCCTATTAAAAAATGGGGCTCAGAGCTAAACAAAGAAGTCACAGCTGAGGAATGCCGAATGGCGGAGAAACACCTAAAGAAATGTTCAACATCTTTAGTCATAAGGGAAATGCAAATCAAAACAACCCTGAGATTTCACCTCACACCAGTGAGAATGGCTAAGATCAAAAACTCAGGGGACAACAGATGCTGGCGAGGATGTGGAGAAAGAGGAACACTCCTCTAGTGTTGGTGGGATTGCAAACTGCTACAACCATTCTGGAAATCAGTCTGGAGGATCCTCAGAAAATTGGACATTGAACTGCCTGAGGATCCAGCTATACCTCTCTTGGGCATATACCCAAAAGATGCCCCAACATATAAAAAAGACACGTGCTCCACTGTGTTCATTGCAGCCTTATTTATAATAGCCAGAAGCTGGAAAGAACCCAGATGCCCTTCAACAGAGGAATGGATACAGAAATTGTGGTACATCTACACAATGGAATATTACTCAGCTATCAAAAACAACGACTTTATGAAATTCGTAGGCATATGGCTGAAACTGGAAAATATCATCCTGAGTGAGCTAACCCAAACACAGAAAGACATACATGGTATGCACTCACTGATAAGTGGCTATTAGCCCAAATGCTTGAATTACCCTAAATGCCTAGAACAAATGAAACTCAAGACAGATGATCAAAATGTGAATGCTTCACTCCTTCTTTAAAAGGGGAACAAGAATATCCGTGGGAGGGAATAGGGAGGCCAAGTTTAGAACAGAAGGAACACCCATTCAGAACCTGCCCCACATGTGGCCCATGCATATTCACCCACCCAATTAGATAAGATGGATGAAGCAAAGAAGTGCAGGCCGACAGGAACCGGATGTAGATCGCTCCTGAGAGACACAGCCAGAATACAGCAAATATAGAGGCGAATACCAGCAGCAAACCACTGAACTGAGAATAGGACCCCCGTTGAAGGAATCAGAGAAAGAACTGGAAGAGCTTGAAGGGGCTCGAGACCCCATATGTACAACAATGCCAAGCAACCAGAGCTTCCAGGGACTAAGCCACTACCTAAAGACTATACATGGACTGACCCTGGACTCTGACCTCATAGGTAGCAATGAATATCCTAGTAAGAGCACCAGTGGAAGGGGAAGCCCTGGGTCCTGCTAAGACTGAATCCCCAGTGAACTAGATTGTTGGGGGGAGGGCGGCAATGGGGGGAGGGTGGGGAGGGGAACACCCATAAGAAAGGGGAGGGGGGAGGGGGATGTTTGCCCGGAAACTGGGAAAGGGAATAACACTCGAAATGTATATAAGAAATACTGAAGTTAATAATAATAAAAAAAAAGCAACCTGGGGAAAAAATGACAGAAAAATAATTAAAAAACAAAAACCATACCCAGTGAGTTTTTTAAAGTCCCTACCTATTGTATTGAGTTATATGACTACTTTCCTCATTTCAGCATTGACTTCAGACAAAAAGAAAACATTTAACAACACCTAACAGCAGATGCTTCAAGAAAATTCATCTGATCCTGGAGTCCTCCATGGAAGTGGTATGGAAAAATGTGGGTCCAGGAGGCTTTTGATTCAGTCATGATATTGCTGCATAAAAAACTTCATGTCAGTTGTATTCATTGGCTTGCTATGACACATAGGCTAGTCGATACAACAAATAAATTATTTGTTCATATATTACTTATTCTTTGAAGCCCTCAGAAATACTAGGAGCTTTATGAGACTCATTTAAAGGACTAAGATAGATTGCTGAAAGGAGACCAATTTCATTGAGAGTGTCCCCTTGTCATTAACAGTCCTCCTCCTTTCTAAATTGTTCTCGCTTCAGCAATGATGGAAGCTAGCATCGGGCACTGTGAGGATTTTCTTTATAGCTGTATGTTGCTAAAACAAGCACTTATCTTGTGCAGAAGTAAGACTAGGGCAGGTCAAATGTAAATAGCTGTGCAAAGCCACCATCATTTTCATGGGATTTGGCTGTAGATCCTACAATTCAGAGATGAATCCAGTTCTAACTGGTCACTGCCTATGAACCAGTGAGCTGTGAACAAAACTGAACTTCACAAAATGTTTATACATTGCGTAACTTGACTTTTTTTCTTCTTTCCTGTCCGGGTGCTCATGCCAGGAATTGAGCACTAGCTTGCTTCCATCTGCCTACAAAATCACACATCTGCATGAGTTACTTTTTTTTTTTTTCTTGAATTTTTTTTTTTTATTAACTTGAGTATTTCTTATATACATTTCAAGTGTTATTCCCTTTCCCGGTTTCCGGGCAAACATCCCCCTCCCCCCTCCCCTTCCCTATGGGTGTCCCCCTCCCAACCCTCCCCCATTGCCGCCCTCCCCCCATAGACTAGTTCACTGGGGGTTCAGTCTTAGCAGGACCCAGGGCTTCCCCTTCCACTGGTGCTCTTACTAGGATATTCATTGCTACCTATGGGGTCAGAGTCTAGGGTCAGTCCATGTATAGTCTTTAGGTAGTGGCTTAGTCCCTGGAAGCTCTGGTTGGTTGGCATTGTTGTTCATAAGGGGTCTCGAGCCCCTTCAAGCTCTTCCAGTTCTTTCTCTGATTCCTTCAATAGGGGACCTATTCTCAGTTCAGTGGTTTGCTGCTGGCATTCGCCTCTGTATTTGCTGTATTCTGGCTGTGTCTCTCAGGAGCAATCTACATCCGGCTCCTGTCGGTCTGCACTTCTTTGCTTCATCCATCTAGTCCAATTGGGTGGCTGTATATGTATGGGCCACATGTGGGGCAGACTCTGAATGGGTGTTCCTTCAGTCTCTGTTTTAATCTTTGCCTCTCCCTTCCCTGCCAAGGGTATTCTTTTTCCTCATTTAAAGAAGGAGTGAAGCATTCACATTTTGATCATCCGTCTTGAGTTACTTTTTTTTAATGATGTGGCCAAATTCTGACAAAAGCCAACTTAATAAAGGAAGGGTTTATGTTTGACCTACATTTGAAGGGAATACTGTCCATCACAGTGGAAAATATATGGCAGCAAGGCGGTTGGTCATAGTGCATCCTCAGCGAGGAGGTAGAATGGACAAAAAGTGGTACTGAGCTTTCAAACGTCAAGGCTTATTCCCAGTGACTCAATTCTTCCAGCAAAGCTCTACCTACTAAAGGTTCTACAACTTTCCAAAAGAGCACCATTAACCTGGAGCAGGTGATGGAAACATATGAAACTATTGGGGGAATGTTTCACATTCAAACCATAATAGCATCCAATCAATGACCAGTTCCAAAAGCATAGTGCCTCCTATATTTTAGACAGTCCAAATCCCTTAATAGACTCATCAACACAGACTACCTGTCCTGTCTCTACCTCAGAGCTTTTGAGATAGGGCTGTAGATTTTGTATTGTAGAATTTGTATTGTAACCAGTTTCCAAGTGATGCTGCCAATTCAAGCAGCACACCATACTAGATCCCTTAGTGTCTTTCTCATTTGTGGACCAGTTATTGTCTCTGTACAGTTGTAATACCAGCTTTGACCTAAGCGTTTACCTAGGGACATCCTTTGTTCCTCTCCTATGCTTTCCCTATAGTTTACTCTGACTATTGTAAGTTTGGTTTCTTTCTCTGATTCCCCCAAAGCTCTCGTAAAGCATTGTCTCCAGTAGTTATGAGATCAAGGATACATAAGAAGTATATTTATTGACAGCTTAGGTATCTAAAATTACCTTCATTCTGTCCTGATGTTTAATTTTTGGCTCTCTATCAACTAAATTTTTAAAAAAATAACCACATTATTTGAAGACACTTCTGTTGCCTCATGGTGCAGCAATGAAAACACTTGACTGACCTTTTAACTCTTAGTAAGATGTTCTCTGTGTTCTTAAATTTCTGTGGTATATTTTGGTGTGATCCTTTTTAAATTAATTTTATTTGCACATAGGAAACTTGTCTTTATAAAATGATTTCTAGTTCCCTTTCTGTTGCTGTGATTAAAATGTCCTGAGGGGGAGAAAAAAACTAAGAGGAGGAAAGGGTTCCTTTTAGTTTACAGGTCATAGTCCATCACTGAGCAAAGTCAAGGTACGAACTTGAAAGCAGAAACCATGGAGGAACATCACTTACTAGCTCACTGGCAGGCTTATATTTAGCCAGCTTTCATATACAGTCCAGACCATCTGATGTAGGATAGGATGACCCCTCCTACATCAATTAACAATCAAGACAATACCCTACAGATATGCCCACATGCCAATCTGATCTAGGCAATTTCTCAATTGAGCCTTTACTATCGGATGTCTCCAGAGTGTGTCAAGTTGACAATTTATGCTATCTGAAAGTTACAATTTTTAGATATTATTAGAGACATTATTAAAAAACTATATTTACAAATATATTGTAGAACTTTGGAGTACTTCATAAAGTTGTATATACATACTTATAAATATGTAATATACATATTTATACATACGTAAACACACACATATAGATACAAACACACACACACACACACACACATACACGTATGTATCCATCCTTACAAATAAAGCCTCCTAACACACACTAAAGAAAAGAAAAAAAGAAAATCAATCAAGTCTGCAGCTGGATGAGTATTTCTCATAAAAACATGTATTTAATCTAATTCTGATGTACAGTCTTTGAATCTTTGTAATGTTTTATAGTTGACAATTTTTTATTGAAATCGTTTCCCTTTCATGATAGCCATATCTGATTTAGCAATTTTTACTATGCTTTTTGAATGGGGTAGGAAAGCATTAGTTTTCTGGGTTTCGGTAGCCTGAAAAATAAAGAACCAAAATAAAGACCCAGAGACTTAATCCCTTACAGTGCTGAAGACAAGTATGGAGTCAAGCTAGCAGCAGGACTGCAGACTCTCATAAGACTGGAGGAGGGTCTCTCGCACTGCCTCCACTCTCTTGTAGCTATAGACATATTTTTTAGTTTTATATTTATTTTAGTTTTATATTTATTTCTTAGAATTTGATCACCAAATTCCATCACTTAAATTTCTTTTTTCCCCCATCTTTATTAACTTGAGTATTTTTTATGTACATTTCTTATACCCCATTATCCTGCTATCTACTTCTTTCTTAGTTTGGGGCTCTATTCCTATGATAAAACACCATGACCAAAGCAACTTGGGGGAAGAAAGGGTTTATTTCGGCTTACCTCTTAGGGTAACCTTCCAGCACTGAGGTAAGTCAGGTCGGGAGCTCAAACAGGGCAAGAACCTGGAGGTAGGAGCTGATGAAGAGGGCATGAGGGGGTGCTGCTTATCGGCTTGTTCAGCCTGCTTGTCTCTTTCTTCTTTTTATAGAACCCAGGACCACCAACCAAGGGATAGCACCAACCACAGTGGGCTGGGCCCTCCTCCTGTCAACTGCTAATTAAGAAAATATCTTAAAGCTGGAATTCATGGAGACGATTCTTTTTTTTTCTTTCATCTTTATTAAATTGGGTATTTCTTATTTACATTTTGATTGTTATTCCCCTTCCCGGTTTCAGGGCCAACATTTCCCTAACCCCTTCGCCTCCCCTTCTCTATGGGTGTTTCCCTCCCCAACCTCCCCCCATTTCCGCACTCCCCCCTAACAATCACGTTCACTGGGGGTTCAGTCTTGGCAGGACCAAGGGCTTCCCCTTCCACTGGTGCTCTTACTAGGATATTCATTGCTACCTATGGGGTCAGAGTCCAGGGTCAGTCCATGTATAGTCTTTGGGTAATGGCTTAGTTCCTGGAAGCTCTGGTTGGTTGGCATTGTTGTTCTTATGGGGTCTCAAGCCCCTTCAAGCTCTTCCAGTTCTTTCTCTGATTCCTTCAACGGGGGTCCCGTTCTCAGTTCAGTGGTTTGCTGATGGCATTCGCCTATGTATTTGCTGTATTCTGGCTGTGTCTCTCAGGAGCAATCTACATCCGGCTCCTGTCGGCCTGCACTTCTTTGCTTCATCCATCTTATCTAATTGGGTGGCTGAATATGCATGGGCCACATGTGGGGCAGGTTCTGAATGGGTGTTCCTTCTGTTCTAAACTTGGCCTCCCTATTCCCTCCCACGGGTATTCTTGTTCCCCTTTTAAAGAAGGAGTGAACTGTTGGCATTTTGGTCATCCATCTTGAGTTTCATGTGTTCTGTGCATCTAGGGTGACACTAATATCTGTAAATCTTTCTAGATCATTTTCTTTAAATTTTACTATTTTAATTGATAGAAAAGATTTTTATTACATACAGTTTTGAAATTTTCTGTTGTGGTAATTTGTTAACTGCTTTGTGCTCCCGAACATCTAACTGATTCCTAAATCACACACACACACACACACACACACACACACACACACACACACACACACACACACACCAGTTAATTTTAATATGCTTGACTAGCTTAATGGCTGAGTATTTCTAATTCTTCCCACTACTAGCAAACACTCCCCTCTGCTACTCCTGAGTTAACATCTTTTAAAATATATATTTCATCTCTGCTACTCCAAACACAATTGGAGAAGTGGCCCATGTGGCCATCTTCCCTGATTCTCACATGTCAGTAGACCTTTAGGTCTGGTATTTCTTTTTGCCCATCATGGTGATCTTTGTTCTTGATCTCTCCCAGTCCCTAGCCCACACAATTCTAAAAGTCCCACCTTAGTCTACTGCCCAGCTATTAACCATTGGCTGTTTATTAATTCATCAAAAACCAAATGGAGTCAAGAACCATCAGTGTTTGGACACAAAGATTCCCTATTTGGGGCGCCAGATTAATTTAAAGCATTAGAATCAATCCCCCATCTTACTTATTTTTGTTTTAATTTTATGTTCTCACTAGTTTTCTGATTGCTTGATAAGCATCCTATAAAGATATCTGTTAAAAAAATCTCTTACAATCATTCTAAATTACTTAAATGGACCTGCTTGTTATTTTCCCCAACTTTGTTCAATGTGTTTTCAGTCTACATTAAGTCTATTGGGCATTGGTTTGCCTTTGTGTTGAGCTGGTCCTCTCATTGCTAGGATGTCCTTTATCACTTTATCATTTGGGGTTCCTGTTGTTTCACCCCACTCCTCTAACATTACTAGAAACATATCAGCCTCATATGTAATTTTCAAGCTTATTTTAAAATTGTCTTTCTGAAAAGAATAGATAGCCCTTAAATACCTGTTACTGATTAACGTGCACTTACTTGGGCTCTTGTGCTTTTGAACTTTTTCATTACTGTGTTTTCTGTTCTTTATTTTTACAAGTGTGATCTGTTATTTTTTATTCATGTATTCTCCACACTCGATGGGTTGGTTCTACAATTGTAAAATGTATTTTTATTTACATTTTAATTTTTTCACCTTGGGCAAATAATCTGAATATTCTGAATATATAAGTTTCCCTATCTCCAGGAATGAGTTGACAGCTACATATTCCCAGTCACTGGTAGAAATACTGTATCTAACCCATCCAAATATTTAGCATATTGTCTGGGTTCTAGAAAACTGTCAACATTTATAAGTAGACTGTGTTTATTAGTATCGTTTGCATGTTTGCTATAACTTCTGAAAAGCTTTCCAGACATTTACAGACTTAAGGACCTTGAGAACAAGATTGCAAACTTCAGCACCATGGGGCAGTTTACACTTCACAGGCAATTTAATTATATGCCTTTAGTGCAACATCAGACAATCAGCACTGTAGAAAATTGATTGATCAACTCAATCAAGATGGTCCTCAAAGATGACAAAAATAAAAGACAGCCATGGGGAGTAGGAGGAGTCACCCAGAGGGGTCCTTGCTCTAAATTATTAGTTCAGAAGGAGAGAAATGTTATGAGATAAACCCCAAGGAGCAAAGCCTTCCTCCCACTTCTAGAACTTTGAAAGTATCTCTTCAGAATTTATTTAGAAATATTTTTCTTTTAGTGTCTGAGGTTTGAAGGTATATATTGACCCAATCCAACATATTTTAACACAGAATATATATACCAGAGAATAACCTATATGCTTATGAAAATACAATGCTTAGGGATCATTTTGAAGCACCACTTCAAGCAAAGTGAGGTACTTATTTTCACACAGCGGGTGAACTAGTCCAGAACTAGTCTATGGGTCCCAAACGAGCCAGCAGTTCAATTGCTGAGGCTTTGTTAAACACAGACAAAGACATGTAAAGACAACTGTCCAATATAGGACATCTTGCTTGAGAAAATGAAAAAAATTTCAATTAAAAATATACATGCATGAACAAGGTAGTTCCTGGTATAGAGAGCACAAAGGACAGTGAGAGGAAGGCTTATAGGATGAAGAAATCTACACAGGTAATTGTGAATATAAGTTCGTTGGTAGTAAAAGCAATTGAGGGAATTGGCAAGCTCTGACTGGCCAGTGGCAGCAGTTCCAAAGTCAGTCTTAAACGTTGTAGCCAAATGTACCTTTATTATTTGCTAGTTGAAAATAATCTGTAAATTATGGTAACTTGTTTCACTGGATTGATTCTGTAAAGTATTTCCTAGATAGGCATGACTCCATTGATGCCTGGGCAAGAACGATATCATTTTGCCTAAGTTTTCACAACCTGTAAACCATTCCTCTCTCTCCAGGCTTTAATGACTAGTGGATTGCCCATAGTCTAACCAAAACCAACTCTAAGGAGATAACAAATTTGTGTTCCTGGACCGATAGAGAACACCCTGGGATGGGCTTAGACCCTCTGCACATGTGTAACAGTTGCACACTTCAGTCTTCATGCAGTAATTCTAACAGCAGGAGCAGGGGTTGTCTCTAACTCCATTGTCTGCCTTTGCATCCCTTTCCCCTAACTTGGCTGCCCTGTCTAGCCACCATATGAGAAGTGCCTAATCCTACTGCGACTTGATATGCCAAGGCAGATTGATATCCATAGGAGGACTGCCTTTTTCTGAGGTGAAAGGGAGGACTTCAGAATGGGGGGAGGGGTGGGGAGACGGAGGGACTTGGAGGAGAGGAGGGAGGGGAAGCTGCGACCGGATGTAATGTTAATAAATTGAAGAGCATATGTGTCTTCACTGTAGCAATTATGTGGGCATACGTGCACACACACTTCCAGTTTCAGTCTCCTTCAACATCTACAGTCAAAGTAGAAAATTATCAGCCCACCAGACAGCTTGCTTGGATCCCAGGTTATTTTAACAGCTAAATAGATAAAAATCGTAATTTCACAGTGTTAGCTAGACCTAATAATTAGTGTCATTGGTCTATTACGCATATGCCTTCTTCATTTTTATTTTAAAATAAATAGTACATTTATTTGCCAGCAATTATGGTTCATATAATTGTAACTTTCAATGAAAAGAAGCAAGTTTCTCAGTGTGTTCAAATTCCTGGCAGGTTACTCTTTGCAATACGGGGACAATAAATAAATATTCTCGGAAATTTCAAACTTCTAAATATTTTTGAAATATTTTAATGATCTCCACAGCCTATTATTTGAATAGCTAAACTTTGTGCTTGAAGAATGAAATACGTTTCATTTAACTGTGGCCTACAACAATGTTCAGACAATAAAAAACATAGTTTCAAATTTAGATCATCCAGTAAGGCAACAAGATATCATGGGATCACATACAAACACTGACCAGTTAAAGACTTGATTTTCATTGAAAACATTGACAAGAGAGGTAATTTTAACAGTGCACTAATGGATTCATATGTATAGTATAATTTGTATAAGTTCTTTGGATGATCTCTCAAGGAACAACATATTTTAATGCAAAATAAGTCCACATTCCTTCTTTGTTTAATCTAAGAATCTTAGAAAATTGTGAGTGAGGAATGAAAATAAGAAATGTTACGTATATAATTTAGATATAGTCATTACAAGAAGATTAACTTACATTTTGATGCATTTATTTTTCAAGATCATTTATTCATGTGTTTATATGTCTCTCTGCCTAGGTATGTGAACACGAATACAGTACCTGAAGAGGCCAGAGAGGACATTAGAATTCATGGAGCCGAAGTTACAGGCAATTGTGGGATCCTTGGCAGGGATGATTAAAACTCATCTCACATCCTCTGCAGTAGCAGTGTGTGCTCTTAACCATGGAACCATCTTTCCAGGCCACTGTCATGTTTATTTTAAAACCTAATGGATTCTCTTATCTCTGCCAGGATTACTGAAAAGGTGGGCTATTAATTGGTGTTGGAAGGGAACATGTCTATTTTCATGTGCGCTAAAGTGAGCACAGAAATTGATAATAAGTGCACAGTTGAAAGAGTACTAGCATACCAACTGCTTAAGTTTTGACTGGTATTTTGTACGTTTATTTCATTTTTTAAAAAAATCACTTTAATATATTCTGTGATGGCTTAAATGAGAATGAGTTGAACAGGTTCATACATTTGAATGCTTAGTCATCAAAGAATGGTACCATTTGAGAAGGGTAAAGGGCCAAGTCCTTGTTGGAACAGGCGTGGACTTGTTGGAGGGGGTGTGTCACTGGGGTGAAATTTGAGGCTTAATTTCTCTCTCTTGATCTATGGGCCATGGTTTGACTCTCAGCCATTGCTCCAGCTGGCACCACACGTGCTGCCATGGGCTTCACCATGATGATAAAGACCAAGCCTCTGAGAGTGTATGCCAGCCCCAGTTCAATGTTTTCTTTGAAGCCTTGGTCATGGTGTCTCCTCACAGAGATAGAATAGTAACAAAGAGAGCTACTAATAGATAAAATCCAAGAAAAGAAAATGGATTCTTTCTGTTAAAAAGTTTGACAGGAGCTGACCAATGGCTAAAGTCCTGGATCTTCTTTCACAATGTATAAGATCTGTATCCTGGCTCATACCTACTTATTTACTACTCCCTTGGTCCTTGACAGTGTCGTACTCTAGCCACATCAGAATTACAAGTGTTGGACTTTTACAAATGCCCTCTGCCTGGAATACCATTTATATTTTCACCTGATTGCTAAGATTTTGTTCATTTACTAGTCCAAGCTTTCTGTGTTGAATTAGGACCCATACATAACTTTAAAGTATTTAAATAGAAAAATAGTTATGGGCAGAAATATAGAGAAGGGTGTGGATTCAGAGCCCACAGGGTCATCTCCTCCCTTCTGATCTTCTCCCCTCCCTTCTATGCACAGCCTTACACTATTTGACAGAACAGCAAAAGACACTTGAGGAAACAAGAAGAGAGAGAACATTTGTTCCTTAGTTTCAGGTAAATTGTTCAAGAAACGATTCTCATTGTTCTCAATTAGATCAAGTGCTCGCTTATAACATTTAGATCAATTTCTGTGATCAAGAAGAGAGCTTTTCTTCAGTAATTTTCTACTCCTCTATGAAAGAAATCATTCTAAATTATGATTGCATGTATTAATCATATTTCCAGACATATAAGACCTTTCCTCTTCATATTCAGTGAAATAAATTCAAGCCATTTTCTCCTTTGTGAATTTTGCTGCCATGTCTACTACTGGTGCAAAAAAATATCCATTGCCTCAATCTATGCCTTTCCCCTACTGAAGTGCTCCAGTCTAACAGTCCAATTGGAGAGAACATCTTTTAAAATACTCTAAAATGTCACCTAGTCAGCACATTTTCTCTGGTTGCCCCTAAATAAAAGTACTAACTACATTTTGACATTTCCATTCTTCAACAAATGTAAATGTACATTTATTGTTTTTTTAAAGTTTTTTAAAAATGATTTACTTATTTCATGTGAATACAGTGTCACTGTCTTCAGACACACATAAAGAGGGCATCAGATCCTATTCCAGATGGCTGTGAGTCGCCATGTGGTTGTTGGTAATTGAACTCATAGCCTCTAGAAGAGCAGTCAGTGCTCTTAACCACTGAGCCATCTCTCCAGCCCTATTAGTATTCTTATAACATTACTTATAATAATTTTTATTTTGAGTTTTGTTTGAATATACATGAATGTGTGTTGGTACATGTGTGCAAAAGCCCATATATATATATATATATATATATATATGAGCCAATATATATATATATATATATATATATATATATATATATATATGCATAGCCCTCTGGGCTATCTTTGGATTGATTACTTAAGACATTGTCCACCTTCTTTTGAGACAAGGTATTTCATTGGCCTGGTGCTCACCTAACTAGGCTAGGCTGCCCAGCCATGGAGACCTAAGGTCCACCTATCTTTGCCTGCCCAGTGTTAGTATTACACTCATATTTCACTATGCCTGGCTTTTTTTAAGATGTTGTGTTTGTTTGGTTGGTTGGTTTTTGTCGTTGTTGTTTGAGGGTTAACTCAGGTCTTTTTTTATTGCAAGGCAAGAATTTTACTAACCAAACAATCTACCCAGCCTTCATCTTCCTTGCCTAATACATTTTCTCCTAATTTCCGAGTTTCTTCTGAGTCTCTGGTAGTATTTGTCAGAGAGTAGGTAATCTATTTGATGCTGGTTGAAGAAATTATGGTATGGATCCTCTTAAATTACAGATGTCTGTATCTTTCCACTCTAAAGCTTAAAGGCAGAGAGCTTACCAGTAGATCCTCAGAGACTCATGCAATGCTTCCCACAGAATAAGTGCTTAATAAATTGGTGTTGAGGATGTTTAACACACAAACAGTAGGGAGAAATGAGTTCATTCGAAGTACCAATGAAGACTTAATGTGCTAAAAGGTTTTCATTGACCACTGTGGGCTTATATAGGCTTTGTCTTTCAGCTTTCCTTCCCATGGAATCATTAGTTCTGTTAGGGACAAAATAGATAAGGATGTCTGTTTAACTTGAAGTAAAATTGAATATATGTCATGAGGCTATTGGCTGAGGCTTGTGCCTGAGTCTTAGTTCTACTGGGTTTTCACTAAATGACCCCTCAAGTTAACTGACTCCTCTCATAATATTTAATATCTCTGGTCATTTAAATGAGGAATATCTTACATAGGCTCATGTATTGGAGCCCTTGGTCTCCAGCTGATGATGGTGTTCGGGGAGGTTATGGAATCTTTAGAAAGTACAGCATTGCTAAAGGAAGTTTATCTGTTATAGAATAGGGAAGGATAAAAAAAAGAATGGGGAAGGATGGGACTGGGGTTGGGGGGTTAGCCTCATCCCACTTCCTGCTCTCTTTCTCTGCTTCCTGTGTCTGCCAACTATGCCAAGTAGTGTCTTCCCTGTCAGCATGGAGTCTGTTCTTCTGGAGCCATATGCCAATCAAAACTTTCCTTCCTTAAGTTGCTTTTGGTTGTTACCAAAGTAACAAAAGCAGCTGATACAGGATCCAAATAATAAAGAGATCTACTTTAGTATCCTGCACAGCTAAAAACAAACATCTATCACTAAAATCTTTTCAGACAGATTCTCAGAGGACATAGAGAGCCAGCTAACAACCTGGTTCTGCAGAGAACATCACTGTGTGATTCTAGTGTATGGGGTTGGAGTGGGCAGTGAGGAGTGTAGGTGGCTTCTGTGACTAGCCATTGTGAATGACAACAAAATCTGATCATGATCACCATTGCCATGGTGACAAGGCACTCAGTCTCTCCAGAATATACATAACTTATCATTAGTTCTCATTTCCACCATGTCAGTCCATCACAACTGACGAGTCATTAACATCTCAATGCTGTACACATGAGCAGGATGTGTCCTAGCTACCAATTAAGACAAGACCTAAGAATACCTTTTTACGTCCTTATCTATAGAAATTCCACAGCATACTGGGAGACTGGAAAGGAGCTATATTTGGATTACATCCTTGAGGCATGGTTGGAAAGATACCTCCACCTCGTTGGAAATACCCATCTTAGAAAGCATTTTGTGAAAGCATGATGTTTGCAAAGCACTCTGTCTCTTATGCAAAAGACTTTTCCATTGTTTTGTTGTCACCTCTGGAAAGGCTCCCTATTTCGTTGATTGTTTGATCAATGTATAGAGGGGCCCAGTGTTCTTTCTCAAAATATATACTTTGCTAGAATAACTACACTAAACTGGTCTAGCAGGAGCACACCTCTGGAAGTAATCACATAGGTAGGATTGTTATAGGAAACTTTGAAGTACTCATTTTATTACTATCATTACTCAAATACTATAATCACAGCATTTGATGATCCGAATAGAATCAGAGCTGCTACATGGCCTGACACATAGTAGGTAACTCAAAGCTATTTGTTGAATAAATAAGTTGATTACCTTTAGCCAGGAGTTTTAGCTACTCCCAATTTGGCTCCCAGCAAGTCACATGCTTCCAGTTACCCACCCAAGAACTCATTGGATTCTTGAGTAAAAGACACACACACACACACACACACACACACACACACACACACACACACACACAACCTTATTTTTGAAATGCCTTGGCTATTCAAAGTCTGGACAATTCTAATCCTCCTGTGGCTAGCATACTTTTCCCTCTGGTACTCCTGGATCAACACCTTCTAAATCTTATCTTTAAATTTGCTGCCCTGCTACCTCCTGTGTGGCCTATTGTCTATGCTGCCCAAGACGCTTCTAGGCAGCCCTTCCCAGGGCCACTTTCCCATTTCAAATAAATTTCAGTTGATCTTCCCTCTGCAACTCTAAATCAGATCTGTCTGTCTCCCCAGTCATGGTGATCCTGTGTCTCCTCCTGTCTCCTCTGTATTAGCCCTTGAAACTTTGAGAGTCCTGCCGTCTCCCATTGCCCAACCATTGACCACTGGCATCTTTATTGATTGATCAAAAACCAACTGGGACAAGGACCTTCAGTGTTTGTACATGCAGATCCTCGATTGAATCAAATCATTACATCCAGTATTCAACAATTACCCACTTTTAACCTGTAGGCATATGGTTATAAACAGAGGCTGGAGAAACCTGGGAAATAAGAACAAGGCTAGGTCTGACCTTCAAGTAATAAGCTTCAACTATCAAGTTCAATTTCAGTTCCTGGTTTTTTTTCCTTTGGTCCTCAATGTCCTTTCTTACTTTTCCATAAGATAAACCTTTTAAATCACTGAGTTATCTATAATGAGCTCACTTGTGCCCTACCTGGGCCCTTTCTCCAGGCAGCTTTCACCCTGGAGTCATGTTAGGCTTATTTATTCTATGCTAAATGCCACACACGTTCCATTGTGAATTGTAGTTACCACCTAAAACAGAGTGATGCCTATGTTTAAAACTGTGTCTGACTCAGGCGAGATGTGTCTTACTCAACTATGTATTTATTTATTTATCTGGGGCTCAGTAAATATCTTTAATGCTTGTGTTGCTTTTTGTTTTCTTTTTTAAGATCTCAGTAGAGGTGCGAACAAGAATTTGGATACAGCCAGAATTTATTCAGTAGAAATAATGACATATTGATTGCTTCCAATCTGAATTATTTAGTGACCTAACAGTTGTCTCTGAAAACCTGCCAAAATTTCAACCCTACTGCCTAATGCTAACATCCACATTTTGGCTGCCTTTTCATATCAGAGGTTGTAGAAGTAGACTGGAGAAAGTGGTGGAATTTCCTGAGGGGGCCATTCAGTCCAGTGTTTGCAAATACCACCAAGTCCTAACAGAACCCTGTCTCCAAGCTCCACCATGAACCATGAGCATGAAAGAAAAGATTCCTATTATACTTCATCTGTTTCTCTTCCATATCTGAGCCAAGAGAGCAATGGCACAGCCATTTTGAAGTGAAACTAGAGTCCCTGTGTAGAGAGTTCAGATTTTCCTTCCCACCACATAAATGGACGTAGCAGCAGTCTATAAATATGGTATGAGCCAAAGGCCATGAAACCAAAGTATCCGTGTCAGGGGTGAAGCTCTCCTCTTGAAGGTATAGGAGCTCATGTTTTACCCTAGTTTATTTTCCTCAGACCTTAAGGGCTGTGGCAGAGGTGAAACAAGTACTTCATTGAAGGCAGAGCCCTTATTCTGAGACTTTCCTGTGTCATTCTGCGTGGAAATGCACTTCCTGAGAGGTCCCTTAAACACTTTCAGTCTCCAGGCAGTGCTTTAAAAGCATGAAAAGCTTTCCCCTGGCAGCCCCCCGGGTGAGTCGCTGAACTGCACAGCATCTCTGCTGCACCCATGTTTGATCTTGTGCACACTGAACTGCAGTCTTTGGGCCTCAGACTAAAGACAACTTCCAGCACTTGCATAAAGGCTACTTTGAGCATTCTGCTGAGGACTTGGGAGACACTTTTTTTTCAAAAAAACAAAAAACAAAAAAACAAAAAAACAAATACATTTGGTTCCCAGAGTTAGCAGAGGCCAAGGTATATTTCTTTTTTCTTTTCTCTTGTTTTCTTTTCTTTTTCTCCTTCCCTACCCCTTCTTTTGCTCTGTCTCATTCTGAGATGTAGCTAATTATACATAGGGCTTGAGAGAGCAGCACCCAAAATGGGTGCTCCAGTTAGATTGTCCAATAGGAGAAAATCTAGGCCATTTCTGTCCTCCAAAGATTCAGATGAACAGAATAGCCTCTGTCTGCATGTTGGGGCCAACAAGCTTTTAAACTGTGCATGAGAGGCAATGCTAATCTCAAGCTCACATTGATGAAAACATAATCTTTCTTCTCTGGCAGTAAAAATAAATTTTACAGGCCTTATACATTGTCTTCCACCCCCCCCCAAAAAAAACAGTTCCAATATTAAATCCCTGAAATGTCTACACCAAGTGGGAAGATCTGAAAGTCAGGCTGGACCTTCCCTTGGCCTTGAGTATATTCTGAGCATTACAGTCAGTTCCAGCACCAAGGATTGCCACATTCTGTGATCAGATTTAATCACTGAGCCAGAATTACCAAAGCCTAAGCATGGGAAGGTGTAATCCACGAGAGAGCCTGCGTATAACTCATTAACAAAGGATTGAATATAAGCAAAGAATTCACCAGTGACCTACTGGCATACTGAGATTTCATATTTGAAGTCTTTCTATTGAAGTGTGATGTCATTAAAGTGTTTTCTGGTCATGGAGGCCATGCACTGCATTACAAGTTGAATGAAGCTTAAATTAGTAATCCTGAACACATTTAGTCTGTTCCCTGGTCCTCTACTGTAAGCTCTGAAAATGTCTTTCATATTCTTTATGCATTCAAACATTATATTGAGCATTCGGTACTAGACGTTTGTATTAAGCTTTGCTGTGAAGTGTGTACTGGTGTGGAGACCTACATGATGTAACTCATTAATTACAAAAGAGTGATAAAGAAGAACTTGATTCAACATAAACATGTATGTAGAGGGGACACTCGGTGAGGGTATTGAGTCATACATGCCTTTCCAAGCAGCCATGTAGAATGCAAAAGGCATCAGATATGCTAAATCTCAGGGAGAGCTTCTAGGCAAACTTAGGAGAACAAACTTAGGATGTCACTAAAGGCTTTTGTGACATCCCATTTTGGGGTATTTGAGAATAGGCTGGGAGAGAAAAAGGGTGCATGGGAAGCCCTGGGTGACAGAACACAGGGACTGGGTCACAACCCTGTAGGACTTTCAAGGCTATGGTCAAAGACTTCACATTTTTATTTATTTATAGGATAATGAGAAGGCTAACTGCATACTTTCAGTAATTTTAAAATGAGGCTGTGACTTTGGGAGAGCAATTTGAAAAGGGGTGTTTTGGAAGTAGTTGGAGATGGAGAATGACTGATGAATATGATCAGGATAAATGTATAGCCAGGCCACTGTGGTGCACACCTTTAGTCCCAGCACTTGCGAAGCAGAGGTGGGTGGATCTCTAAGTTTGAGGCCAAACTGGTCTACTGAGCAAATTCCAGGATTGGTCAGTTTCAGATTCTTCAGATACACAGAGAAACCCTGTCTCAAAAAATCAAAAGAGAAAGAGGAAAAGATATATTGTATACATGTATAAAGCCTTAAAGAATAAAAATGGGGGGAGGGGAGTTAGCAGATATTGGAGTGGGTACTGCTTTTGCACGGGTCCCAAGTTCACTTCCCAGCATCCATGTAGGAAATCCCATAATACCCTGGAGCTCAACTCCAAGGGGGTGCAAAGCTATTCACACACCTACACAAAGACAAACATTCACACACACACATCACTTAAAATAATTAAAATAAATCTTAAAAATTAAAAACAGAATATCAAAAGGTGACCCTGATCAGTCAATGTTAAGTTCACTATAATTAATCAGTATTTATCACTATTAATTCAATATTGCAATAACCCAAAAGCAAAAAAAAAAAAGAGGAAAGTGCCCTTTATTGCAAATTCAAGGGTAGGCAAAGAAGCAGATAATTTGGACTGAAGGAGCTAGCACCTGTTTTCTACCTGGAAATTGTCCAGACTAGTTTTCATTTTGGTTGAGTCTTTTATAAGCTGGCAACTCTGCTTCATTCCATGTTTTGAAGGCTTAGGAACGCCAGGATTTGTTTCTGACTTGGTTAAATAGCTCACATTGCCTTTTGATGTTGCTTCTCTCTCATCTTCGCTGATGAGTCACTACAAAAGAAGATTCTTTTACAAACTCACAGCACTGCCTTTGTTGCAGCTAGTTGACAAGGAGCCGCCATGGCAAAGTCTGACACAACTGGCTGTTTGTTTTCTTGGAGGGCCCTAAGGTGAGTATAAATAATTCAAAATGGCTTTTATGATCTCTCCATCAGTCGCTGGGTGACAAAATTAAGGGGATCAAGCTAAGCTGGAAGAGGGAGAACTATAAAAGGATTTGAAGAAAAACATAAAGTTTGATTTTGCAAAATATGTTGACTGAGTACTCACAATGCAGGACCATAAAAGGACTAAAAGCCCATGTGCACTTGAGTCCCCAAGACAATGCAGTCAGTAAAAGTCTTACCTCAATTGCATAGAAAGAAATCATCACAGTTAGTGAGTGAGAAAGTTGCTCTTTCTACCAGAGGTCTTGTCTTGATCGAATCTGCTGGAGCCTTAAGTCCCTTCCTCAGGTCTTTGGAGCTGTTTCTTTCTTGGGATCCTCTGTAGGATACTGTATAAAACATTTGGAAGTAACTGGACAGATCAAATTACTATGTGAAAGCTGTCATGTTGCTGGTATTGGAAGAAACATATGGTTTAAATAAGAAAGAGGCACCTTCTGTCAAACCTATAGATAAGAATAAAATACATACATGATTATACAATGAGTGTCTGGCTTGCTAAGCAACCCTTGTCATATTTATTAACCTTAAATATGATATATGATATAAATATAATAAAATACCTATATTACATTAAACTATTCACTATGTGAAGCACATTATATAGATTACTTATGTTATAAATTTAACAACTTAGTGTTAACAACTGTCCACTACTGTCCACTGTTGTCCACTACTGTCCACTGTTGTCTGCTACTGTTGTCCACCACTGTCCACTATTGTCCACTACTGTTGTCCACTACTGTCCACTGTTGTCCAATACTATCCACTGTTGTCCGCTACTGTTTTCCACTACTGTCCATCACTGTTCACTACTGTTGTTCACCACAGCTGACCACTGTCCAAGACTGTCCACCATTGTCCACTACCATTGTCCAACACTGCCCACCACTGTCCACTACTGTTGTCCACCATTGTCCATTACTGTTTACCATTGACTCCACTGTCCACTACTGTTGTCTACCACTGCAACCACTGTCCACTACTGTCCACTACTGTCTACTGTTGTCTACTACTATCCACTATTGTAAACTACTGTTCCACTGTTGTGCACTACTGTTGACCACCACTGTCCACCATTGATCCCTACTGTTCACCACTGCTGACCACTGTCCACTACTGTTCACCACTGTCCACTACCATTGTCCAACACTGTCCACTACTGTCCACCACGATTGTCCACCATTGTCCACCACTGTCCACTGTTGTCCACCGCTGTCCACTACTGTCCACTATTGTCCACCACTGTCCACTGTTGTCCACCACTCTCCACTACCATTGTCCACCACTGTCCACCACTGTCCACTACCATTGTTCACCACTGTCCACTACCATTGTCTACCATTGTCCACTACTGTCCACTACCATCATCCACCAGTGTCCACTACTGTCCATGCTGACTGAGTTCTAAAATTATGTTACAGAGAATAAGCTGCCCTGCAGACTCTGATAGAAAGATGATTAGTTCAAGGGCTGCCTGGACCTCACATGAGTGTGCTAGCCTGGGTAACTTATTGAAACCTTATGTCATAATGAACAATAAAAAAGAAGCCTAAAATGTAGCTCAGGGGTAGCATGCTTCTCTGGTATATATAAGGTGTGGAGTTCAGAAAGTTGCACAGTATCAGAAAGAAATAGTGTAGAGGTCTTGAATTGTGAGTTTTTACAATCAAACTCAATAAGTTGTCCAGGCACTTCTCAAAAGCAGACACACAAATAACCAGTGTGTGGATAGTAATGATGTTACTCATCATCCAGGCATGATGTAAATTAAACCCACAATGAGATTTCACCTGGAAAATACAATGCACATTACCAAAGAGATCAAAACACAGCAAATATTAAAGAAGATGTAACCCTTGGGTATTTGTTGTTGGAATATAGACCAGTACAGGTGCATTAGAAAGCAATGTGGAGATGCCTCAAAAATTAAAATCAGAATTCCCAATGACATTCTTCCTACTGTGTGCACAGCTAAAGGATTACATCCCTGTGTGGAGGAGGAGCCTTTGTAATCACCGCATGTGTTTCCTTTTAACAGAAAACTCAGAACAATTGGTTTTTAAAGAAAGCTACACTTCTTGCCATTTTATGTGGAGACACAAAGAGATCAGCAACATATTAGAGGTTAATAAATCACTCACTGATTGGGATTTAAGAATTTGAGCCCCAGTGTCACAGTTTTCTGCAAAGGGCTGAACAGGCAGAGGCAATGGTTCTGTGAGCTTCTGTACTCCCAGGATGCTTAGAGTAATCAGTTTACCTGTGTCAATTTCATTACTGTTTATTTGGGATGCTGCCTCGTGGGAGAAGAAAGGCTTCCTGAATCCTTTTCCATCTCCAAGCAGAGTAATTCACCATTCAAATCTATTCTGAAAGCGCACAGGCTTTATACCAGGAGGCTCTGAAAGGCGAGTATGCTTTCCCCAGAAGAAGCTCCACTGGGATTTGATTGGGCTGAACGTATCCTAGGTTAGGTGGTATCTACCCCTCAGCTATGCATTATGGCTGCCTTCTCCATCAGAACCATGTTTGAAAATCCCTTTATCTTCCTTTGACCCTGCTAGGCTGCCACCCAAAGGAATACAGTCTAATCCTCCTCTGCCTGTCTGGAGAGATTTAGCTCACAGAGAAAAGGGGTTTTCAAAGTAGAAACTCTCAGCAGTTCTGGAAAAGAAACAGACGTGTTGTTTATAAATAAGTGGGTCACATTTACCTGTGTTTGTGAGTCACATTGAGATGCTTCAGGAAGTCCACAAATATATATGCATTATTTATATACATGTGTATACATGGTATGCAAATGTGTGTCCACATACCTGATCTCCTTAGCACGAAATATTTCATGGAGAATGTAAATCACAAATTTCCATAAATTTGAATACAGCTAGCTACATAGTACAGAAGAGCTTCAATTGAAGAATATTCCACACCAAAAACTTTGCCCTTTTCATATTTTGCAATACAATTAATTCAGATGAAGAAAATTGTTCCCCACTAAGACCCTAAGGGAATTTACTTTCATTCAGGGAAAAGAATTGCTTAAAATTAGATTTATTGCATGGTACTTTAAAATTTGGTTTATTCTTGGTTTCACTATCACTTTTATACTTTTTCTTGGTATATATTAATCATGCAAAATAACTGGTTTCATTATACCATTTTCATACATGGATATAGAATGGTCATTTTCACTCCCGTGACCTCATGTTCCCTCAGCCATCGTTTCCTTCTTTCTTCCAAACAGCCCTTCTCTTGTTTCATATTTTGTGTTTTGTGTGAGGTCTAAATGAATATGTGTGTGGGTGTGGTCTATGCACATGTGTGCTCCAGCGTGATCACATGTGTGGACACAGAGTAGGGAAGCATGTCAGATGCTCTGTGTTGTCATTCCCCACAGGTCCCTTTTCTCTCTCACTGCATAAGGAGCTAGTCCTTATGGCTAGAGAGGCTGGATAGCCAGATCTAGAGTCTTCTCTTTCTGCCCTTTGCCAGGCACAGGAGTTAGGTATACAGGACAGCACCCAAGCTTGCTTACTCCGTGTTGTGGCTCTGAACTGCAGTCCTCATGCTTGGGTACTAGGCACTCAGCTCTACTGCACCTCCTTTTAACCCGCTCCCCCAACACACACTTAAAAATCTGTAATCTAGATCCTACATGTAAGAGAAAATGTGATATTTGCCTTCAGATTCTGATTTATTTTTCTTAATATAGGACGGTCTCCAGTTGTAGTTTTAGATTGCACAGCATTCATATCTATGGAAAAATAATCAAATTGCCTCCTAGGAATCACCCATCCCTAGTTGTCATACCCATTTTCTGTGCTCAGTCAGAAAATTTGGATGTGTGCAAACTTCTCAGAAAACCCAATTGCTCTTCTGTGAGAACAGTGACAACACTCTCCCAGAGAAAGACTATGTGAGCAAGACAGCTTAAGCATGATGCCTGGTACTTTTAGACACTTGAAAAATGTGAATTTTTTATTGTTATGCCAAACTCTTTCCATAGTTTCCAGAATGCTAAAATAATCAAGATCAAATTATGAAGATCTGTTCTCTTTTCTCTCTCTCTCAGGTGTCACTTGCTACACCGTCCCTCGTGGGCTATTATGCATCTCATGTATCTCTCATGTTTTCCTGACACATACTGTTTAACTGGGAGTGGTAAACTTTAAACAAATAGATGATTTTTGTTTTCTTTTGAGAAAATGAAGTAGCAGGTGAGAATGACCAGCAAAGCAGTTACTTTCTTTAGTTAAAATATTATCACTAGTTTAAAGTTATTTGTTCTGTATAACTCAGGTGAGAGAGGTGTTCATGAGTCTGTACATTAATAAGAAAATAAATATATTTAAACCTTTCTGTCTCAATTTACTCCTTGTACAATTATCCATTGGCTGCCTTGTAACAAAATGTCTGAATTCTTTGACAATCTAGTTCAACAACAAAAATTGAAAGTAAATATTATTATAGAGGTTGGAATCTGAAACGCCTGCAGGGCGAGTCATTTAGATGCAGTATTGTTGTTGGCAGCGAATTTAAGGTTTCTAAAAGGTGGTCCAACTTTGTCTTCCACTTTATCTTGTCAATCCCTTCTTACTTGGATTTAAGTAACAACAGAAACAGCTTTGTCTGCAATGAATGAATCTCCATATGCTTCATTTCTCAATTTGTCTATTGTAGAGGTTTTGTAAGAATTCAAAATTCCCTGAGCTCCTAAAAGTAGACCTGATTAAAGATAGAGTATGTCTGCAGTGTTGTCTTAAAGGAGCATCTCTAGAAAGCCCTTTAAAGTTCATGAATTATTAATTGCTCTGGAATCCTTCCCCTTGATTTGAGAGTCAGCACAGCATACAGAGTGAATCACTTCACCCAAAAGAGATACAATTCCATCCAAATAAAAAAATAAACAACATTGGCAAAGGTAATAATCATCGCCATTTCCTGCAAAAGACAAACAGAACATTAGGTTTCAGCTGGCTTTATCCCATTCAGTGGTGTGCTTTAATTTAAAGTAAGACATGATTTACGCTAATTCCTTTCAAACATATGAATGTTTGTTATATGTTCTTTTTCTATTCATGTAATTATTCATACACAGTGACCAGGGTTATGTGACACCAAATATACTATAACCCGCTGTAACTCTGTGACCCTAAGTAAAGGACAATATCTGATTTAGAACAGTTTTTTGAAATGAGTAGTGCTGTAATGCAGCTGCAGAAGGCAGTCTGATTAAGAAAACAAGACGGGAGAATGAATTTTTGAAAGATGCTCATTTGTGGTGAAAGCATCTATGAAACTAATATAGTTATAATACAGTAGCAATCACCTTATTATTACATGGTAAATAGCACCCAAAAAGATTGATATCTTCTTTGAACTTCATCCTGAAATGGTTCCAAATTCAATTGCTGCGTTATTTTAGAGTGAAGCAGAACTTCATGAGGAAAATGTCTTTCAACAGGCTCACGATGATGCAGAGTGAGCTTAATCATCTCCTGTTCGCTTCAGGAAGATTACCGATGTGCCTTAAGAAGTCTGTATACTGATTTCATCCTCAGAGAGGAGGAGGGATGCTCAAAGCTCATTATGAACAAATACATTTGCATATAGCCTACTTCATATTCAGAGAGTTAGCAAGAGTCACAATGTCGAATCTCAAACAGAGCATTTAGAATGTAGAACACTGTGTGGCTTCTAATGTAATAAACAGAATCCTTACAGCCTCAAGGTTGTTAGCATAAATGAGCTATTCTCTAACTGCAAACTTAATGCCCACCTTAAATAAATTTAAAATCCGCATGTATAAAGGAGTAAGTAGCTTTTAAGTGAAAATGAGTGGATCCTTGTCTGCTCCGGGATTTATGTACAGTGTCTTTTTTTTTTTCTGAGTATAGTCTGTCTCCTGTTCCTTTGTTCTTTACACACCAAGTTTGAGCCAAGTGAGACTATTTCCAAATCTATGTACACTGAGCTCACCGTGGCACTGTTTTGATCCCACTCAGAAGCCTCTCTTCTATTTCTAGAATGCCCACCCTACTCATTCCACCTGAGTTCTCTCAGGCTTGTATTGGTTACTATTTATTGTCGCTGTTCTAAAAATCTGAGCAGACACAACTTCAAAGAGGAAGGGGTCATTTTGCTAACATTTTCAGTACATTCTGTTCCCAGTGGCAAGATACACATTGGTACCAGTTCAGTTCATGTCCTTTGGGACAGGAAGGAGGCACAAGAAGAATGCTGGGACTCAGGTTTCCACCCCACTTTCCTATTTACCCCCTTTTTCCTGAAACCCCCACTTCCAACCCATGGAATGGGCTACCCACACTGATAGTGGGACTTTATACCAGAGGTAATCCTCTTTGGAAATTCTGTCACAGAAGCAGTTCAGGCAAGCCTCACCGGTCTACAAGGTGATTAGAAATCAGTCAAGTTGGCAATGGGGATTAATCTTCACAAGTTACAGTCCAAATGCAACCTCCTTGGGGGTTCAGTGAATGGATTTAGGTCATTAGAGTCATGACTTTGAAGGGACCATTGAGGTTTCAGCAGGAAAGTAGTGATGATTCCATATGTATCAAACAGAAAAGGATTTGACAGAGGTGCCGGTAAATCTTTTGGGTTCAAAAATCAGAAACAGCCCATCTGATTCCTCAACATCTGGCACATTCAGGAACCAACAGCATTTTCCAACTATGTATAATGTATATAATTAAAAGCAAATATAGCAATAGAAAATGTTTGAGTGATAATTGAGGAAACAAGAAGGTACTGAAAAACAGAGACAACATGTGAAGATTCAGATATGTTAGTCCCTAAAAGTCTACAGAAAGGAGGAGACATAGTACATCAGAAGTCTGGTTCATAAAGAAAAGGAGGTGCTCCAGTAGGAGAAAGAAGATTAAGGCAGAGGATATCTGTGTAGGTGCAGTCAACACTGTAGATTCTGGGATGAAAACAGCACTCCCTTGATGTAACTGTATTTCATTGATGTGTGAACCAAGGTCACTGGCTGACAGTATAATGACAGAGAGAATGGGTATGAGGATTTGAAGTGAGAGGAGAAGTGATCCTCTGGGAGAGTTAGAAAAGCAAGACATGTTACATAAAATGAACAGCAATGCTGACCACCCACATGGGATATGCATCCTGATTTTCAAGTGACAGGAGTCACTGTCAGGTTTGTTTTCCTTCCATAAATGTTCAGCTCCAAGAGAAAGAAGGAAATGTTTAGTGACATTTGAGATGTCTGTAGGTGGGCACAATGAAGAGGAGTGGATGCTAAAGAGATAATATTTGCAAAGACAAACCGGTGATACTAAAATATGGAAGCTTAAGAAGAACCATGTGAAAATAGGAGAGGCTCACAGGAACAAGGATAGGGCCCATGAATAGAGAATTTCAGTAGGGATGCTAATTGGCTGGGTTTCTGTTGTTGGCTTGTGTTGGAAGTCCAGTCAGAAAGTAGGTCAGAGGTGGGGCAGATATTGTCAAAAATGAGGTCAATGTGTTATTGTTAAAAGAATGTTCCTGAACTTGCCATGTTTAGTAAGAACCATCCCTGCCATGTTGCTTGTGGTACAAATTTTCCATGTTTTCTAACATGTCTCCTTAGCTTATTTAAAATGACAAAGGTATGCATGAATTTTACATTAACTAGAAATCCATAAAAGCTAATGCATGATAAAGTAAATAGTGCAGTAAAAAAATTGAGTTACTATTTTTGCATATGTATGCATGTTTTTGTGTGTGCAAGTTCACATCGAGGGGTGAGGGTACACCCATGCCCATATACATGGAGGCTAAATCATAACCTCAGATGTTATTACTTGAGTACTATCCACCTACTATTTTCTTTAAAGATACCATCTCTCCTTACCTAGATGGTTTCCACATAGGCTAGGCTAGCTGGTTGTTCAGCCTTAGGGACATGCATGTCTCTGCCTCCTTAAAACTGAGATTTTTTTTCTTTTTTTCGGAGCTGGGGACTAAACCCAGGGCCTTGTGCTTGCTAGGCAAGCACTCTACCACTGAGCTAAATCCCCAGCCCCAAAACTGAGATTTTTTAAATGAGCCACCACACTGGCCTTTTGATGTGGGTTCTGAGGAACACTCAAGTCTTTGTGCTTGTAAGTCAAGCTACATTGTTGACTATGTCATCACCCCAGCCCTTATTTATCTATTTTTAAAGATTTATTTTATTTATATTATATGTGTGAAAGTTAACCTACAATATATAATGTGCATGCCAGGAGCCTGCAGGGGCCAGAAGAAGGTGATGGTCCTCTGGAGTTGGAATCACACATACTTGCAAGACGTGGTGTGGGTGATGGGTCCTCAGGAAGAGCAGAAAGTGTTCTTAGCCACTGAGCCATCTCTCTAGCTACCCCCATCCTCCCTACCCCAATTTATTTTTAAAAGTCTTTAAAGACCATTAGAAAATTTTTACTTGGATGTAAGGGCTGAACAATATCTTATTCAATGGCATCCTGAACCTGGCTGTGAGGAACAAAAGAGGAAGCCATCTCACAAGGTTCACTGAATTATGAATAGACACGCCTTTGCCAATGCACCTTAGATTGCAATGAGCTACAGTGATGCCAGCATGGCACTCTGAGGAATTTCTGTGCCAAGCACTCAACAAAATCTTACATTCTACTTAATTGTCTCAGGATACTATTTCAGATGAGGAAGCTGCAATACAGATGCCCAAGTAAGCAAAACAGCTAACTTTAAAAAAACATTAGAAAAAGCCATGTGTTCATCTAACCTCAAATCAAGCCAATCTTTGTGATTGACAGGCTGGACACTAACAAGAACCATGATGTAAAATGCAGACACATGAAACATACAAAGCAGACTGGTCATATAGCCATGTGAATGTGGTTGAGTTACTTAGATGTTTTTGAGTCTCAATTATTTTAATCTGTGAAGGCACAGAAAACAAACATCCTTAGTAATTGTCTTAGGGTTTCAATTCTGTGGGGAAACATCATGACCAAAAGTAACTAGAGAAGGGAAAGGTTTATTTCATCCATAGAGCCATATAACAGTTTATTTTCACAAGCAGTAAGAGCAAGAACTTAGAGGCAGGAGCTGATGAAAGGGTCATGAGAGGATCCTTCTTACTGAACTGATCATTATGGCTTGCTTAGAATGCTTTCTTATAGAACCCAGGACCATCAGCCCAGTATTGGCACCACCCACCTGGGCTGGGCTCTCCCCCATCAATCACTACTTATGAGAATGCCTTACAACTGGATCTTACAGAGGCATTTTCTCAATCTTCCTTCCTTGATTGAGATTGACTTATGTCAATTTGACAGAAAACTAGCCAGCATATGGTACTGATGGAAAATTAGAACAACATAACATCTGTGCAACTCTTAAAAGAAATTTTCCTCCTTTCTCAACATAAATGGAAGGGTCACATTTACTCTTGTGTTATCCAAGTCATGTAGTGGGTGTGCCTCATGGCAGTGAATGGTTCATGGGTTCATTGAAAGCTGTGCTGGGGTTACGGTAGGTTACAAAAGAAAAGAAAGAACCCAGATTATAGATACCACCCTCTGGTTTAGATAATGTATCCCTCTTCCAGAGGACCTTGGTTCAGTCCCCAGCACCAAAGTCAGGCCCCTCACAGTCAACTGTAAGGGAACTGTAGAAGTCCCAGCACCATCTGACTTCTGACAGTACTCCACTCAAGTACAGAAGCCCCCACCCAGACACAAATACATATACACATAATTACACTAAATTAAAAAAAATAATTAAAGGAAAGAAAGACATGGAAAAGGTCTAGAATTTGTTAGCAGAATATATTCCCTTCTCCCACATTTCTTATGCTTTAGCAGTAGGGTTAGTCTCATGATTAGTTTTGGCCAAAGAACAGTGAACAGAGTGATCCAAGTATCTTTTTCCCTAAGGCGTTTAAGAGCATGATTCTTTCTCTCTCATAATCTACTGCAGTGATTTGAGGAGAACAAAAATGAAGGTGAAAGATTTGTACGTGACATAGGCATCTAGGATTACCCAATCAAACAGATAAAAAACCTAAATACTTACATACTTAGGAATGTGTGTGTGTATGTATTATGTATTTACAATTAATGAATTAACAAATCATGAAATTGAAATAGCAAGGCGTGGGATATGAGAGGATGGAGGCAGGAAAGAAGAAACGCTGTAATTATTTTATTATCTCAAAAAAAATCTTGAAAAATAAAAGAGGGCAACCAGAGGGCTCCCATCACACCCTTCCAGATCTGATGCTAAGTTCATTTCTGTAATACACTCAAGTTTATCTTGCCTCAAGAAGATAGATTTTTTCCTCACTGTCAAAAAAGTCCTCTGTCTGGTACAGCAAATAAATACACCCTGAAAGGGTATCATGGTTATTAGTCATAGTATCAAAAATAAAGTAGAATAAAAACAGACTTTTAAACAGAGAAAGTACTACAGATAAAGTCTGCTTATATCATCAGCCATGACATAATCATGTCTGAAGTGGAAATTTCTGGTTTCTTTTCTTTCTTTCTTTCCTTCTCTCTTTCTTTCTTTCTTTCTTTCTTTCTTTCTTTCTTTCTTCCTTTCTCTCTTTCTTCCTTCCTTCCTTCCTTCCTTCCTTTCTTTCTCTCTTTCTTTCTTTTTGTCATGTTACTATCTCTTTTTGCATTTTTATTGGATATTTTATGTGTTTACATTTCAAATGTTATCCCTTTCCCTGTTCTCCCCATCTCCCATACCCCTCACCCTGTATCTACGAGAATGCCCCACTCATACCCACCCACTTCCACCTCACCACCCTGGCATTCCCCTCCACTGGGGAAACAAGCCTTCACAGGACCAAGGGCTTCTCCTATTGATTCCAGGCATCCTCTGCTATATATGCAGTTGAAGCCAAGGTTCCTCCCATGTGTACCCTTTGCTTGGTGGTTTAGTCCCCAGGAACTTTGGGGGAGCTGGTTGATATTGTTGTTCTTCCTATGGGGTTGCAAACCCATTCAGCTTCTTCAGTCCTTTGTCTAACTCCTCCATTGGGGTCTTGGTGCTCAGTCCAATCTTTAGCTGCAAGCATCCTTATCTGTATCAGTAAGACACTGGCAGAGCCTATCAGGAGATATCTATATCAGGCTCCTGTCAGCAAGCACTTCTTGACATCAGCAATAGTGATTGGGTTTGATGGCTGCATATGGGATGGATCCCCAGGTGGGGCAGTCTCTGGATGGCCTTTCCTTCACTCAATGTTCCACTGTTTTTCCCTGTATTTCCTCCAATGAGTATTTTGTTTCCCTTTCTAAGAAGGAATGAAGCATCCACACTTTGGTCTTCCTTCTTGAGCTTCATATGGTCTGTGAATTGTATCTTTGGTACTCCAGGCTTAGTGAATGCACACCATGTATGTCCTTTGGCTTCTGGGTTACCTCACTCAGGATGATGTTTTCTAGTTCCAAACATTTACCTAAGAATTTCATGAAGTCATTGTTTTTGTTACTGAGTAGTACTCCATTGTGTAGATGTACCACATTTATGTATCCATTCCTCTGTTGAAGGATATGGGTTCTTTCCAGATTCTGGATATTATAATTAAGACTGCTATGAACATAGTGAAGCATGTGTCCTTGTTATATTTTGGAGCACCATTTAGGTATATGCCCAGAAGTGGTATAGGTGGGTCCTCAGGTAGCACTATGCCTAATTTTCTGAGGAACCACCAGACTAATTTCCAGAGTGGTTGTACCAGCTTGCAATCCCACCAACAATGGAGGAGTGTTTGTCTTTCTCCACATCCTCGTCAGCACCTGCTGTCATCTGAGTCTTTGATCTTAGTCATTTTGATTGGTGTAAGGTAGAATTTCAAGGTTGTTTTGATTTGTATTTCTCTAATGACTAAGGATGTTGAAAATTTTCTTTAGGTACTTCTTGGCCAAGCTGTTTGATATTTCTCAGTTGAGAATTCTTTGTTTAGCTCTGTGCCCCATTTTTAAATAGGATTATTTGATTCTCTGGCATCTAACTTCTTGAGTTCTTGGTATATATTAGATATTATCCCTCTATCAGATGAAGGATTGGTAAAGATATTTTTCCAATCTGTTACCATTTTGTCCTATTGATAGTGTCTTTTGCCTTACAGAAGCTTTGCAGTTTTATGAAGTCCCATTTGTCAATTCTTGATCTTAGAGCATAAGCCATTAGTGTTCTGTTCAGCAAATATTCCCCTGTGCCTATGTGTTTGAGACTCTTCCCCCACTTTTTCTTCTATTATTTTTAGTATATCTGGTTTGAAGTGGAGGTCCTTGATCCACTTGGACTTGAGCTTTGTACAAGGAGATAAGAATGGATCTACATTCTTCTACATGATGACCTCCAGTTGAACCAGCACCATTTATTGAAAATGCCCTCCCCACTGGATAGTTTTAGCTCCTTTGTCAAAGATCAAGTGACCACATATGTGTGGGTTCATTTCTGGGTCTTCAGTTCTATTCCATCAATCTACCTCCCTGTCTCTATACTCATACCATGTAGTTTGTTCTTTTTTAAATCATGATTGCTCTGTAATACAGTTTGAGGTAAGGGATGGTGACTCCCCTTAAAGTTCTTTTACTGTTGTGAATATTTTTTGCTATCCTGGATTTAATGTTGTTCCAAATGAATTTGCAAATTACTCTTTCTAACTCTATGAAGAATTGGTTGGAATTTTGATAGGGATTGCATTGAATCTGTAGATTGCTTTGGGCAAGATAGCCATTTTTTCTATACTAATTCTGCCAATCCATGAGCATGAAAACTCTTTCCATCTTCTGAGGTCTTCTTTGATTTCTTTCCTCAGAGACTAAAGTTCTTGTCACATGGATCTTTTACTTGCTTGTTAAGAGTCAAACCAAGGCATTTTATATTATCTATGACTATTGTGAAGGGTGTCATTGGATACACTCTCTGTGCCCTCTGGTTAGTCGGGCTAAGGGTTTATCTATCTTGTTGATTTTCTCAAAGAACCAGCTCCTGGTTTTATTGATTCTTTGCATAGTTCTTTTTCTTTCTACTCGGTTGGTTTTAGCCCTGAGTTTGATTATTTCCTGCCCTCTACTTCTCTTGGGAGATTTGTTTTGTTTGTTTGTTTGTTTGTTTGTTTGTTTTCTAGAGCTTTAAGGTGTGCTGTCAAATTGTTAGTGTATGCTCTCTCCAGTTTCTTTGTTGAAGTCACTCAGAGCAATGAGGTTTTCTCTTAGCACTGCTTTCATTGTATCCCATAAGTTTGGTCATTTTCATTTAATTCTAAAAAAATGTCTTTAATTTCTTTCTTTACTTCTTCCTTGACCAAGTTATCATTGAGTGAAGCATTGTTCAGCTTTCATATGTATGTGGGCTTTCTGTTGTTTTTGTTGTTATAGAAGACCAGCCTTAGTTCATGGTATTCTGATAGGATACATGGGACTATTTCAATCTTCTTGTATCTGTTGAGGCCTGTTTTGTGACCAATTATATGGTCAATTTTGGAGAAGGTACCATAAGGTTCAGATAAGAAGGTATATTCTTTTGCTTTTGAATGAAATGTTCTATAGATATCTGTTAAACCCATTTGGTTCATAAATTCTGTTAGTTTCACTGTGTCTCTGTTGAGTTTCTGTTTCTATGATCTGTCCATTGATGACTGGGGTGTTGAAGTTTCCCACTATTATTGTGTGAGGTGCAATGCTTGCTTTGAGCTTTAGTAAAGTTTCTTTTATGAAGGTGGGTGCCCTTGCATTTGGAGCATAGATATTCAGAATTGAGAGTTCATCTTGGTAGATTTTTCCTTTGATGAATATGAAGTGTCCTTCCTTATCTTTTTCAATAACTTTTGGTTGAAAGTCGACTTTATTTGATATTAGATTGGTTACTCCAGCTTGTTTCTAAAGACTATTTGCTTGGAAAATATTTTTCCAGCCTTTTCCTCTGAAGTAGTGTCTGTCTTTTTCACCGAGGCATGTTTTCTGTATGCAGCAAAATTCTGTGTCCTCTTTGTGTATCCAGTCTGTCAGTCTATACCTTTTTCTTGGGAAATTGAGTCCATTGATGTTAAGGAATAGTGATTGTTGTTTCCTGTTATTTTTTGTTGTTAGAGATGGAATTACGTTTTTGTAGCTATCTTCTTTTTGGTTAGTTGAAAGAAGAATACTTTCTTGCTTTTTGTAGGGTGTACTTTCCCTCCTTATGTTGGAGTTTTTCATCTATTGCCCTTTGTAGGGCTGAATTTGTGGAAAGATATTGTTTCAATTTGGTTTTGTCATGGAATATCTTGTTTTTCCATCTATGTTAATTGAGAGTTTTGCTGGGTATAGTAGCCTGAACTGGCATTTGTACTCTCTAAGGCTCTGTATGACATCTGCCCAGGAACTGCTAGATTTCATAGTCTCTGGTGAGATGTCTGGTGTAATTCAGATAGGTCTTCTTTCATATGTTACTTTACTTTTTTCCCCTTACTGCTTTTAATATTCTTTCTTTGTTTTGTGTGTCTTGTGTTTTGACTATTATGTGATGGGATGAATTTCTTTTCTGACCCAATCTATTTGGAGTTCTGTAATCTTCTTTTATGTTTATGGGCATCTCTTTCTTTAGGTTAGGGAAGTTTTCTTCTATAATTTTGTTGAAGATATTTACTGGCCCTTTAAGTTGGAAATCTTCACTCTCTTTTATACCTATTATCCTTAGGTTTGGTCTTCTCATTACATCCTGGATTTCCTGGATGCTTTGCATTTGGAGGTTTTTGCATTTTGCATTTTCTTTGACTATATTGTCAATGTTTTCTATGGTATCTTCAGTCCCTGAGATTCTCTCGTCTATCTCTTTTATTCTGTTGCTGATACTTGCATCCATGACTCTTGATCTCTTTCCTAGGTTTTCTATCTCCAGGGTTCTCTCTCTTTGTGATTTCTTTACTATTTCTCTTTGTAGTTTTAGATTCTGGATGGTTTTGCTCAATTCTTTCAACCATTTGGTTGTGTTCCTGTAATTATTTAAGGGATTTTTGTGTTTCTTTTTAAGGGCTTCTACTTGTTTACCTGTGTTCCCCTGTATTTCTTTTTTTTTTTTATTTTTTTTTTATTTTTTTATTTTTTTTTTTTTGCTATTTTTTCTTGTTTATTTGGGAAAAATATCTAGTTTTCAAACTCCTTGCAAAGGTTACCAATGAAGCCTTGTGGATAATTTTGAATTCTCTTATACTTCAATGTATTTTGAGTGCTTGTATTTTTTTTTTTATTAACTTGAGTATTTCTTATATACATTTCAAGTGTTATTCCCTTTCCCGGTTTCCGGACAAACATCACCCTCCCCCCTCCCCTTCCTTATGGGTGTTCCCCTCCCAAACCTCCCCCCATTGCCACCCTCCCCGCATAGTCTAGTTCACTGGGGGTTCAGTCTTAGCAGGACCCAGGGCTTCCCCTTCCACTGGTGCTCTTACTAGGATATTCATTGCTACCTATGGGGACAGAGTCCAGGGTCAGTCCATGTATAGTCTTTAGGTAGTGGCTTAGTCCCTGGAAGCTCTGGTTGCTTGACATTGTTGTACTTTTGGGGTCTCGAGCACCTTCAAGCTCTTCCAGTTCTTTCTCTGATTCCTTCAACGGGGGACCTATTCTCAGTTCAGTGGTTTGCTGCTGGCATTCACCTCTGTATTTGCTGTATTCTGGCTGTGTCTCTCAGGAGCGATCTACATCCGGCTCCTGTCGGTCTGCACTTCTTTGCTTCATCCATCTTGTCTAATTGGGTGGCTGTATATGTATGGGCCACCTGTGGGGCAGGCTCTGAATGGGTGTTCCTTCAGTCTCTGTTTTAATCTTTGCCTCTCCCTTCCCTGCCAAGGGTATTCTTTTTCCTCATTTAAAGAAGGAGTGAAGCATTCACATTTTGATCATCCGTCTTGAGTTTCCTTTGTTCTAGGGATCTAGGGTAATTCAAGTGAAATACACATGTGTATTCAGGCCATGTGCAATTTTAACATCCATAACCCTTTCGAATAGCTGTCAGTCACATAGTCACTATATCTCAATGTTTCCAATTGCAATGCTTTGGTTTATTACATGCTTTGATTACATAGTGCTGGATATTAAGTGTTTTCATGTGGCTTAGTGACCTTTGTGAAATTTTTTTCCTCCCCCTCATGATGTGCCTTTCCATAAAGCATTTTCTGTGTTTTTGTTTATTCTTTTCTGTTTATTGATTACAGGGTTTATTTATGTGGCTGTTTTTGATACCATTAACCTTTGTGTGTCAGGCTTTTAGGGCAAATACCTTTCTCCACATCACAGCTGTACTTTTGCATTTTATTTCTGTGTTCCACTTCAACAACCCAAAGGCTTTTATTTCTCATGTGGCCTAATATTTTAGTCTATTGTGGCTCTCAGTTTTGGTTCATGCTTGGAAAAGCCTACACCATTTTTAAAATATAGAAATATTCTCCTAAATTGCCTAAGTAATTTCCTAAGCCTCATAAATACCAACGCTATGCCTGCCCACCTAGGTTATAGACCACAGTGATGAAGAGGACAAATTCCAGAGCTAAGACATTTGGGTCAAATTCTAGTTCCACTTGTTGTTCACAGCATGATCTTGAACATCTTGGAAAGGGCGCAATAATGATTCATATATCAAAAAGCTTCTTAGAATTAATAAATTTATTGGTTTGTCATATTTAGAACAACATTCCTATAAATAGTAGCTACGTAAAGATGATGAGCATCATTCGCCTCGGAAGAACTTTTTGACACATATTGCCTGACACATAGTTCAGTGTTCTGTAAATAAAAAGTTAATCAGTTCACACAGAATAGCCTTTCTGCATTCTTTCTCTTCATTAGTTATTTATGAGTGAGTCTGTCAGACCACGGGGTGCGTCATCACTTCAGCATCTCTTAGAATAAATAGGATTCTCTGTGGATCCTGAGATTCTTGGATGTAACATGTGAACTAGATTTGCAGAAAGATTTAAATTAACCTAGGGGACAGTCAAACATGGAATTTACTCACATACAACAGCATGGCCACAATTCCTTTAAAGGCAATTATCACTTGCTAGCCCAAAGGCATTAGTATGAACCGTACATCATTTTTTTCTCCTGTTTTATTGATGTACTTTTATCTTGCAACCTCTACCCCATAGTTTACTGATGATTTGTGTGGTTATTGAGGAAAAAAAAACTTCCTGTTCTTTTACAACAAATAATTCATAAACCAAACAGTTGGATATGAGAACTTTGTTCTTTGCCCTGAAGGATCTTAACACTTTTACAAGAAAGAAAAGAATGAAATTGAAAAGACATAAAAATCCAAAAGCCCAGAGCTCTGTCTGAAATGATAGAACTGCTAAAGTTACTCAGAGAACTGCAGCCAGGAGCCAGAGTGGTGTAGCCAGATGCACCAGATGCCACTCACGTCCAGACTATAGAGACTCAACTGATGACGTCTACTCCACCTGCCATTTAGTTCTCTTGAACTGACAAGTCTCTCGCAGAGTATTAAATCCAGGAAATCAGGGTTCACGTCCTCCTGAGATTCTAAGGAGAATTTTGCCTTGTCTGTCTCTTATTCATATATAACAATACTAGTTTCAGTGGTCACTGACAGTCCCTGAGATGTCTTGATTTGTGAGCACATAAGTTCAGTCTGTGGCTCTGTGTTCACATGACTTCTTTCCCTAAGACTGTACATAATGACTCTTTTTAAAACTCTCTTATAATAAACCTGACCTTGTGTTTAAGACTCATTGTAATCCAGAACAATATCTTCTCAAGATCCTTATTCCATGGAAAGAGAGATGACTTGGCAGTTAAGAGTACTTGATTGCTACTCTTGGGGAAGACCTCAGTTTGTTTCCCAGGACAAGTATGTTGGCCCACTACTGATTGTTAATTCTAGTTGCAGAGAATGCAGTGCCCTCTTCTGTCCACTAAGGGCATTGAGGCATGTGGGACACATACACACACACACACACACACACACACACACACACACACACACACACAGAGAGAGAGAGAGAGAGAGAGAGAGAGAGAGAGAGAGAGAGAGAGAGAAAGAGGCAGGTAAAACATTGACATACAAAAGCAAAAATGCAAACATTTTTGCTTTGAACATTTCTTATTGCAAATGGGTCCATTCTGAGATTTGGGGAAGATTCTTTTAGAAGGAATACTATTCACTATGTGTTGGAATCTCCAGAAATAGAGTTTAAAACGGAAAAGGGAATCTGAGCTTAGGGTCAACATGTGAGTGCTCATTAAAGTGGAGAAATCAATGAAAAACAACACTAGGAAATCAGGAGACCAAGAAGAGAACAAAGCACATCAATACTCACTTGGTAGGCAGGGGTGGGGGGAAAGATGTCTGCAGAAGGAGCTGGAGACGCCATGGTTCATGCAGAGGAATTAGGTTTGATGTCTAGACCCGAAGTGGTGGCAGAGAACTTCAGGTCTGTCTTCTAGGCTTTTTAAAGGCATGTGTACACACATGCAAAAATATAAATATAAAATAAAAATTTTAAGGTGCCTGTAGGAGTCAGAAGACATAGACATGTAGCCTCAAGGAGAACAAAGGCATAGTATCAGCAAAGTTACAAATGATCAGGAACTCATTTGCCACATCCCCACCATTCCCCTTTAGAGCTCTTCAGTTCACAGAGACTCCCAATCAGTGCATTCATTTCTATTTTTCATGTGAAAAATGTGCTGATTCGAATAATAATGAGTCCTATAGGTTCGTATATCTGAATACTTGGTGCTTGGTTGGTGGAATTGCTTGTAAAGGATTAGGGGGCGACTCAGTGGAAGAGGTGCATCAGTCGGGATGTGCTAAAGGTTTCAAAAGCCCATGTTATTCCCACTTAGTACTTTTTTTCTACTACTTGTGGATTGGGTGTAAGATCTCTTGAGTGTCATGCCTGCCTGCCTATTCTCCACCATGGCCCACCTTCTAAAACTATATGCAAGCCTCTTTTTCCTACATGTTGCCATATATGTTATATGCAGTTTCTTCATAGCCATAGAAAAGGAATAAAGCCAGAGAGAGTGGACTTTAGAAATTTTAAATATTTTTGAGCCAGACCAAAGAGCTTATTTGTAGTTGAGGTAGAATCTGAAGTCACATAAATCTGATTTGCAAAGTTTCAGCTCCTTTCCTTACTGTTCTCTCCACAGCACCCTAACAGGGAAACATTTGAAGACAGGTAATGCACAGTAACTGAGCAGTGCCTTGGCCAGTTTCTCAAATCCATGGCTACTCATTCCATTCCATTTCTTTTCCTATTTTTTCCCTTTCCTTGCTTCTTTCTTCCTTTCAGAGCAATGTTTCCCTAAGATTCAACGTCTGTCCCTTGACTTCCTTTGTAGATAAGTGCAAGTGACCAACAAAATAGAAAAAGAAATCATGACCCAAGAAATATAAGAAAACAGTTTTAGGTTTAGAAATTCTAAAATATGGTTAGCTACAGTGGAAGATGCCCTTTCCATTTTTCCCCCTTTCAGACTCTTTGCTTCCAGGAATGCAGCCACAATGGACGGCATCACATTGGACAGTTTTTAACCATGAGGCAACTCTTCAAGTGAAAGTCAAGTATTAATCAAAGAGCAACAGAAAGACTAGAGGAGTCCAGGGCATTGATGTCACGAGAGAACTGCTCCAGTTGTTCCCAGGAAGAATTATTTTCAGTCTTAATGACATGAAGGAAATCACTCAGCCAGTCCCTCATCTTGCTTCTGCCCTATTTTTCTTTACTACTTTATAAGGAGTCAAACAAAGCACCAGAGTAGCATTGACTTCTCGCAGTGTTGGTGATGAAAGGAAAGCTTTAGAGGAGAGAAGAGGAGAGAAGCTCTGCTCTAGGACACAGGAAGGACAACGAATGGAGATTAAACTGCTTGACTTCAGTGTTCAGGGTAACATTAGAAGTGAGGCAATGTTGACTGAGATTGAGCACAGGAGGACTTCAAGTAGGGAGAGACTTTTAATCACTCTAATGATGTGCTAAAATGAAATACTGTACCAAGTGCTGATCTTTGTACTTTGCCTACTCTGTGCTATAACTTGTCTCTGGGGATTAAAAAATGGGTGGCATTTCTCCCGTTCTGAACATAAAGAACATTTGGATTTTCTAGCTGTGGAGACTAATTCCATTCTGGAGGCTCAGTGCAAACTGTCCCAGTATCTTAGCGGTAATGAGAATTACCTGGCGGCTGGTTCAACATGAAGAATGTATTTTTTTTTTCATTTTCTGTACTTCAACGGGGCTATGAAAACCTTACTTGACCTTAGAGTCTTCAGAGTAGATTTAAGGCAGTCGGACAACAAGGGAGACATGGGGTAAACACTCACACCTGCCTGAAAGCTTCCTCTCTCCTCTACTGGGCTGAAAGGATAGAGATAAGGCTCTAGGTCATGAAGACTCCATGGTTTGCAGTTTTTGCTTTTGTGAGGTATTCAATTAATTTCTCAAGTCAATTTTTCAGTGTACCTTTTATAATCAATATTCTCAGATTTTTATCATTAACTTGATGGCAGTCCCTAAACTGCTACATCTTGATCTGTGCTCAAGTATGGGGGTGTTGTGGGGGTAGATTTGGGCTCTTGCTAGAACTAGCTTTAGTTACAAGATAGCATAGAATTCATGTTCTCCTAGCCAGGTTTCACATTCGTAGGCACCATATCCTTTAAATGGTTTATCTTCTAATGTATTTTCTGATGATGATAATTCAGCCTAAGAGTTTAACACATTTTATTTTCCGTTGTGTGGAAACAACATGTAAAATCTTTAACATCTTTATTAAATAAAACACATATTAGAACACATGTCATATTCACATTTTACATTCAAAGTGAATAAACTTGAAGATTACTGGGTAAAGCTTGACTTTCCTCAATATTGGTTTATTTCTAGTCCTCTGTGAGATACCAGAGAACAAGGACAGGGTTTCAGGCACTTTGCTGTATATCAGATGAGGAGAATTGCTATTACATAGCAAAACCTCTGTAATATGTGTTGGGCAAATTACTAAATGTCTGACTGAATAAGTCAGAGGTGTCTAACACACAATTTCTGCAACCACATTGTTTAACATATATGGTACATGTATATGTACACCATAAAAAGACCATGTATAACTGTGGTATTAGGCTCTGTGAGTGGAATCAATGATGAAGAGACTATGGGTTACCTAGAGCCCACACACATAAATGTGATAATTTACATGTAACACCATACAATTGCTCATCTTATAGAATACAATGCCAAAATGCAAAGGGAAGATGTGGTAGGAAGGAAACTAGAAACAAGTTGTCGAAAAGAGTCAACTAGCCTGGAGCCATGGGGCTCACAGACTGAACCACCAATGAAAGCACATGCAGGGGCTTGACCTAGACCCCCAACATTTGTCTAGTAGATCTCCTAACAACTGGAACTGAGGCTGTCTTTGACTCTACTGTCTACCATTGGACCTTCTTCCTCTAACTGTACTGTCTGGTTGGGCCTCAGTTGGAAAGGATGAGCTCAGGCCTATGGCCACTGGATGTCCCAGGGTGGGGTGGTACTAGAGGAGGTCTTCCTCTTCTCTAAGGGAAAGGGGTAATGAGGGAGACATTTGTAAGGGTAGGACTGGGAGGAGAGTAGGGACTGGAGGGTTTGATTGAGATGTAAATGAAAGAAAGAAAGAAAGAAAGTAGGAAGGAAAGAAAGAAAGAAAGAAAGAAAGAAAGAAAGAAAGAAAGAAAGAAAGAAAGAAAGAAAGAAAGAAAGAAAGAAAAAACCTTCTCAAGCAAACAAATGAAAACTGTGCAATTCCTATGGTAGAGATATGGAGTATTAAGCAGAATGAGAAACCTGAACTAGAAATACGAATTGGAGCATCATTGGCTCATTTAGGAATCCCTAAATTGAAGCAATGAGCATTAACCTAGCTGAGGGAAAGAAGACTCTGTAGGTAAAGCACTTGCTTTCCAAGCACGAGTACAGGAATATGACCACCCAGAACCCATGGGAAGCCAGGCACAGTAGTGTACAGCTATAATGCCAGCACTCCTACAGCAAGATGGGAGGCAGAGACCAGAGAATCCCTGGAAGTTTCGTGCCATGTAGTCTGATGTATGCAGATGTGAACAAGCAAGGACCAACACCTAAAGTTGTCCTCTGATTACTATGCATGTGTTCCGATGTGTGCAGGGATGGGTACAAACACACACACACACACACACACACACACAAACACACTCACACACGCATACACACATAGGGAGAGAGAGAGAGAGAGAGAGAGAGAGAGAGAGAGAGATAATTTTAAAGCGTTAACCTAGAATGAACACACTAAAGAAAAATGCTGTTATGCAGTTATTCATTTCTTCAAAACCTAAATGATATCTCAGATATAGAGACTCCTACATGAACTCTGCATGCATCTTTCCCCTCCCTGGGTGAGTTTATGTGTTGCAATTTTCTCATTAAGTTTCTAAGGACATTCCTCCACATCTTATAACCTGCTTTACAGGTTAGGGCTGCTACTAATTGTAGATATCAGTGATAAGGACCTGTCAATTATTAGACAATGCAATCTAATAATACATAGCGAGCTTCTCCAACAGGAAACCCCAAATCACTAACTTCAAACACCAAATAACTACTGTTTGTTAAGGGAAATAAATGCCTTGAATTCTCCATACATCAAGCTCAATCACAGCAGCAGAAAGCCAAAAAGAGATCAGGTATTTTCTTTTTATGCTAAAGTTCATTAAAATCCCCAATGAGGTTGTCAAATGTTCCCCTAAGACAAGTTCTATTAGAGAAGTGTGTGAAGGGAATTGTGTAGGAACCTCTTCTGCTTGTACTCATTCAAGGATCAAAACTTAACACGACACTCAGTCACTTTCCAGAGAGGGGAGGTGAGGAGATGAGATTGCATGAACCATAATGTCGATCTGAATAATTCTCTATCTTCCTAATGCAATGGCCCTTCTATACAGTTCCTCGTGTCATGGTAACTTCACCATAAAATTAGTTCCATTACTACTTCGTAGCTGTAATTTTGCTGCTATGAAGCGTAATGCAAATGTCTGACACTTCAAATGGTGTTAGATGACCCCTGTTCGAAGGATTGTTAGACCCCACTCCCCCAAAGGGGCCACAACCCACTGGTTGAAAACTACTAATCTAGAACCTTCTTGCATTTCCTTGTCCTCCCCCCCCCACAATAGGTGTGACATTATAATCTGTCTCTAAACTTTTAAAACATTGCTCTTTATGTGGAGGGCACATTGCAGTGGCACCATGTCCCAGCCTATTTCCTGAGAATCGTTGGGTGCATATCAAGGAGTTCTTGTGACTTGCCCTTCTTGAGTTTAGTATTACTCACAGACTACATCTCCTTTAGTGAGCGTCTCTAGAATTTACCACATTTTTACTGCAGAAATACAAAAACTTTTCATCCTTATTGACCAAATGTATTTTTATCTAAATATTAAGTCTTTTACAATCTTTAGCCATTGTTTAAAAAACCACAATAGAAACGTGTTGGCTTCCTTCTGCATCTTCCTTCTGAGATTTTCCGCTTGTATCTTATTTTGGAAACTAAGTGACCTCGGTATGAGTTTGCATCTGCACCCCGCCTCAAGAACAATCAAGCAAAAGGTCAAGATTATGAATACAAGGAAAGTTGAAGAAACTGTCCCAGTCAAGTCCAAGGAGATGTGGCAGTTGAGTGTATTATGGTGTCTTTGATGATAACTTAAAGATCACCAAGTTTGGCTGAAAAAAAAAAACAATAGAGCCAATCAGCTTTAATCAATAGGAACATGTCACAGCTCTCCATCAAATTTGGAAGATAGTAATAGAAATTGGGTATGGAATATATGACAATTTTTCTTTTTCCTGTAAAACTATAGCTAATTTAAGGTAATGTCTATAAAATACTCTTTAATACTTCTTCAATGGAAGTGTTAAAAATTTAGATTAGAATCTCATCCTGAGACCAGCAATAGAACTAACTCTCTCCCTGTTTCTGTATCTGTCTCAAAGCATATAACCTGGTGACCTTCAATCAGGTGGCTACAGGTAGTCAGTCATATATCCCAGCACCTGGAATTCGTCCTCATGTAGAAAAAGCAGCATCATCAATACCTTAAGTCTTCAGCCAATGACATTTGCCTACCATGGATATTCCCACCCCACTCCTCAAAACTCTATAACTCTTGGTTCACCCCAAATAAAGCATATGTGTCTAAGTCCATCCCATCAAAAATACAATATGCAGTTTAAATTTGTCTGGAGTCGTAATGCTGCTTAAAATTATGAAAACGGTATTTTCTGCCGTCAACTAAAACAAAATATAATTTTATTGTCTTATTACAAAATGCTTTATATTCCCAACATGTAGTTAAATATTATGGAGATATCTGGCATCAGAAAAATCATAAATCCTGTTCTCAGCCCTCCATCCCTCACAGAATGAGGATAAATTGTTATTCATGTTCAGTTGTCTCAACCCTTCCCAAGATCACATTCAGAAGAAAGTGGAAACAGTAACAAAAATATTGAAGGGTTCAGATGTGTGGTGAGTGAGAAAGAGAACCAGCCTTCTTATGATGAATAATTGAAGTAAATGTCACACTGACATCATTTTGAGTAACAGGTAATACCCTTTGTGACTTAATGGCAGAGGAATTAAGAAAGCTTTGCCTAATCACTTCCATCCTTTAAGAGCTCACTGTTATCAGAGTGAATAAGTTTTTTCACTTGGGTCTGAGTTACCTCACTCAGGAATGATATTTTCTAGTTCCATCCATTTGCCTGCAAAACTCAGGATGTCCTCGTTCTTAATTGCTGAGTAGTATTCCATTGTATAAATGAACCACATTTTCTGTATCCATTCTTTTGTCCTGTAACTCAGAGCCAAAATGACATGCATGGTATGTACTCATGAATAGGTGAATATTAGCCAAAGGAAAAGTACAGAATATCCAAAAGAATTAAAAAAGTCCACAGAATTCAAAAAGTTCAACAATCTGAAGGGCCCAAGTGAGGATGCCTCAGTCTCACTTGGGAGGGAGAAAAAAGCAATCACAAGGGGCAAGGGAGGGAGGGACCTGAGAGGGAGAGGTATTGGTGAGGGGGAGGGGAACGTGATCTGGTATTGGGTGGGGGTAAAAGAACTGAAGTCCTGAGGGCCAGCAGAAAGAATGGAAACAGGCAACCTCAGGAGGTAAGAGGTTGGGGGGACCCTCCAGAATGTACCAGCGACCTTGGAGGTGACAGATTCTCAGGGCTCAAAGGGAGGGACCTTAGATGAAATGTCTTACAGTGGGGAGAGGGAACTTGTAGAGCCCACCTCCACAAAAAGATAGGGCATCAAGTGAGGAATGGGGTTGCTATCCCATGATCAAAATCTCTGGCCCATAATTGTTCCTGCCTGAAGGAACTGGAGGGACAAAAATGGAGAAGAGTCTGAGGAAAAGGAGGTCCAGCAACAGGCCCAAATTGGGATCCAACTCAAGGGGAGGCCTCAAGGCCTGACACTATTACTGAGGCTATGGAGCGCTTACAAAAAGGGACCTATCATGACTGCCCTCTGGAACACCCAACAAGCACCTGAAAGAGTCAGATGCAGATGTGTGCACCCAACCAACGAACAGAAGCTGCTGAACCCTGTGGTTGAATTAGGGAAAAACTGGAAGGAGCTGAGGAGGAGGGCAACCCTGTAGGAGGACCAACAGTTCCAATTAACCTGGCCCCCTGAGATTTCTCAAACACTGGATCACCAACCAGGCAGCATGCACCAGCTGAGATGAGGCCCCCAACACATATACAGCAGAGGACTCCCAAGTCTGGGTTCAGTCAGAGAAGATGCACCTAACCCTCAAGAGACTGGAGACCCAGGGAGTTCAGAGGTCTGGTGGAGTGGGGTGGGGTGGATGGGGACATCCTTGTAGAGACAGGGGTGCGGGGGCAGGTATGGGATGTGGAACAGTCAGAGGGTAGACTGGGATGGAATAAAATCTGGAGTATAAAAAAATTAAATAAAAAGAAGGAAAAAAAGTTTTTCACTTTCTAAACTTTTTCACTTTCTAAGCCTGCAGTCTAAATTCTCAACACTTTTGCATAGAACTGAGACATTTATTGGTGAACAGTTACATTTAGAAGTTGGCTCCTTTCTTGTGAGTGACAATTACACATCCATTTACTTTATTGATTTGTTCATCTCAATGTTCTCCAAGATCATTAGGACCATAAAAATTTAAAGCATAGAAGAAATCATGCATACTATTCAGTCCAAATTTAATTTTATAGATATGGAAAGCAGGTGCTACAGGGGTAATGATTGAAGCCACTCACATAGCAATGTACGTCAATATTTAATGCAGAAACCGGTTCTCTAGTCTCAAAAGGCGGCTTCTCCTCCAGAATGGTTTCCCAAACACAGAGCATGGGTTAAGATTGTATACCTATATTTAATGAGGAATTTGATTTAGATAGTTAGACACCTACTCTTTTCCCCATGGCAATTCTAATTGCTATCTCTTCATAATAAATTACTCCACCATCAAAGCACAAAAGATCTAAATCATCTTCTTGCTTGTGGTGTCACAGGTTGTATAGTTACTTGTCTAACTACTGCAACAATGCATCTCTCAAAAGCAACTTGAGGAATGGAGTTTGCTTCTGTTTACAGTAGCTGGGTATGTGGTGAAAAGGCAGAACAGCAGCAACTTGAGGCATCTGGTCATGTTGCACCACAGAGGGAGATGCACGCTGATACTCAGTGTGCTGTCTCCTTTTTATTCAGGATAGGACTCTAGCTCACAGAAGGATGGGTGTTCTCAGTTCACTTCACCCTCTCGAGATAATCCTTCACACTTTTTTCCCATTGGCTGACATCATCCAGATAATTATTCACTCTCATGTCTAGAAGCTTGTCTTCTTAGTTGATTTCAGATCCTATAAAGTTGATAGTAATTATTGACCATCCCAATCCCAATCCATGTTAACTTGAACATACTTCCTTTAAACAATGACTTCCTTCCCACATCTTTAAAGATTCATGGCCACCTCACTGACTCAAAATACATTCCAATTTCAAAGGTCCCAATAGATTTTTAACCATTCTAAGACTTTAAAAGTTCACAGCCCAAGTCTGATCTGAGACTTAAGGAAATCTCTTTGCTGTGAATTCCTATAAAATAAAAGGCAACTTACATGTTTTAAATATATAAAGACATAGAATAAACACTCTCATTGCAAAGGGATAAATTAATTCCGTAGCAAGGAAATCCAGCAGGGCAAACATCAAATTTAACAGCTTCATGTCTAGCATCTAGGACTCATGATGAAATTATCTGGACTCCAAAGAACTCGTATAGTCCTCCCTATTCAGCTCTGCTGCCTTCAGCACATCTAAACCTTCCTTTTTTTTCCTATTTCATCCTGTGCTAGGAGCTTTTGTCAAGGATTTTCCATGATTCTTGTATATCTAATATTCTGTGTTTTCCTCTGCAAATTTGGCATTAACCACCCAGCTTTATGCAGTGGCTTTCCAACACCTTCTAGGATCTGAACAGTACCACATAGCTTCTTGCCTCAATAGTTCTATAAAATTGTGATACAGGACTCTGTGGATCCTTGAAGTCTTCCCCTTTTATGCCTGCAAAACCAGTGTCATGTGTATATTGCAAGAAAGTTCTTCTGCTGGCTTGGGACGTAGTCTAGTTTCTTTGGATCATAACTACATCTCTTTCTATGCACTGACCCTGAGAAAATATTTCTGTAGGTAGGTAGTTGTTTTTGAGGATCAGGGAACCTCTTTAGTAGCATTCTGAGTTTAGCTCTTTCTTTTCAATAAATTTGTATTTTTAGAAGATGAAGCCTTTGATGTCATGGATCTTATGATCAAAATCTTTTTCTTCCTGCCTCAGTGAAGGGAACCAGGTCTCTCTTTAATTGCTTGGTCTCTTTATTAATTGTTGATATTTCGCATCTATCTGTACTCTCCTTGTCCAAAATTTTAAAACTTTTCATATATCTTTCCCCAGTAAAATCCACACTTTTTCCGCTAATACACTCTTTTCTCACTTTCACTGTAGACCTGGATGAGAGCAGTAAATAGTAACCATGATATAACATGAATGCCATGTGGTTTGGAAACTTTCACTTTCAAACAAATTAGTCTACTATCTCTGTATTCAGCTTCATACAAGTTCTCAGGACATGGCAGAATATAGCCAAGTTCCTTACCAAACTATACCATAAGGAATGCCTAAATCAGTTCTAACTAGAGTTACTGTTTCCCTCTGATACCTCCTGTGCCAAGTCTCTACTGCCCATGTTATCCTCAGCATTCTTCTTTTCCAAACACCCACAAAAATGAACTTAGCACGCCAGAGCTTTTCTAGCTCAAACTTTTCTACATTTAACCCACAAAGAAGTTACAAAGACCCAATAGGAGTCAATGGTGAGGTCTACACATATGGACATATAGGAAAACAATTAATAATGATCAACTTTAGGTTCTTTTCAAGGTAATGAGATTGACATTGCAGAAGACATTCTGAGGAGCAGATACCCCAAAATGCAAACAATACACTTCAAAATTAGACACTTGAACTGCAAATTCACTATGTAATATTTGAGTTAATCAAAGATCAAAAATCTTTCATAATTTTCCCAGTGATTAAATATTATCGAAGATCATGGTGAACTAGGCTCTATCTTATATGATATTGTATAGAGCCTAATGCAGAGAATAGCACTTAATAAATTTCAGATGATAGATGACAGTCTAATTTGGAATAGAGGAACCTACAAATATCACAACTGCAGAAATAGAACAGGGATCATGGTGCAGGAACTTCTGTGGTCCCATTTCCTCCATAATGTGTGAGCATGGATGTGTTGTTTTACATAACAAATGGAATTATAAGTTAACAATCTTGAGAAAGGGACATTATGCTGGCCCAGTATAATCATAAAAGCCCTTGTAAATAGTAAAGCAGAACTCAGAGATGATGTAATGATGGGAAAGAGCCGTCAGAGTCAGGGGAAGAAGGCTCCACCAGGAAAGTACCAACCTGCTTTAGAATCTGGAAATAATATGGAGACACATTATTGTCTCAGCCATCCAGATGGAATGCAGACTTGCTGACCTACTATTGACCTCCAAGCTTGCAAACCATAAGTCAATAGACTCCTGTTAACTCATTAAAACTCTCTGAACAGACTTAAACACTACAAGCTTCTCCGTCTTAGCAACACACTGCCAGTATGGGATGTTCAGGATCTGAACTTGTGAGTGGATATAGTAAATTCAGGAACTATAATCAACCACCCAGTCATAGCTGAAACTGATGGCTCATAACTCTTCTTTCCTCTGCGGCTACCTTTCTCCTTTTCTCTTCTTGAGCTATATACAGTTGCAAACGAATGTCTCAGGTTGCCAAGTCATTTGAACATTCGTGTTGTATTTGAGTCTGCAGTGTTTTGAGGTACATTTTTGAAGAGAAAGTTATTTCCCATGTACTTTTATGTGGCACATGAAGTTTCCTTGACTCAATCTTGAGATACTCACTTGCAAGAAATACAATACCAACTGCCAGAGACCGAATAATAGGTAATTTTTTCTGTCCATTCCAACTTATTGGATGGCACTTGTTTTTTTTTTTTTTAACAAAGGGTTATCATGTTTTAATTTTATTTTTACAAGTTCAGTTATTGGCTAACAGATATGGGTTTTATCAAAGTCATAGGAAGCTACATCCAAGCTATGTCCCTGAGCAGTCTGGAATGATCAGCAAGAAATGTCAGGCGAGCTTGACCACATGAATTCCCCAAAACCAGGTACCTAATCTTAGGACAGACAGTTTCAGACCAAGATTTTGTCTGTTCTTATGCTCACGATTTTATCTGCTGAGTTTCTTCCCAGTCTTAAGGAACATAGAAGCTAAATTTAAAGGCTTTTCCTTGACTGAATGTTCCCAACACATGGATATGATAAATTTTCCATGTGATTGTTATAAAAACTATCCAAGTTTGATCACTGCATTTTTGCTCATATCAAAATAATCCACTGTGCTCCATAAACACATTATTATGCAATGATAGGGAGAGGCCTCCCTAAACATGGATTCTCAATAATGCCAAAGCCATAATGAAGACTGATCAACTAGGTTTACCCTTCAACAGTGTCCACCTGCCTGAAGATCTGAATGCCAGTCTGTAAGACTCAGCAATGGGTCTTCTCTGCCTTAGATGGCTTGTCTGATCTCTAGTTTTTAACAGTACATTTCAACTCCTCTATGTGTCCTTTCTCTAAATATGTCAATAATATTGATTAAGCCATGGTGTAGTGGAAGATTAAGGACTACACGCTATGTGCCTCTACTCTCCTTTCCTAAGCAATTGCTCATTTGAAAAACAATCTTTCTTTCTTACTAACCCTGCTCAGCAGGGCACTCCGTGCAGCCAATTGCAATCAATTTGAGTTGATACGCGAGATGAAGTCTAGCACACTTCCCACCTTTCAGCAGCAGCTTTTTTCGGAGGACCTAGGAGACTCCCTGACTTTTTTCAGCAGGTGCTCATTTCGTGCGGACACAAACTGAAGGATTCTGTCTCTGTAATGATGACTGAGGCAATGTACGTATGATCCTGTGGCCCTGTTACCCTGTGTCTCTCAAGCACAGACACACACTTCTTTCTATGGAAGCACAATCACAAGGAAGAACAGTATTGGAGACTTAGTGCAAGGTTCATGTTTGTTAAAGCAATGCATTGCACTTATGTTTCCTTGGCTGAGATCTGTTGTGCTTCATGGGTCTTAAGAGTGATGAGAAGGAAGATACCTGTATCGGTTAGCCCCGCTTGCAGCCAGTAAAGCTCAATAAATATTGAGTCAGGACATGCACTGTTAGCTGAAGCCTGGACCTGCAGAATGTGTTCACAGTATATCAGTGCGTAGACAATGTATTCCGTTCTCATCCTTTAGAACCTAGATGTTTAGCCATCTTCTGTTATCCCGCCTTGGTTTTTTTTTTAATGTTGATTTGTGTGTTTTTAGAATGTCACAAAGACACAGGAAGATCAGATAAGTCTCCCTTGCTCCCCTCTTCTCTCTCTCTCTCTCTCTCCCTCTGAGTGTGCGCAGTGTGTGTCTGTCTGTCTGTCCATCCATCTGTCTGTCTATCTCTCGTTCCATCTTTTCTTTATTTGAATACTCATGGTACTATTAATCACAGAAAACTCCCAAATTGTATGTCAAAAGTACCTCCAAGGATTGTGCACACATTTCATTCAAAGCATTTTTATGATGCTTTCTATGGAGCCATCAATTTAGTGCTTGCTGATTTGTCCTGAGCAACTTCTACCCTAGTTTTACCGAGGTGTCTATTAAAATGCCTTGAAATATAGTGTATGCAGTCAAATCCAAAATGTGTAATAGAAACAAACACAACGGAGGAATTTATTAAGGAGAGAAAAGTTGATCCCTTAGTTCTGTGAAGATTCCTTCACCCTAACGCTGTATATCAACCAGACATTGTTTTATGCAAAGCCTATCATGCATGAAGCCACTCAAACGGGTGAGCTGATGAATGATGCAAACTTACAGTTTTGTGCTATTTGAGCATTATACATCGAGAGTCAACATTAACTGCCTGCCTACTGCTCTACTCACCGGCCACTCATTCTTTGGACCTGCCCCAGACAAAGGTTAGAAAGTCATTTGTGAGTCAGCAGGTTTCTCACTCCATGTATGCAAAAAAATCTCCAAATACCTCTCTGCGCCTCCTTATAGGTTACTGACTGTGTCCCCTTGTATGACCTAACCCTCGAGTTTTGTAATTGTACAAACTTTGTAATTTTGTAATACTACCCTCTTTTACTGCCATCAGAATGATCTGTCTATAAAAGCTGGCTAGGACCAGGGCTCTGCCTTTTACTTGAACTTTCACAGCTCTCCACTGACAAAGGAAATTCAGGCAGAAGTGTTTTTGTCACGGCACTGAGGAGACTGTCTCAATCTGGTCCTGGCTTGCTGATCCACTGCCCACATGCCTGGCTTCACATTAGCCAGACAACTTCTTCCTTCACAGCACCCTGTCCTACCTCAGTTGCAGATAATTCTAATCTCTAGGTTAGACACTAGGTTGGGACTATCCTATCCCGACTCTTTGCCTGTCCCATTCCTAGTTGTCCCTACTCTCTCTGTATTCTTTATCGCCTACGACTGAGAAGAGAACATGCCCTGTATCCACCCTTCCTGCATCAACTATCACTCTTCTATTGTGCCTTTTCAACTCTCTGGTACCTAAACAGATTTCTTGAAGGGCCTGGATATGTCTCACCCATGGTTGTGTTCCTGGCACCTAATTCACGGTGGGAACTACGTACACATTTAATGGAAGAGAAAATGAATGAGCAGAGACAAGCGTGGCAGACAACCAGGTGTGTTTATCAGAGGCAAGTTTATTGACCCACCACACTAATCCTAGGAGAAACTACAATTCCCAGCCAGGGGCATATTTAGGACTCCTTTCTGTCAGTTTCCGGGATTACTGGGCTGGGTAAGTTAAAAGATATTCAGACCACCTTGAACTAACGAGACTCTGCATCTTGCAGATCCACTTACAGGATCCAGCAGGACAGTTTCTGTAGCCACCCACCCTGACAGAGGTGGCCATGGGAGAACCGTATCCAGGATTGCAATTAGAGCTAGAGGAGAAGAGGAGGAGACAGGGGTCAGTGAACTAATCAATAATCAGCAACTCCTCCCCCACATCTGCCAGGAGTCAGGAGGGAGGCTGAAGCTGTTTGCTTGACAATGGCTCTCCTCTTAGGTGGTGCGCTTCTGCCATCTAGTGGCCGTTTCACACTTTGCAAGAATGCCGTCAACAGACAAGCTTTAATGCAGTGCTCACCCCTGGAAAAAACTCACCAGGAAGATCCACAGTGATTTTGGGGGTCTCTTTGTCAGTGACATCTAAGAGAGAGTATTGATGGGTGCTGACGAGAAAATGAATCTTTCATCATGGTATCAGTCAATTTCCCTCTCCCTCTCCCTCTCCCTCTCCCTCTCCCTCTCCCTCTCCCTCTCCCTCTCCCTCTCCCTCTCCCTCTCCCTCTCCCTCTCCCTCTCCCTCTCCCTCTCCCTCTCCCTCTCCCTCTCCCTCTCCCTCTCCCTCTCCTCTTTTCCCAAATGGTTCGAAATGTGTTGCAAACACTGCCTAGAGATTTTCTTTTTCCCCAGCAGCAAACTGGGTAATTGCAAAACAGAAAGGAAGAGCTGAGAATGGTGTAGCTGAGACATGCCAAGACAGTCAGAAATGACAGTGTGGAGACTTAACAAGGGAAACATTTCAGGGACCAAGGCTGACAGGAGATGAAACTGCCTCAGGCTCCCCAATCCCTCAGGGAAACTGGCAATCTTATTGCTTTCTTCTTCTTCTTTTCTTCTTCTTCTTCTTCTTTTTTTCATGGTGCCCCAAAGGTAATTCATTAAAATATTAATAGCTTCTGTTTGCTCTGGGGCAGTGAACTGGGACAGATCCAGCTGTACAGGAAACGAACTATATGGGGAAGATATAGATTTTGACCACGCACACTCTCTGCCCAAGAAAATCCATTCTGAAGTGATTTGGAGACAGCCAGGAAGGAGCTAGCCTAACCTTCAGCAGCAATATTTGCAGATAAATGGCTTCAGGCACAAAGTATATCACACATATATGCATTAAGCATTAATACGTGTTCAGTTGTCATGATATAAGATTAATATAGTATGTTTCATACATGCTTATTGTTAACGTGTACAAACATTAAACTTTCAGTAACCCTCACCGAAATAACCAAGCAATGAGGGCAAGAAGTTTTAAAAGATAGTGTAAAGGTTTTCAGGTTATATATTTACAATGCCTTCTTTTGAAACCATCCAATTCTGTACATAGTGTAGCTTCCCACAACTGTAATGCAACCCTCTGATGAAACTTGATAAGCACAAGTGTTTACAAACATCATTTAATCATCTCCTAAGACTCTGGTCTTTTTTTTTTCTACATTTGAGGCAGGTTTGCTGTGTTTAGATAAATGTGTAAATGTTAAGTTAGGCTGTGGTTACTGTTTAAATCTATTGCTAAATCACACACACACAGACACACAAGCACACACACAAACATACATAAATACACACCCTTTCCAAGGAAACTCTTATGTTTGAAATATTTGTCTCATTGGATCAACACAAACTTATGATATTAAAACTACCATAAGGCTAACAATTGCCTGATGAATAAGATTTATATTAAGCATGTTAAATAAAATCTCAGATCTGATATTTACACAGTGTGTGGTGGTTTGAATATCTTGGCCCGTGGGATGGGGCACTACTAGGATGTGTGGCCTTGTTGAAGTGGATGAGTCCTTGCTGGAGAAGGTGTGTCACTGAGTAGGCAGGCTTTTGAGGTTTTCTCCTGTGCCCAGACTCTGCCCAGTGTGGAAGAGAGCGTCCTCCTGGCTGCCTGTGAAAGACAATCTCTTTCTGCTTCCTTCCATCAAGATGTAGACCTCTTGGTTTCTCCAGCACCAAGTCAGCCTGCACTGTATGCTGCTATGTTTCCCTTCATGATGATAATGGACTAAATAAACCTCTGAAACAATAGCCAGCCCCAATTAAACGTTTGCCTTTATAAGTTGTCTCAGTCATGGGGTCTTTTCACTGCAATAGAATCCAAACTAAGATATTGCATTCATAAAATAATACTCTGGGCCTCTAATGTGCATGCATCTATCTATCTATCTATCTATCTATCTATCTATCTATCTATCTATCTATTGTGATAGAGATGATACAGATAGAGATAAAGAGAGATGGAAAGAAGGGATCAGTGAGATGGCTTATCAGGAAAGTCATTGCAGGGCAAGCCTGGTAACCTGACTTTGATCCCAGGGCAAACCAGGTAACATGCATATCCACATTTGCCTAGAATGTACACATGTGCACTTAGTAATAATAATAGTAGGAGTAGTAATTTAAAATGAATTAAAACAAGAACATATGTTTGCTGTTAGAAAAAAATTACCTATGTTATCTTTCAATTCCAAATAATATTGATAGTATTCATGTTTTAAAATCCAGGTCTCAGAAAAAAACCCTCTTGAAAAAAAATTTCATGTTTTAAGATATATTAGCTGTTTGGTTTAGGAGAAAAAAATCATAAACAATTTTATTCCCAAAGAGGTCTACTGCTCAGCCTTAAGTAGAATGGTAGAAGGAAGTTCCCATAAGACTATACAGCTCGGTGGTGAAAGGTGCTTATTTCTCTTGCAGAGGCTCCTAGTTTGTTCCCCAGAAGCTGCATTTGACAGGTCACAGCTTCCTGCTACTTTAGCCCCAGAGACTCCAGCATGCCTTCTGGGCTTGGTGGGTTCATGCACTCACAAGCACATACTACTCCCTAACTCTCTGTCCCTGGCTTCTCCCCGCCTCCTTCCACCTCTCTTTCCCTCCTCATTGCCTCCCAATTTTAAGCCTAATAAAGAAATCTTACTTTAAAAGAGAATATAAAGTTTTTAAGAAAAGAGGGCTGAAAGGGAGCAGACATATCCCTTAAACCACAAGATAAAAGATGGCAAGACTCCTCTAATTTTCTGGATTAGTTCTGCAATAGCAAGTAATTAACATACAATTTAAAATACAGTTTCATTAAAAAATGGTTTTGACTAATCTGTATCTGGTGTGTCCAAAGACTTGTCCGATAATGGGGGTAATTTTTCCAAAGCCAGAAATATTCTTTGATTGAAACTCCATGATATCCATGTCTCCTTTGAAGGATGCTCAGACTTTCTGGTCATTTACACTGCCTAATAGTATTTGATCTGGTCAAGGTTCTCGAGATTTGGATCCACTTCTCCTTGCTGTTTGGGTGTGGGTCAATTACCAGTATTCTATGAGCCACTTTTCCTTACTGGTCAAATGAAGACTAAAATTGGTCACAAAAGAAAATGAGGGTTTTGTAAGACAAAACTTACGGAAAAAAGCAACAATTTTGTTCTTATAGGAGGGTCGCAGCTTTCATCTTGGAAGCACCAGAGAAAGGAGAGTCGGAATGAACCAGACCTTACTGCCCACTTCTAACTAGCTGATGGGGGAAATGCTTGCTCAGGCAAAAAGGTCCCAGGGGACAAGTCTGCACCAATTTGTCTGTCAGGATCTTTGTCAGCTATGTCAAGGGCTAAGGAAGAACACAAATCAATCAAGTTTCTTAGAGCCCTACAATGAAAGGGTAAAAAATAATTTTAGACAATGTACAGAAACAGAAATTGGTTACAGAGTCTGTCGTAGTGCACTGAGTACTTCTGGGCTGGAACACTCAGGGAAGAATGCTAACCCTGGGATGAGCAACTGTGTGACCTTACCACTGTTTAACCTCGTTCATGTTCTGCATCTTTGTTGATATGACAAAATAATTACTGGGCGACTTTGACCCAGCTGACCCATCACTAGTCAGTACTCATTATATGACAGGGGCCTTATATACTAATTATCTAGTTAACTGGCTGTATTATCTACATAAGGAGGTTACTATTGCTAAAATTCCCACTTTGTAAATGAGGTGTGAGGAATGGAAATTACTGAGGACCCACACAGCAAGTGTGAGGCTCCTAAGATATTAAAAGGCAGAACTGAGACACAAGCATCAACATTTTAATTATGATACCTACTCCCCCTGCAGACTTCCTCCTGCATTGTCATCAGAACCTTCCAGTCAAGTCCACATTCAATGTCTTATTGTCTTTACTTGACCTTGATTTCCTCTGAAGCTAACTCAAAGAATCGGGCTCTATGTGTCTTTTCTCAAACATCCACTATGATCAAACAGAAGTTTCCAAGATCATCGTGCCCACAGCTGTGCCAAAACTGTGTCTTGAGTCGGCAGGAAATACTGCTGTGACTAATAAGGCACGGTGGGTGCAGTGAGGCATAAGGCCTTGTAACACAGTTACCATCCCTACAAAACATAAACTCCCTTCAATCTGCTGTGCTTCATTGTAGGGAGCCTCCATTTTTCTTTTAGCATCTAGTTTAATCAGATTGAGGAATTAACAGAAGGACATTGAAAATGAGAGTGAGTCAGAAGATTCCATTTTTTAGTTCTGCACATTCTATTCACCCTTACTTCTTGTACATTGCCCCTCCCCCATCTTAGCTATGACGCAGGGTGGGAAATCTGCCCCCCCCCAGTACTTCAGATAGTAGGTCAAAATCATTTGCATCTCACTCTGTTCCCATAATTTAAAATACCAAAGAAGAAACTGACCTATCTTGAGTCAGGTGGCTACTCGTTTTTGATGTGGAGGATCCAGGAGAGGAACACACCTAATTATAGGTATCCCTACTTGGAATTATAAAGGTGCTATTGATAAGAAAAAGGAAGTTCCCAGAACAAAAGAATGGCTTTCCAAGAAGACAAAAAAGGAGGTTAGAAAAACAGAATGGTAAAGTCTTCATTGAAGATACCACAGGAAGAAAGAATTTCTGCCTCAGCAAAGACATTTTTTCTTCTTTATAAAACAAACCAAGCATGACCTAGACTCTGCCATCTGTAGAACCAGACCGATCTCACCCCTTATTAAGACCTGAAAGGGAAGCAATCCAGATGCTTTAATTACCATGACTGTGAAGGTGAAGAAGAGCCTTCCTTTGAAACGGAGTTTTGTATCCTTCCATTAATTGTATCAGGAAATTGAAGAGACGCTTGAGTTTTATATTTGATTATCTCAATAAAAATGTATTTTGCTTCATTAGCAGTAAAATATATAAGGATGATGATAGATCATTCTAAGTATTATTTCCTTATTCCTGGTCTTAATCTCTATATTTAATAAGGAAGGGCCAGGTTCAATAAAGGGTGCATCTGGCTTCAAATGATTAATCGATTTTTATAGAATGCACATGCTAGCAATTCTTCGGGAAATTAGACAAGACACCATGAATCACAATTCCCTGCACACACTCTTCAGTCCTCCCTACCCGCTTTGCTTTTCCTAATCAGCTTCAATTGACTATCTCGGGGCATTCTGAGAAAGGTGCATCCTATGTCTCTCACATCCTGAATTAATGCCGTGAATAATTAGCTCCAGGGACTGAGGTCTCTCTCATCTGCATGCAAGCCAACTAAATGGTTTTCCTTTACTGCTTGAAATGTGAGTCCCTTCCTTTCATCCCCCCACTCTCCTCCTGGCTGCTGTAATTGGGATGTCAAATTGTATCATTCTGTAGGGAGCTGAACTTTCTGAGATTGGTCCAGGACAGACTTTTCTTGAGTTGGGGGGCAATTTTTCTTTGTAATGTCAGTTCCAATTCCTCTGGGCAGGAGATGAATTAGTCTTGTGCATTAACAAGGGGGTGAGCTCCAGCCAGCTGCAAATGCTGCAGTTCCTGATGAAATCACTGAGAAAAATTCAGGAGTATATGGAGCAGGGCTGACTTGAGTGACAGGGGACATCTGAAAGGGGAATGCAAGCCAAAAGGAAAAATACCCGCCCCCCCCCCACGCACACCCCCGCAGACTCTTGTTGTCAGGGAATTCAGTTACTTAAAACATGGATGTATCTCCTTTATTGCTTCATCTCCAGAGACTGCAGCAGGACTACCAAATACCTGGTGTGTTTGCTGTCACCACTGTTTAATGCTACCTGGGTAGGCCAGACTGCTGATCATTCTTGGCACTTCCCGGCCGAGCCCACATGTGCACTGGGACTGCCAGAGAGAAGCCTACAGTTGATCAGAGTTGGCACACAAGATGGAACCTATTTGTAATCACTGGCGTAGGCCATTGTAAGTGTTTAATAAATATTTGTTGAATGTAAAAATAAATGAGGACAACATTGTTGGAATTAGGAGACTTTGTGCCTCTCTTCTCCCTTGAATTTAGAGTGCATTTTGTCTTGTTTTGTACAAATGCTGCCAACAAATTACAGCCAATATTTTTTAAATTTAGACCCATCACCTTGATTTGACAAAAAGCAGGGATAAATATCTATCACTAGAGATTTGAGCTAATCCTAGCATTCAGAATAAAATGCAAAACCTTTGGTGAGGTGGGTCTCAGAATTTCATCTGTCAGCATGAAAGTTGAACACATCAATTTGGTTTGAAGTCAGTGGGCCAGGGCATAAAGTTCACGTCGTGAGTGCCAAATTAAAGACAGAGATTGTCAGCTCTTTCACAGGCTTACTTTTGAGGGCGAGCTACAGCTGCTCAACAGAGTAGTCCTGGGAATGCTGGCAGCAACGGGCAATGCTGGCCTTGTAAACATCTCCAGCAGCTGTTTGGTAACCATGATTATTAGAGCAAAGTGTACCGTCAGTCTTATGGCATCTCTATCACCATTTTAGACACCATCCACTCAGTTGCACTTTTGGAGTGAATCTACATAGAAGCATCACTGTGGCAAGCTGGAATAAACAGAACGGTAAACAAGTGGCCAGCCACACATGGCACAGAAAAGACAAAACAGCTTGTCACTCATAGTTGGGACACTACTGGAAGAAAGGGAGAAATACTGGAACACTATGTAAGAGCTTCTGCAAACATCAGAAACAGTATCATACTGCTATAATTAATTATTGTGAAAACTGAAAAATGCACCTTCGAAGATTTGAAAGACCTTCCTCTCTCTCAATGCAAAGCATTAAAACTACAACACACACACACACACACACACACACACACACACACACAGAGAGAGAGAGAGAGAGAGAGAGAGACAGAAAGACAGAGACACAGAGACACAGAGACACAGAGACACAGAGAGACTCACAGAGAGACTCACAGAGAGTGACAGAGAGAGAAAAAGAACAATATTTGTTACAGAGAAGCTTGATGCCTAAAATGTACTAATTTAATGCACATTGACATGCAGTACAGTGGGTAAGCTACAAATGGAACTCTTTGAAATTCAGACTTAAAATAGCCCGATAAAAAGCTCAAAACAATGTATGACTTGTTGGTTTGTTGGAGAATTTCTATCATAAACATGTCGATTTTTCTAAGAGGATCTCAGGCTACTTTAAATATATGAATATATTATCAGCAATCTAGACTCGCACACACAAACACACACAAACATGCACACATACACACACACACACACACACACACACACCTACCTCACAAATTCAAAACAACAGGAGTCAGGTTAGGTGCCTATTGGAAATGAAAGGAAGTCTAGAAAATCTAATGAATTCAGTTTGGCCCAGTTGTTCAGAAAGGCTTCAAAAGTCAAGATTGTTATTCAAGAGACCCAGGAGAAAATTTGGATTAAGATGTTTTGAAGCTTTCACAGGGGTCATGGAGGAAGAAGAGGATGGCATTGTTCAGCCTCCAAAAGTGAAGAAGTTTACCTTCAAGTTTCCACTCTGGCAAGAGAAGAAAATGAAAAACAAAAACAGCAACAACAATGCCAACAACACTAAGAATCAGAGTAGAAACTCTGATGTCCTTGAATCAGGTTTAATCCTTCTAGGATTGTTGGAGTAATGAAATAATGCCAGCCAAGGTGACACAAAGCAGTTCTTAGCCATGGATGTCCATCAGATGTACGGAGACACCGCTGTAACAGTGAGCATTTGGTCGCATCTCCAGAAGTCCTTTGGGTTGGGCCAAAAGGTTTAGTCCTGACACCTCAGTGATGTTTACATTGATGCAAGGGGTAAGCACACAAGCCATTGATAAAAGGTTGTTTAGCACCGGCCAGGTCAAGGATACCCTCACACTTACAAAACAATCCTTCTAATTCTTTTTTTAATTCTTTTTTTTAAATTGGGTATTTTATTTATTTACATTTCAAATGCTATCCCCCTTACCACTTTCCCCTCTGCAAATCCCCTATCCCATACCCCCTTACCTTGCTTCTATGAGGGTGCTCCCCGACCCACCCATGGTCTCAACAGGTTTTCCCTCCTCTTTGTGGGGTATTTTAGCTAAGGTCATCCCTGTGGAGTCCTAGGAGGCTCTTGCTTCCCTGGTATCTGAGACTTTCTGGTTGCTATCCCCAGTTCCCCATTCCCCATTACTACACACCTCTGTTCAATTTCCTAACCCTCTGCACATCTTCTCCATCTCCTCCCATCTGCCCTTCTTTTTCCCCTTGCCCTCCTCTCTTCCTCCAAAGTCCCTCTCACCCTCTACTTCCCTCGATTATTTAGTTACTTCTTCTAAGTAGGACTGAAGCATCCACTCTTTGGTCTTCCTTACTCTTGAGCTTCATGTGGTCCATGACTTGTACAATGGGTATTCCAAGCTCCTTGCCTAATATCCACTTATCAGTAACTACATACCCTGTGTTTACTTTTGTGACTGAGTTACCTCACTCAGGATGTTATTTTCTAGATCCATCCAATTGTCTGCGAATTTCATGAAGCCATTGTTTTTAATATCTGAGTAGTATTCCATTGTTTAAATGTACCACATTTTCTGTATCATTTCCTCTGTTGAGGAACATCTGGGTTGTTTCAAGTTTCTGTCTTTTATATATATGACTGCTATGAACATAGTGGAGCATGTATCCTTGGAGCATCTTTTGGGGATATGCCCAGGAGTGGTATAGCTGGACCCTTAGGTAGTATTATGTCCAATTTCCTGAGAAACCACCACATTGGTTTCCAGAGTGGTTGTACCAGCTTGCAATTCCATCAGCAATGGAGGAGTGTTCCACTTTCTCCACATCCTTGCCAGCATCTGCTGTCACCTGGGATTTTGATCTTAGCCATTCTGGCTGGTGTGAGGTAGAATCTCAGGGTCTTTTTGATTTGTATTTCCCTGATGACTTAGGATGTTGAACATTTCTTTAGATACTTCTCAGCCATTTGTGTTTTCTCAGTTGAGAATTCAGTTTAGCTCTGTCCCCCCCCCCCCCTTTTTTTTTAAATAAGGTTATTTGGTTTTTCTGGAGTCTAACTTCTTGAGTTCTTTGAATATATTAGATATTAGCCTTCTATCGGACACAGGATTGTTAAAGATCTTTTCCCAATCTGCTGATTGCCATTTTGTCCTATTGCCAGTGTCCTTTGCCTTACAGAAGCTTTGCAATTTTATGAGGTCTCATTGGTCAATTGTAGATCTTGAGCATAAGCCACTGCTGTTCTGTTCAGGAAATTATCCACCTGGGCCCATGTGTTCGAGGATCTTCTCCACTTTCTCTTCTATTAGTTTCACTGTATCTGCCTTATGTGAACGTCCTTGATCCACTTGTACTTGAGCTTTGTACAGAAAGATAAAAATGAATCAATTTGCATTCTTCTACATGCTGACCTCCAGTTTGAACCATTTGGTGAAAATGCTCTCTTTTTTTGCACTGGATGGTTTTAGCTCATTTGTCAAAGATCAAGTGACCATAGGAGTGTGAGTTCATTTCTGGGCCTTCAATTCTATTCCAGTGATCTGCCTGTCTATCTCTGTACCGATACAATGCAGTTTTTATCACTATTGCTCTGTAATGCAACTTGAGGTCAGAGATGATGATTCCCTCAGACGTTCTTTTATTATTGAGGATAGTTTTTGCTATCCTGGGTTTTTTGTTATTCCAAATGGATTTGAGAAATTCTCTAAGTCTATGAAGAATTGAGTTGGAATTTTGATGGGGATTGCATTGAATCTGTAGATTACTTTACTCAAGATGGGCATTTTTACTATATTAATCTTGCCAATCTATGAGCATGTAAGATCTTTCCATCTTCTGAGTTCTCTTTTGATTTCTTTCTTCAGAGACTTCTTGTCATAAAGATCTTTCACTTGTTTGGTTAGAGTCACCCCAAGATATTTTATGTTATTTGTGACTATTGTGAATGGTGTTGTTTCCCTAATTTCTTTCTCAGCCCTTTTATCCTTTGAGTAGAGGAAGGCTACTAATTTGTTTGAGTTAATTTTCTATCCAGCCACTTTGCTGAAGTTGTTTATCAACTGCATGATTTCTCTGGTGGAATTTTTGGGGTCACTGAAATAGACTATCATAACATCTGCAAATAGTGATATTTTGACTTCTTCCTTTCCAATTTGTATCCTTTGACCTCCTTTTGTTGTCTAATTGCCCTAGCTAGAACACCAAGTACTATATTGGATAGGGAGAGAGTGGGCAGCCTTGTCTAGTTCTTGATTTTAGTGGGATTGCTTCAAGTTTCCCTCCATTTAGTTTGATGTTGGCTATTGGTTTGCTGTATATTGCTTTTACTATGTTTAGGTATAGGCCTTGAATGCCTGATCTTTCTAAGACATTTAATGTAAAGGGGTGTTGAATTTTGTCAAATGCTTCTCCAGCATCTAATGAAATAATCATGTGGTTTTTCTACCTTGAGTTTGCTTATGTAGTAGATTACATTGATGGATTTCCATGTATTGAACCATCTCTGCATCCCTAGGATGAAGTTTAGTTGATCACGGTGAATGATCTTTTTGATGTATTCTTGGATTTGGTTTGCAAGAATTTTAAGTATTTTTGCATCAATATTCATAAGTGAAATTGGAATGAAGTTCTCTTTCTTTGAAGGGTCTTTGTGTGGTTTACGTATAAGCAAAAGTGTAGCTTCAAAGAAGGAATTAGGTAGTGTTCCTTCTATTTTCTGTTTCTATTTTGTGGAATAGTATGAAGAGTATTGGTATTACATCTTCTTCGAAGGTTTGATAGAATTCTGCACCAAACCCATCTAGTCCTGGGCTTTTTTTGGTTGGGAGACATTTAATGATTGCTTCTATTTCTTTAGGAGTTATGGTACCATTTGGATGGTTTATCAGATCCTGATTTAACTTTGGTACCTGGTATCTATCTAGAAATTGTCCATTTCCTCCACATTTTCTAGTTTTGTTTACAATAGGATTTTGTAATAGGATCTGTAGGGAGCTGTATTGGATTTGGGCCTGGCCTCTTTGTGACTATATGGCCACAGTTAAGATAACTGCCATAAAGTCTTGAGATTGTTCGACAAAAGCCTCTCCCATGAATTTACGGCACAGGAAGAAAATAATCACGGAATGCTTTGAGCCCGGCTGATGCATGTGGAACCAACACACCTGGGCCACACCTGGGCAGTGGTCAATTCGCTCCTGCCTTTTGCTTTCTCAGCCTTTGTCCTTGAGATTTAGGCTGGTCTTCTCAGATTTCTCCCTAATTATTTCAGGTCTCCTAGTCAGTCTTTTGTTACCGAAGTCACAGTCACGAGCCAGGGTTTCCCACTGTGCTTCCCAGATATTTTCTACCTGGGGAACTTGGGTATATAAGTGGTGAATAAAGCTACAGGAGTCGCTCTCTCTCTTCCTCTCCTGGCTTGACACGAATAACCTGTGTGTATGTGTTTCTTTAATCCCGCAGGCTTTTGCCCGATTCTCGGTACCGTGTCGGTGCAGGCGCCGACAAGGATCTGATGATTTTTTAAAATTTTCTCCATTTCTGTTATGTCTCACTTTTCATTTCTGGCTTTGTTAATTTGGATAATGTCTCTATGCCCGCTGTTTAGTCTGGCTAAGGGTTTATTTATCTTGTTGATTTTTCTCAAAGAACCAGCTTTGTATTGTTCTTTTTGTTTCTACTTGGTTGATTTCAGCTGTGAGTTTGATTATTTCCTGCTTTCTACTTCTCTTGGGTGTATTTGCTTCTTTTGATTCTAAAGCTTTCAGGTATGCTGTCAAGCTGCTAGTGTATGTTCTCTCTAGTTTCCTTTTGGAGGTTCTCAGAGCTATGAGTTTTCCTCTTAGCACTGTTTTCATTGTATTCTATAAGTTTTGGTATGTTGTACCTGTATTTTCATTAAATCCTAAAAAGATTTTAATTTCTTACTTTATTGTTTCCTCAACCAAGTTATCATTGAGTAGAGCATTGTTCAGCTTCCATGTGTATGTGGGCTTTCTGTTGTTTTTGTTGTTATTGAAGACCAGCCTTAATCCATGGTGACCTGATAGGTTGCATGGAATAACTTCAATCTTCTTGCATCGTTGAGGACTGTTTTGTGACCAATTATATGGTCAATTTTGAGAAGGCACCATGAGGTGCTGATAAGAAAGCATATTCTTTTGTTTTATGATGAAATATTCTGTAGATATCTGTTAAATCCATTTGGTTCATAATTTCTGTTAGTTTTACTCTATCTCTGTTTAATTTCTGTTTCCATGATCTGTCCATTAATTAGACTGGGGTGTTGAAATCTCCCACTATTATTGTTTGTGGTGTAATGTATGCTTTGAGTTTTAGTAAGTTTTTTAAAAATAAATGTGGGTGCTCTTGGATTTGGAGCATAGAAATTCAGAATTGAGAGTTTATCGTGGTGGATTTGTCCTTTGATGTGTATGAAGTGTCCTCTTTTTTGATAATTTTTGGTTGAAAGTTGATTTTCTTTTTTGATATTAGAAAGACTACTCCAGCTTGTTTCTTGGTACCATTTGCTTGGAAAAGTATTTTCCAGTTTTTTACTCCAAGGTAGTGTTTGTCTTTTTCACTGAGATGTGTTTCCTGTATGCAGCAAAATGCTGGGTCCTGTTTGTGTATCTAGATTATTAGTCTATTTCTTTTTATTGGGGAATTGAATCCATGATGCTAAGAGATATTAAAGAAAAGTGATTGGTGCTTCTGTTACTTTTGTTGTTAGAGATGGAATTATTTTTGTGTGACTATCTTCTTTTAGGCTGGTTGAAAGAAAATTACTGTCTTGCTTTTTCTAGGGTATAGTTTCCCTCCTTGTGTTCGAGTTTTCCATTTATTATCATTTGTAGGCCGAATTTGTGTGAAGACGTTGTGTAAATTTGGTTTGTCATGGAATTATCTTGGTTTCTTCATCTATGTTAATTGAGAGTTTTGCTGGGCATAGTATCCTGGGCTGGCATTTGTGTTCTCTTAGGGTTTGTAGGACATCTGGCCAAGATCTTCTGGCTTTCATAGTCTCTGGTGAGAAGTTTGGTGTAATTCTAATGTTTGCCTTTATATATTACTTGACCTTTCCCCCCTACTGCTTTTAATATTCTTTCTTTGTTTTGTCCATTTGGTGTTTTGATTATTATGCGATGGAAAGAATTTCTCTTCTGGTCCAATCTATTTGGAGTTCTGCAGGTTTCTTGTATGTCCATGGGAATCTCTTTCTTTAGGTTGAAGAACTTTTCTTATATTATTTCGTTGAGGATATTTATTGGTCCTTTAAGTTGGGGATTTTTGCTCTCTTCTATACCTATAAATCTTAGGGTTGGTCTTCTCACTGTGTCCTGGATTTCCTGAATGTTTTGGGTTAGGAGCTTTTTGCATTTTGCATATTCTTTGACTGTTGTGTCAATGTTTTTTATGGTATCTTCTGCACCTGAGAGTCTCTCTTCTATCTCTTGTATTCTGTTGGTAATGCTTGTGCCTATGACTTCCGATCTCTTTCCTAGGTTTTCTATCTCCAGAGTTGTCTATCTTTGTGATTTCTTTATTGTTCCTATTTTCATTTTTAAATCCTAGATGGTTTTCTTCAGTTCCTTCACCTGTTTGGCTCTGTTTTCCTATAATTCTTTAAGGGATTTTTGTGTTTCCTCTTTAAGGGCTTCTACCTGTTTACCTGTCTTCTCCTGAACTCTTTAAGGGCATTATTTATGTCCTTCTTAAAGTCCTTTATCATTATCATCATTAAATATGATTTTAAATAAGAATCTTGCTTTTCCAGTGTGTTGTGGTATCCAGTGCTTGCTGTGTGGGAGAACCTGGTTCTGATGATGCCAAGTAGCCTTGGTTTCTGTTGCTTAGGTTCCTGCACTTGCCTCTTGCTATCTGGTTATCTCTGGTTTTAGCTGGTCTTGCTGTTTCTGTGGCTTGTCCCGCCTATAAATCTGTGTGTCAGCACTCCTGGGAGACCAGCTCTCTCTGACAGAATTTGGGTGTGGAGATATGTGGCACAGGGTCAGCTCTAGGCACAGATGAAAACTGGAAGGATCCTGTCCCAGGCTGCTCCTCCATTTCTGTGTCCTGTGGTCTCTGGGCTGGTCCCTTGGAGCAGAAGTGGTGGTTTTACTTGTGCTTTCAGGCATGTCACCACTCCTGGGAGACCAGCTCCTTTCTGGCAGGATTTAGGTATGGAGAGCTGTGGCACAGGGTCAGCTCTGAGGTGTAGATGGAAACCTGAAGGCACACTTTCTAATTCTATACATTTTAAAATCTTTACTAGTGAAGGTTATTTTAGATAGAACTTGGTTTTCTCCTGAACATCTAGGTGGTGATTTGTAAAATTCTATTCAAGCTGGAACTGAAAGATAAGTATTCAAATTCTCTTCTTTATCACTAAATATCAGAATAATAAACCAAAAGTTGGCTATTTGTAGTGAAGTTAAGTGATTTCTTCCACTGGCCAAACTCCTGCAGGAAAGCAGTAAGAACTAACATGAATGGCTGCTGCATTCACCCCTCTCATATACCTCCTCTTGTCCTCTCTCCTCTCCCTTTCCCTTCCTCTTATTTCTCCCTTTCCTTTCTCCCTTCCTTTGCTTTTTCTGCTTTACCTCTCTCTCTGTTCCTCCAACTTCTTCTCCAATTACATAAAAAGTAGACTGACTATTTTAATGATTTTTCTACAGAACCATCTCTGTGTAATATTAAACCTATTACATATTTTTCCATCTGGTTACAAATTTCTGCTTCTATATTTTAAAACTCTCCTCTCCTGTGTTTATAGAATGTTTTGCCCCCTATAATTTGGTTAAATGTTAAATTTCTTTTTATTGACTTTGGGATTGATGCTATGAATGTTCTTTTTTGTTTGTTTGTTTGTTTGTTTTTTGTTTTAGGTTATTGAAACAGAATCTTATGTGGCCCAGGATGACCTCAAAGTCACTCAACCAGCCCTTCCTTAAGTGTTCTGGTTAGTTTTTTGCCAACTTGACATCAATTAGAGAGTCATTAGGGAAAAGAGAATCTCAGTTGAGGAGTTGCTGCCATCAGGATGGCTGGAGACAAGACTGTAGGGCATTTTCTGAGTTAATAATAAATGTGGGAGGGTCCTACCCACTGCAGGTAGTAGTTCTGAGTTGGAACTGAGATGAGCTAAGCAAGTTATGAGGAGCAAGCATGCAAACAGCATGCTTAAGCATGGCCTCTGCTTAAGTTCCTGTCTCTAAGTTCTCATTGGGCTTGATTTCCTGTCTATTCATGATTGACTGTAAGTTGCAGAATGAAATAAAGTCTTCTCTGTGGCTTTTGAACATGGTGTTTATTAGGAATAGAAACCTAACTAGGTACTAGGCTAATATGAATTTAGTAAAACCTTCTGTTATACTACTTTAATCTTTACAAATTCATGGCACTTGCCACATATATTTTTACTTTTATCTATGCTGCTTGATCTTTTTTCCTTTACCCGCTTCTTCCTCCAGCCCCAAGGAACTATTAGCATCTTACAATACTTGAAAATGTATTACTTCTGGGACCAATCGCATTCCTAACCTGGTCTATGAAAAGTCTCCTCCAGAGAGATTTTCAGCACACGTCTCTGGTCTACAAGAATAGAATTCTGGAACCTGAAGGACACATCATTTGGATTTTCTTGATCATTCTCCAGCGCTTGCTGTTTGCTTTGGTTTGGGGGTTTTGTCAGTTGATTTCAGATACCTTTTTACTGCTTTTGTGGTTTTCTGACACTTTGTCCTCCTGCTGAGTAGATCCTTCCTTCCATGCTTCACTTTCTCTAGGTCACTGATAACACAGAGCTGTCTTCCCTGAACACACAGATAATTGACTTGAAGATATTAATGTATCTATGGATAACTACTCGGGATTGAATCCCATTGAACTGAAATTTCTAGGGCTAGTCACATAGCACAGGGAAAATTACTCCAAATGTTCTTGGGAGTCTTCATTTCTCTATGAACTCATCAAGTAAGACCCAAGGCAATGGTTTCTATATGGAATTTTCAGTAAGTCTTATGATTTTTATCTACCAACTTCCATAAATCTAATTCTTCTCTGAATTCCTATAGTATCTCTTGTGACTTGTCTAATTTAACAATTCTAATACAAACCTTTGCATTTTTACTATAGTTTGATGTTGGGACTGGACTGCCGGACTAGGCAAAGCTAGTGTCCTGCCCTGAGCAGATTCCTAAGAAGGGCTTGACCTTTTCAAAGAAAGAACATTTCCCCGGAAGACTGTTGCCTCTTTGTCTAAGGAGGATATCTTGCAGTGTAATGATTCACCTTATGTCCTTGGGCACTTCCCTGTACTCCCCCTGCCCTAAGCTTCAATTCCTACTTCAGAACTTTAAATGCTATACATTCCTCTCAATAAACAGAACTTGACAAGGACACTGCTTGGTCTTGCTCTTCTTTCTCACCCGCTCTCCCGCAGGTATGGGTCCCTCTAGACCCCCATGAATAACTGGGTCCCCACTGGCGGGGGCAGTTTTCCATATTATATAACTACTCATCATTAACTTTAAGGTACTCAACATATATTTTATGTTGAGGATATATCTATGTCCTAGCTTTTTATCTCCATTTTAACCTACAACATACTCTTTATTTTAATAAGCCCATCATCAAATAATTGTAAGTCATTTCTTTTTTTTTATTAACTTGAGTATTTCTTTTTTTTTTTTAACTTGAGTATTTCTTATATACATTTCGAGTGTTATTCCCTTTCCCGGTTTCCGGGTAAACATCCCCCTCCCCCCTCACCTTCCTTATGGGTGTTCCCCTCCCCATCCTCCCCCCCTTGCCGCCCTCCCCCCAACAATCTAGTCCAATGGGGGTTCAGTCTTAGCAGGACCCAGGGCTTCCCCTTCCACTGGTGCTCTTACTAGGATATTCATTGCTACCTATGAGGTCAGAGTCCAGGGTCAGTCTATGTATAGTCTTTAGGTAGTGGCTTAGTCCCTGGAAGCTCTGGTTGCTTGGCATTGTTGTACATATGGGGTCTCGAGCCCCTTCAAGCTCTTCCAGTTCTTTCTCTGATTCCTTCAACGGGGGTCCTATTCTCAATTCAATGGTTTGCTGCTGGCATACACCTCTGTGTTTGCTGTATTCTGGCTGTGTCTCTCGGGAGATATCTACATCCAGCTCCTATCGGCCTGCACTTCTTTGCTTCATCCCATCTTGTCAAATTCGATTGCTGTATATGCATGGGCCACATGTGGGGCAGGCTCTGAATGGGTGTTCCTTCTGTGTCTGTTTTAATCTTTGCCTCTCTATTCCCTGCCAAGGGTATTCTTGTTCCCCTTTAAAGAAGGAGTGAAGCATTCACATTTTGATCATCCATCTTGAGTTTCATTTGTTCTAGGCATCTAGGGTGATTCAAGCATTTGAGCTAATAGCCACTTATTAATGAGTGCATACCATGTGTGTTTTTCTGTGATTGGGTTACCTCACTCAGGATGATATTTTCCAGTTCCGACCATTTGCCTACGAATTTCATAAAGTCATTGTTTTTGATAGCTGAGTAATATTCCATTGTGTAGATGTACCACATTTTCTGTATCCATTCCTCTGTTGAACGGCATCTGGGTTCTTTCCAGCTTCTGGCTATTATAAATAAGGCTGCGATGAACATAGTGGAGCACGTGTCTTTTTTATATGTTGGGGCATCTTTTGGGTATAGGCCCAAGAGAGGTATAGCTGGATCCTCAGGCAGTTCAATGTCCAATTTTCTGAGGAACCTCCAGACTGATTTCCAGAATGGTTGTACCAGTCTGCAATCCCACCAACAATGGAGGAGTGTTCCTCTTTCTCCACATCCTCGCCAGCATCTGCTGTCACCTGAGTTTTTGATCTTAGCCATTCTCACTGGTGTGAGGTGAAATCTCAGGGTTGTTTTGATATGCATTTCCCTTATGACTAAAGATGATGAACATTTCTTTAGGTGTTTCTCAGCCATTCGGCATTCCTCAGCTGTGAATTCTTTGTTTAGCTCTGAACCCCATTTTTTAATAGGGTTATTTGTCTTCCTGCGGTCTAACTTCTTGAGTTCTTTGTATATTTTTGATATAAGGCCTCTATCTGTTGTAGGATTGGTAAAGATCTTTTCCCAATCTGTTGGTTGCCGTTTTGTCCTAACCACAGTGTCCTTTGCCTTACAGAAGCTTTGCAGTTTTATGAGATCCCATTTGTCGATTCTTGATCTTAGAGCATAAGCCATTGGTGTTTTGTTCAGGAAATTTTTTTCCAGTGCCCATGTGTTCCAAATGCTTCCCTAGTTTTTCTTCTATTAGTTTGAGTGTGTCTGGTTTGATGTGGAGGTCCTTGATCCACTTGGATTTAAGCTTTGTACAGGGTGATAAGCATGGATCGATCTGCATTCTTCTACATGTTGACCTCCAGTTGAACCAGCACCATTTGCTGAAAATGCTATCTTTTTTCCATTTGATGGTTTTGGTTCCTTTGTCAAAAATCAAGTGCCCATAGGTGTGTGGGTTCATTTCTGGGTCTTCAATTCTGTTCCATTGGTCTATCTGTCTGTCTCTGTACCAATACCATGCAGTTTTTATCACTATTGCTCTGTAATACTGCTTGAGTTCAGGGATAGTGAATACCTGTGAAGTCCTTTTATTGTTGAGGATAGTTTTAGCTATCCTGGGTTTTTTGTTATTCCAGATGAATTAGCAAATTGTTCTGTCTAACTCTTTGAAGAATTGGATTGGTATTTTGATGGGGATTGCATTGAATCTGTAGATCGCTTTTGGTAAAATGGCCATTTTTACTATATTAATCCTGCCAATCCATGAGCATGGGAGATCTTTCCATCTTCTGAGGTCTTCAATTTCTTTCTTCAGAGTCTTGAAGTTCTTATTGTACAAATCTTTTACTTGCTTGGTTAAAGTCACACCGAGGTACTTTATATTATTTGGGTCTATTATGAAGGGTGTCGTTTCCCTAATTTCTTTCTCGGCTTGTATCTCTTTTGTGTAGAGGAAGGCTACTGATTTATTTGAGTTAATTTTATACCCAGCCACTTTGCTGAAGTTGTTTATCAGCTTTAGTAGTTCTCTGGTGGAACTTTTGGGATCACTTAAATATACTATCATATCATCTGTAAATAGTGATATTTTGACTTCTTCTTTTCCGATCTGTATCCCCTTGACCTCCTTTTGTTGTCTGATTGCTCTGGCTAGAACTTCAAGAACTATATTGAATAAGTAGGGAGAGAGTGGGCAGCCTTGTCTAGTCCCTGATTTTAGTGGGATTGCTTCAAGTTTCTCTCCATTTAGTTTAATGTTAGCAACTGGTTTGCTGTATATGGCTTTTACTATGTTCAGGTATGGGCCTTGAATTCCTATTCTTTCCAGGACTTTTATCATGAAGGGGTGTTGAATTTTGTCAAATGCTTTCTCAGCATCTAATGAAATGATCATGTGGTTTTCTTCTTTCAGTTTGTTTATATAATGGATCACGTTGATGGTTTTCCGTATATTAAACCATCCCTGCATGCCTGGAATGAAGCCTACTTGATCATGGTGGATGATTGTTTTGATGTGCTCTTGGATTCGGTTTGCCAGAATTTTATTGAGTATTTTTGCGTCAATATTCATAAGGGAAATTGGTCTGAAGTTCTCTTTCTTTGTTGGGTCTTTGTGTGCTTTAGGTGTAAGAGTAATTGTGGCTTCATAGAAGGAATTCGGTAGTGCTCCATCTGTTTCAATTTTGTGGAATAGTTTGGATAATATTGGTACGAGGTCTTCTATGAAGGTCTGATAGAATTCTGCACTGAACCCGTCTGGACCTGGGCTCTTTTTGGTTGGAAGACCTTTAATGACTGCTTCTATTTCCTTAGGAGTTATGGGGTTGTTTAACTGGTTTATCTGTTCCTGATTTAACTTCGATACCTGGTATCTGTCTAGGAAATTGTCCATTTCCTGCAGATTTTCTAGTTTTGTTGAATATAGGTTTTTATAGTAAGATCTGATGATTTTTTGAATTTCCTCTGAATCAGTTGTTATGTCTCCCTTTTCATTTCTGATTTTGTTAATTTGGACGCACTCTCTGTGTCCTCTCATTAGTCTGGCTTAGGGTTTATCTATCTTGTTGATTTTCTCAAAGAACTAACTTTTGGTTCTGTTGATTCTTTCTATGGTCCTTTTTGTTTCTACTTGGTTGATTTCAGCTCTGAGTTTGATTATTTCCTGCCTTCTACTCCTCCTGGGTGTATTTGCTTCTTTTTGTTCTAGAGCTTTTAGGTGTGCTGTCAAGCTGCTGACATATGCTCTTTCCTGTTTCTTTCTGCAGGCACTCAGCGCTATGAGTTTTCCTCTTAGCACAGCTTTCATTGTGTCCCATAAGTTTGGGTATGTTGTACCTTCATTTTCATTAAATTCTAAAAAGTCTTTAATTTCTTTCTTTATTTCTACCTTGACCAGGTTATCATTGAGTAGAGCACTGTTCAATTTCCACGTATATGTGGGCATTCTTCCCTTATTAATATTGAAGACCAGTTTTAGGCCATGGTGGTCCGATAGCACGCATGGGATTATTTCTATCTTTCTGTACCTGTTGAGGCCCGTTTTTTGACCAATTATATGGTCAATTTTGGAGAAAGGACCATGAGGAGCTGAGAAGAAGGTATATCCTTTTGCTTTAGGATAGAATGTTCTGTAAATATCTGTTAAGTCCATTTGGCTCATGATTTCTCTTAGTCTGTCTACGTCTCTGTTTAATTTCTGTTTCCATGATCTGTCCATTGATGAGAGTGGGGTGTTGAAGTCTCCTACTATTATTGTGTGAGGTGCAATGTGTGTTTTGAACTTTATTAAGGTTTCTTTTACGTATGTAGGTGCCCTTGTATTTGGGGCATAGATATTTAGGATTGAGAGATCATCTTGGTGGATTTTTCCTTTGATGAATATGAATGTCCTTCCTTATCTTTTTTGATGAATTTTAGTTGAAAATTGATTTTATTTGATATTAGAATGGCTACTCCAGCTTGCTTCTTCTGACCAGTTGCTTGGAAAGTTGTTTTCCAGCCTTTCACTCTGAGGTAGTGTCTGTCTTTGTCTCTGAGGTGTGTTTCCTGTAGGCAGCAGAATGCAGGGTCCTCGTTGCGTATCCAGTTTGTTAATCTATGTCTTTTCATTGGGGAGTTGAGGCCATTGATATTGAGAGATATTAAGGAATAGTGATTATTGCTTCCTGTTATATTCATATTTGGATATGAGGTTATGTTTGTGTGCTTTTCTTCTCTTTGTTTTGTTGCCAAGAGGATTAGTTTCTTGCTTCTTCTAGGGTATAGCTTGCCTCCTTATGTTGGGCTTTACCATTTATTATCCTTTGTAGTGCTGGATTTGTAGAAAGATATTGTGTAAATTTGGTTTTGTCATGGAATATCTTGGTTTCTCCATATATGTTAATTGAGAGTTTTGCAGGATACAGTAACCTGGGCTGGCATTTGTATTCTCTTAGGGTCTGTATGACATCAGTTCAGGATCTTCTGGCCTTCATAGTTTCTGGTGAAAAGTCTGGTGTGATTCTGATAGGTCTGCCTTTATATGTTACTTGACCTTTTTCCCTGACTGCTTTTAATATTCTTTCTTTATTTTGTGCGTTTTGTGTTTTGACTATTATGTGACGGGAGGTGTTTCTTTTCTGGTCCAATCTATTTGGAGTTCTGTAGGCTTCTTGTATGCCTATGGGTATCTCTTTTTTTAGGTTAGAGAAGTTTTCTTCTATGATTTTGTTGAAGATATTTACTGGTCCTTTGAGCTGGGAGTCTTCACTCTCTTCTATACCTATTATCCTTAGGTTTGATCTTCTCATTGAGTCCTGGATTTCCTGTATGTTTTGGACCAGTAGCTTTTTCTGCTTTACATTATCTTTGACAGTTGAGTCACTGATTTCTATGGAATCTTCTGCTCCTGAGATTCTCTCTTTCATCTCTTGTATTCTGTTGGTGAAGCTCGTATCTACAGCTCCTTGTCTCTTCTTTTGGTTTTCTATATCCAGGGTTGTTTCCATGTGTTCTTTCTTGATTGCTTCTATCTCCATTTTTAATTCCTTAAACTGTTTGATTGTGTTTTCCTGGAATTCTTTCAGGGATTTTTGTGACTCCTCTCTGTGGCCTTCTACTTGTTTATTTATGATTTCCTGGAGTTCTTTCAGGGATTTTTGTTACTCCTCTCTATGGGCTTCTACTTCTTTAATTATTATTTCCTGGAATTCTTTCAGGGATTTTTGCCATTCCTCTCTGTAGGCTTCTACTTGTTCTCTAAGGGAGTTCTTCACATCTTTCTTGAAGTCCTCCAGCATCATGATCAAATATGATTTTGAAACTAGATCTTGCTTTTCTGGTGTGTTTGGATATTCCGTGTTTGCTTTGGTGGGAGAATTGGGCTCCGATGATGCCATGTAGTCTTGGTTTCTGTTGCTTGGGTTCCTGCGCTTGCCTCTTGCCATCAGATTATCTCTAGTGTTACTTTGTTCTGCTATTTCTGACAGTGGCTAGACTGTCCTATAAGCCTGTGTGTCAGGAGTGCTGTAGACCTGTTTTCCTGTTTTCTTTCAGCCAGTTATGGAGACAGAGTGTTCTGCTTTCGGGCGTGTAGTTTTTCCTATCTACAGGTCTTCAGCTGTTCCTGTGGGCCTGTGTCTGGTGTTCACCAGGCAGGTCACTTGCAGCAGAAAAGTTGGTCTTACCTGTGGTCCCGAGGCTCAAGTTCGCTCGCGGGGTGCTGCCTATGACTTCTCAGCGGTGGCAGCAACCAGGAAGATCTGTGCCACTCTTTCTGGGAGCCTCCGTGCACCAGGGTTCCAGATGGCATTTGGTGTTTTCCTCTGGCGTCCGAGATGTGTGCAGAGTGCAATCTCTTCTGGTTTCCCAGGCGTGTCTGCCTCTCTGAAGGTTTAGCTCTCCCTCCCACGGGATTTGGGTGCAGAGAACTGTTTATCCGGTCTGTTCCTTCAGGTTCCGGAGGTTTCTCAGGCGCAGGGGTCCTGCCGCTCCTGGGCCCTCCCCCACGGGAACCCAGAGGCCTCATACAGTTTCCTCTTGGGCCAGGGATGTGGGCAGGGGTGGGCAGTGTTGGTGGTCTCTTCCACTCTGCAGCCTCAGGAGTGCCCACCTGATCAGGCGGTGAGGTCTCCCTCCCCCGGGGTCTGGGAACAGAGAGCTGCTGCGGGCTGGGATCCGCGGGTGTGGGACTACCAGTAAATACAGGAAGTGCCCGGTCCTAGAGGAATTCTACTTCTGTGTGTCCCGAGTTCACCAGGCAGGTCTCTCGCAGCAGTAAAGTTGGTCTTACCTGTGGTCTCGAGGCTCAAGTTCGCTCGCGGGGTGCTGCCTACGACCTCTCCTTGGTGGCAGCAACCAGGAAGATCTGTGCCGCTCTTTCCGGGAGCCTCCGTGCACCAGGGTTCCAGATGGCATTTGGTGTTTTCCTCTGGCGTCTGAGATGTGTGCAGAGTGCAGTCTCTTCTGGTTTCCCAGGCGTGGTTTCCCTTCCCTCTGAAGGTTTAGCTCTCCCTCCCACGGGATTTGGGTGCAGAGAACTGTTTATCTGGTCTTGTAAGTCATTTCTATTGATCAGTTACAGTTTGGTATGCTTGAAATTCAAAATGAGTTGATATACCTAAAACAATTATTATCTAATTCTAAGAGTCTTGCCACAGATAAAAAAGAAAGTGTGGTTGCATTTTCTGAGTGTTACAGTCAAACATGTAGAAAGGAGTTTTGGACTTTTAAATATATTTCTATATTTTTATTTCTACACTTGATCTTAGCCAAAAGGCCGAGAAGCGATTTTTATTTCTAATTCTCTGCCTCCGACTCTCTGCCTCTGTCTCTGTCTGTCTCATTGTTTATCTCTCTGTCCCTCTGTCTCTCTGTCTCTTTCTCTCTCTTCCTCTCCCTCTCTCTGTGAGTGTGTATATGTTCATGCACACATATGTGTACACACATGCAAATACCTACGGGGATAAGAAAAGGGCTTCCTTGGAGCTGGCATTATAGGTGAGTGTAAGCCACTTGGTATGGGTACTATGACCTGAACCTGGGTGCTCTGTAGCAGCAATAGACTGTCTTAACCACTGAGCCATCTCTCCAGCCACTTACTAATTTTCCATTAGTTCTTTGTGAATTTCATACACGTTTTGGTCATATTCATTCTTTCACAGACTCCTCCCAGATCCAGCCCTCCCTTCCCTACCCATCTGACTTTCTGTTACCTCAGCCTCTAAGTCCATCCTGTTCTTCCCATACGCTATAAATGCGGGTAGAGCATGGTTGACTTCTCAGAGGCTACATTCTTAAAGAAAATCTTCCTCTCCCAGCAGCTGTCAATTACCAGTAGCTCCACAGCTAGGAGTGAGGCCTTGTGCCCACCTCTCCTCTCCTTGCTGGAATTTGGTTGGCTTAAGCTTGTCTATGCTGTAACAACTGAGGTGCGTTCATATGTACAGCTGTCCTGCTATGTCCAAAACTGTTACCCTTGGAATAAAGTCGTTCGTTGATTCTGGTTCTTACATTCTTTCTAACTGCTCCCCCAAACCCTGCTTCAGTCTTGATCTCTGAATTTTGGTGGAGTAGATGTGATGCAGATATCAGGCTTTTTATTTAAAAAAAAAAGCAGTGTGTGTGTACATATATACACATTTTTATCTATATAATGCTGAGAGGAGCATGTATGTCACAGAATGCATTCGAAAATCAGAGGAAAACTTTGCTGAGTTATTCCTCTCCCTCTCCCTCTCCCTCTCCCTCTCCCTCTCCCTCTCCCTCTCCCTCTCCTTCTCCCTCTCTCTCTTCCTCCCTCCCTTCCTATCCCCCCCTCTCTCACACACACAACTGATTACAGCTTAGTTGCAGTAGGATTAGGTGCTGCTTTTCTTTCCTATTGAGGCTAGGAAAGGCAACTGTGTGTGTGTGTGTGTGTGTGTGTGTGTGTGTGTGTGTGTGTGCTCACACCAGCATTGTGTGAGCCTTGCTCCTTCCCTGCACTCTCATAGCGCTTCTTGTCATTTGTTTCCCTGATGGTTATTATTCTTAATTGGATGGGATGGAATCTCAGGGTAGTCTTAGTTTGCATTTCTCTGATGTCTATAGTCCCTTTACTGATGGGCAACTTTGGTTTTTTATGTTTATTTTTTAATGTATCTTTATATAGCCTATATATTACCCCCTTTTTTATGAGGATGGCAAATCTTTCCTCCCATTGTGTTGGTTGCCTCACGCATTGATAGTTACTTCTGCTCTGGAGAAACTTACCACACGGTATCATTTGTCAATCTTTATGGCTGATTCCTGGCTGTTGAGGTTCTACTGGGAAGCCACACGAAGCAGGAAAAGGAAGACATTTTCTCATAGAAATTGTTCTGCCTCAGTGGCCACCACTGTGCTTCTTGGTTGTGGCATATCTTCTTAATGTGATCTTAAACTCAGTTTGTGAATACTTAGATTAGGATTTTGTATGTATATTTTATCAGGGAGATTTGTCTATAATTGTTCCTCTTATTTTGTGTAGTTATCTGATTTTGAGTACCAGACTTATAGTGACTTTGTCAAATAAGTTTGGTGTGTTCTTTCCCCTAACAAGTTGAGAAATTTTGGTATTAGAAAGTCATTTAGTATTTGGAAAATAGTATTTCCAAAACTCTTAATTAACCTTATATACAATAATAGTAAAGGAACATTTTTACTCTAAGAAATAATTTAAAATTGGAGTTTAAAGATGGTATAAGACAGAGAAGCCCAAACTCTAACTCATAGAAGTTTACTTCTAATAGCATAATGATAGCTTGCACTAACAGGGTACTCAGTAAGTGTCAGAAATGTCCCAAGAGACTTGGATTGGTGATTATGTTGTCACTATATTGTTACCCTATCACTGTTTCTCAGGTTAAAGGAGATTGTTTACCTACTCCAAGATGATTCTCCTGAAACTACACTAAGTTTTCTCACCTCTGTTGCTGTTCTGCATTTCCATAGGAAGTTCATGCCTTCAACTTTGACAGTAGGTCAGAAAGAATTGCAGACGTGAAAGGTGGACCTTTAACCTGAAGCAATATTACACTCAGTTGATTGGAAAACTTGTGAGTATGCAACGTACTTACACCATCATGAATAAAAAACAAAACAAAACAAAACAGAACAAAACAAAAACAAACAAAAAAAAACTTACCTGTTGTACAGGCCAGTGAGAATTGAGAGTTGATTTTTACATAGTGTTAGTGTAGCAATTGCTGATTTTCACAGGTTCATGGCCTTGACATTCTCATGTGTTTGTGATGAGCAAATGCTCTGTTCATAGCGTTCCTGGGTCTCCCCAGTTCTTTTTCATTTAAGCAATAAAGTTCTAGATTTGGGAATGGAGATTTCACTGACTCAAGTCCCTGGACTCAGGACCCTTGGGCAAACCCATTAGTAATGACAGCCTGGTTAAGATTCACGTGTTTGTACTTGCAGGTGAATAAAGATCAGAACCTTCAAGTGAATGTGTTTAAACCCAACCAATTTTCACTTGAGTACCCTATCCCAAATGAGATAAAATTAACTGTCTAATAATTAGCCACAATTTTAATGTGTTTATTTTTCGCATATGCTTCCCAGCTCTGCTAAGTTGGAAGCCTCAAATCCATCAACCAATAAATTGTTCCTTGAGTTTCTCTTTGGGGACCAATTAAAAGTATCAACATGTTTTCCTCCATTAAACTGAGAGTTTTATCTCCAGCTGTTGGGATCTGGGCTTCTAAATGTATGATGCATGATCGACCAGGGAGAAGGCACTTGAGACAATTGGAGGAAAAGAGAGTCTGTTGATAGCTCTTTATGTGACTTTGGTGCTTCTATTCTCTTCACTCCATCCAGAGGGCACATGCTCTACTGAACATGTGGCAAGTAACACAGCTGGCACCACAGCAGGGAGGGTGCTGCTCCCCAACCTCCAGGGAGAGCTCCTGGCAGAGAAGCTAAAGATTGGTCATTTATCACTTTCACAGACACAGCTCCTCTAGAGGGTCTCCATTTATAGCTCCTATTCCGCGAAGGTTCTCGCTGAAGCCTTGGGTGGATGCTTTCCAGATGGTATCAATCACAGTGTTACCTACTAACAGGAATCAGGGAAGAGCACTCGAATTAATTAGCAAGTCAAAATGGAAAGGAAGTAAGACTGTGAAACAAGAAAAGCAAAGACCGCAGAGCTATCTAATTGTCTACCATCAAGATCATCTAGGAGGAAGAATCGATGGGATATCAAGAAACTTGAGACTTGGCCAACAGTATAGTCTGACAAGGCATAAGTTTTGGACTTGGGAAATTGGGAGAATCCCAATTTCACATTACCTATATGTAAAAGACAGGTTATTTGGCTTCTCAGAGATTTGTTTTTCTCACATTAGAGAAAGACACACATTGTGTATGACTTTGTAGACAGAGATATGTAGCTTACAAAGCACATTCCTGGCTGCCAGCTTGTGGTGATCTGAATGAGAAATGTCTCCCATTGGCTCGGGCATTTGAATTCATGGTGCTCAGTTGGTTATACTGTTTGTAGAGGGTTGGGGGTGAACCCGAAGAAGGAAGTATGTCCCTGGAGGGAGTCTTTCAAAGTTTAAAGCCCCCACATAATTTTCAGCTTTTTTGGTCTATTTCGTGCTTGCCATAAAACAGGAAGACTCAGCTTCCTCCTCCTGTTGCAGTGTCTGCTGCTGACCGCCATGTGTCCCTGGCATGATAGACTTTGAGCCCTTTGAAACTGAATGCCAAAATAAACTCCTTGTCCCATAAGTTGCTTGTGGCCCTAAGACTTTTATTATGATAACAAGAGAAAAGTAACTAGTGCACAGCTATAGTACAAAAGTAAACTAAGGGAAATCTCTTTTATTGTGTCCAACTGAATCATTAGACTCAATTCTTTGCCTGTCATTGATGCCATGCTATTTTGTTCAGGGTCCCTTTACCTACTTCCTGCTTTGTCTTATCATGACTTGTTTTGACCAGTGAATGTAGGCAGAAGTAATGGGACATCTGTCTGGAAATTTATCCATAAAAAGTACACGTGCTCCTATTTTCCCTATTTTGCTGTTCCACAGCTACTATAAGAAAAAATACATGTTTGTTATCCAGATGGCTAAAGAAGGAATAAGAAAGACACATAAAGCAAATGTTCACAAGCTGAACTATAGAGCCATCACACTAAGTCATGTCAAGCCATGTCTAGAACATCTAAATCCTACCTATCAATCAGACACCTGTGTGAAAATAATGGCCATTTCTGGTCATTGAGTTTGGAGGTATATTGATTTAATATGAAATTTAGGATAGGCTCAATTATCCCACATCCTTTTTTTTTTACTTCGATTTTTAATGAATCTTGCTTCTCACCCCAAGATTTATTGAACGAGAAACTTTAGAAGTGCTGATATTAGCGATATACCCAGAAAATAGTAAGTGTAGCTATATCACATTCATTTTCACTGCATCCTTGGTTTAATCTCCAAATTCATATGTACAATAAAATAACTTAAATTTTATGGCAATATTCATTTTATCACTTTTATTATGAATCCATCACTCTGCTGAGTAAAAAAAAAATATCTTCCCATCCGTTCATGGTTTGTCCTTCCTCAAGAGTTTTGTTCAACCTTTGAAAGTTTTCAAACTAAAGAATGAGGAAAGCATTGGGAGGGAGAATCTGACCTTTTTTGTTCCTGGGTTGTTAAGTCTATGTTTCTTTTTTGAGGAGATCAACATTTCTCTGCCTTCTTCCATGTCAGTCAGGGTACAGAGTCTTAGTTCCTTGCTACCCTTTTATGGAAGGCCAAGACTATTTTCAGTTGAAGGATCCAGTCTCTGATAAACAAAAATTATTTTGAAGCATAGACAATTTGTTGGAGTAGAATGCAATAAACACCTCTGGACTTGCATGTGTTTGGAAGCTTGTGGAGTGCTTTGTTCCTTTTCCGGAATCTTTCAAAGAAGACAACTCTTTTGCATAGATACTTTCTCCCTCTGGCCTCAAGCTATGACTGTGGCAAAAGACAAAGTCTCTTTCCCCAGGAACTGAAGTGTTTACTCAAAATATTTGGTTTCTGACTCTCTCCAATTCTCCTCTAGGGACTTTTCCTAGTGTCACCAGAGGAGCTTTGTTCTTGTTATTTTGCTTTAATTATTTCAATTTGGAAACTCAAAAAGCTCAGGAAACTATTCTGACTCTATCTGCATCATTATCTTTAAAGACTGAGCCCACAAAGCCCTAGCTGTGGGTTGGGATGGTTAATTTGTCAAATGCTACAGACAGTTCCAAGGAAAAGAACTTCACAAACCATTTGCTTCAAAATCTCATTTGTTTCATGGAGAACAAAATACTAAAAGACTACGCACCATTTTGCATATGCACCTTATTAGATTTGACCTAAACACTACTGCTTAACTCAAGATGTGGGATAAATAAACGAGTTAAGGAACAGGAATTCCTACATTGACCTCTGGTCTTCTTTCTGTTTTGTTTTATTTTGTTTGTTTGTTTTTGGATTTTCTTTCTTTTAAATGCTTATTCACAGTTACAGCTGTATTTATGCCTAGATTAATTCAAGAAGTTACCAGCTGTGATTTGCAGATGTGCTCCATTTCCCAATGCCAGAAAAATTAAATTATGTATACTAAGGTCATTGCTATAAAGCATGACCACACTGACATTTTATGGTGAATAGTGACCATTGGAATACTTAGACTGCAGCAGATTGTACCTGCTTATAATGTCCAAAATAACCATGTGTGAAATCATTATTTTAGTTACATTTACAGCTAAATTGAGCCAGGCAGTGATCCAAGCAATGGGCTGGCAATCAGCCCAATTCAAGCTGAGCAAAGGCGATTTCATACTGCAGAATGTGAACTAAAGTATTCCACAGTACAGTATACACGAAAAGATCAAATAGAACACACCCTCCAGCAAGAGAACCTGCAAGGCAATGATTTGACTTTTAGGTAATTCCAATAATTTCCAGTATGTATTGGGTACAGTCTAAATTTCTTATATGTTACAGTTCTGGGGAGCAATTTCCAATCTGTCATGATGCTCAAAACTGAGATATCTAGGACCTACTTCCCAATGTCAAGGTTTCATTATGACTAAGGGTGAAGGAAAGGTTTGGTCTTATCACCTTGTGAAAAGATAAATATACAAACAAAAGAGTACACAAAGTAACGCTTTAGGTATTGAAGAAAAGGTAGTGCAGAAGAGTAGGAAAAAGAGAGACAGGTACAATGAGTCTGGAGATCTTCCACATTAATGCTTGGAGAACAATCAGGACGATTGACAGAAGGAAAAAAATCCAAGCACTGCCCAAAAGTTCTCTTTGACATTATTAAACAGCTCTCAGTCTGTAGGCAGTTATAGTAGTCCTAAATTATATAACCAACTACAGATAAGATTGCTTCACAGAGAGAATTCACCAGGTGGTATGCTCTAAAATCTGCAGTGTTCTTTCAAGAGTACTATGTACTACATTGGGCAATCCTCAGTACACACGTGTACAAAAACCAAGGAGCCATCAGGAAGGGACAAATGGAATATCCCTTGGGCTTCTTCACACACAATGGGGACTGGCTTGAAGTCTTACATCTGGAGTTGAAAAACAAACCATTTAGTTCATATGAAAAATCATTTAACTACTTCAAAAAGTACTGCTTTAGGGCTACAGTCTACTCTAAAATCACCTTTAAAAAAATTAAGGCTTGAAAATAAACATATCAGGCCACTTTCGGACAACCTGTTTGTTTACTAGAAGGAAGATCAAGAATTATAAAGGAACACAAAATTACCAGCAAACAAAGTAAAATATGGAAAATCCAGAATCCTAAAATATAACGGAAAGTATGGTTATGGTGAGGTGACCAAAAAACAATGAAAATGCATACTACAGGTCTGAAATAGCAAGCAGTATTAAGACATGTACAAACTATATCTGATGATTTTAAAGGCAGAGTAAATCACAAGAAGTAAAGCAGAGATATGAGAGGTAAAAATCATAAATGTCTAGAAATGAAAAAATGTCTGAAGTAAAGAGTAGTAAAAATATCATGTCTTCAGGGTAAGAATAAATGTTAATAAACACATATAAATAATAATTGGAAATTGAAAGTATCCAATTATTATTAAAACAAGAAAGATGATGGTGGGGACAGTCAGTGTTGACTATGTTGACTACACACAACATTATAATGGTCAATGTAGATGTAAATGGAATTCCTAAAGTTGAAGTGATTATAATAATAATAATAATAATAATAATAATAATAATAATAATAATAGAACACACAGAATCAGCAATCCCTGGGATTCTTAGGCAAAATAAAACACATGAGAAGAACATGATTCCAATTCAGGATTCAGAAAACCTTGAAAAGATAGAATTTAAAATGGCAGAGGGGAGTCTTCCTAGGACTGGAGCAGCATCTTCAAAGACTGGGAAAGTTTCAAGCTAGAATTCTATTCCCAGTGAAAATGACTTTTCAAGTCTGTCTGTGGAGTAAAGATGTCATGATTCATACAAAGGCTGAAAAGATTTATTAGCAATAGACTTCAAATAATAGAAAGGTAAAATAAAATCTTTCAAGTGGAGAAAAGACTATTATGAAATAGAAATCTGAAAATAACGCATGTTGAAGAAGAGTAGACTACAGAATTGCATGAGTAAAGCATAATGCTACGCTAGCTATTGTTTAAGCAAAATAGTGAGTTGCCAGTTTTGCACACAGAGAAATAAGATGTGTATTAAACAAAGCACAAAGGGCTGAAGAGGGAACATGAAAATACTGTCACAAGTTTCCCATACAGGACGTTACAGAACATCATCTGTACACAGCCTCTGAGGAGATAAAGTTCTATCTAGGAAACCCTAGAGCAATAATTACAAAACAAATATTTAACCAAATTAGGCAACAGAGGAAATAAACAAACGGCAAAGAAATACAAAAATTTTGAAGAGGAGGGAAAAGATTTTATCTCTATATCTCTATGTATAATCGATATATCTATATATCTATTTCTCTCTCCATATATATATATATATGTATATATATATATCCATCCATACAAAACTAAAAGAAATGTTGAAGCTATCAGACATTACAAACCAAGTGGACCTAACAGACATTTGCAGAACATTTATAGAAATATTCTGTAGTTCAATGTCCAATTTTCTGAGGAACCTCCAGACTGATTTCCAGAATGGCTGTACCAGTCTGCAATCCCACCAACCTTATAGGTAGCAATGAATAGCCTAATAAGAGCACCAGTGGAAGGGGAAGCCCTTGGTCCTGCCAAGACTGAACCCCCAGTGAACGTGATTGGTGTGGGGAGGGTGGTAATGGGGGGAGGATGTGGAGGAGAAGCCAATATAGAAGGGGAGGGGAAGGGGTTAGGGGGATGTTGGCCCGGAAACCGGGAAGGGGAATAACAATCAAAATGTAAATAAGAAATACTCAAGTTAATAAAGATAAAAAAAGAGAAATATTCTGTAAACATACCCAGACAAAATGAATATACCTTTTGAGTACCTCATGGAACTTTCTCCAGAACTGACCAGATATTCATACACAGAGCAAGTCTCTACAGCTACAAGAATATTGAAATAGTGTTATGCTTCTTTTCTGATCTTTTAATCTTTTCAGATTAAAGTTGGGTATAAACAACAGAAAGTTTACAGATGCATGGAAACTGAACAACTCTCTCATGATTGAGTGGGTCAAGACAGAAATTAAGAATGAAATAAAAGACTTTCTAGAATTGAATGAAAATGGAAAGAAAACCAACACCAACCTTGGGACCCAATGCTTCTCTGAGAGATAAGTGCATATTAGTAACTTAATTGCATACCTGAGAGCTCTGCAAGGAAAATAAGAGATAGTGCTCCAAAGGAGTCAAAGCCAAGAAATAATCAAATGCAGGCCTAATCAATAAATTAGAAACAAAATTTACAGAGTATCAATGAAACAAAGAATTAGTTCTTTGAGAAATCCAATAAGATTGAGAAACTCTTTTCCAAAGAAATTAAAAGGCAGAGAGAGAGAGAGAGAGAGAGAGAGAGAGAGAGAGAGAGAGAGAGAGAATAAGGAATGAAAATGGAAGTATAACAGACACTGAAAAGGAGCAAATCATAAGGACATACTTTAAAAATTGGTACTCCACTAAATTTGGAAAGTCTAAAAGAAATGGATGATTTTCCCTCTACATATCACTTACCCAAAGTTAAGTCATGATCAGATAAGCAATTTAAACAGACTCATAGCATTGAGTGAAATTAAGCAGTCATTAAAATATGCAACCAAAAAAGCCCAGGACCATATAGTTTTAGCACAGAATATTCCAGACTTTTAGGGAAAAGTTAATGCCAATACTCCTCCAATTATTCCACAAAATGGAAAAAGAAATAATATTGCATCATTAGTTTTATGAGGCGACAGTTACTATGATGTCTAAATCACAAAAAGATCCAACAAGGAGATTTATCAGCCAATTTCCCTTATAAACATAGGTAAAAGATTCTCAATAAAAATACTTGGAAACATAGATACATTCATAAACATAATCTACTATATAAGCAGATCGAATGACAAAACCACATAATCATCTCACCAGAAGCATAAAACACCTTTGACAAAATCCATCACCTCTTTGTGATAAAAGTCCAGGAGAGATTAGTGTCACAGGGGACATACCTCAACACGATAAAGGCAGTTTGCAGCGAGCACATAACCAACATCAACTTAAATAGAGAGAAACTCAAAACTACTAAAATCAGGAACAAGACAAGGTTGTCCACTCTTTCATACCTATTCAAATAGCACTTGAATTCTTATCTAGAGCAAGGAGACAACTGAAGGAGATCACAAGATAAAAATAAGAAATGAAGAAGTCAAATCATTTCTACTTGCAGAAGATAAGATAGTACACATTAGTGACCCCACAGATCCTACAGAAAACTTCTACAGCCATTAAAAAGCTTCAGCAAAGTAGCAGGATATAAAACACATAAAAACCAGTGGCCTTTTTACAAATGACAAATGGATTGAGAAATAAATTAGGGAAAATACACCTTTTAAAATAGCCTTCAAAAATATAAATTATCTTGGGGGTAAGTGTAATCAAGTGAGAGACTTGTATGATAAGAACTTTCAGACACCACAGAAAGAAATTAAAGATCAGAAAATAGGGAATCTTTAACGCTTATGAATAGGTAAGATTAACATAATAAAAGTGGCCATCTTACCCAAAGCAATTTACAGATTCATCATTGAAATTTCAATATACTTCTTCTTCACAGAACTCTAAAGGACAAGTTTTTGCTTTATATGTAAAAAAAAATTCAGGATAGCTACAGAGCTATAGTAATAAAAAATAGCATACTATTGACACAAAAACCATACATATTGATCTGTGAATTAGAATTGAAGACCCAGAAATGAGACCATACATCCATGGACAACTGATACTTTTAATAAAGAAGCAGAAATACACACTGTAGAAAAGACAGCAGTAGGGAGGAATTGTGAGTACTAGGGGGAAAGGAGACTGAAATCAGAATATACTGCATGAAAGCTATATGCAATAAAAGAAAAAAGTAATTGACTTTATTAACAGATGAAATGATGATCTATAAGGAATATTCTAAGAAGCTCTCAAAAAATGAATAATACTAATGAACAAAATTAGCAAGACTGAGGACATACAATATACAAAATACAATATAAAAGTCTATTGCATTCCTATGATCTAAATCATAAATGAAATTAAAACCAAATGCTGTTTACAATGGCATTATAAAATGTGAAATAATAAAGGTAAACTTGACAAAGATGTACATAGCATATTCAGTGGATACTGTACACTGGAAATTAAATATTTAAATAAGTAAATATACATGTTTGTATATTGGAATTCCCAATATATTAAGTGCTTAATTTAATAGATTTATAATTTAATGAAATCTCAATAAAAATCTCTCCTACTTCTACCCCATTAGTATATATACATGTATTGCAAGAATTGATGGGGAATAAATAAACTATTGATAAACAATACCTCTTATATAGAGTCTCAAAATAATTGCACTAAATAAAACTATGATAGACTAAGAAAGTTCACATTTCATATTCTATCATATGTATACACACATACATACATATATAAGTACAAATATATTATACATATATACATGTAGACATAAAAACATATATACATAAATCATATATATGTTATTTATGCATATATGTGTATATACTATATACTTATATAGCATAAAATACAAACTTATCTCTACTTATGGAAAACAGATGAGCTGTTTAGTTATAGAAAATAAGGAAAAAAACAGTGTTAAGGAGATTCAAGGAATGCACTGGAGTGACAGAGAAGTTCATTCTCTTGACTGCATTAGTGAGATCACAGGTCTTTATATTCTCAGACTTTGCAATTTTATAGCTTTAATATGAGCAGTGTGCTATATGTCAAGAAGATCTTAACCTCCAAAATGTATCTAAAACTTCTAAAAATGTATTTCACGAAATACTAGTATTTGTATAGTATAGACATTATTGTTCATAACCAATGTTCTTATAGCAAGTAGATGTTCAGGTAGACTACAAATCCTAGAATTCCAGCCAATGGAATCAATGAAATGTGGCTTAAGAGATGAACATCAATCACTTTCAGTTTTGGTCTATAAGAACCTTATTACCCACTTTCTCTTTATGTCTTGTATTGAGTAGGTGGTGATTATTCACGTGACTTAACATAAAAAAAGCTATGGAATGAAAAGTTAGGTCACTGTTTGAAGCAGAGCCTTTTAAGAGATCCACCGTCTTCTGATTGCTTTAAGCCTTTTCTTTTAAATGAGGGTTACTTGCTAAGGAATTAAAAGTTGCAGCACTTTGTGTTGTAGTCACTGCTGTTATCTTTAATTCTTTGCCACGATGAAAAGAAAAAGCTAGGAAGTATCATAGTGTGGTTTGATACTAACAGGCCACAGATGATAAAGACAAAGACATTTATTTGCTTCAGCAGCATATATTCTAAAATTGGAATGATACAGAGAAGATGATCGTGGCCCCTTTGCAAGGAGGGCACCCAAACTCATGAAGCATTCCATAGGAGCTAAGTAACAAGTACAGGCCAAAACAGAATGCTTGACAAAGATGGAGAAGCAAAAATAGGCACCTGGAGTATATAGCGGGAGGGGACTGGATGGGAGAGGGCAAACAAGAAGGATGAAGTGTGGGATGGATGGTGGGAGAGAGAACTGGGAGAGAGAACTGGGAGAGAGAAGTAGAATCAGTGTTTATATGTGCATGGGGGGTATCTTCAAGACAAGCTAGAAGTCTAGGGCAATCTAAACTCCCAGGAATCTGTAAGGGTGACCTTAGCTTAGTTTCTTAGAAATAGGGAATAAGTCTCTTAGCCACATGAAATGGCCACCTCCTGTAACCAGGCAAGACTTCTAATAGAGGGATGGGGATATCAACCCAACCAATCACAAAACTTTCAACCCACAATTTTTCCTGCCTACAAGAGGTGCAGTGATAAAGAGGGAGCAGAAAGTCATGGAATGGACAAGCAATGGCTGGCTCAACTTGAGTCCCATGCCATGAGAGACAGCCCACCCCCAACACTATTAATGATATTCTATTATACTTGCAGTATAGCATAACAGTCTAGCATAACAGTCATCTAAGTGACTTCATCCAACAGCTGATGAAAACAGATGTAGAGACCCACAGCCAAACATTAATCAGAGCTCAGAGAATCTTGTGCAAGGATTGAAGGAGCCAGAGATTTAAAGGACATCACAAGAAAAGCTACAGAATTCACTACCGGGGGCCCATAGGGGTACATAGAGACTGAATCACCAACCAGAGAGAAGGCATGAGACAGACATAGGCCCCCTACACATATGTAACATATGTAACATATGTAAAGCTTGGTCCTGTGAAGGACCTCTAATAGCAGGATCAGGGGCTGTCTGACTCTGATGCTTTCCTTTGGATCCATTTCTCTTAACTGGGTGGACTTGTCTAGCATCAATAGGAGATGAGCCCAGTTCTATTACAACTCAATATGCCAAGGCAGATAGAGGCTTTCCCTTTTCTGAGAAAAAAGGGAGGTAAGGCAGATTGATTGGGAGGGGGGTGTCTGGGAGGAGAGGAGAGAGGGGAAGCTTCAATCAGGATGTAAATTTAATTTAATTAATTAATCAAAAAGGAAAAGGAAAAAGACATGATAGACTGCACAACTAGATTATTTTATTATGTTCACTTGGCAAAATGTCTACACATGCTTGAAGGGAGAGCCCATTCTTTATGGATTCTTAAGGGGGGCAGTTCTGTTGTTAAAATCCTGTTCCCCAGTTGGTTCTTGATTTGCCAGTAAAGAAGGCCAAGCTAAAGGTGATAGAAAAAGGTGTGCCGGGTGGGGCTGATAGATTAGTTGATCCCGAAGCCAAAGTCAGCAGATTAAAACTACCCCCAATAGGATTCCACAGCAATCTCTGCCTTTTTCTTTTGTATGATATACCATGTTTCGTTTTCTCTTACAATATGTGTGATTACATTTGAGATACACCAGGAAAATCCCAGATAATCCCATCTCAGGAGCCTCCATCACATCCTTAAAGATTGTTTCCAAAGAAGGTTCCAGGTGTGCAAGATCATAGTATCAACAGAGAGCAAGTCCCTCTGGCTGGGAAAGGCTGATGGAGTAAAAATGCCAACTGAGACTTCAAGCTCACAAAGATCTCACATAGAAAGGACTCAGTGTGGCTCTCAGACCAGAGAACTCTGGATGTGATGAAGACCGCATAAAGGCTACACTTCCTTTAGATTGTGTGTTTGGGGTAACTGGAAAATGGTTTCTGTTGGGATAGGTGAGAGGGAGAGAGGAGGATGAGGAGAAAATAAACTGTTAAGGGGACAAAGAGATACATTGGAGTTTTATGAAGTGGAAAGCTTTGATTATTAGCATATGAAAGTGAGTGGAAATGTTTAGAAAGACGATGCCAAGTTTGTTACTAAGAAATTTCATGTTGTTGCTAGTAATTGTGTGATATCTGTTAAACTTCAAATCTGTCACTGAACAGATCCAAACTATCCAATAGTAACTTCAAGTGGACAGAGAAGAAACTTGAAAATACATGTTGTGCAAAGGACAACTTCTTTGACAAAAAGGGCTGGGAAATCAAGGTATCCATCCACATATGGCTACTGTCTACCTTTTGCCCTTCACAAAAGTCAGCTCCAGATGAGCCAGATGTTTTAATGTAAGACCAGAAAGCATTACAGGGAAAAGGAGGGGAAGCGGTTCAAGATGTGCATGGGTTTTCTGAATGGGACTCCTGTCTCAAGAAACAATGACGGCAAATGGGGTCTCGTGGAATTAAGAAGCTTAATCAAGTGAGGAAATGTGCTACAGAATAGGAGAAAATATTTGCAAGCTAGACATCTGACAAAGAGTTAATATGTAGAATATACAAGGAGAACTCTCATAGAAACCAAGTAGGAAATCAAACAATCGGATAACTGAAGGGCTAAGGAGATGAATGGACAGTTCTCAAAAGGTGAAGGGTAAATGGTCAATAAATGTCCAACAAAGTTCAACTTCACTGGCTATCAAATCAAACCACTATTGAGATGTCATTTTATCTTAGAATGCAGTCACCAAGAAAACAACAACAAATTTGATCTATGATATGGACAAAAGGGACCCTTGGATATTGCTGTGGGAAGGTGACTGCAATCGGACACTAGGTAACTTAGTATGGAGATATTTCAAAAATTCATAATCTATCTTCCATAGGATCCAGCTCCATCACTTCAGAGCATTTAGCCAAAGCCCCCAAATCAATGTATCTTTGAGGCACCTGCCCATCAGTGTTTACAGTAGTGCAATTTACAGTGGGTAAGGTATGGAGGCAGTCTAGTGGTGTGTTTGTGGGTGGGAGGTGGGGGGCAGATTGTCTAACAAAGAGGAATAACATAACAGGAGGACATGTCTAACAAAACACATACTCCATTGTCACCTGCCCCTCGGGGCATCTCAGGTGTGGCTGCTGTGTTACATGTGCATCAGTTGGTGACAGAGAGAAGAGAGGCTATGTCTATGCTCAGTGTTCTGACCTGAGAATATTGGAATGATTAGTAGCCTAGTATTGTCTGGGGGGGCGGGAGGGGAAATGAGCCTAAGACAAGCTGCAGTCCGGCTCCATGGGGCCCGACAGGGAGCTAGCTTGAGATGACCACCTGTTTAGCACCAAATAGTCTCAGATGGGCTTCCTGAATGGAGAGAAAGACAGAGATTAGAAGAACCCCATTTGGGAACGTGGGCCCTGGGCTGGAGTGAATCGGCAAATGATGACACTTGCATGGGATCACTTGAGTGGGCTGTGCAAAGAGAGAGCCCTAGATAATCACCAGATGAGTGTGTTGGGGCCAGGATAGGGAGCTAGCCTGAGATAACCACTAGTCTGGTGCTCTGCAGTCCCAGGGGTTGGGGGTGAGGTATACGATACCCAAGATGAGCCCTGCCCAGTGCCATAATGCCGTAATGCCACCTGCGCAAGTGAGGCATAGCACTCCTGAGACAACTCTTGAGATGACCCCAGATACTCAGAGACCCTGGTGCCACAAAGAGAAGCAAATTAGTGGTGAAGACATAGAAGAAAAAGAGAAACAGAAGGTTGTGGGCACAGTGAACAGGGCTTCCCTCTTGGAGACTCGAGAGGAATGAGGAACAACTAGTGATGATACCTAGGACCATGGTGGGGTCCTGGCCTGTGCTACTACTAGGGACTGTATTTGGGTCTGCTGCCTACAGCAGCAGGCGTCTGTTACTATCAAAGGTTAGGTGGATGTCCCTGGTTTGGGTTGCTGCCCAGGGACATTTTGATATCTGAAGGCTGAGCAGAACTGGCCCTACTCCTCACCTGGGCATCATGGGAGAACTGGCCTTGGATTCTCCAAGGAGAAGGACTGGCCGTTTCTCATCACCGGCAGCAATCGGGAGAGTGGGCCCTGAACTTTGCCTAGGCAACAGAGTAGAGCTGGCCCTGGTAGTGGAGGTTGTGGGCAAAAGCATATACCATGAGACACACTGTGACACAGTACAACTTGGACAAGATCCTTTTCTCTGTTGTGAGGGAGGTTGCAAGGGTGGAGAGTGGGTACGAGGAGAGGAGGATATGAATGGGATTGGGGTGAATGATCTGAAATTCACAAAGAACCAATAAAAAGCTAACATATTATATATATATAAGTAAATCTTAAGGAATAAATAATGGGGCTGGAGAGATGACTCAGATGTTAAATGTTAGGCTCACAAGCACAAATATAAGACTAAATAATTGTTTTCAAAGTTTAATTATATAAAAATGTGGAGCTGCATCGAAAGAGAAAAATGGACAGGGAAATTCATCCTCAAAAGTGATTAAGAGCCTCAAAAATCAATAGATGGCTTTAGTGTAATCATTCCCAAAGATCCCTAACTTCCATGGACCACGTATCTTCCATATTTTTCTGTCATCAAAAGAGAACCTTGAATTGTAGCTCTCCATGTCTTCATCATTTTGTATTTTTATTTTAATAGCAGAAGTGGGCAAAGCCTAGTAAGATGTAAAATTGTTAGGTTTTCAAAAAATCCTGATTTTAACTGGTCTTTGATTTATTAATGAACACGAAGCCTTTCCAACAGAGAGGTTATGTAGAGTATTTTCTAAGGTTATGTGACCTCAAAACATATTGTTGCCTAACTTCTAGACTGGCTGCGAAGTACTTCTCCAGAGAAAAAGAAATTAACAGAATTAAGACATTTAGACTCAGACATAGAAAAACAGAAACAAGAAAAAGTAGAAAAAGAAAATACTGAACAAACTCAAAATGAAGAGAGATAGAGGAAGGACTTTGAGAATTAGAATAAATGTTATCTAGAGAGCAGGAGTTTCTGGATGGAACAATGTCAAATGCTCAGAGATCAGTATAATACAATACAAAGAATTAATTGAATGAAAAGGTGATTCTTTAAAAAATCGATAAGATTGACAAACCCTTATCCAAAGTAATTAAAAGGCAGATAGAGAATATCTAAATTGACAAAACTAGAGATGAAAGGAGGACTTAAGAACAAACACCAAGGAAATGCAGAGAATAAGGTCATGCCAAATTGGAAGATCTGAAAGAAATGGGTAATTCTCTCTATATATACCAAAGTCAAGGCAAGATCAGGTAAGCAATTTAAGCAAATCTATATAGCTCCTAGTGAATTAGAAGTAGTAATTAAAAATCTCCCAACCAGAAAAAGCACAGGGCCAGATGGTTTTAGTGCAGAAGTATACCAAACTTTAAAAGAATTGTTAACCCCAATACTTCTCAAATAGAAACAGAAGGAACATCTCAGAATTCTTTTTTAAGAGACCACAGTCACTCTGATCTTAAAATACATGAATAGAAAAAGTTTCTGCCGATAGCGCTTTCTATGAGTTAAAACAACAACAACAACAACAACACAACAAACCTAAGATTCTACCTGAACTTAGAGAACTAATCTGGTTTTATTTTTGGTAAAAACAGTGGGAACTTTCATTATCTGTGTTTTGGTGTTTGCATCCATGAACCATTAAAAATATTAGGTCTTAGAGTTTCCTGAAATTGTCCAGGAGACTTAATCCCCCTCCCAGTTCTGTCTGCTGCATGTTTGCATGCACACACTGGTGTACGGGTGCACACACACAGCTTGACCAACACTAACACAAATTATATCATTACTTTATATTTTAAGCAGGCAAATGTTTCCCTGTTAATGAGTTTTCATTGATTATATTAGTATTTCTGAAACTTGAAATTAACACTAATAGCCCATTGTCAATTGAATCTCTGGCCATCTGCCGGATGATCAATACCGGTCTCGTTTCAAAAGAAAAACAAAAGGTTCAAGTGACACAAAATTAATATGTGGCCATATTGTGTGTTTGTTTTGGAAGCTTTTGTTGCAGCATGAGCCAATCAGCAACTTCCTTGTGTTCTACTAAGATTACTGGAGTAGCTTATGTGCAGTCTTCAAGGGCCCCTAAAACATGGGGATGGTGTTGTTTTAGGGTTTGAACTCACTAAAAATTTGCTGAGGACATAGACTAGAGCTAAAGTAAGGAAAGGATTAAAATGGAGGAGTGATGAGAAATAAGTAGCTGGGTAAACACAGACCCAAGCTTAAGTACTCACCTGTGATTAGGCATTTGCTCAAAAGCCTAAATTATGAAACAATCACGCTAGTTTTTACTAGTAATGCAAAACAAACAGTAAAGAATCCACAGAAAAATTAGACTTTTGCTCATTCTACCCTGTCTTTCAAGAATCAGACAGAAGAAGTCTGGATGATGTGGGGTTTGGTGTATATATTTTGCAGTTCTTTATAAACCTCAGATGTCAATAACATGTTTGATATGTAGTCGAAGAAGATATAGGCTTATTCTCCACTTGAGCAATGGCTTCCTTTGCTGTGTGGAATCTTCTTGATTTCCTATAAACCCGCGTTTGTCAATTCTTGGGATTACTCCCTGTGCTGTACTGTTCCTGTTTAGAGAGCATTTGCCTGGGCCCTTGCTTGGGATTATTTCACCTGTGCTTTCTTCTTGCAGTTTCAAAGTTTCAAGTCCTAAATTCAGTTCTTCAATCTGCAGTTGAATTTGCTTGTTTGTTTGTTGTTGTTGCTGCTGCTGCTGCTGCTGTTGCCATGAGAGAAGTGGCTTAGTTCTGTTCTTCTCATGTGAAATCCAGCTGCTCCAGAGCACCTCATAATGAAACTGTCTGTTATGCGATGTGTGGTGTTGACATCTCCAAAATGAGGCTGGTGAGCTGTGGCTTACTTCCGGTTCTTCTGTTTTGTTTCACTGCTACACGGCAGGAGTGTGTCTCTGTGCCAGTACTCTGCTGTCTTTTTACTACGGCTCTGCAATATGATTTGAAACCATGTATTGTGGCCACTCCAGTGTTGCTATTTGTTGAGGGTGACTTTAGTTGCTCACGATGTCTTGTGCCTCTGTATCAGTTTTCAGGTTCCTTCTGTAATTTAGTCCTGTGAAGAATGTTATCAGGAATTTGATGGGGATTGCATCAAATCTGTAGACCAATTTTCTGTCTTGTATACTGAAATCAGAATGATTACCACAACTTGGGCCAACAGTAAATGCCATTTGTTTTCTGCGACCATTCTCACGGGAGATAAAAGGTGTCTGAGCTTCCTTTAGGACCCCGGTCCGTTAGAAACCAACATGGCAATAAGCATCCAATAACTGAAGAGGGTTTATTTTCTCCTAGTAATAACAAACTGGCAAATATTTCATTCACATCAGCTCCTCTAATCATCACAGAGACCTTCCGTGATCAGAATATTGCTCTAGTTTGACAGACCAAAATTCACATTATTTTATAATTTATTCAGATGTATGCAGCTTGTAAGTAGGCGAGCTGGGATTCTAATGAGTTTCATCTGACCCCGAGTCATCTCCTGTGTACCAGTCTCTTTCAGCTTTTCAAAACGACAAGGTGCATTTGTATTCTCCATAATACATCTTAAATGACAATAAACACTGATTTATCTCTTTATTTGGAGTTATTATGGAAAATATTATTTAATGATTAAAGACAAGCCACTTAGCTTCAAATTCATTCACTTATGATGCAAAGAACAAATCAGAAAGATACACCCACATTGTGCACAGGGAAAGGGTACGTTCTGCAAAGAGTTTTGAGTATAATTCGCTTCCGGACGGAGGGATCCCATTCCAGAAAGCCAGTCTAGAATAGGGTAAGTATCATTGCAGTGGATAAACACACGTGGGAAAGACACCCTAATAAGAGCAAATCTACAATATTCATTCATAGACCAGATCACAAAGAACTTTCAGATTTAAAAAAAAAAAAAAAAAGAGAGAAAGAAAGAAAAAAAGCCAGAACCACTAGAAAGGAGCCAACAGAAGTGGACCACGAGGCAATACCGCCCCCTACAGCATCTGAAGTGGTAGCATTTCAGTGATTTCTTGACGGATTCAATTTGAAAAAATTAATCTGCCCCAAATGCTAGTTTTTTCACTCATCTTTGTCCCGGTTGAAATATGATTGGCTCTCCTTCTCAGACTCCTGGGAATGTTTATCTCTTGTCGAAAACTCTGACAAAATATGATATCTTCACTCTGTTTGAAGGAAAGTGACATTGAAGAGCCTGTGATGTCTCCTTCTTAGAGAAACTTTATTTCTAACCAAAAAAAAAAAAAAAAAAAAGAGTTTAAAACTCGTCTGAGTAGGTATAGGCTGAGCCCGCCGTGTCAATGTGAGGGTTCCAAGTGCATCTGGTAGGAAGCTCTTTATTAGAGAGTCCTCTGGTTAGGAGAGAGAGACTCAAACATAAGGGGTTCTTCCTTTGCATTTGGTAACTCCGGACCTTTCAAATACTGGCTGTTTTGTCTGCTCTTTAATATTTAGACTTAATTTCTTGTCTGACCACAAGATGGCATCACTGTCCAACAGTTAACTTACACGGGATAGGGTCTGAGGTGCAGAGATGCCCAGCAGGCAATCAAAACAGACAAAAAGCAAAATAAATTAAGAAGTCAAACAGTAAAGGAAGTAAGCAGAGCCCTTCACACCTCTTTCTAACCATCATCACTTTAAACGGTATCTTAAACTTTATTATAAAACGTTGCAAGAAGAAGAAAGAAAAGGATAGCAGAAATTAACCAGACCTAAACAGTGTAACTCAATGCACCTCTTTCTATAGTATCCAATCAAAACACAATCCGTGGAGGGGATCCCCTGTGAATTTTATGATTTCACCATTTTTAAAATAAATTTTAAGCACTCTTTAAATTTTTGAAAAATTTTATCAGTAATTCATAACAGCTAAACTCATTGCCTGTCTTCAGTCCTTCCTCACCTCTAATATTCAGCCTTCTTGTTCGCCGTGTACAGATTACACTGCACCCACGCACACTTGTTTACATGGACCATTCATCATTGGCTAGTTTGCCCGTAGAAGGAAGAGCATTCAAGACTTTTCTGTATTAATTTGTCAGAGAGAGAGAGAGAGAGAGAGAGAGAGAGAGAGAGAGAGAGAGAGAGAGAGAGAGAGATTAAATGAGCAGACTATTTTAAAATGAACTTCAGAAATAAAGAAAAAAGTATGATCCATTCTGTTCTAATCCCAATTCCAGTTAAATATTAAATATGAAACGATCACTTTCCACAGAAGAATTGCACAGCAAGCCGTTTTCATGGAAAACTTCCATTCTTTTTATTTCAAAGTATCTAGGAAGAAACAAAGACGGCTTTCCTCTCAAAAATTTTTCTCACTTCTGAGGTGAGCTCGCGCTTTTTAGAGGTGGGAATGGAGGGGGTACGGCGTCCAGAGATGGTCCAATGGGCTGAATTTCTATTATAGATTTCCAGCTGCCCTCAATCATTGGATCAGAACACAGATATGCAAAAGGCCCATGTATATGGGTATATGCACGTGTACCCAAATTTGCATGCACACAAATGAACATGAGTGCACATACTTTCAACAATCTAGCGCGCTGCACTGTACTTCACTTCCCACAGGCGGACCTGAGAAAGGTCTCTTGCCTCCTCCTCCACCTTTCACTAGCAAAACCCCACAGTCAGTTCTGCTGGGTCCGCCTGTCACATACCTTTTCTGTACAGACACATTTCATTAAAGGTATCAGGTCAGCATCTACACCTTCATTGGTAAATTCAGAGAAGCCAGCTTCTCCCACATAACAGGAAATGTGTACCTTCCTTACAAACCGTGCTACTCTAGGAGAGGCAGAGTCACCAGTAGAACCGGTAGTCTGAGGGCGGGGCAGGCAGGCAAGTTTGATAGTTCGTCTTACAAAGCACACATTTTCCATTCTTCAAAGCATGATAAACCAGAGTGATAATATTTGATAAAAATATAAATTCAGGATTTTTTCTTTCTTTCTTTTCTTCTTTCTTCTCCCTTTTATTCCCTCACACCCAAAAATTAAGCCCTCTTCCTCTCTTAAAAGCCATTTACATTTGCTGGGAGCCTGGCTCAGGTTCCAGGATGAAGCACGAGCTCCCCCTACCGACATGCTTGAAGAAAGACAGTATCTGTCAACCTCCGCCAGAGATTTTTCTCCAGAGTTTGTTCCAACTAGTAGAAAATTATTTAAACACATGCACACTTGAAAATCTTGCATTTTGAAGGAGGATTCGATTTTAACTTCTGGAGAAATAGTTTAGCCAGCGTATTAATGCAAATGTATGCAATGACATGATCAGCTTTCTATTCTAGCATGCTCAGGTCATATGTTGAGTGACCCATTCAATTAAGTTTGATAAAGTACTGTGGTGGTTTGATTGAGAATGGAAGCCAGGGGCTCATATATTTGAATGCTTGACTCCAAGCTGCGTGGACTGTTTAGGAAAGGATTAAGAGGTGTGGCCTGGTTGGAGAAATTGTGCCACTGGGGGTGGACTTGGAGGTTTCAAAAGCCTGTGTCAGGCTAAGTCATATTCTCTCTCTCTCTCTCTCTCTCTCTCTCTCTCTCTCTCTCTCTCTCTCTCTCTCTCTCTCTCTGTCTCTCTTTGTGTCTGTCTGTCTCTCTTTATCTCTATGTCTTTGCTGTCTCTGTCTCTGCTGTCTCTCTTATCTCTCTTGTGTCTCTGTCTCTGTTTCTCTGTCTCTCTGCTGCTCATCTCTCTGTCTCTGTTAGTCTCTGTCTGTCTGTTTCTCTCTCTGTCTCTCTCTATCTCTGTCTCTCTCTATCTCTGTCTCTCTCTGTGTCTCTCTCTGTTTCTCTCTCTCTCTCTCTCTCTCTCTCTCTCTCTCTCTCTCTCTCTCTCTCCTGCATGCTTATGGACTAGAAGTAAACTTCCAGCTTATATGGCTCCCACCACATGTTCCTCACTGGGATAGTTGTGATTTCCCACTATAAAACTGCACTAAGTAAGCCCCCAATTACATGCCTTCTCTTTTTTTCTTTTTTCTTGGATAATTTATGTATTTACATTTCAAATGTTGTCCCCTCCCATGCCCCTTCCCTCTGCTTCTAGAGGATGCTCCCTGTTCCAGCCAACCACTCTCACTTCACTGCCCTGGCATTCCCCTACACTGGGGAATTGAGCCTTCACAGAACCAAGAGCTTCTCCTCTTATTGATGCCAGACAATGCTGCAGGAACCACTGGTCCCTCCATGTGTACTCATCGGTTGGTGGTTTAGTCCCTGGGAGCTCTGGGTGGGGAGCTCTGGTTGGTTGATATTTTTGTTCTTCCTATGGGGTTGCAAACCCATTCTGCTCCTTCAGTCCTTTCTCTAACTCCTCCATTGGGGTCCCTGTGCTCAGTTTGATGGTGAGCTGCAAGCATCTTCATCTGTATCAGTAATGCTCTAGCAGAACCTCTCAGGAGACATTCATATCAGGCTTCTGTCAGCAAGCACTTGTGGCCCCAGCAATAGTGTCTGGGTTTGGTGCCTGCAGATGGGATGGATCCCCAGGTGGGGCAGTCTGTGGATGGCCTTTCCTTGAGAACAGTAGCTAAGACATGCCCTGACACTTTAAGACTCAACACTGTAGAGATGAACTAAGAAAGACTTTCCTGGTCTATACTCGCATGCCCAGAAAAACTCATTCAGAGAAGGGAGGAAGAACTTTGGGGAATCCAGATAGGGCTCTGGTTTTAAGACCTACCTATGTGGGGGATACTGGTGATTAGGGTGCACTTCCCTTTGCCTGGAGGAAACCAACCTCTCATCACTGTTACCCAGAACATTCAGAATCTGTAGTGGTTTGTATATGCTTGGCTCAGGGAGTGGCATCATTTGGATGTGTGGCCTTGTTGGAGGAAGTGTGTCACTGTGGGGGTGGGCTTTGAGAGGCCGTCTTCTTAGCTGCCTGGAAGTCAGTCTTTTCCTGTTTGCCTTTGAAATAAGACATAGAACTCTCAGCTCCTCCAGCACCATGTCTGCCTGAATGCTGCCATGCTTCCTGTCATGATGATAATGGACTGAACCTCTGAACCTGTAAGCCAGCCCCAATTAAATGTTGTCCTTTATCAGAGTCGCCTTGGTCATGGTGTTGCTTCGTGGCAGTGTGTACCCTAACTAAGATAGAATTAAAGTTCAAAATTTGAATTTCGAATTAGTGAAGCTTTCTCTCATCAACGCTGCACTCATGGTACTTCACGTGCAATTAAACCACACTTGATCATTTTAAAATAATCACTAATGCTCCCACTTTCTCAAAAAACAAACGAACAAACAAACAAACAAAAAAACTAGCAATGACCGGATTTCCAGCACCAGGTATTACTTTTATCTCATAAATCAACAGAAGTTAGTGAGGTCGTGGATCTTAAAGGAGAGCATACATTGCCACTTTACCAGACTCCCATAATTCTCATCTGTGAAGCCACAGTCATTTGTAGCTCTCACCCTTCTCTCTAGTATTCCTTTTTTTTTTCAGCAGGTGGAGATTATTATTGAAAAACACAACTGGTCAAAATGCGGGGATAAGCTGATCCTAGGGTGCCCAAGCCCAGCTGATCTATCTGCAACACATATTCTGTACCTAAGGCTCAGGGACCATCACAGAAGGAGGAGTGGAAAGATTATAAGAGACTGTGTCTCCTAAAAATGAAGGGAAGCTACACCATGATAGCCCATCAGCATGGCCACCTAAACAAGACAATGACAACATAAAGAGATAAGGTAACAAGGAAGGGGAACAGCTCATAGGACAGCTAGACAAAGAACTACAGGCAACTAATGACTTCTGAGAGAGGGAAAATTTGTCTCCTCAGGCATGAGCATCTTTATTTTCTTTCCAATACCAGGCAGTTAACCATCAAATCATATATATAGAAACAATAACAAACTCAATTGCTTGTAGTTATATAGTTATGTACCTATGTAATAATAATAATAATACAAAGAGGCCCTCATTTAATGAGGGAGTGAAGGGCAAGACATGAGACACATTGAAAGGAAGAAAGGGTAAAATGATGTAATTATATTTTATTTAAATTTTAAAATATCAGAGGAAGCAAAAATGATGAAAAGGAGTGACTAGTCGTGACCTGCTCTCATCTTGATTAGTTTAGAGGGAAAAATATCTGTAGGAGTGTTAAGTGGATAGATTTTTGACCCTTGCAAAATGTGCTGCCCTGTGCTTTCATTCCCATTAAAACCATAACACTGTTCCAGTCAGAGAAAGACAATACTGTTTAGAAGTTATTTACTAGGCTCTGTGTTCCAGCAGAAAACTGATGCAAAACTCAGTAGTTTAAAAGAAAGTGCTCTGCCATTTCACAAAAGCTAACAAACAGACAAACAAACAAATACCTCAATTAAGACCATCGGTTCAGAATTCACCAGGCCATGGAGAATTGTGAGCAGGAACAGCAAAAAACAGGCCAGGAACCAAAATATGACACAGGTGTGACCTGTAACACGGAAAGATGCTGGCACTGGGGAAGGAATTAGAGGTGAGATGTCAAATATTTTCTTCATACCTTTGGTATTGGAATTTAAATTCTGGGATACCATTAACAGGGATACCTGGATTTTTGAAGCTGAGTGGTTTGTACTCCATGTTCCTGGACTTGGGGATAGTAAAATTCTTTCAGAATAACTTTACAATCCAAATGATGCCATACTGATGTGATACAGGAGGGCAATGGATTGGCAGAAGCCTAAGGGAGCCTCACAGATTGTGGCTCATGAAATGAGTGAGAGATGTCTGGGAAGAGCTGGTGAACAAGAGAATGGAAATGAGGCTGTAGAAAGTCGGGCCCTTAAAGCCTGAGATGACAACAGGAAGCCCAATTGTCTACAATGGAAACCAGTGCATTATTAAACAGATAGTGGATCTACTGGCGTTTTGAGGACACTGATATAGGATCAGGCAGCATAAAGGACTGGGGACTACTTACAGGAGTCTTCAGAGGAGCCTAAGGAATGCTCCTCCCCATGGACCATGGTATTCCTCTGCGGATCTGAAGGCCCTTGAGCCATCCCTGCACACAGGTATGATGTCTTCAGAAGGATCAAGTACAAAGCCCTTGGTTAACGATGCCATCTGCTATGGTGTCTCATTTTTATACGCGTGTCCAGAACGCTGATGGGACTGCTGTATAGTGCCAGCAGAAGATTATTTTGTATGTCTCATTTTGACTCCGCATTCAGTAATGTTATGTGTTGTGTTGGTAACCAAAGTAAACCCCAAGGAGTGCATTTGCACCATGGGAATTGGAAGAAGCTACAAATAGAAGATCCTGCATCACCTGGAAGGTGGATTGTTCAACACAGATCATCAGCATATTATCATACACACCACATGCATGTACATATGTGTGTGTGTGTGTGTGTAGCCACCAGAGAATCTTAAGCAGAAAGAGGTGAAGTTACTTTTATTAACTATTCTTCCCCATAGCATACTCTGCAACATCCACAGATCTCCATGAGCACAGCCCATTATCATAGTCAGAAAGGAGAATTTCAGAGCAGGATGAAACCTGTTATTTTAAAAGAAAAAAAAAACCTCATCTGGCACGTCTAAATCAAGAAGAGTAAGTTTTAACCCTGCTATGCTTAATAAGGAGAAAGAAATCCCTTCTGGGTCATTACTGGAAATGTCAGCTGCTGCAGTCTGTCATCTTATGGTTGATGGAGCAGACACATTCCATTCAAGTCACTGCGCTTCTCTCTCAGCTCACACCCCTCACTGTGTGGTCCTTTCAGCCTCTGAGTGTCCTTTGCCTTATCTGTAAAAGAGAGACAATCTATCCCTTCCCACCAGGGCAACCGAGGACAATAGAATGACAGAAGTGTTATTATTTATTAAGCCATCGTCAGCTTTAAAAAATGACTACAAACGGATATCGGTCCAGTTGCTCACAGCAGTCTCTCTCGGTCATTCACTTTTGCTGAGTTAGAGAAAACCCGCTGGGACCAGGTGATGAGAGAATCAGCATCTACCTCGGGTGGTCTAGAAACAGCTTGTGAGCTTGCGGTGCTCTAAGGTGGTCCTCGAGGAGCGGGGGAGCAGCCTCACTGCTGAAGGATCAGGAGGATCTACAAGGCGTGATGAAGTCTGGGTCTCACACTCTCTAAAAATAAACATCCAAAGCCAGACTTTCCAAAGGATCCAAAAGCAAATCAAAAGGACCTAGAACAGGTCTCCTTATCCACACACTTCCTTGAATGGAAAACCTCTATGAGCTAAGTGATAGGAAGGCAGCAGCCAGCACTGAAGCAATGGCAGACACAGAATAATACTACGCCTCACAGGACTCCTTCAAGAAACGGAAAGGGAGGTGGAAAAAGCCGCAGAGAGGTGAACAGGAGCATGAGAGGCCTTTTTCATTCCCAATTAAGTGTGGCTTGAAAGAATGTGATCAGTGCGAACAAGAACACGGCTGCTGATGGCAGGCAGTGAATGCCGAGCGCCGTTTTAATATTTGCTGTCTGCCATTAGGAAGAAAGAGCTTGGATAATTGCCCAAATTTCATAACCTTTAATTATATACATCCCCGAGGACAAATTAAAGAATGTGCCAATAATGCCTGAGAATCAGGTTAGAGTTCTGGAAGCTGTCAGATGCCTGCCTTGTGGGGGTAGAGGAATTTTCTTAGATATTTTTCACACCCTGTCCGGGAGGGGAGAAAGATAGCAGGTCGGGGAAGGGTTTATAAGAGTTCAGATGTGGCTTTTATTTCACTTGTACCCACTGCCCCTTTTCTTCACTCTCCCACAGGCACCTAGCTGTGAGGGACCTTCAGGGAAAGATTCCAAGCAGTCACACTTAAGATCTATTTTACAAGATCAAAGTAGTTACAGTGGCCCAGTCTTCACGTTCTTGCTTTGTCAGAACGCTTTGAAAATGTGATGTGGTACTCCCGGGGCTGGCCTCCTTTAGCAGAGCGTTCTCGAGGAGCCTGATAAGGCATGAATGCTTGAAATGATGTATAGATATGAGAGACAGGAGGGAGGGAGAAGGTTGAGACCAGGGCAGACAGCAGAATGAGAGCAGGTGCCATGATGTGTATGAACTTCCAAAGGGACAATAGAAGAGGACACACTACAGCCAGACTTCAGGAGCCCAGTCTCTGCTACGGCCTCACAGTCAGCTGACAGAAGTGGCATTCCGAACCTCAGATCTAAGGGTGACAGTGCCCCAGTGTGTAAGCACCAAGGGGTGCCTTTGTCAAATTGGGGTTTGGGAAAAGTGGTTAGCATGTCGGATGAGTCCATAAGCAGAGCTTCCCCACTGACTCACACACAAGCACATGACACTTGCTGTTCTTTACTTCCTCCCCATACTCGGAAATATTTATGAATGCTTGTCTTGGTGCATTGTCCATTGAGGCACAAGGTGCACTGGAGAAGCTGGACTCAAGATGCCTGAAGTGTATTAGAAAATATAAGTCTGCAACGACAAAGCTCTGAATACGGCAAAGTGCTGTGTGTGTGTGTGTGTTTGTGTGTGTGTGTGTGTGTATTATATATATAATATATATATTATATATATATGTACTTCAACTGTAAGGGAAAGTCATTCTGCCTTGGAATTGGCAGCTTTGAATAGTAGGAGATAATTTCTTATGAGTCAGTAGACTGGGTAAAGAAAGCTACCTTCACTGATGTAAATGGGCATCAGTCAGTATCTTGGATCAAAAACACCTCAGAAAGGAGGAATGCCCGCCCTGCTTCATCTCACATCCACACACACACACACACACACACACACACACACACACACACACACATATATATATATGTGTGTGTGTGTATACACATATATATTTATATATATTTATATATATATGGAGAAGGAGAAAGAGAGAGAGAGAGAGAGAGAGAGAGAGAGGTACAGATATAGTTGTATAGATAAAGACTTGTGGACTCCACAAATAACTAGTCAGTTTTCTATAAGTATCCTTAAGATCAAGAAAGATAATCTTATTTTTCCAGTCCATTTTCATACCTTAGCCAGAGAAACATAATTCATAATATATAGATAGATGATATATGCAGAGATATAGAATAGACAGTTATGATGATATAGATGTAGGTATAGATACAGATACATGGGAATATAGATCAGCAGGCAGATAGATATGCAAATGTGACGGGATTTATTGTGGGCATTGTTTAAAGTAGCCACAGAAGCTGAGAAGCCCTACAGGTGGTCAACCATAGGTGGGAACCAGAAAGTCCAGTGGGTTCTTCCAAATGCCGGAGACCTGAGGTGCTGAGGTGAGTCTAACTGTGAGACCAGTAGTTGGAGACCTAGATACACCAGCATTGAAGAGCAAGGGTAGACAGATGTGAGCTGAAGCAGGCCAGGGATTCCTCCTTTCTCAGGCATTTTTGATCCGAGATATTGATTGATGGCCATTTACATCAGTCAAGGTAGCTTTCTATACCCAGTCTATGGACTCATAAGAGATTTACTCCTACTATTTAAAGCTGCCTAATTCCAGGGCAGAATGACTTTTTCTTACAGTTGAAGTATAGTGAAGGGAATATGCAGTTTTTAGTGTCAAGCTTTAAAAATGCCGTGTCTAGATATCGTAGCCAGCACTGACAGTTCTCCAAGGAGTCTTCAAAATATTCCAAACATTTGACAAGACTTTCTTCTCTTATAAATAATGAAAAGCCAAGATACATAGTTAAAGTTCAAGTTGAGAATTCACTCCCTGCCCAATTCCATACCCTGCCCTCCAAAATGCTCTCAAACATGAATATAGACTGGAAGGATGTCTTTATTTGTGCTTCTGTAACAAAACATATGAGACCTGGTAATTTGTAAAGAATGCGAATGTATTTCTGAGCAATCTGAAGACTGGAAAATCCAAGGTCAAGTTGCCAGCAGGTGTCTTGTAAAGCTTTGTCCTTCACAGATGGCACTGCCTAACTGTTCTCACATGGTGTAACAGACAGAAATGGCAAAAAAGAAAAACAATATTGTGACACACAGCAGAAGAGTGAGGGAGACCAAATTCATTACTCCAGTCCCTTCCCCATCTGCAAACTCATCCATTAGATGCCTTGATGCTTCTAGCCACAGACCCACATTTTCAGGTTCTTGTATTTATCATGAGGTTTCCACATGAGAGGCAGATTCAGATGATGGTAAAGCAGAGGGTTAGACTGAGTGCATGGCGATTTCTCTGAGTTTACCGTAAAAACAAGGGTTAGCGAGCTTAAGGAAATTTTATGACTTCCACTTTCCTTTGTGGGCTAATAAAGATAAGAAATGTTGGAGATTTTTAGTTAGATAATTCATTTAGATTTTAATATACACTAAACATTAAAAGAGGCAATGGCTATAAAGATTAGGAAAGTGTATGACTTATGAGTATTGCTATTGACAGGAAGAAACCCTGTTTCTATCCCATCCTCATTCTGACAACACTTGACAGATATCTAATTTATATAGATCTGGAATGAAATAATAGAAAAAGAATGATACAAAGATCTCTTTTGATTTTTATGTTTCCTCTGGGCAAGAAATAAAACAATAGTCACTTCTTTTTGGTCTCAAAAATCACTGCTCAGTTGAGAAAGGTGCTCCAAAAACAGGAGTTCCAAAAGTGTCTCCTATTGTACAGCACATCTCAATGGCTGGGTTTGATTGTTTGATTATGCTTGGCCCAGGGGATGGCACTATTAAAAGGTGTGTCTTTGTTGTGGAGTAGATTTGTCCTTGTTGAAGGAAGTGTGTCAACTGTGGGGGTTGACTTTGAGACCCCCCCTCCCCTCGCTGTCTGTGAGGACAGTCTTCTCTTTATTGCCTTCCAGATCAAGATGCAGACCTCTCAGCTCCTTCTCCAGCACAATGTCTGCCTGGACACTGCCATACTTCCTACCTTGACTGAACCTCTGATTCTGTAAGGCAGTCCCAATTAAAAGTTGTCCTCTATAAGTGTTGCCTTGGTCATGGTGTCTCTTTCTAGCAATGGAAAGCCTAACTAGGACGCCAAGGATGGTTGAAACATAGGAGTAACAGTGTTCAGGATATACAGTGGTCATCTTGCTCAGATCATATAGCAGAGACCAAAGCTTGGGAAAACGTAGGTAGCTGAAAAGTTTAGCAGAATGAACCAGAAGCAAATAACTCTCAGAAAAAGTATCTGTAAAGTGCCATGATTTTTACTGCTATTTGACTAAATGTTAAGCTGCACAAACCAGAGGAGTGTCATGAGACCAGGCTTTAATATAGTGGCATGAGAATGAATTAATCCATTAATCTGGCTTAACATAGCTGAGGAAAACTTTGAGAACCAGATGCTAAGAGTCTTTAGTGTCAATCCCACACTGGTTGCTTGCTGATGTCTGTACCATGGTAGAGGATATCAGCAAGATGACAGAAGGGAAGTTTTCTTCTGACATTTCCAACTGAGCAACCTTGTAGATATTCATGGGTCCAGGCAAGAAATTCTAGTATACAGATGAAATAAAATAATCTGAGAGTGAAGAATAGTAGTTCCACTTGACCTTGACTGACCTTCCTCCAGCATAGCACACTCACTGTCATGAAATTCCTACTCAGTATCCCATAGGGAAAAGTGAGAATTCAGTGGGTGAACATAGGGCTTTTCTGGGCATGCAGGATGCTGCTGTAAGGTTCACAGCTTTCTTACCTACTATGAATGGTGATGGGGACAGATGAGTAGTTATGAGAGAGAAGAACATAATTAATTCAGTAGTGATTAATCCAGACCACTCAAAACAACCTATTGATTCAGTGCAACACTATCAAAATTCCAGTAGCATTTTCACATTAGAAAAAAATCCCTGAAATTTAAATCTGTAAGAAACAAGGAAGAAAAAGAGCAGTCGATTTAATTTCGTGTAAAGAAGAAGGAAGCTTGGGCCTCATACTTCCTGACTCCAAATTCTATTACAAAGCCATAGTGTATCAAGACATATGGCACTGGCAAAACAAGACACATAGACTCGTAGCTCAGAAGACACCCGTGATCAGTTAATCTTTAACAAAGATGCCAAGAGTATCACCTAGGGAAGAACAGGCAGTTTAATAAACATTGCTTAGAAAAATTGTATATCCGCAAGAAATATTTTGAATTTGATTCTTAGTTTTACATCTTGTACACAAACAATTTAAAGGGAATGAAAGGTTTAAACATAAGACTGAATGGGCTTAAAACTCATAGAAGAAGAAAATATGAGGAAAGAGCTCCTGGATGCCAGTCTTGACACTGATTATTTTGAGGGGAAATATGGCACAGTCAACACAAGGAGAAGTGGGGAGTTCTTACTACATCAAACTGAGATGCTTCAACACAGCAAAGGAAACAGGTAACAGTGGGAAGAGTCAGCCCAGGCAATGGGAAAAAGTATTTGTAAACCATGTAATTGACAATTGACTAATACCAAAAATAAATAAGGAACTCTCAGAATTTAATGGCAGAAACAAACACAACTTTAAAGTAGACTGAGAACATAAGTAGATGCTTTGTCTGAAGAAGAACAGAATTTTATCTATCACCTGCAAAATATAATGAAAACTACAGGGCACATAAATATGAAAGCCTGATTTTTTAAAATAGTAACAAGGGTCATTGAATTTGTAGAGAAAACAGAAACATTGTACAGTGTTGGTGAGAAATCAGTTTGATGCAGTCCCCATACATAGAAGTACTGAGGTTCCCCCCAAAAAAAACTAAAAGTAGAATTCTAATGGGTTGTATCAGTCTTATCCAGAGTTATAATTGAAGGAAAGACATCAGTTTTATCTATGTGATAAGAAGGTATCTGCCCCCTCCCCTCTCACATTGCAGAAGTGTCTATAAGACAGAACCACTTAAATGTCTACTGACAGACAAATGAAAGAAAAGTATGATGTATGTATACACACACACACACACATACACACACACACACACGCACGGGGGTGGGGGTTGCTACCCAGTCATGAAGAGGATTTGAAAAGCAATATGCTAAGTAAAACAACTTAAACCACCAGGCACAAGACAGGTACTTATGACCTAACTTATGTGTTGAGGCTAAAGGTAAACTGAGCTCACTGAAAAGAAAACACAGTGATAGTTATTATGGTCTAGAGCAATGGTTCTCACCCTGGGGATCAAAAGACCCTTCACAGGGATCACCTATCAGATATCCTCTATGTCAGATATATGCATTATGATTTGTAACAGTAGCAAAATTATAGTTATGAAGTACCAACTAAAGTAATTTTATGTTGGTGGTCACTACAAAATGAAGAAATGTATTAGAGGGTCAAAGCATTAGGAAGGTTGGTAGCAACTAGTCTAGAGGCTTGGGAATGAGTTACTACATACATTTTCAGTTATAAGATATATAAGTTATTTTGAAATAATATAAAACATAGTGACTTCAGTTTATTATAATGTGTGATGTATATCACTGCTTGAAATTTGTCAATTCTTTCCATATATATATATATATATATATATATATATATATATATATATGGAAGAAAAAAAAGCTGGGCAGTGGTAGCTTGCTCCTTCAATTCCAGCACTCTGCAGGCAGAGGCAGGCAAATCTCTTTGAGTTCGAAGCCAACCAGAGTAAATTACAGGACAGCCAAGATTATACATAGAAACCCTGTTTCAAAACAAAACAAGTAAAAAATACTTTTAAAAAATATGATCAAACAGAAGATAGAGAAACAGAAATCTTCTGAACTTAGGCACATAGATACAAAGGGGAATAACATTCGAAATGTAAATAAAGAAATGTATCTAATAAAAAAACAAAGGGCAGAAACAATGTAGTCTCAGTAACCATGGAGTTACACAAAACCCATAAGGAAGTTTAACAGCTCAGTGATATACAAACAGAACAATAAAAGAACAAAAAAAAAATAGACAGAGATTTCCTAAGAAGATACTCAAATTGTTCAAATGGATAGCAAGCACAAGCAAAAGATGCTCTGAGTCATTCATCAAAGAATGCAGATGAGGTTACAATGAATTACCACCACACATGCACTACAGAGTACATCTAGGGAAAATCTAAGACTAATCAGATCATGTCTGGGCCAAGATGTAGAGAGACTTAAATGTTAACACATTGATAACAGGAGCACTGAATGGAATAACTATCCTAGGACTTGAAACTTGGTAGTGTCTCCTGTGTAAGTACAACTTGTCCATGAGAAACGCTCACATGAAGGTGTTAGCACAAACACTGACAACATACAAATGCATCATGAGCTTAATGGCTAACTCTTAGTATAGCCACATAACAGAGTATTAGCAAATGAAAAGAAACGAACTACTAAGATTTCAACATGGATATGTCTAAATATGTAATATTCAGATACAACACAACAATATTATGTAATTCTATTTGTAAGAAACAGAACTTTAGACATAAAGTAGTTTAGTGTTTGGGACATAGAAAAAAGCGAGTCTGTGAAGAGGCATGTAGAAAACACTAAGGATGATGTTTTTTTTATAAACCTTTATTTTTCTTGTACTGGAATAACCGCAGCTCTTTAACCTCATTAATCAGAATATTTAGAACATTATGTTGTATATAATTTTACCTCCACAAAACCAATAAAAAATACAACAGCCATACAGAAATTTGTCTATGAATACAGTAGGCAACTAAGTTGCTAGAGACTTAGAAAATCAGTGCAATGGTTTCTACCAGGAACACAAAATGAACATCTATTAGCCTAATCCCCTTTGTTTTCTCATTATAAAAGATCAAACAAATACCTCCTGCCTAGAATTGCTTAGGATAGCTGGGTAGTGATTGGATGGATGGATGGATGGATGGGCAAACAGAGACAGAAATGAGTGAGTGAGTAAATGAGAGAGGGGAGGGGGAGGGAGTGGGATCGGGGTAAAGGGAGGGAGGGAGAGGATTTAAACTAAATCCTGGCAGACATCAGAAATTTAATAAGTGTTAACTATAGTTATCATTGTTGCAGTCAGTGATCAAGAACTATACTAAGCATGAAAAGAAAAATAATTGATAAGCAATGTGCATGCCCTCCTTCATGTGGAAATTTGGTGTAGATCAAAATCACTATCAAGCAACTTTCTTCTATCTACAAAGAGCCATTCTAGACTGCCCATGAGATTGATCTTTCAAAAGTATAGAAGGTTCCCAATTTTTCTAAGCAATTTAGTGCAGCGTTTATCAATACTGAGATCACAGGGATGATACTGACTAAGAGAAGGGATTAATGGAAGCCAAGTAATAGTGAGAAGTCTTCCTTCTCTTTCCCCTGAGAAGAATGTCCAGTTCCTCCCATGCTTAAATGATTGAGTCATTGTCAATCAGCTTCAACATATTTTTAGGGCTCTGTGCTACTCCAGTTTTAAGGATATTAATTGTAATCCTCACACCTCCTTCTTGGTCCCTGGGAAGAACCAACTTCCTGCATAGCAGATGCTCTTTGCCCAGTAGTCTAGGTTCTTTCTGTGTTTAAAGATATTTTTCTTATTTTCTTAAGCAAGTTTATTATTTTTTCCAGTCTCTTTTTTTATTCTCACCCAAAGGATCTGGTAATAAACACATCAAAGCTGGCTCAGTGCCACTTTCTCCAGGTGGGCTTGCCTGATTTTCTTAGATTTAAAGACAATTATTCTCTTTCCCCCTAGGCTATTCCTGCAAACTGCCAAACTTGCAGCTCCATAAGTGATAATATTTTTATTTCAATTTTTTATGTTTTATTACATTTAATCTGTTGATCTATCTACCTATTTATTTACGTATTTATTTAGGAATATTTCTTTGCATGCACACATGTCTGTGTATCTGTAGTCATGTAGGCATCACATGACGTGTGGATAACTTTCAGAAGTTGGTTCTCTCCTTCCACCATGAGTATCACGCTCTAGTCTCGTCTGGTGCCCAGTGCCCTTACCTACTGGGTGATCTCAAATCCCGCAGTTTCAAATCATAAGGCAGTTCTTCCAGTCAATTCCAAAGTAGGCTTTACACATTGCCAGGATGCCTACCCAGATCCATCAGCCCCATTCCAGCAGGCTCCACTCTCACTAGGGGTTGTCAAGGTAATACACAACAATTTGAATACTACATGTCATTAGTGAAAACTGTAGGTTTCTGGTTCTGGTAAAGAGTCTCTTCAAAAATATATCTCCCTTCCCCCAACTTCATGTAAAACTCTTTGTATAGTCCCTTTATAGTCTACATCCTAAATATAATTCATGACAGTTAAAATTCAGCTTTAGTGGAAGCCTGTGGTACCTGCTTTCATACTGTCAACGTTTTGTATCTGACTTGGCTTCTTTGCTCTTCCTCTCTGTCTTCTGCAGAGACTATTAGGGACAAGTCACTACACTGGCAGAATGAGATAAATTAGGAAAGCTTTATTGGCAATTTGTCAGGAAGCTGTTGCAAGGTAGACTCATGAATTTCCCCCTAAGCTTCCACTTCCCATTCACCACTCACACTACAGTGATAATGCTTTGTAACTACTTAATGGCGCCCATTCCTCACTCTCCTGTGACGTTGACTACAGTTAATTGGCTCTTACAGCATCCCCCATAGGGTAAGCAAGTGTTGTTTCCACTGTCCACAATTTGCCAATAATTGAGACACAGAGCGGTCAAGTGTCTCTCAGAAGGCCATAGAGAATGTCATTCAGACAATTTCTTCAATGCTAGCTGTCCTAATCATTGGGCTTCCCTTCAGCTTTTGACTTCTAAGTGAATATCAGCTAATCAGAGCACCTCTGGGAGACCAGAAAATGAAAATTTGAAGAATGGATGCTCTCCTCAGACCACAGTCACTGTCTCTTTTTGGGAAACAGGGGTTAAAATCGAGATCTTATTATTTTGATTTTTAAAATTTATGATCTTTTGCAGGCGAATGTTTCCAAAAGGACATAGTCCATCATTCTTTACTGACACTTTATCAGAAAAGATATTCTCACCAACCATTGGAAGGTAACATTTTACAGTAGCTACAAGAGATAAATTTTTCTATCAGAACCCAGAATGAAGCCTTGGCTGTCATCTGGCCTCTACCCAGCCAAACATAAACCACCAGCAGAATTCTGGCCATTCTAACCACCATGATTAGCATTAAGTTTTCCAGGAGCTGTTTGTTTTTCTATAAGGACTTTATCAGAATTTCAATAATCAAATAAAATTAAATTTGATTTCCTTCATAATACTTAGAAACAAACAGCCATCAATCACTGAGTGAAAAAAGACTTACCAAATTTGCTTACATTCCAGGCATTGTGGTTTAAAGTAACAGTAAGTTATACACATAATTTTTGTCCTTGTAAATCTTAAGTTCAAAATTTGCTCTATTTGATATGTTTACAGATTGAATCCTCAAAAGACAGGTCCACATTTAACTTCCTAGAAAAACCTGTGTATGTTACCTAATTTGAAAAAAAAAAAGGGTCTTTGGCAAAACATAACTAAGTTAAAAATTTTAAGATAAAATCATTCTAAGTTTCCTAGGGAAAATTAAATCAAATAACAAGCGTCTTTAGAGGAGATAAGGAATGGAAGACATGACTAGAAGAACAGGTGGCAATGTCAAGATAATGGAAGTGATAGAGAATAACACCTTAGGCCTTCTAAAGATTATCAACAGTCACCAAACTCAGAAGCAAATGCAAATTAGATTCCCTTCTCAGTATCTCCAGATTTATGGTAATAACCTAGAGAACTATGGAAGAATAAAGTTCTATAGTTTGATTCTGTTGGGTGTGCACTAATACCTTAGAGTATCACAGGGAATGAAGTGCTTAAGGCACATTGATCTTAGAAGATGGACACAATGTTTATCTTCAACCCATGCTTACTGGGCACATTCAGGCTACTTCTTTAAAAATCTGACCTTCCTGTCTCCAAGGCTGAGACATACTAACATCCCATTATTATTTTATTAATTCCTCTAAAGACCTTTGCACATCACTGTATGGAAAACAACAAAATAGGAAGCAGGTACAATTTCAAACAAAAAGATTTGAAATGCATGTTTTTTTTCCTGGAGTGCTTATAGATAATAGTGTGAATTATATAGTAACAATAGGCAGTAGATACAATTTGCCAAACTCTGCCATATATTTTTCAAGAGAAAGGTAGAAATTAACCAGGTTTGGTGGAATATGCCTATATTCCTAGCGCCATGGGGAGTGAGGCAGGAGGACCATGATTTTGAGGCTAGCCTAGAGCTACATAGTGAGATCCCATCTCAGCCAACAACAATACAAATAAACAGAATTTAGATTTCTACCTAAATTTATGGCTCATATTAAATGAGATAAGTGTTCTAAAAACATTACTAAGAAGATGCTATGGACAGCTGCTGGAAAACGATCAATTCCATGTGGCTCAGGAAAGTAGTTGAAACAAAACCTAAAATGCTAGAGAAGAGGGGCAACCTCTTGTATGCACATAAATATCTTCTCACTAGTCTTTTTAAAAATGTTAGTGGTCTTCATCTAATGAAACATTTGTCAAAGAGCATTTATATACTATTTTACAATAGTATATAGATATTTTAAAATACCTTACATATTTTACAAGTTTGGCACAAGAAAGAAAAAATGACCTATCCACAAAAGGAGCAAAAGCAAGAGTGCCATGTTGAAATCCCAAATGCTGTCTTGGTCCTTTGTACTACACAAATCTCACGGGGTTGGGGATTTAGCTCAGCGGTAGAGCACTTGCCTAGCAAGTGCAAGGCCCTGGGTTCGGTCCCCAGCTCAAAAAAAACAAACAAACAAAAAAAAAAAAACAAATCTCAGCTTCAGGGAGGAAATTATAGTCCCCCAAAGTAGGAGAGTGGAATGTCTGTGATTTTTACAGGAGAACAGGCAGGGTGTTCCAAGAAGTGTGTGTTTGTTGAATATAGATTATAAAATGTAGGAATTTCTGGATTGTCCTGTCCTCTGACTTAGATGAAGGTAAAGGGTCAGAAAGACCTGGAAAGGAAGTATTTACAACTTCATGGTTGTGGTGGTTTAAATATGCTTGGCTCATGGGAAATGGCACCATTAGGAGGTATGTTCCTGTTGAAGAGTTGTGGCCTTGTTGGAGGAAGTGTGTCACTGTGTAAGCAGGCTTTGAGGTCTCATAGTGCTCAACCTACACCCAGTTGTGGAAGAGAGCCTCCTCCTGGCTGTCTTTGGATCAAGATGTAGACCTCTCAGCCCCTTCTCCAGTCTATCTGCATGTGCCATGCTTCCTACCATGATGATAATAGACTGAACCTCTAAAACTGTAAGCCAGTCCTAATTAAATATTTGTCTTTAGAAGAGTTGCCTTGGTCATGGTGTCTGTTCATAGCAATGAAACCTTAAGATAGTGGTTTTTACCTTACCTGAAAAGGGCAGGCTTTCATTCTGAAATGTTGTTGAAGGTAATTTATCAGAAAATAAAAAAAAGAGAGGTACAGTAGCATCAGAATATATTTGTGTGGGTGGAAATTTGTCCATGGTGAAGTTGCTTCTGGTTTCTTCTTCAGATCCACACCTGGAAGTGTTTCAGTAATAAAAGAGAGAGAAACCCATTAGAACAACAGAAAACCAGCAACAGAAGGACCTCTTGTATGTAACCAACCCAGGCATTTGGATGTGGAACAGGGGAACAATTTTCCACTGATTATTTGCTCTTTCTAATATTGGCTTGGGAAGATTATTAAGTTATTAACTGGAAAGAGAAGAACCCAATCAACCTCTGGTGGAAGGTGATGGAAATTTAAGTTGTATGCTAAAGCTTTTGAGATAGACTACAGCTGTGCACAAGTCCAGCAGGCCTATCACACTCTCAGTGTTCCCACCTCCCTGAACACATTAAGTGATAAGCAATTACAT